>NC_133424.1:22231785-22875714 GCF_049350105.2 Macaca mulatta
TCTGGGAAAATCAGCTCAAGGTATTACTGACGCTATTCAACCTTCCTATAAATTCGACTCAAAAGGGCTTGGTTATTCTTTTTAGAAGTGGTCACTGTCAAGTCTCCAGATCCCATCCCTTTAACTTGGAAAACTCAGAAACCAGTTTGGGTGGATCAGTGGCTGCTCCCAAAAACTAGGCTGGAGGTTCTCCATAATTTAGTCATAGAACAGTTAGAATTGGGTCACACTGAGGAATCTTTCTCTCCATGGAATTCACCTATCTTTGTTATCCAAAAGAAGTCTGTTAAATGGAGAATGCTCACTGATCTCAGGGCAGTTAATGCTGTACTTCAACCTATGGGGACTTTACAACCTGGCTTAACCTCCCCCTCTATGCTCCCTGAGTACTGGCCTCTAATTATCATAGATCTTAAAGATAGCTTTTTTAACATTCCACTGGCCTCTCAGGACTTTGAAAAATTTGCTTTTATTGTCCCTTCCCTCAACAATGTTGCTCCAGCTGCACGCTACCATTGGAAAGTCCTATGACAGGGCATGCTTAATGGTCTCACTATTTGTCAGTATTTTGTGGGGCGCGTGCTTCAACCTGTCAGGGATCAGTTTCCCCAATGTTACATCATTCACTATATAGACGATATCCTCTGCACAGCCTCTGTGTGTTGTTTTGATTTCCTGCTTTTCTGTCATTCAGCAGGTCATTTCAGAAGCAGATTCGACTATCGCACCAGAAAAAAATTCAAACTTCTTCTCCTTTTCAATATTTGGGCATGCAGTTGGAAGACAAGGTGATTAAACCACAAAAAGTTTAGCTTCAGAGAGACTCCTTAAAAACCTTAAATGACTTTCAAAAATTACTTGGGGATATTAATTGGATTCGCTCTTCTTTGGACATCCCTACATATGCTATGTTTAACCTTTTTGCCACATTACGTGGATATCCAGATTTACACGGTAAAAGGTTTCTCATACCTGAGGCTGAGTCTGAGTTACGGTTCATTGAACAAACAGTTCAACATCTCAGGTCACCAGATTCAATCCAAAATTATCTTTTACTATTTTAATTTTTCCCACTGAACACTCTCCAACAGGATTTATCATTCAGGAACACGATTTAATTGAATGGTGTTTTCTTCCCCATAGCTCTCTAAGGACACTTACTATTTACCTTGACCAAATTTCTACCCTTATTGGACAAGCCTGCTCCTGTCTGTTATGACTTTTGGGACAGGAATCTCAAAAAATTATTGTTCCCTTAAACCGTCAAGAAGTCCAACAAGCTTTTACAAATTGTGTTACTTGGCAAGTAAATTTGGCCAGTTTCCCTGATATAACTGATAATCATTACAGTAATGTAAAATTGTTCCAGTTCCTGAAACTCACTTCCTGGATTTTACCTAATATATTAACTGGAGTCGTTACTGTTTTTACTGACGCTTTCTCTAATGGCCATGCTGCGTACACAGGGCCACAGGAACACGGAACACGGAACACGTTCTTAACACAGGACCTATTTCTTTTTTTCTTTTTCTTTTTTTTTTTTTTTTTTTAGTAGAGACGGGGTTTCATTGTGTTAGCCAGGATGGTCTCGATCTCCTGACCTCGTGATCCGCCCGTCTCGGCCTCCCAAAGTGCTGGGGACCTATTTCTGTACAGCAAGCTAAACTTATCATTGTTATGGCTGTCCTTGAGGATTTTCCTGGGCCTGTCAACATTGTTTCCGATTCTGCATACATCATGCATGTTGCACGCAACATAGAAATGGCGTTGTTTTTGCCGGATGAAAGTTTACTTTCACTTTTTTAAAGATTTCAGACAATAATCAGAGCGTGCTCTGCCCCCTTTAACATTACTCATATTCGAGCCTATACATCTCTTCCAGGACCTCTTTCAGCTGTAAATGCCAGAGCTGATGCTTTAGTCACATCCATTTTCACGGACATGCAAAATTTTCAAGGCCTAACTCATGCCAATGCTGCAGGACTCAGAAGCAAGTTCCCCTCACGTGAACAGGCAAAAACCATAGTATGGCACTGTTCCTCTTGCCAAGAGTTAATTTTACAGCCACTTCCTTCGGGAGTTACTCCTCGAGGCCTTTCCCCCAACGCACTATGGCACATGGACATAACCCACTTGCCAGCTTTTGGGAGACTTTCTTTCATACATGTAACAGTTGACACCTTTTCCCATTTCATCTGGGCCACGTGCCAAACAGGAGAAAGTACTGCTCATGTTAAATGACACATTCTTTCCTGTTTCTCAGTTATGGGCTGCCCCACTAAGCTTAAAACTGATAATGGTCACGGCTGTACCAGCATTGCCTTTAAAAAGTTCACTCAAGCATGGGGCATTACTCACATTACTGGAATTCCCTATAATTCTCAAGGACAGGCACTAGTGGAACGAGCTAATAAATCTCTCAAAGACCAGCTTCGCAAACAAGATAACAAAAAGAAAGGGGATGCCAGTACTCCCCATGCTCAGATAAATTTAGCTCTATTCACATTAAATTTTTTAAACTTGGCTAAGAACCAGCCTTTTACAGCAGCAGAACAACACTTCAGTAGTAATAAATTTGACCCACAAAAAGGCAAGTGAGTATGGTGGAAGGACACAAAAACTAATAAATGGGAATTAGGCACTGTAATAACATGGGGTAGGGGTTTCGCTTGTGTCTCCCCAGGAAAGGAACAACAACCTGTTTGGGTTCCCTCTCATCCACTGAAATTGTACCATGGCTCCAGCCCTGAAGAACCATCAGAAACAAAAGCCATCAGAACTCGAAGCGCAAGGCTCGTCACCTGACTAATAAAATTTATAATCCCAACTTCACATCACAGCCTCGCCCTATAACTCCCCAATACTAAAAATTCCACCCCACTGACGTGGGGTCAGATAAAAGTAATGTCCAAAGTGGTTGAGAGACACCTGAAGGACAAAGGGATTCCAAAAACTATGGTTAATATTATCTTGGCTGCCATTCTGGTAGTTACTGCAGTGGTAAGCATATCCGAGGCTGCAGCAACTCAAAATTATACCTACTGGGCATATGTACCATTTCCCCCTCTTATTTGATCTGTTTCATGGATGGACTCCTCAGTGAAGATTTATACTAATGGCAGTGCATTCATGCTGGTCCCTAATGATGACAGATTTCCAGCTCAACCAGATGAAGGAACACCTTTTAACGTGTCCATTAGATATAAATTTCCACCACTGTGCATAGGAACTGCACCTGGTTGTTTGGCATTCTCTAATCAAAATTGGATGTGGAGTGTACCAATCTCTAGTAATGATTCTTATCAGGTGCATAATGTTTTCAGTAGTTACTCTTTTCAGGTTCTGACCATTAAAATAAATTCATTTGAGGAACAGAGAATTCCTGTCACAAGGATTGCCAGACTGTTTAAAAGAACCTATAAAGAGTCTAAGAGACGAAGGCATGAGAATCACTTGAACCTGGGAGGTGGAGGTTGCAATGAGCCAAGATTGCACCATTGCTCTGCAGCCTGGGTGACAGAGTGAGGCTGTTTCAAAAAAAAAAAAAAAAACAATATTTTTATCTGCACCTGATGTCTTCTTTTAGGACACATAACAAGTGCTACCACATTTAAAAATACCAGCTAGGTGCAGTGGCTCACACCTACAATCCCAACAACTTGGGAGACCAAGGTGGGAGGATCAGTTGGGACCAAAAGGTTGAGACCAGCTTGGGTAACACAGTGAGACCCCATCTCTACAAATAATTTAAAAAATTTGCCAGGCATGTCTGTAGTCCCAGCTATTCAGGAGGCTGAGATGAAAGGATCAGTTGAGCTCAGGAGGCTGAGGTTGCAGTGAGTCAGAATCATGTCCCTGCACTTTAGCCTTGGTGACAGAGAGAGGTTCTGTCTCAAAACAACAACAACAAATAAACTTAAGAAGACCAAAATTATACACTGTGTGTTTTCTGACCAAAACAGAATGAAACTAGGAATTAAAAGTAAAAGTAAAACAGGCAAATTCAAAAATATATAAAATAAAACACACAGGCCAGGCGTGGTGGCTCACGCCTATAATATTAACAATTTTGGAGGCCAAGGTAGGAGAATTGCTTGAGCCCAGGAGGTTGAAGCTAGCCTGCACAACATAGCAAGACCTTGTCTCCAAAAAAAAGTTAGAAAAATAAAATAAAAATAAAACACACTCTTCAACATATTCTTGCTCAAGGGTCAAAAATTTTAATTTTGTTAAGATGTCAATACAACCTACAGGGGTGAACAAATTTAATATCTTTATAAAAATCCTAATAGCATAGTTGTTTTTTTTAAACAAAAATGTTGTTTAAAATTTTTTAATTTGATTATGAACTATAATTCGCCAAACATCCCCTGAAAAATAGGTATTATACTTCCTGATTTCAAAACATATTAAAAGCTACAATCACAAAAACAATGTGATACTAACAAAAAGATAATTCAACAGAAAAAAAAAGAATAAAGAGCTCAGAAATAAACCCTTCTGTATATGACCAAATGATTTTTCACAAAGTTGCCATGAGCACACAACAGAGAAAAAATAATCTCTTCAAATAATAATTCTTAAAACTGGATATCTACAGATAAAGCTGGATCCCTTCTTTGAACCATATACAAAAAGTATTTTAGGACCGGGAGCGATGGTTCACGCCTGTAATCCCAACACTTTGGGAGGCCAAGGTGGGAAGACCACCTGAGGTCAGGAGTTCGAGACCAGCCTGGCCAATGTGTTGAAAGCCCGTATCTACTAAAAATACAAAAATTAGCTGGGCAAGGTCGCAGGCACCTGTAATCCCAGTTACTCAGGAGGCTGAGGCAGGAGAATCACTTGAACCTGGAAGGCAGAGTTTGGAGTGCATCAAGATGATGCCACTGCACTCCAACCTAGGTAACAGAATAAGACGTCTTGTAAAAAATATATATGTATATATATTTTTTAATAAAATACTAGACATAAAAAAAAACAAATCTCTTAGAAAAAACATAGGGGAAGGACATAAAATTAGTCTTGGCACCATTTTCTTAGATATGACATTAAATGCATGAGCAACAGAAAAAAGAAAAGAAAAATTTACACAACACTTCAAAATTTCTTCACATCAAAAAAAAAAAAATTCAAAAGAGTGACAACTTCTCTCTTCAAAGGAAATTGGTAAAATATTTGCAAAACACATGTGATTGGCAAGACATGGTGGCTCACACCTGTAATCCCAGCACTTTGGGAGGCCTAGGTGGGTGGATCACCTGAGATCAGGAGTTCCAGACCAGCCTGACCAACATGGAGAAACCTGATCTATAGAAATACAAAAATTAGCTGGGTGTGGTGGCACATGCCTATAATCCCAGCTACTGAGGAGGCTGAGACAGGAGAATCACTTGAACTCAGGAGGTGGAGGTTGCAGTGAGCCAAGATCGCGCCATTGCACTCCAGCCTGGGTGACAAGAGCAAAATTACATCTCAAAAAAAAAAAAAAAACAAAAACAAAACACCGGGCTCAGTGGCTCACACCTGTAATTCCAGCACTTCAGGAGGCTGAGGGGGGCAGATCACCTGATGTCAGGAGTTCGAGACTAGCCTGGCCAACATGGTAAAACCCCTTCTCTACTAAAAATACAAAAATTTGCTGGGCATGGTGGCACGTGCCTGTAATCCCAGCTACTCGGGAGGCTGAGGCAGGAGGATTGCTTGAACCCCAGAGGCAGAGGTTGCAGTGAGCTGAGGCCAATGTACTTCAGCCTGGGCAACAATAGCGAAACTCCATCTCAAAAAAAAAAAAAAAAAAGTCCTGTAGTATCTTTTACATAGTAATGTAAAATACAATCCTAAAATTTACATGAAATTTCAATAAACTTTAAATAGCCAAAGTAATCTTGACAAAAAAGAACAAACCAGGAGGATGTCATACTTAATAATTCCGAACTGAATTTCAAGATTATACTAATAAAAACAGGATGGATTATGTAGAAAAACAAAAAACAAATGGAACAGAAATCACTACTCTCCATATTTCCAACATGAAAAAACAAGAGAACTTAAAACATTGTTTAACATAGTTTTTGTTTGTTTGTTTTTTACTTTTGAGATGGAGTTTCGCTCTTCTCACCCAAGGTGAAGTGTGATAGCACGATATCGGCTCACTGCAACCTCTGCTTCTTTGGTTCAAGTGATTCTCCTGCCTCAGCCTTCCGAGTAGCTGGGATTACAGGTATGTGCCACCACACTCAGCAAATTTTTGTATTTTTAGTAGAGAAGAGGTTTCACCATGTTGGCCAGGCTGTTCTTGAACTCCTGACCTCAGGTGATCCACCTACCTTGGTCTCCCAAAGTGCTGGGTTTACAGGCGTGAGACATTTGCCCGTCCTAACATACAGTTTCATAAAATTATGCAGATATTTATGGTTCACCTGAAAATATTAAAAAGTAGATTGTGCAGTCTTTTATATGCCACGAAGATGACTTTGGCTGTCACTGTAAACTTCAAGGAAGATCACAAAAGGGAAAGTAGAATCCTTAGAGAATTAAAAAGCATAAGACAGCCGGGCGCGGTGGCTCAAGCCTGTAATCCCAGCACTTTGGGAGGCCGAGACGGGCGGATCACGAGGTCAGGAGATCGAGACCATCCTGGTGAACACGGTGAAACCCCGTCTCTACTAAAAAATACAAAAAACTAGCCGGGCGAGGTGGCGGGCGCCTGTGGTCCCAGCTACTCGGGGAGGCTGAGGCAGGAGAATGGCGTAAACCCGGGAGGCGGAGCTTGCAGTGAGCCGAGATCGCGCCACTGCACTCCAGCCCGGGCGACAGAGCAAGACTCCGTCTCAAAAAAAAAAAAAAAAAAAAAAAAAAAGCATAAGACAGAAGACGCCCTTATGTGAGAGTAAAATTTGTTAAAATCTCAGGCTTTCCTGAAACTATTTTTTTTGTAACACAGCTTCCCAAATTCTATTGCAAGGACTGCTTTCTCCTTAATCTTTGGACCTCTGATCTGTGTTGTCCATTGTGTTCATTCTCACCTACCTGGGGCTTTGGCCATCATCTCATGTCTCTTCATATTCCAGGGCTCTTTTCCTTGCTCCAGACAGGTGATTAAATCTGGCTTAGAGACAGCAATACCTGTTTTATTAAAAATAAATAACATGAATGTTGCTCATATTCTTCAAATAATGTCCCCAGTAAAGAGAACGTAATAGCCTATTCTAGCACATTAACCCCAAAATTCTAATTTATAAGAATAATTTCTAAATATTTAGAAAATGGGCCAGGCACAGTGGCTTATGCCTATAATCCCAGCACTTTGGGAGGCCGAGGAGAGTGGATCACTTGAGGTCAGAAGTTCAAGACCAGCCTGCCCAAAATGGTGAAACTCCGTCTCTACTAAAAATACAAAAATTAGTTAGGCTTGGTGGCACATGCCTGTAGTCCCAGCTATTCAGGAGGCTGAGGCTGGAGAATCTCTTGAACCGGTAAGGCGGAGGTTGCAGTGAGCCAAAATCATACCATTATACTCCAGCCTGGGCAACAGCAACACTCCTTCTCAAAATAATAACAATAATAATAATTTCACTACCTAGTACCACTGAATCAAAAGCTGGTGGTGACAATTATATTTTAAGGTGTGGGCAACAATATTTTATGTCACTAAATTTTGAAATTATCACTAATATAGAGTAAAAAATACAGGTCTGCTCAGGAATGTGGAAAGTTCAGATCAAGGTAAACTTCAAGAAATTTATCTTGAAGAAATCCTTCTCTACACTGACAAATTCCCAAGATTTTCTTCAAAAACAGTGATGTGAAACTCATTTATGTAAAGCATCAGTTACCAAAAAACATTTTACCAAAAAAAAAAAAGAAAAAGAAACACTTAGAGTATCTTAGGAATTGTGTATTGAAGTTATTCTCACCCAGGAAGATCAGGTTTCTGTAGTTCTCTAACATCACATCCCTATATAAATTCTGCTGTGCAGTGTCCAGGAATTGCCACTCCTCCAGAGAAAATTCTATGGCCACATCCATGAATGTCAATGGTCCCTGAAAAAAACACACACACACACACACACACACACACACACACACACACACACACACACACACACACACACACACACTTACCAGGAGGCCAAGGGCAGAATTTTTAATTTGACTCAAGGTGAAAAGAGAGACTTAAGAGAACAGGTTCTGACTTACAGGAGTGACTGAAATCATCCAATTAAATAATGCTTTTTTCTTTTTTTTTAAGGCAGAGTCTTGCACTGGAGGCAATGGTGCAATTTCGGCTCACTGAGACCTCTGCCTCCTGGGTTCAAGTGATTCTCCTGCCTCAGCCTCCCAAGTAGCTGGGATTATAGACACTTGCCACCACACCCAGTTAATTTTTGTATTTTTAGTAGAGACTGGGTTTCATCATATTGGCCAGGCTGGTCTCAAACCCCTGACCTCAGCTGATCCACCGGCCTCAGCCTCCCAAAGTGCTGGGATTACAGGCATGAGCCACTACACCCAGCTGAAAATAATTTTCAATGCAGAAATATTCTCTGATGTATTCTCTAACTCTGAAAAAACAGTGCAATAAGATCTACAACATCAGTTTATATATGATAATTTTCTGGATAATAAAGCATAAAATTAAGGACATGAGCACAGGCATATACATTTTTGAGTGCTATATTTCCATAATAGAGAATGAATTCTGTGTATTTTTGAGACTAAAAAAATATGTTGAGTTAGAAGCTATCTCTCAAATTTTAATGTGTACAATAAACTGGAGATCTTGTAATGGAGATTGTTTCTTCCAGATAATCTGGAATAAAGTCTGAGTTTCTGAATTTCTAACAAGCTCACCAGTAATGCCAATGATTTTGGCCTAAGAAGAATATTTTATCAAACATCCAGTATGTGGAAGAACCTGTGTTTTTCCCAGTTTTTCTGGACTATAAAGGAAGATGAAAGTATTCATTTTCCAAGAACAGATATATGCAAAGAAATCTTAAGAAAGAGAAGCAACTGCCAGATTAAATTTGATAGTTTACACAGATCAGCTACATAAAGATACTTAATAATGAGGAGATTCAAAAAAAAAAAAAAATAGCTGGGTATGGTGGTGGTTGCCTGTAGTCCCAGCAACTTGGGAGCCTGAGGCAGGAGAATGGCTTGAACCTAGGAGGCAGAGGTTGCAGTGTGCCAAGATAGCACCACTGCATTCCAACCTGGGTGACAAAGTGAGACCCTGCCTCAAAAAAGAAAAATAATAAAATAACAAAGAAAAAATAATTAACTATATAGTAAAACAATCTGTCAGAGAGCTCTTATCCAAGTGAACATCAACAGCAGTAGGACAAATTTTTATGATGTGCTGATACACCCAGAAGAACACAGCATCACTGCTGAAATATTGTTCCCAAAAAGTATTGTTCCCAAAAAGTAAATTATAGGCTGGCTGGGCGTGGTGGCTCACACCTGTAATCCCAGCACATTGGGAGACCTAGGATGGGGGAGTACCTGAGGTCGGGAGTTTGAGACCAGACTGACCAACACGTAGAAACCCCATCTCCACTAAAAATACAAAAATCAGCAAGGCATGGTGGTGTATGCTTGTAATCCCAGCTACTTGGGAGGCTGAGGCAAGAAAAATCGCTTGAACCCGAAGGCGGAGGTTGCAGTGAGCCACAGCACATCAGCCTGGGCAATAGAGCAAGACTCTGTCTCAAAAAAAAAAAAAAAAAAAAAAAGTACACCCACACACACACACACACACAAAGTTAAGAATGCGAATTGGGGAGGAAAAGCTGGCGTCTGGAATTGTCAGAAGGTGCTGGTAATTTAGTATTTTACTTCAAGCCAGAGTTAGGCTGGAGAAAAGTAGGGCTGGGGGGTACAATTGAGACCCTGCTTGAAAAACCTAAAAAGTGCAGGGCACAGCCAGACGCAGTGGCTCACACCCGTAATCCCAGCACTTTGGGAGGCCGAGGCGGGCGAATCACAAGGTCAAGAGTTCGAGACCAGCCTGGCCAGCATGGTGACAGTCTCATCTCTACTAAAAATACAAAAATTAGCTAGGCATGGTGGCATGTGCTTGTAGTCCCAGCTACTCGGGAGGCTGAGGCGGGAGAATCGCTTGAACCCGGCAGGCAGAGGTTGCAGTGAGCTGAGATTGGGCCAGGGCACTCCAGCCTGGGCGACAGAGTGAGACTTTGTCTCAAAAAAAAAAAAAGAAAAGAAAAAGAAAAAGAAAAAGAAAAAAAGGAAAGAAAAGAAAAAATACGTAGGCCATCATCAGCCCTCTGCGGAGTGTGAAAATAGTTAAGTGACATGGAATTAACTATTCCATGAGGTGGAAATCTAGTCCCTGGATTCCTACTTTTTAAAAAATATCTAACTAAAATGCATTTATTTATTTTTTTTATAAATTACTAAATTAGAGGAAATGAAATTCAGGCTTATCCAACTATAAACAGCCAATTAAGCTCTGATTACATAACCAGGAAATTTGTAGGCTAAGGTGGAAATTAGGACACTACGGAACAGTACCTAACTACTGAATTTGGGGTTTTTTTTTTCATCATGCACCGTATAAAAGTATTTTCTTCAAGCCGCTCTAATGGACCACAAACTACAACCATAGGGGTGCTCTATAATTTTTTAACAACTCTTTGATTAAATTCTTCAATATTTTTGCGACGACTCCCACAAATTTTTAAAAGGCTTCTCCCCTCACGATCCCACCGTGATCCCTGCGCAATCTGGGAGAAACGCCGCCCTGCGGGTGCAGAGCTGCCCAGAGAGCGCTCCAGACCAAGGAACAGTCACTACCCAAGGAAGAGACAGGACGCCCCAGTGGCCGGCTGTCCGCGCAACCGCCATCTTATGGCTGAAGGGGACTGAGGCTGAGTTGGTCAAAAACTCTGGGCGCAGATTGTGGAGCTGACTGCTGGGAGGCCTGAGTCCCGCTAGTCACTTCCCAACGGTTCTAACCAGCCCCTCCCCTCTCCCGGGAGGTCGGACCGGCACTCTCACCATTTCGAGGCTTCCAGGGGGTCCTGACGTCTTAGCTGCGGATCTCCCAATACTTGCAGGTCACTAGTCCACAGAGACCAGAAGTTCCCGCCACAGCAAGAGACAAAGCCCCCGCCAAATCCCGGAAGCCGCTCTGGCCGCTCTACCTGCGGGCCTGATTGGACGGCTCTTAGCCATTCATCCCTGATTGGATGACGTTTAAGTCCCCGCCTCCTCAGGCGCTGAGTGATAGAAGATATGATCAGATGCTGGGTTGAACGAAGAAAGAGTGACAGCTTGGGCTGAATGAAGGAAGAGTGACAGCTTAGGCTGCAGCCTTTTTCAGGCAGGGCTTCCTCCCAGAGGTGAGCCAGGCCCACCCCAGAAGGTATTTGCCTTTAACTTTGTGTACAAGGTCATACGCATCTATAAATAATATACTATATGGCTATTAACGAAGGAAAAGTACATAATAACAATTTAAAACTTCGGCTTTTATGTTCTTCCGGACTTCTGGCGCTTTAAGGAAGCAGCCTAAGTTTTTTTGTGTTTGTTTGTTTTGTTTTGTTTTTTTGACACGGAATCTCGCTCTGTTGCCCAGGCTGGAGTGCAGTGGCACCCTGTCGGTTCACTGCAACCTCCCCCTCCCAGGCTCAAGCGATTCTCCTGTCTCAGCCTCCCGAGTAGCTGGGATTACAGGCACCTACCACCACGCCCAACTAATTTTTGTATTTTTATTAGAGACAGGGTTTCACCATGTTGGCCAGGCTGGTCTTGAACTCCTGACCTTAGCTGATCCACCTGCCGCAGCTTCCCAAAGTGCTAGGGTTACAGGCGTGAGCCACTGTGCCTGGCCATTACCAAACTTTAAAAAGAAAAAAGAAGTGTTCAAGACCATTTGAGCCCTTCCCTAAACTAGCACAGTCAGTTCACAGGTTTCTACTGCCTTGAGCAAATAAGGTCAGCCAGGGTTAGGCTTTGTAAAACAGATTCTGTATCTCAATGGGAACATCTGTAAAGGCACCTGGCAATGGGCGTGGATATAGAAGGGATGAAAAATTGCTACAATTTTTGCAATGAATATTATTCTGCCTTTTTTGCATGTGTGGTTTATACAACTCACTTACATCGAGAAATTTGTCCAAAGACCAACAGCTACTAAGTGGCTGGGCTGAAACTCAGGATAAACTGAGTTTGTTGATCTATACTCCTCCATAGATCAAACTATTGGCTTCTGCAGACCCATGAAATACTGGAGAATAATACTATTACAATAGAAGCCGGATTTGTTTTTCTTTAGATTTGTGCCCATGTAGTACTGTTTATTATTGGGAATAATCCTGTCAAGAAATTGCAGAAGCACAAGGTGCCTCACACCTATAATCCTAGAACTTTGGGAGGCTGAGTTGAAAGAATCACTTGAGTTCAGGAGATCAGGTGCAGGCGGGCAACATAGTAAGATCCTGTGTCCATGAAAACAATTTTAAAAAATTAGCCAGGCATGATGTTGCATACCTGTGGTCCCAGCTACTCAGGTAGCTGAGGCAGGAGGATTGCTTGAGCCAAGCAGATTAGGCTGCAATGCGAGATAATTGGTTACACCACCACACTCCAGCCAGGATAAAGGAGGGAGACCCAAGAAAAATTGCAGGAGCATTTTGAACAGACATAGAATAATTTAAAAGAAAAGCTGAGGGATGAGCTTAGACAGTCAAAGCCCAAAAACATTTATTTTTCATCATAGAAATAATATGAAAACTTGTAAAATAAAAAAATTTTAGAGAAATTAAATTTAACACAGTTAAATTGAGCAAAAAATGATTTGCAAATCAGATAGCCTGTGGATCCAGAGTAGGCTCAGAGATACTCCAGCATAGCCACATGGTGGAAAAAGCAAAATGACATACAGGAAATGGAAGAAAGGTAGAGAAACAGCCAGATTGATTGCAGCTTAGAATTTGCCTTATTTGAACATGATTTGGACAGCTGACATACTTATATTTGCCAAAACACTTCAGCTGGAACAAGAATGGGTGCAGTCTATTTATAAATCAAGGTAGATTTCAGTTTAGTATGTGAAAAAGAAACCTATTGAAAAACATTAAAGGTGAAAACGGGCAGCATTAGAATATAATTAATTTAACAATTTCTCCCTTTTGGTCATCTTCTCAATTTTGAGAGCTACATCAAAACTTTAGATATTGATGTCACTCTATCACCATCAAAAATTTACTTATTGGCCGGGTGTGGTGGCTCACCCTTGTAATCCCAGCACTTTGGGAGGTTGAGACAGGCAAATCACCTGAGGTCAGGAATTCAATAGCAGCCTGGCCAACATGGCGAAACTCTGTCTCTACAAAAATATAAAAATTAGCCAGGCCATTGAAAGGTGAAGCCAACTGGGCTTCTGGGTCAGGTGGGGACTTGGAGAACTTTTCTGTCTAGCTAAAGGATTGTAAATACACCAATCAGCGCTCTGTGTCTAGCTAAAGGTTTCTAAACACACCAATCAGCACTCTCTAAAATGGACCAATCAGTGCTCTGTAAAATGGACCAATCAGCAGGATGTGGGCGGGGCCAAATAAGGGAATAAAAGCTGGCCACCCGAGCCAGCAGTGGTGCCGTAGTGACAGTAGTTGAAAGTAAGCTTGAGGCTGGGCGTGGTGGCTCAAGCCTGTAATCTCAGCACTTTGGGAGGCTGAGAGACGGGTGGATCACGAGGTCAGGAGATCGAGACCATCCTGGCTAACACGGTGAAACCCCGTCTCTACTAAAAAAAAATACAAAAAGTAGCCGGGCGAGGTGGCGGGCACCTGTAGTCCCAGCTAGTCAAGAGGCTGAGGCAGGAGAATGGCGTAAACCTGGGAGGCGGAGCTTGCAGTGAGCTGAGATCCGGCCACTGCACCCCAGCCTGGGCGACAGAGCGAGACTCCGTCTCAAAAAAAAAAAAAAAAAAAAAAAGTAATCCTCTTCCCCAGGGACTAGCACCCAGTTAGCAGAACTAGTGGCACTTACCTGAGCCTTAGAACTGGGAAAGGGAAGAAGAATAAATGTATATACAGATAGCAAGTATGCTTATCTAATCCTACATGCCCATGCTGCAGTATAGAAAGAAAAGGAATTCCTAACCTCTGGGGGAACCCCCATTAAATATCACAAGGAAACCATGGAGTTATTGCAACACAATGCAAAAACCCAAGGAAGTGTCAGTCTTACCCTGCCAAAACCAGCAAAGAGAAGAGACAGAAAGAAAAAGAGAGAGACAAAGTCAAAGATGGAAGGAAAGAGAGAGAGGAAGAAACAGAGACAAAGAGAAGGAGACAGAGAGAGGGAGAGTCAGAGACAAGGAGTTGAAGAGAGAGACAGAGAGGAAGAGAGAAACAGGGAGTCAGAGAGAAAGAGAGAGAGAGACAGACAAAGAAGAAGTCAAAGACAGAGATATAAGTAGTGAAAAAAAAAAAAAAGTGTGCCTATTCCTTTAAAAGCCAGGGTAAATTTAAAACCTATAATTGATAATTGAAGGTCTTCTCTGTAACCCTATAACACTCCAATACCACATTGTTGTCAGTGTAAAGCACCGAGGCCACTGACAACCCATAGCCTTCCTATCAAAAATCCTTAACCCAGCAAGTTTCCTAACAGGGGATCTAAATCTTAATTACCATACGAAGGTCTGACCAGACTTAGGAGGAACTCCCTTCAGGACAAGATGATAGATGATTCCTCTTGGGCGATTAAGGGGAAAAGACACAATGGATATTCAGTAAGTGAAAAGGAAACTCTTACAGAAGCAGAGTTAGGAAAATTGCCTAATAATTGGTCTGCTCTAACCTGCAAGTTGCTTGCCCTCAGCCAAACCTTAAAGTACTTACAGAATCAGGAAGGAGCCATCTATACCAATTCTAGGTTAATATGGACCAAACAAGGTCTTATTAATAGCAAAGAAAAGTTAAAATCCCAAACTTACAATGTTTTCAACTAAAGTTTGCTAAAAGTTAACAGTGTAACATGTATTATCCTACTACCACACACTCTCAAAGGATTTCTCAGTTTGCAAGAAATAACAAAATCTATCCAGTAAGGATAGGAACTACAATCCCAAATAGACTCTTTGGCAACAGTGACTCTCCAAAACCACCGAGGCCTAGACCTCCTCACTGCTGAGAAAGGAGGACTCTGCACCTTCTTAGGGGAAGAGTGTTGTTTTTACACTAACCAGTCAAGGATAGCACAAGATGCTGCCCGACCAGTATTTACAGGAAAAGGCTTCTGAAATCAGACAATGCCTTTCAAACTCTTATACCAACCTCTGGAGTTGGGCAACATGACTTCTCCACTTTCTACGTCCTGTGGCAGCCATCTTGCTATTACTCACCTTCAGGCCCTGTATTTTTAACCTCCTTGTCAAATTTGATTCCTCTAGAATTGAGGCCATCAAGCTACAGATGGTCTTACAAATGGAACCCAAATGAGCTCAACTAAGAACTTCTACTGAGGACCCCTGGACCGAGCTGCTGGCCCTTTGACTGGCCTAAAGAGTTCCCCTCTGGAGAACACTACAACTGCAGGGCCCCTTCTTTGCCATTATCCAACAGGAAGTAGCTAGAGCAGTCATCGCCCAATTCCCAATAGCAGTTGGGGTGTCCTGTTTAGAGGGGGGTTGAGAGGTGAAACCGACTGGGCTTGTGGGTCAGATGGAGACTTGGAGAACTTTTCTGTCTAGCTAAAGGATCGTAAACACACCAACCAGCGCTCTGCATTTAGCTAAAGGTTTTTAAATGCACCAATCAGCACTCTGTAAAATAGACCAATCAGCGCTCTGTAAAATGAACCAATCAACAGGACGTGGGTGGGGCCAAATAAGGGAATAAAAGCTGGCCACCTAAGCCAGCAGCAGCAACCCACTCACGTTCCCTTCCATGCTGTGGAAGCTTTGTTCTTTCACTCTTCACAATAAATCTTGCTGCTGCTCACTTTTTGGGTACTCACTACCTTTATGAGCTGTACACTCACTGTGAAGGTCTGCGGCTTCACTCCTGAAGTCAGTGATGCCACGAACCCACCAGGAGGAACAAACAACTCCAGACACTCTACCTTTAAGAGCTGTAAAACTCACTGCGAAGGTCTCCAACTTCACTCCTGAAGTCAAGCAAAACCACGAACCCACAAGAAGGAAGAAACTCCAGACGGATCTGAACATCAGAAGGAACAAACTCTGGACACACCATCTTTAAGAACTCTGACATTCACCATGAGGGTCTGCAGCTTCATTCTTGAAGTCGGCAAGACCAAGAACCCACCAGAAGGAACAAATTCTGGATACACCATGGTGGCAGGTGCCTGTAATCCCAGTTAGTTGGTAGGCTGAGGTGGAAGAGTCGCTTGAACTCTGAAGGTGGAGGTTGTAGTGAGCCAAGAGCATGCCACTATACTCCAGCCTGAGTGACAGAGCAAGACTCTGTCTCAAAAAGAAAAAAAAAAAAAGTACTTATTTAGTGTCAAATCCTGTGAGTTTTTTTAAGTGGAAACATGGACTTCAGGTTATTTTATTATTTTTATTTTTATTTTTTTTGAGATGAAGTTTGGCTTTGTCACCCAGGCTGGTGTGCAATGGCATGATCTCAGCTCACTGCAACCTCCATCTCCTGGGTTCAAGTGATTCTCCTGCCTCAGCCTCCCAAATAACCATAATTACAGGTGCCCACCACCACCCCTGGCTAATGTTTGTATTTTTAGAAAAGACAGAGTTTCACTATGTTGGCCTGACTGATCCTGAACTCCTGACATCAGGTGATCTGCCCACCTCAGCCTCCCAAAGTGCTGGGATTACAGGCATGAGCCACAACACCCAGCCTATTATTTATTTTTTGAAAGGTTAGAGGGAGCTATCTTGTGTTGAAATCTCCTGTTGCCAGAAGAAAAATATAAACCTGGCCTGTTTTATGATCTACCTATTTTCATAAATTTTCAGTTTGATTATGTCACATTTAGCACAAGTGACTCATTTTGGTTTGGTTTGGTCTGTTTGGAACTAGTACACAAGCTCAGTTTAGAATGATGGACTACAATAACTTTTGTTTTGTTTTGTTTTGTTTTGAGATGGAGCCTCACTCTGTCATCAGGCTGGAGTGCAGTGGCATGATCTCGGCTCACTGCAACTTCCGCCTCCTGGGTTCAAGCGATTCTCATGCCTCAGCCACCAGAGTAGCTGGGGTTACAGACACTTGCCACCACACCGAGCTAATTTTTGTAGTTTTAGAAGAGACAGGGTTTCACCCGTTTGCCAGGATGGTCTCCATCTCCCGACCTCGTGATCCACCCTCCTCACCTTCCCAAAGTGTTGGGATTACAGGTGTGAGCCAGCGTTCTGGCCAACTTTGTTTTTAAAACTCTCCCTTTTTGGTAAAGTTCTTACATAGGTCAGAGTGTGACCAAAACTCAGGGCCTTAGTGCCACTCTCAATATCCATTATTTAGGGTTTTTGCCCTTATAGTGTTATTCATAGGTTATGGTGTCTTCATGGTCACATATGTCTTTGAGTTTCTGTCATTCCAGTTAAAGAGAGACCATTTGACATTCTAGAGATGACTGCATGTGAACCTTTATAACTTTTGAGAGAATACGGTGTAGTAGGGAGACTACTATTTTGATTATCAGGAGGATAATACCAAGAGTTGAAACTGGCCGGGCGCAGTGGCCCATTCCTGTAATATTAGCACTTTGAGAGGCCAAGGTGGGCAGATTAACTGAAGTCAGGAGTTCAAGAGCAGCCTGGTCAACATGGTGAAACCCAGTCTCTACTGAAAATACTAAAAACTAGCCAGGTGCAGAGGTACACGCCTGTAATCCCAGCCACTCAGCTGGCTGAGGAAGGAGAATCGCTTGAACCGGGGAGGCAGAGGTTGCAGTGAGCCAAGATTACACCACTGCACTCCGGCCAAGGCTACAGAGTGAGATTTCATCACAAAAAAAAAAAAAAAAAAAAAAAAGAAGAAGAGTTGAAACCATGCTTCTTAGCCAAGGCCCCCATGAACAACCAACAAAAATTAAATAGATTAAATAATTAGCTAGATAATGATCTACTCATTTCAACCAAGCAGACTGTTCATTAATCCCCTACAACTGCATCTCTGTAATGCCCAATGTATTCTACCATGTGCAACTACAAGTATTAGCAACTGCAAAGGTAGTTCTCTGTTTATCCAGTAAGTAATCAAAAGAAATTATCTTATTTAGCACAACTTTAGTAACAACATCTAACACTCTTTTGCGTAACCATAGCCTTTACATTATAATCTGCTATAGAGCCCTATTTTGGGGGATAAATTTCTGATCATTGCTTCATTTACGCTTAGCCATGGAAAAAAGGATCTAAGAAATGATGCCGGCTGGGCGCGGTGGCTCAAGCCTGTAATCTCAGCACTTTGGGAGGCCGAGATGGGTGGATCACGAGGTTAGGAGATCGAGACCATCCTGGCTAACACGGTGAAACCCGTCTCTACTAAAAAATACAAAAAACTAGCCAGGTGAGGTGGCAGGCGCCTGTAGTCCCAGCTACTCGGGAGGCTGAGGCAGGAGAATGGCCTAAACCTGGGAGGCGTAGCTTGCAGTGAGCTGAGATCTGGCCATTGCACCCCAGCCTGGGCGACAGAGCGAGACTCCGTCTCAAAAAAAAAAAAAAAAAATGATGCCCATTCAGAAGAGTAATGGCCTGCTGGCAATGCTCTTTAACCCATTCTGAATAAGTTATTTTTCACTTATGAAGTAGGTTAAAAGTAGTGGATCAATATTCTGTTTCTGATATTATGAGGCAACAAATGTTTCATTAAAACTTCTCACCCACATTAGCCCTTCATCTTTTACCTATCAAGGTGAAAGTTTTTTGTATATAATGTTGGCAGCAAAATTCTCTACATATAAGTGTACCCCATGAGTGCATATAAGAGATTCCTTTTTTATTTCTGTTGTTCGTAGAGTCATCATATACATGAGTCCACATTTGACTGGTGGCTCTATCCACATATGATAATCACAATTCCAACTGTGAACTGTGTTCATGAGTTAGATTCAGGATCTTACCAGCAGGCTGTGTCTATGTGAGAGAGTGACAGTTATAACTGTTGCCTGGGTGTGCATAGGAGAGTCACAATCTCACCTCTGTGCTGAGCCCTGTTACAATACTCTCTGTACACTCGAGTGCTTTATGCAGTATGAGTAAGTGATGCAATCCTTTTTGATATTCATACAATTAGGAAACCCAGGACATTACTGGTTGCCCTAACGTTGGCTATGAAAGTTGCAATATCTCCGATTAGCTGAGTCCAGGTACAAGAGTCCTCCTCATCCCTGTTAGCTGGGCGTACGTATATGTCACAATTCCACCTGGGAGCAGAGACCAGGCTAGAGCATCACATCCCCTGGGTACTGGACCAGAAATATTTCACAGTTCCCCTATGGGCAGGACCCAGGCAAGACAGTCACATCACCTAAATGCTGGGCCTAGTGAAATGTCACAATGACCCCTGTGGGCAAGGCACAGAGAAAGAGTCACATTACCTGGGTGCTCAACCCAGTGATATGGTCCAGGCTTTCCTGTGGGGAAAGCACAGGCAGAAGAAGACAGTCACATCATCTAGGTGATGAACCCAGAGATATGTCAAAAAGTCCTCTGTGAGCAAGGCTAAAGCAGGAGAGTCACATCACCTAGGTGCTAGACTCAGCAATATGTCATAATTTGCTCTATATGCAGGGCCCAAGCAGGAGAGGAGAGTCACATTATCTAGGTACTGGGTCCAGTTATATGTCACAATACCTTTCTATGAACATTGCTCATGCGGTTAAATCGCATTATCGTAATGTTGGGCACTGCAATATGTCACCATGCCCCCTGTATGCAGAAGCCAAAAAGGAGAGGATATTCACTTCACCTGGGTGCTGAGCACAGTGATAAGTCACAATCCCTAAGGTGGGCAGGGGCCAGATATGGGAGGAGAGTCATATCACCTGGTGTTGGGCCACAGTGCTCCCAGTGTGTAGCAACCAGGCAGGAGAAAAGATTCACACGACTAATGTGCTGGGCCCAGCAATATGTCAAAATCTCCTTTGAGGGCAGCACCCAGGAAGGAGAGTTACATCACCTAGATTCTTGACTCAATTCATGTCACAACACCATCTAAGGGCTTGGCCTACACAGACGAGTGGAATTACTCAAATGCTAGGCAAATGGGTATGTAAAAATCGCACATGCAAGAAGGTCCTGTGGTTAGATTTACAATTCTGCACACGTCCCAGCTTTAGGCATGAGAGTCAACATCTCCTGTGAGTTATGTGCAAGTACAGGACTCATAATTTCAATGATACATTGGATCTGTGCATGAGAGTCCCAATCCCACCCAAGGACTGTGCCCTGGTATGAAAGTCACAGGCTCACGGGCATGTTGAATTCTTTCCCAAGAGTCATCAACCTACCTGTGGATGAGATCCATGTAAAAGAGTGACAATTTTAACTTTCAACTGCCTCTTAGTGTCAGATTCAGAACCTTAAAGGTGAGCAGTATCCATCTGGGAGCGTGACAACTTTTACTTTTTGGTGGGTGTGCATACAAGAATCACAGTCCCACCTGTGTGATTGGCACTGTTACGATACTCTGTATACCACTCAAAGGCTTTGTATAATGTTCCTGAGAGTCACAGTCTGCTCTGAGACTCTTGTGCTGGTATGATCCATGATTGTACCGTTGCCCTAAGCACGGGTATTAGAGTCAACCTGTCTCTAATTTGCTGCATCCAGGTATTAGAGTCATCATTGCGGCTGTCAGATGGGTCCAGAAGTGAGTCACTATCCGACCTGTGGTTAGATCCACATATACCAGTCATAATTCCAACTGTGAACTGCATTTACATGTGAGATATGGGACCTTAACAGTGTGCTAAAGACTTGTGTGTGGGTAAAATTTCTAACTATTGGCTGGGTGTGCATTTGAGAGTCAAAATTTCACCTGTGTGCTGGGCTTTGTTATGACACTCTCTGTACTAACTGAAAGCTTTATACAATTTGCATGAATATTGTACTTTTTTCTGACCTTCACACAAGTAACAGAAGAAGACCTTACCTGTTGCCCTAAACCTAGCAGAGAAAATCAATATTTCTCCTGTTTTGTGGGTTGAGGTATGAGTGTCATCATTGCACCAGTGAGCATGTCCCAGGTGTATGTCACAATCCCACCTGTAGGTAGGAACCAGGCAGAAGAGTCACATCACTTGGATGCTAGGACAGGAATATGTCAATCTGCACTATGAGTGGGATCAAGAAAGAAGAGAGTCACATCAACTGGGATCTGGGCCTAAAAATATGTCACAATCTTTCATGTCGGCAGATCCCAAGCAGAAGAGGACAGTCACATTACTTAGAAGATGAGCCCAGTAATATGTAACAACACCCACTGTGGGCAAGGCCCAGGCAAGAGAGGATTGCCGCATTATCCTGGTTTCAGCAATATGTTGTAATTCCCATGGTTAGCAGGGCTTAGCAAAAGAAGTGAGTAACAAAATTTGTGTGCTAGGTTAAACCATAGTTTAAAAATCCCTTCTATTGACAGGGGTCAGACACCAAAAAAGACTCAAATTACCTAGGTGCTGGGTCCAACAACATGTCATAAGTTCTTCTGAGGGTGAGATCCAGGCAGAAGAGAAGAGTCATTTAACTTATATAATTGGTCCAGAAATATGTCACAATGTCTCACGTGGGGAGAACTACAACAGAAGAAGCACATCACCTAGGTGCTGGGCTCAGTGATATGACACAATCGTTCCTGTAGGGAAGGCCTAGGCACAAGAGGAGAGTCATATCACCTAGGTGCTGGATTCAGAAATATGTCACAGTTACTTCTAAGGGAAAGGTTCAGGCAGATGAGAAGAGTCATGTTACCTAGCTGCTTGGCCTCAGTATGTGTTACAGTCCCATCTGTGGGCTGGACTCAGGCAGGAAACTGAAATCACTCAGGGTATGGGCAAAAACATATGCCACAATCACATCTGCAGAAAGATTCAGAGATGAGATAAACAATCCCAAACACATCCAGCTCTAGGGATAATAGTCAAGACCTTCTGAGTGTTGGGTCTTAAGTATGTGAGTCAGAATCTCAATGATAGACTGGATTTGTGCATGAGAGCCTCAATTCTTAGATTGTGTCCTGGTAGAAGAGTCACAGTCTCACCGGTGTGTTGAATCTTGGTCCAACATTCACTATCTCATCTGTGGACCTGATCCTCATATGAGAGTCACAATTCCAACTTTCAACTCCTTTGAGTGTGAGATTCAGAACCTCAACAGTGGACTGTGGCTATTTAAGAGGGTGAAAATTCTTACTGTGAACTGGGTGTGCATACCAGAGTCACTATCTCACCTGTGCACTGGGTCCTGTTACCACACTCTTGGTCCCATCCAAGGGCATTATATGGTACGCCTGAGAGTCACAATCCACTCTCGGATCTATGTGCTGGTATAAACTCATGATCTTACCCATTGTCCTAAGCCCAGGAATGAGAGCTAACATCTCTCTTATTGGTTAGATCCAGGTATGAGAGTTCTCACTGTGCCTGTGAGTTGGGTACAGAAATGAGTCACCATTCCACCTGTAGCCAGATCCACATATGACAGTCCCAGTTTCAACTGTGAACTGCATCCACATGTGATCCTCAGGACCTCACCAGTAGTCTTTGTCCATTTGTGAGAATGACAGTCCTCACTGTTGGCTGAGTGATCCTATGAGAATCACAATTTTAACTTTGCACAGGGACCTGTTATGACACTCTCTGTACCACTGGAAGGGATCACACAATATACATGAGTTTTATAATCTTCTGTGACTTTCATACAAGTAGAAAGCCCAGGACCTCACCCATTGTCTGAAGGCTAACTGTGAGAGTCAACATGTCTCCTATTGGCTAGGTCCAGGTATGCAACTAATCACTATGTCTCTGAGCTGGGTCCAGAAATCAGTCACTATTCAGCCTATTCCCAGATTTACATACGACAGTCAGAATTTTAACTGTGGACTGCATCTGCGTGTGAGGTTCAGGACATCACTAGTATGCTTCCTTCATGTTTGGAAATGACAATCCTAATTGTTGGCTTGGTATGCCTGTGAGAAGTCACAATCTCACCAGTATGGTAGACCCTATTACTGCATTCTCTGTAGCACACAAAGTATTTATAGGTTATGCATAATTTTTTTTTTTGAGATGGAGTCTCGCTCTTGTCACCCAGGCTGGCGTGCAATGACATGATATCAACTCACTGCAACCTCCGCCACCCGAATTCAAGCGATTCTCCTGCCTCAGCCTCCCAAGTAGCTAGGATTATAGCTGCATGCCACCACACCCAGTTAATTTTTTGTATTTTGAGTAGAGATGAAGTTTCACCATATTGGCCAGTTTGGTCTCGAACTACTGACCTCAGGTGATCCACCCTCCTTGGCCTCCCAAAGTGCTGGGATTACAGGTGTGAGCCACCGCGCCTAGCCAGTTATACATACATTTTATAAACCTCTGTGACCTTTCTAAAAATAGGTGATCCAGGACCCTACCCACTGTCCAAAATACAGCTAAGAGAGTCAGAATTACTCTTATTGGCTGGGTTCCCATACAAGCTTGACTGTAATGCCTAAAAGCTTGAAAATGCATATGTCAAAATTTAACCTCTATGAATGGACTGGGCAAGAGATTCAGATCACCTGAATGCTGGACCAAAAATATGTCAATGTCCACTCTGTGGGCAGGGCTCTTGCAGTAAAGTCACATAACCTGGGTACTGGGCCCAGCAGTATTTCACAGTGCCTTCTGTGAGCAGGGTTCAGGCAGGAAAGTCACATTATCTGCATGAAGGGCACAGCAATATGTCACAATCCACCCTGTGTAAAGGGCCCAGGCAGGAGAGAATAATTATATAACCTAGGTGATCAGTCCAGCAATATGTCACAATTCTCCCTGAGGACAGGGTCTATGCAGGAGAGTAAAATACCTTAGATGCTTTGACCAGGCATATGTCACAAGTCCATTTTGGGGCTTTAACCAGGCAGGAGAGTCAAATCATTCAGGTGCTAGACAAAGGTCCAGTCATGCCTGCAAGCAGGTCCAGAAATAAGGTTCAAAATTCCATACATTTTCTGGCTCCAGGTATGAAAGTCAAGACCTCTTTTAAGTTGGGTCCAAGTACATGAGTCACAATCTTAATGGTAGACTGTATCCCTGCATGAAGACACAATTTCAAATGCAAACTGAGTCTCAATATCTGAATCACAGCCTCACAGGTGTGCTGAATCCTGGTCATTGAGTCACCATTCTACCTGTGGACCAGATCCATGTATGAGAGTCACAATTCCAACTTTTGACTACTTCCACGTGTGAGATTCACAGCCTCAACAGCTGATCGTTTCCATGTGGGAGGGTGGCAATGTTTACTGTTGGCTGAGTGTGCATAGGAGAGTCACAGTTTTACCTGTGTTCTCAAAAGTAGGCCCTGTTCATGTGTGAGGGTGACAATTCTAATGGTTCACAGGGTGTGCCTATGAGAAACACTGTATCATTTGTGTGCAGGGCCATGTGATGACACTTTATGTACCACCCAACTACTTTATACCATATGCAAGAGAGTGGTAATTTGATATTCTTTTTTTTTTGTTTTTTTTTGAGACGGAGTCTCTATCTGTCACCCAGGCTGGAGTGAAGTGGTGCAATCTCGACTCACTGCAACCTCCGCCTCCTAGGTTCACTCCATTCTCCTGCCAAGTAGCTGGAACTACAGGCGCCTGCCACAACGCCCGCCTGATTTTTTGTGTTTTTGGTAGAGACGGGGTTTCACCATGTTAGCCAGGATGGTTTCGATCTCCTGACCTTGTGATCCGCCCGCCTCGGCCTCCCAAAGTGCTGGGATTACAGGCGTGAGCCACTGTACCTGGCCAATTTGATATTCTTTTTATGGAAACAGGAGACCCAGGATCCTACCTGTTTCTCTAAACCCAGCTAGAAAAGACAGTATATCTCTTATTGGCTGGTTTGACGTATTAGAGTCATCATTGCACCTATGATCTGAACAAAGAGGTATGTCACAATCCCATCTGTGGATAGGAAGTAAGCAGGAAGTAATCCCATCTGTGGATAGGAAGTAAGCAGGAAGTAATCCCATCTGTGGATAGGAAGTAATCTGTGGATAGGAAGTAAGTTTTGAGTAAGTAAGTTTTGGGTAAGTAAGTGTGTCACAGTCACCCTAGATGGCAGGGGTCAGTTATGAGAGGAGTCACATCACATAGGTGCTGGGCCAAGTGATATATCACAGTCCTCTCTGTCAAAAGGTCCTAGGAAGAAAACAAGAGTCATATCATCTAGGTGATGGGCCTAAAGATATGTCATAATAACCCCGGTGAGCAGGGATCAGGAAGAAGAATTACGTCACCTGTGTGCTGAGCCCAGTGAGAAGTCACTCTCCCTTTTGTGGGCATGGCCCAGGCAGAAGAGGACAGTCACCTATGTCCTGAGCTCAGAGATATATCACAATCTCTCCTATGCTAAAAGCCCAGGTAAAAGAATAAAGTTACATCAAATTGTTGACAGTCCCAGAGCAGAAATAAGTCACACTGCCCCCTGTGGGCAGGATTCAGGCAAGAGCTGGACATCACCTTGGTGCTGGGCTCAGCAATACATCACAATGCCTTTCAAGGGCAGGGCCAAAGCCGAAGAAAAACATCACCTTGATGTTGAGCCCAGTGATATGTCACAATCTCCCCTACAGGCAGAACCTAAAAAGAATAGTCATATCAGCTAGGTGCTGGGCCTATGAGTCAGTCAAAATCCCCCTGGTGAACAGAGACCATGCAGGAAAAGACTTACATCACCTGAGTAATAGGTGCAGAGATATGTCACAATTCCCTCTGTAGGCAGAGCCCAGGCAAGAGAGTTACATGACCATAGTGTTGGATGCAGCAATATACCACAATGGCATATCTGGGCAGGGCACAGGCAGAAGAGTCTCAAAGCCTGGATACTGGGTTCAGTGACACATCACAAAGCCCCACTGCAGACAGCACCAAGGCAGAAAAATATAATTTCATCACCTAGCTGCTGGGTCCAGTGATATGTGACAATCACATCTCTGGGCTTGGGTCAGGCAGGAGAGTGAAATCACCCGGGTACTGGGCAGAATCTTATGCCACAATTACACCTGCAAGAAAGTCCACAGATATGATTAACAGTCTCCCAAATGTCCTGGATTTAGGTATGAAGTCAACATCTGTATGTCAGGTAAAAGTATGTGAGTCACAGTCTCAATCGTGGACTGGACCCTTGCATGGGAGACTCAATTCCTCCTGCAAACTGTGTCCCCTTGGTGGAGTCGCAGCCTCTAAAGTGTGTTTATCTTGGTCTTAAGAGTCATCAACACACCTGTGGACAGAATCCATGTGTGAGAGTCAAATATTCAACTTGTGAGTTCTTCTGGGTGTGAGGTTTAGAACCTCAACTGAGGGCTGTCATGTGGAAGGACAACAGTTTTTACTGTCATCTGCATGTGACTATGTGTGTCACAATTTCACCTGTGTGCTGGGTCTTGTTAGCACAATCTCTGTACCACTTGATGAATTTATATGATATACAGTAAAGTGGCATTCCACTCTGAGACCTTTATGCTGGTATGGAGCAATGACTGTACCTGTGAAATTAAGCCCAGGTATGAGAGTCAACATCTCTCCAAGTAACTGGGTTTATATAGAACAGTTCTCCCCTGCCTATTAGCTAGGTTTAGAAATGAATAACCATCTTGGCCGGGCGCGGTGGCTCAAGCCTGTAATCCTAGCACTTTGGGAGGCCGAGATGGGTGGATCACGAGGTCAGGAGATCGAGACCATCCTGGCTAACACGGTGAAACCCCGCCTCTACTAAAAAATACAAAAAACTAGCCGGGCAAGATGGCGGGCGCCTGTAGTCCCAGCTACTCGGGAGGCTGAGGCAGGAGAATGGCGTAAACCCGGGAGGCGGAGCTTGCAGTGAGCTGAGATCAGGCCACTGCACTCCAGCCTGGGCGACAGAGCGAGACTCCGTCTCAAAAAAAAAAAAAAAAGAAATGAATAACCATCTGAACTGTGGCTGGATGTTTACATGTGACCATCACAATTCCAACTTTGAACTGCATCTGTGTGTGAGAGTCAGGACCTCAGAAGTGTGCTCTGTTTACTTGTGAGAGTATCAATATGTGATATTGTGATAATGCTCCTGTGGGCAGGACCCATGCAGGAAACTCACATGACCTAGACATTGCACCCAGACATGTCACAATAGCAATGTATGTACAGCCCAGGGAGGAGAGGAGCATTACAAAACATAGGCCCAGTGATACATCACAATTTCTTATTAGGCAGAGCCCAAGCAGTAGAGAAGTCATATCACCTAGTTGCTGGGTTTGACAACATAAAACACTACCCCCGGAGAAGAAGATTAGGCAAGAGAGTCATATCACCTAGGTGATGGGCTCAGATATGTTATAATGCCCCCAGGTGAGCAGGGCTAAGGAAGAAGAGGAAAGTCACGTAAACTAGGGCCAGGGCCAACCTATATGTCACAATCACTCCAGTGGGGAGCACCCAGGCATGAGAAGAGAATCATATCACATATGAGCTGGGCCCAGCAATATGTCACAATCTCCACTGTGAACAAGTCTGAAAATAGGAAGAGTCACATCAACTAGATGATGAACTCAGAAATATGTCAAAATGATTTCTGTCGGCAAAGACCAGGCAAAAAAAATTGCATCATGTGTGCTGGGCTTAGTGATAAGCTATTATCCCTTCTGTGGGCATGATCCAAGCAGAAGAAAAAAGCCATGTTACTTAGCTGCTGGGCCCAGAGTTATGTCACAATATCTTCTATGGAGAAAGCCTAGGCAAGAAAGAAGAGTCACATCAAATAGTTCATGAGCCCAGAGGTACATTGCAATGCCCCTTGTTAATGGGGTCCAGGCAGAAAACTCACATCAATCTGCTGTTGGGATTGGCAATATGTCACAATGCTTTTTGAGGGCAGGGCCAATGCAAAAGAAGAACATCACCTTGGTGTTGGAACCAATGATATGTCATAATCTCCCCCATGAGCAAAACCTAGAAAGAAGAGAAAAACCACATCAGCTAGTTGCTGTGGCTAGCAATCTCCTTCAATACTCCCTGTAAACAGGAACCCCTCAGGAAGAGAGTCGCATCACCTGTGTGATGGGCACAGAGATATGTCACAATACTTCCGGTAGGCAGGACCTAGGCAAGAGAGTTACATGACATGGGCATTAGACCCAACAATATGTCACAATGGCCCATGTAGGCAAGGGACAGGCAGGAGAGTCACATAACCTGGTTATGGTTCCCCTATGTTAGCTGCAGTAATATGTCAGAGTGCTTCCTGTGGGGAGCGCCAAGGCAGGAGAATAAATTTACATCACCTAGATCCTGGGTTCAGCAATGTGTCACAATCCAATCTGCGGGCTGAGCCCAGGCAGGAGAGTCAAAAAACTCAGGTGCTGGACAGAGGCGAATGTCACAATCACAGCTGCAGGAAGGTCCATAAATGAAATTAACCATCCTGCACATGTCGAGGTTCCACGTATGAGAATTAACACCTTCTTTATGTTGCATCTATGTTCAGGAGTCACAGTCTCAACTGTGGACTTGATCTGTGCACGAGACCTTCCATCCATCCTCTAGACTGTGTCTCTTTAGTGACTCACAGTCTCTCAAGTCTCAGGGGTGCTGAATCTTGGTCTGAGAGCCACCAGCTTATCTGTACACTGGATTCAAGGATGAAAGTCAATTTTTCAATTTTTGAAACTTCTGTTGGCTTTGAGATTCAGAATCTCAACAGTGGGTTGTGTTCATGTGGAGGGATGACAATCATTACTGTCAGCTGGGTTTGCACGTGAGTGTCACAATCTCACCTGTGTGCTGAGATCTGTTAGGACATAATCTCTCCTACTTGAGGGCTTTACACTGTATGCATAAGAGTTGCTGGCCGGACGTGGTTGCTCAAGCCTGTAATCCCAGCACTTTGGGAGGCTGAGGAAGGCAGATCACCTGAGTTCGTGAGTTCAAGACTAGCCTGACCAATATGGAAAAACCCCATCTTTACTAAAAATACAAAATTAGCCGGGTGTGGTGGCACATGCCTGTAATCCCAGCTACTCGGGAGGATGAGGCAGGAGAATCACTTGAACCCAGGATGCAGAGGTTGTGGTGAGCTGAGATCGCACCATTGCATTCCAGCCTGGGCAACAAGAGCAAAACTCTATCTCAAAAAAAAAAAAAAAAAAAAAAAGAGAGAGAGTTACAATCTGGTCTGAGAACTTTATGTTGGTATGGACCCATGATCATACCCTGAGCTGTGGCCCTAAGCTCAGGTATGAGAGTCAATATGTCTCCAGTTGGCTGAGTCTAGATAAGAGATTTCTTACCTGACTATGAGCTGCAGGAAGCTCATAGCCATTGAGCCATGTGTGAATATCTAGTCATTTCAACTCTGGCTGGATATTAACATATGACAATCACAATTTCAACTGCAGACCGTATCCAATTACGAGATTAAGAACCTCAGCAGTGAGCTCTGTATATGTGTGTGTGTGGGGGGGTTCCAATCCTAAGGGTTGCTGTGTTGTGCATATGAGAAACACAACCTCAACTGTGTGTCAGGCTCTGTCATGACACTCTCTGTACCACCCAAGAGTTTTGCACAATATGCAAGCGAATGCCAATTCTGCATGGTCTTTACAAAAAGAAGACCCAGAAACTCATCTGTTTGCCAAAGCCTTGCAAAGAGACACAGACTCTCTGCTACTGGCTGGTTAAAAGGAGACACTTATATCACTTGGATGCAAGGCCCAGTGATATGTCACAATGCCCCCAGTGGGCAGCACCAAGGCAGGAGTATGGAGTCACATCACCTATTTGCTGGGTTCAGCAATATGTCACAATTGCAACTATGAACTGGGCCCAGGGAGGATAGTCAAATTAAATTACTCAAGTACTGAGCAGAGGCATGTGTCACAATCACACCTGGATGGTTTAGAAATTAGATTAACAATTTCACACATGTCCCAGTTCTAAATTTGAGAGTCAACAGCTCCTGTATGTTGGGTCTAAGTACAAGAGTCACAATCTCAATGGTGCACTTGATTTGTTTGTGAGAGTCTCAATTTCTTGTGCAGACTGTGAATGCTCACTGGAGCCACAGACTCACAGGTGTGTTGGATAGAGGTCTGGGCGTCACCAACTCACCTTTGAACCAAATCCACATATGAGTCAGTTTTACAACTTTTGACTGTTTTCACAAGGAAAACTTGGGACCTCAACAGTGGGCTGTGTTCACATGGAAAGGTGACAAGTTTTGCTATTGGCTGGGTATGCATGTGAGCCTCACAGTCTTACCTGTGTGCTGGGCTCTGCTAAGACTCTCAATACCACCCAAGAGCTTTCTACACTATTAATGAGAGTTGCAAACCACTCTGTGACCTTCATGATGGTATGGACCCATGATTGTACCTGTGGTTCTAAGCCCAGGTATGAGAGTCAACATCTCTATAACTGGCTGGTTCCAAATAAAAGAGTTCTCACCTGTTGAGGAGCTAGGTTAGAAATGAGTCACCATCTCAAGTTCAGCTGGACGTTCAACTATGACAATCACAATTTCAACTGTAGACTGCATCCACGTGTGAGATTCAAGACCTTACCAATAGGCTCCATCCATGTGTCAGGTGACAATCCTAATAGATGATGCGGTGTGTATACAAGAAATGCAATGTCACCTGTGTGCTGGGCCCTGCCATGACACTCTCTGTACCACCAAGGGTTTATATGATATACGAGAGTGGTAATCCACTATGACCCTCATACAAGGAGGAGACCCAGAATCTTATGTATTTCCCTAAGCCTAGCTTTGAAAGACAGTATGTCCCCTATTTGTTGATTTGAGGTATGAGAGTTATCTCACCTATGAGCTAAAAATATATATATATTTTACAATCCCACCTGTGCATAGAGTATGTGAGCAAGAGAGTCACATCATTTTGGTGCTGGGCCAGAGATACGTCACAATCTTTTCTCACGGCAGAAACTAGAAAGAAGAGTCATGTCACCTGGGTGCTTGGCCAGAGATACGTTACATTCCTGTTCTGAAAGGGGGGCACAGGCAGCAGAGTCACAGCACGTGGGTGCTGTGCCCAGTGATATGTCACAAGACTCCCTGTGAACAGGACCCAGGAAAAGAAAACACATCACCCTTGTTGCGGAGTCAAATGTTATGTCACAATCTTTCCTGTTGGCAGGATGCAGGCAGCAGAGGAGAGTCACATCTCCTAGGTGATGAATACAGAGATATGTCATAAGGCTCTTGAGAATGGTAGGGCTAACACCCTGTTTACAGGGCATAGACAGGTGCCTCCCATCTTCTAGGTGTTTGGTCTAGTCATATGTCACAGTACTCAAAATACGTGGGGCCTATGTGAAATACAAGAGTCACATTACCTAGGTGCTAGGTCCAGGGATATGTCAGCATCCCACATTTTGGCAGGGGCCTGACAGAGAAGAAGGACACATCACCTAAACCATAAATGTAAAAATATATCATAGCCAGGCACAGTGGCTTATGCCCGTAATTCCAGCACTTTGGGAGGGTGAGGTGGGCGGATCACTTGAGGCCAGGAGCTCAAGACCAGCCTGGCTTACATGGCAAAACCGCATCTCTACTAAAAATACAAAAAATTTAGCTGAGTATGGTGGTACACGACTGTAATCCCAGGTATTCCGGAGGCTGAGGCACGAGAATCACGTCAATCCAGGAGGCCTAATGATTACGTTCAAGGCCAAATAGCAAAATGTGTTTGCTTTTAATCTATTTTCTCTATATATAAACATTGCAAGTCAAGAGTATGTACAGATATGAAGACTTAGAGTTTTCTTCTCCTCCAGACCTATCATCCTTTGTTCCCTTTCTGATCTCTGGAAGGAAGGTGGGCTACTTGTGGTTAATTTATTCCTGCTGCCCTCTGCTCTTTCTACGGCCACTATCTTTTCCAACTTCGAAACTGAAGAGAGATGTTGTTAGGAAGAGGCCCTTCCTTCACACTGGCAGAATAAATTTGTTCAGGCCCTTCACCTGCATAACATCAGAGGCACACTTCATGTGTGGCTCCTGAGTGTCTGGAATGTGACTCGGTCTACACTGTGATGTGCTGGAAAGGCAAAAAACAGACTTAGTAGCCCATGTGCGGTGGCTCACGCCTGTAATCCCAGCACTTTGGGAGGCCGAAGCGGGTGGATCAACTGAGGTAGGGAGTTCCAGACCAGTCTGACCAACATGGAGAAACCCCGTTTCTACTAAAAATACAAAAATTAGCTGGGCATGGTGGCAGATGCCTGTAATCCCAGCTACTCAGGAGGCTGAGGCAGGATAATTGCTTGAATCCAGGAGGCGGAGAACCAAGTTCGTGCCATTGCACGCCAGCCTGGGCAACAAAAGCGAAACTCCATCTCAAAAAAATTTCCCCCCCAAAAAATTCCAGACTTGGTTCCAATGATATAGTTCCATCTATATACATGCTATATTAATAATTACGCATTGCTCATATAGTAATATTTTGGATATGTTGGGTTACAGTCAGTTTGACCTGTTTCTTCTTTCTTTTTAAAGTTTGGCTACTAGAAAATTTAAAATTCACATTTGGCTCACATTCTATTTTAGAAGATTGCCTCTTTTTTGTTTTGACGGAGTTTAGTTTTGCTCTTGTTGCCCGGGCTGGAGTTCAAAGGGATCTCAGCTGAATGCAACTTCCGCCTCCTGGGTTCACCTATCTCAGCCTCCCAAGTAGCTGGGATCACAGGCACCTGCCACCACACCGGGCTAATTTTTGTATTTTTAGTAGAGGCAGAGTTTCATCATATTGGTCAGGCTGGTCTCGAACTCCTGATCTCAGGTGATCTGCCAGCCTCGGCCTCCCAAAGTGCTGGGATTACAAGTGTCAGCCACTGCACCCGGCCATGATTACCTCCTTCTTAAAATCTCAGGCTGCCTGATCAAAAAACCAGAAGCCAGGAAGGTCAGGAAAGCTGAAATTTTAAAATAATTGTTATTATTTTTTTTTTCGTGAATAACCATATAGAGTATTTTTTTCTTTATTTTTTTGAGACAGTCTTACTCTGTCGCCCAGGCTGGAGTGCAGTGGTGCGATCTCGACTCACTGCAACCTCTGCCTCCCGGGTTCAAGCGATTCTCCTGCCTCAGCCTCCCGAGTAGCTGGGACTACAGGCGTGAGTCACCGCGCTCCGTCATATAATGTATTATGTATAAACGCATATGACCTTACACACAAGGTTAAATTCAAATACCCCTGGGTCGGGCCTGGCTTATCTCAGGGAGGAAGCCCTGCCTGAAAAGGCTGCATCTTAGGCTGTCACTCTTCATTCAGTCTAGCATCAGATCACGTCTCCTGTCACTCAGGGTCTAAAGGGGCGGGGCCTTAAACGTTACCCAATCAGGGGCGCTGGGCTGGAAACCGTCCAATCAGACACGAAGCTGGAGCGGACAGGGCGGCTTCCGGGTTTGGCGGGGACTTTGTCTCTCGCTTCAGTCAGAGCTGCAGGTCTCGTCTTCCCCGTCTGTGTCCTCTTCTCCTAGAGGCCCAGCCTCTGTGGCCCTGTGACCTGCAGGCGTTGGGAGATCCCCAGCTAAGACGCCAGGTCCCCCTGGAAGCCTAGAAATGGTGAGAGTGCCGGGTCCGACATCCCGGGAGAGGGGAAGGGGCTAGTGGGAACCGGTGGGAAGTGGCTGTGGCGGGACTCGGGCCTCTTCGCAGTCAGCTCCACAATCAGCCCGAGTTTTCCTTGGCTAGCTCGGCCTCAGTCCCCCTCAGCCATAAGATGGCGGCTGCCCTGACAGCCGGGACCCCGGGCGTCCTCTGTTTTCCCTGCACAGTGACTGCCCTGGCCTGGAGCCGTCTCTCGGCAGCTCAGCATCTGCAGCGCCGCGTCTCCCGAGATTGTGCAGGGACCACGGGAGGGTAGACAGGGGAGAATCCTGACCCGGGGTGCGGGGTTCGTGAATGGGAAGAGCTTTGGTCTGTGGGGTTCTGAGTCTCTCTTTTCTCTTTTTTTTTTTTTTTTTTTTTGAGACGGAGTCTCGCTCTGTCGCCCAGGCTGGAGTGCAGTGGCCGGGTCTCAGCTCACTGCAAGCTCCGCCTCCCGGGTTCACGCCATTCTCCTGCCTCAGCCTCCGGAGTAGCTGGGACTACAGGCGCCCGCCACCTCGCCCGGCTAGTTTTTTGTATTTTTAGTAGAGACGGGGTTTCACCATGTTAGCCAGGATGGTCTCGATCTCCTGACCTTGTGATCCGCCCGTCTCGGCCTCCCAAAGTGCTGGGATTACAGGCTTGAGCCACCGCGCCCGGCCTATTTTCTCTTATTAAAAATGTACAGAAGTCACCGCAAAAACATTAAAGAATTTAATTATCCCAGCACTTTGGGAGGCCGAGGCGGGCGGATCACAAGGTCAGGAGATCGAGACCACGGTGAAACCCCGTCTCTACTAAAAATACAAAAAAATTAGCCGGGCGCGGTTGTGGGCGCCTGTAGTCCCAGCTACTCGGGAGGCTGAGGCAGGAGAATGGCGTGAATCCGGGAGGCGGAGCTTGCAGTGAGCCGAGATCGTGCCACTGCACTCCAGCCTTGGCGACAGAGCGAGAATCCGTCTCAAAAAAAAAAAAAAAGAATTTAATTAAATAGTGATTCACAAATCCGGGCGTGGTGGCTCACGCCTGTAATCCCAGCACTTTGGGAGGCCGAGGCGGGTGGATCACGATGTCAGGAGATCGAGATCATTCTGGCCAATATGGTGAAACCCCGCCCCTACTACAAACACAAAAATTAGCCGGGCGTGGTGTCACGTGCCTTTAATCCCAGCTACTCAGGAGGCTGAGGCAGGAGAATCGCTTGAACCAGGAAGTCAGAGGTTGCAGTGAGCCGAGATGCCACCACTGCACTCCAGCCTGGCGACAGAGCGAGACTCCGTCTCAAAAAAAAAAAAAAAAAAAAAAAAATTGTAGAGTACCCAGCTATGTTTGTCATTTGTCGTCCATAGCAGGGACTTGAAGAAAAAACTTTTTTTTTTTTTTTTTTTTTTTTTGAGACGGAGTCTGGCTCTGTCGCCCAGGCTGGAGTGCAGTGGCCGGATCTCAGCTCACTGCAAGCTCCGCCTCCCGGGTTCACGCCATTCTCCTGCCTCAGCCTCCGGAGTAGCTGGGACTACAGGCGCCCGCCACCTCCCCCGGCTAGTTTTTTGTATTTTTTAGTAGAAACGGGGTTTCACCGTGTTAGCCAGGATGGTCTCGATCTCCTGACCTCGTGATCCGCCCGTCTCGGCCTCCCAAAGTGCTGGGATTACAGGCTTGAGCCAAGAAAAAACTTTAATAAGGTGCGATAAAGAAAATCAAATTCAATAATTGGTTAGGTACAGTTGCATAGTTTCTTAATTTGTGCGATCAAGGTGGACATTTCCTTGTTATGTAAGCAGAGGTTAATTGGTAGTTTATAGTTGGCTAAGCCTCAATTTTGTTTCCCCCAATTTAGTAATTTATAAAAACACGCATTTGAGTCCAGGCGCAGTGGCTCACTCCTGTAATCCCAGCGCTTTGGGAAGCCCAGGCAGGCGGATCACCTGAGGTCGGGAGTTGGAGACCAGCCTTACCAACATGGAGAAACCCCGTCTCTACTAAAAATACAAAATTAGTCGGGCATGGTAGTGCATGCCTGTAATCCCAGCTACTCGGAAGGCTGAGGCAGGAGAATCGCTTGAACCCAGGAGGTGGATGGTGCGGTGAGCCGAGATTGCGCCATTGCACTCCAGCCTGGGCAACAAGAACGAAACTCCATCTCAAAAAACAAAACAAAACATGTATTTGAGTTAAATTTCTTTAAAGTCGAAATCCAGGGACTAGAGCCACCTCAGTCTAGTTGCCTGCCACTTAATTATTTTCACAAGCCACAGGAGATTAATTTTCCGCTGATTTTTTTTTTCCTTTTTTTTTTTTTTTTTTTTTTTTGATAAGGAGTTTCACTCTGTCGCCCAGGCTAGAGTGCAGGCGCGAGATTTCTGCTCATTGCAACCTCCGCCTCCCAGGTTCAAGCTATTCCCCTGTCTCATCCTCCCGAGTAGCTGGGATTACAGGAACCCTCCACCATGCCTGGCTAATTATTGTATTTTTAGTAGAGAGGAGGTTTCACGTGGGCTAGGCTGGTCTTGAAGTCCTAACCTCAGATGATCCGCCTGCCTTGGCCTCTCGAAGTGTGGAGATTACAGGCGTGAGCCGCGCCCGGCCTTTTCCGCAGCGTTTTTTACATGTGTCCCAAGCAGAGTCTCAAGTTTTACCGACCACCGTCCCCCCACCCCCATCATTTCTTCAGCCTAACTGTGGCTTGCAAAAATAGTAAATAATAAAATACTAAATTTTCAGTTTATTCTGACATTCCTGAATGCCAGTTTTCCCTCTCTAATTCACATTATCAATTATTCATCCTTCAATTTACATTTTTTTTTTTTTTTTTTTTTTTGAGACAGAGTCTCGCTCTGTCACCCAGGTTGGAGTGCAGTGGCCGGATCTCAGCTCATTGCAAGCTCCGCCTCCCGGGTTCACGCCATTCTCCTGCCTCAGCCTCCCAAGTAGCTGGGACTACAGGCGCCCGCCACCACACCCGGCTAATTTTTTTTTGTATTTTAGTAGAGACGGGGTTTCACCGTGTTAGCCAGGATGGTCTCGATCTCCTGACCTCGTGATCCACCCGTCTCGGCCTCCCAAAGTGCTGGGATTACAGGCTTGAGCCACCGCGCCCGGCCAATTTACATTTTTTATACCATGTTTTAATTAATCATTTTTGACAACACATTGGATGGCACTTTTAAAATACTTGTTTTCTTTTGTAAATACTTTCCATGAGAAGAAAGCAAAGTATAATTCCCTGACGCTGTAGTGTGAAAAAAAAAATTGTTCCTCTTTGCTTTTATCTTGTATAGGCACAGAGATCTTATCAGAATGTTTTTGGGTCAAAGTTTCCCTTTGGAAACTATGAGGTGAGACGTCTTCACCCACCCTGTAGTTTTGTAGTTTTGTTCTTGGTCCTGGGCTTCAGTATTTTCTGGGGATAAACCAAGATACGCACCATGGCTATATCTGCTAGAGTGTCTAGTGAATATCAGCTACTGGGTCTTTTTTTTTTCCTTATATCACAACCTGAGTTATGGAGTATAGCCTCTTAAGAAAGAAGGTGGCTGCCCCAGGGCTGAGAGGAGTCTCCTGTTGTACTTCTTTTTCAAAGACATTAAAATTGTCTTCACCCAACTCAGCTTCTATTTCTTAGAGACACATTGCTGTTAAGCCAATCAGATGCTGATAAAAAAACACAGAAATAATTTCTGCCCCCTGGATTCTCTAAGTGGGTAGAGAAATAGTGAAATAAAAAAACCAAGTGAGTAACTCTGTCATAGAAATTAAAACTTGAGCCCAGTGACTCTAAGCTAAGGCTAATATTGAGCCTGCAAAAAAAGGTTATTAAAGGCCCAGTTAATTATTTCTGGGGAGCCGCCCCTGCAGATGTCCCAGCCATGAAAAAAGCTTTTATCCTGAGAGATGTTATGGAGCCCTGGAAAGCTGGGGATCCACAGGCAGTTAAGGTTAAAATAGAAGGGGTCTCAGACGTTCTTGCTGAAGACGAAGTTGTTATTGTTATGAGATAGTTTCTAGACTTTGTGAAATATAAACAAAGTTAGATTTATGTTAAAAAAAAAAGAAATTCCGCGGCCGGGCGCGGTGGGCGGCCGGGCGCGGTGGCTCAAGCCTGTAATCCCAGCACTTTGGGAGGCCGAGACGGGCGGATCACGAGGTCAGGAGATCGAGACCATCCTGGCTAATATGGTGAAACCCCGTCTCTACTAAAAAATACAAAAAACTAGCCGGGCGAGGTGGCGGGCGCCTGTAGTCCCAGCTACTCGGGAGGCTGAGGCAGGAGAATGGCGTAAACCCGGGAGGCGGAGCTTGCAGTGAGCTGAGATCCGGCCACTGCACTCCAGCCTGGGCGACAAAGCGAGACTCCGTCTCAAAAAAAAAAAAAAAAAAGAAATTCCAAAGGAATATTGCAACAGGAGGAAGTACTAACAATATCTTTAAGGATTGCAAAGCTTAGGCAGACAAGGACTTTCTTTCATAAGGAGGAGCAAACATTAAAAAGAAGGTGTGAGGGAAATGGCAAATTGAGGATGAAATAACTAGAGTTTAGATCTTTTGAGATGGAGTCTCACTCTGTCGCCCAGGCTGGAGTACAATGGCATGATCTCGGCTCACTGCAACCTCCGATTCCTGCGTTCAAGTGATTCTCCTGCCTCAGCCTCCTGAATAGCTGGGATTACAGGCACCAGCCATCATGTCTGGCTAAATGTTTTGCATTTTTGTAGAGACAAGGTTGCACCATGTTGGCCAGGCTGGTCTTGAACTCCTGACCTCAGGTGATCCACCAACCTCGGCCTCCCAAAGTGCTGGGATTACAGGCATAAGCCACCGTGCCTGGGCAAATTTAGCTGATTTTTATATGAGTAAAAGAAGAAAATGTGCAGAGTTTGTGTCTGGCTATGTGATCGGTAAAAAAAGGGCACCATCTAAGTTATAATGGAAAAGGTGTTTCTTTCCATAAACTGTTTCTGGAGCACACAAAGGATGGAGAATTTTATTAATCACAGCTATTTACCTGGCTTATCTATGTGCTTCATCTTTCCCCACCCATTTTTTTTTTTTTTTGTCCTATACATTTATTCCATTTTGCTTTTTTCTGAGTTGTATCTTTTATAATTAACTGGTCAACATAACTATGTTGTTTTGCTTGTTCTGTTAGTGGCTCTATCAAATCATTGAACTTGAGGGAGGTTGTGGGAGTCCCCAATTTTTAAACAGTAGCTCAGGAGTGTAGATGGATTCACTGAGTTTGTTACTGACATCTGCTGTAAGGAGAATACTGTGCGACTGAGTCCTGAATCAGGGTCTGTGCTGAATGGGTGGTGTCAGAATGCAAATTTTAGACAATGAGTTGATGTTGGAGAATCTTGGTGTTCAGTAAACTCTACGGATTTGGTGCCAGAGGAAAGATACCACAGAGGCCTGGCCTGGAATGAAACTCTGGGAGGCTCTGCTTTTCTGTCACAGTGCCCATTGTTTTGTGATTCTAGGTATCCTCCCAGGGTGAGAGAGGACTGAAAACTTAAAGGAAAGAAGCTCTGATGGCAGATTCCCTTCTTCCACAGCTGTCAGCACAAGATTTCTACCCACTCACAAACACACCCACTAGCATTGAGGTGTCTATACCACTCCTAGGGCTGGACACCACCCTCAGGAATTTCACCACAGCATTTTTGATCCTAATTTTTTTTGGCCCACAAATGTCTACAAGTCTCCTGGCATATCCTCACCCCCAGACACTGAATCTGCAGCAGCAACCTGTTTTCTCCACCAACCTAGGGTTCTGGACCACCTGTCCATAATCTCATCGGCCTGCATGAATGCAGAAATAAATTAGAGTAGAGTCACACCTGGGCCGTGAGCTGTAGTACAAACCAGTCCTACCTCCTACATTGCACTCTCCCAAACTCATGGATTTTTTTTCCTTTTAACTTTTATTTTTTGTTCCTGAGTACACATGCAGGTTTGTTATATAGGTAAAATTGTGTCATAGGAGTTTGGTGTGCAGATTATATTGTCACTGAGATACTAAAAATTGCACCAAACAGGTATTTTTTCTGATCTTTTTTGTCCTCCCATCATCCACCATGAACTAGACCTCAGTATTTATTGTTCTCTTTGTGTCTATGCATTCTTATTATTTAGCTCTTACTTATAAATGGTAACATGAATTTATTTATTATTATTGTTTTTTGAAACAGAGTCTTGCTCTGTCTCCCAGGCTAGAGTGCAGTGGCATAATCTCGGCTCACTGCAACCTCCACCTCCCTGGTTTCAAGCGATTCTCCTGCCTCAGCCTCCCAAGTAGCTAGGATTACATGCGACTGCCACCACACCCAGCTAATTTTTGTAGTTTTGTAGAGACAGGGTTTCACCATGTTGGCCAGGCTGGTCTCAAACTCCTGACCTGAGGTGATCCACCCACCTCGGCCTCCCAAAGTGCTGGGATTACTATCTCTACATTAGTTTTCTAAGAATACTGGTCTCTAGCTCCATCCATGTTGCTACAAAGGACGTGATTTTCTTTCCTTCCTTCCTTCCTTCCTTCCTTCCTTCCTTCCTTCCTTCCTTCCTTCCTTCCTTCCTTCCTCCCTCCCTCCCTCCCTCCCTTCCTCCCTCCCTCCCTCCCTCCCTTCCTTCCTTCCGCCACATAGTATTCTATGATGCTTGTGTACCATATTTTGTTTTTATTGAATCTTTTATTTTATTTATATTTGAAGAAAGGGTCTTACTCTTTCACCCAGGCTGAAATGGAGTGGCGTGATCTAGGCTCAATGAAGCCTCAATCTCCTGAGCTCAAGCAGTCCTCCTACCTCAGCCCCCTAGGTATCTGGGACTTCAGTCACATACCACCACACCCACTAATTTTTTCTTTTTCTATTTTTTGTAGACATGAGGTTTTGCCATGTTGCTCAGGCTGCTCTCAAACTCCTGAGCTCTGGCAATCCACCAGCTTTGACTTCCCGAAGTGTTGGATTAGAGGCATGAGCCACCATACCTGCCCATACCATATTTTCTTTATCCAGTCTACTATGGACAGGCATTTAGGTTGATTTCATGTCTTTGCTATTGTGAATAGTGCTGCAATGAACATGCATGTGCATGTGTTATGACGGAATAATTTATATTTCTTTGGGTATATACCCAATTATGAGGTTGCTGGGTCAAATGGTAATTTGTTTTTACTTATATGATACATCACTACATTGCTTTTCACAATGGTTGAACTAATTCTCACTCCCACTAGCAGTGTATAAACATTCCCTTTGCAACCTTACCAGCATCTGTGATTTTTTTTGAGTTTTGAATAATAGCCATTCAGATTTGTGTGAGATAATGCCTCATTGTGGTTTTTGTTTGCATTTCTCTAATGATTAGTGATGAGCAATTTTTTATGTGCTTGTTAACCACATGTATGTCTTTTTTTGAAAAGTAATCTGTTGATATCTTTTGCTTACCTTTTCTTTTTGTTTTTTGCCGAGATGGAGTCTTGCTCTGTTGCCGGACTGCAGTGTGGTGGCACGATCTTGGCTCTCCGCATCCTCCACCTCCCTGCAATCTCCACCTCCCAGGTTCAAGCAATTCTCCTGCCTCAGCCTCCTGAGTAGCTGGGATTACAGGTGCCCACCACCACACCCGGCTAATTTTTGTATTTTTAGTAGAGATGGAGTTTCACCATATTGGCCAGGCTGGTCTCGAACTCCTGACCTCAGCCGATCTGCCTGCCTTGGCTTCCCAAAGTGCTGGGATTATTGGCGTGAGCCACGGTGCCTGGCCTAATCAATCTTGAGTTGATTTTTATATATGGTGTGAGAGAGGGGTCTAGTTTCAATCTTCTACGTAGTGCTAGCTAGTTATTCCAGCAAAATTTATTAAATAAGGAATTTTTCTCAAATTCCTGTTGTCAGCTTTGTCAAAGATCAGATGGTTGTAAGTGTACAGAATAATTTTGGGGCTCTTTAATCTGTTGTTTTGGTTGCTGAGCCTGTTTTTGTACCAGTACCATACTGCTTTTTTTTACTGTAGCCCTGTGGTTTAATGTTTGGTAATGTAAGGCCTCCAGCTCCGTTCCTTTCGTGTAGGATTGCCTTGGCTATTTGGGCTCTTTTTTTTGTTCCATATGAATTTTTTTTTTTTTCTTTTTGAGACGGAGTCTCGCTCTGTCTCCCAGGCTGGAGTACAGTGGCCGGATCTCAGCTCACTGCAAGCTCCGCCTCCCGGGTTTACGCCATTCTCCTGCCTCAGCCTCCCGAGTAGCTGGGACTACAGGCGCCCGCCTTCCGGCTAGATTTTTGTATTTTTTTAGTAGAGACGGGGTTTCACCGTGTTAGCCAGGATGGTCTCGATCTCCTGACCTTGTGATCCGCCCGTCTCGGCCTCCCAAAGTGCTGGGATTACAGGCTTGAGCCACTGCGCCCAGCCCTCCATATGAATTTTAAAATAGATTATTTTGGTTCTGTTAAGAATATTTTTGGTAGTTTGATAGGAAAAGTATTAGATCTGTAGATTTCTTTGGGCAGTATGCCATTTTAATGATATTGATCTTTTCTATCCGTGAGCATAAAATGATTTTCCATTTGTTTTTCATCTCTGACTTATTTAAACAATTTGTTTTGTTTTGTTTTTTTATTTTTGTCATAGAGATCTTTCACCTCTCTGGTTAGCTGTATTTCTAGATAATTATTTTTCTGTGGCAGTTGTGAATGAGATTTTTGTTTTTGATTTGGCTTTTAGCTCGGATATTGTTGATGTACATGGATGCTACTGATTTTTGTACATTTATTTTGTATCCTGAAACTTTTCTGCAGTTGTTTGTCAGTTTAAAGAGCTTTTCTGTCACAACTATCGTCTTTTCTAGATACAGAATCATATTGTCTGCAAACAAAGATCGCTTGACAACTTCTCCTCCCATTTGGATGCCTTTTTTTTTTTTTTTCCTCACCTGATTGCTGTGGCCAGGACTTCCAATTCTATGCTGAATAGGAGTGGTAAGACAAGACACTCTTGTCTCGTGCCATTTTTTAAAGAGAAATGCTTCCAGCTTGTGTCCATTCAGTATGTTGGCTGTGGGTTTGTCATAGATAATTCATTATTTTGAAGTATGTACCTTCAATGCCTAATTGATTGAGGGCTTTAACATAAACAATGTTAAATTTTGTTGAAAGTTTGGTTTTTTTTTTTTTTATCGAGATAATCTTGTGGTTTTTGTCTTTCAATATGTTTATGTAATAAATCACATTGATTTGTTTATGATGAACCAGTCTTACATCCCAGAGATAAAGCCTACTTGATCATAGTGGATTAGCTTTTTGACGTGCTGTTGGCTGTTGGATTTGATTATCCAATATTTTGCTGAGCATTTTTTTTTTTTTTTTTTTTTTTTTGGAAACAGAGGGCTCTGCTGCCTAGGCAGAGTGCGGTGGTGCGGTCTCGGCTCACTGCAACCTCTGCCTCCTGGGGTCAAGCAATTCTCCTGACTCAGTCTCCTGAGTAGCTGGGATTGCAGGCAACCGCCACTGCGCCCACTTAATTTTTTTTTTTAGACGGAGTCTTGCTCTGTCGTCCAGGCTGTAATGCAATGGAGATTTTTTTTTGTTTTTTTAGTAGAGACGGGGCTTCATCAATTGGCCAGGCTGGTCTTGAACTCCTGACCTTGTGATCTACCTGCCTCAGCTTCCCAAAGTGCTGGGATTACAGGTATGAACCACTGCGCCCAACCTTGCTAAGAATATTTACATCAGTGTTTATGAAGGATATTGGCCTGAAGTTTTCTTTCTTTTTTTTGAGACAGAGTTTCATTCTTGTTGCCCAGGCTGGAGTGCAATGGTGCAATCTCGGCTCACCACAACCTCCTCCTCCAGGTTCAAGCAATTCTCCTGCCTCAGCCTTTCAAGTAGCTGAGATTACAGGCATGCGCCACCACACCCAGATAATTTTTTTTTTTAAGGTAATTTGTATTTTTAGTAGAGATGGGGTTTCTCCATGTTGGTCAGGCTAGTCTTGAACTCCCGACCTCAGGTGATCTGCCCGCCTTGGCCTCCAAAGAGCTGAGATTACAGGTGGGAGCCACCACTCCTGGCTAGCCACTGTGCCCGGCTTACCTGAAGTTTTCTTTTTCCATTTTATCTTGCCAGGTTTTAGTATCAGAATGATTCTGTTCTAATATAATGAGTTGGGAAAGATTTGCTTCTCATTTTTTTTGGAATACTTTTAGCAGAAATGGTACCAGCTCCTCTTTGTTCATCTTACAGATTTCAGCTGCAAATTTCTCTGGTGCGCAGCATTTTTTGGATGGTAGGCTATATATTACTAATCCAATTTTGGAGCTTGTTATTGGCCTATTCAGGGCTTCATTTTCTTTTGTGTTGAGTCTTGGCAGGATATATTTGTGTTCAGTCTTGGCAGGATGTATTTGTCCAGGGATTTACTTATTACTATTAGATTTTCTTGTTTGTGTGCATAGAGATGTTCATAGTAGACTTCAATAGTTATTTGTATTTTTGTGGGGTCAGTAGTAATGTCCCTTTGTCATTTCTAATTGTGTTTATTTGATTCTTCTTTCTTCATTAATCTAGCCAGTAGTTTATCTTATCAATTTTTTTTCAAAAATTTAACTCCTGGATTTCTTGATCTTTTGTATAGTTTTACATATCTAAGTCTCCTTCAGTTCAGAGCCACTTTTGGTAATTTTTCACGTTCTGCTAGCTTAGAGTTGGTTTGTTCTTGCTTCTCATACTTTATTTTGTGATATTAGGTCAGTAAATTCAGATCTTTCTAACATTTTGATGTGAGTATTTAGTGTTATAAATTTCCTTCTTAACTGCCTTAGCTGTGTTGCAGTGATTCTGGTATGTTGTATCTTTTTTCTTAGTTGTTTCAAACAACAATTTGATTTCTGCCTTAATTTCATTATTTGCCCAAAAGTCATTTAAATGCAGGTTGTTTAATTTTCATATAATTGTATGTTTTCAAGTGGCTTTCTTTGTAGTTGAATTATATTTTCAACAATCTGTTGTCTCAGTGTGTGGTTGGTATAATGTAGGGATTTTTGTATTTGCTGAGCATTGTTTTATTACTAATTGCGTGGTAAATGTTAGAGTTTGTTCACATGGCGATTAGAATAATGTATATTATATTGTTTTTACTTAGAATTCTGTAGATATCTAGTAGGACTATTTGGTCAAGTGTCAAGTTTAGGTCCCGTTATCTGTGTTTATTTTCTGTCTCAAGGATCTGTCTAATAGTTTCTGTGGGGTGTTGTAGTCTCCTACTGTTGTGTCAGAATTACAGTTTCTTCATAGGTCTCTAATAACTTGCTTTATTCATGTGTACCCATGGAATTTTAATAACACATTTCTCTCTTCTGCTTTTTTCCCCATAAGCATTCTTTCAAGTGCACAAAGTGTGCCCAAGGCTACTCCTTAGATGCCTGAATCCAATGTCTACTGAAATTCAGATGTCCAAGAATTCGAGAACACATCCAGAAAACCTGGCTGTTGTAGAAAAAAAATATAAATTAGAAATGGAAAGCTTTATTCTTCTACCTTGCAATAAGCATTTAGCATCTTAAAGCATTTAGATGATGTGTACATTTATCTTTGTTATTTTGAAATACACATACATTATATTAACAGCTTAGTAAACATTTTATCATTATTTTTTTACTCAGGGTTGTCATTACCTAGGACTTCAGATCCATTGCTTTGTTTTTGCTTTGGCAAAATTTTTTTCCGTTCATTTTTAGTCTTTTAAAGTCGACACAGATTTGTTTAGATCAAAGCTCATTTTAAAAACACACAAAAGTGGAGCACAAAAATAGGATTAAAGTTAGCAATACAGAATGATAAAGACTAAAAGATACTGAGTAGTTTTTTTTTTAACAGAAAACTGATTGTCCAAGGTAATTATCTAATATTTTCAGGCTGAAGTACTCACACTGCGAAAAGAAAGCAGTTCAGTATATAAACTGAAGTTTAGTATATAAACAGTGAAGTTTTTAGTTGTACTTTGGTTTCTGTTTATTACTTCAGAACAATTAGCATAGTTATGTGTAGTGTTTGTAGACGACCTGTGTTTATATACATTAAAAAGTATTTTCAGCGAGGCACGGTGGCTCACACCTGTAATTCCAGCACTTTGGGAGGCTGAGGTGGGCAGATCACGAGGTCAGGAGCTGGAAATCAGCCTGGTCAACATGGCGAAACCCCATTTCTACTAAAAATACAAAAATTAGCCAGGTGTGGTGGCATGTGCCTGTAGTCTCAGCTACTTGGGAGACTGAGGTAGGAGAATCGCTTGAACCCGGGAAGCGGGTGTTGCGGTGAGCTGAGAACATGCCATTGTACTCCAGCCTGGGTGAAAGAGCGAGACTCCACCTCAAAAAAAAGAAAAGTATTTTCTACAATAGTATGAATATAAGGCCACAAAATTTACTTACAATGAATCAAATAGGCATTTTAATATTGTTATTTATACTTTTGAAATATAAAGTGTTTTAACTGAATTATGATAACAGACTTTTTTTGTTTTGTTTTTTCAACGGAGTTTCACTCTTGTTGCCCAGGCTGGAGTGCAATGGCACAATCTCAGCTCACCACAACCTCTGCCTTCCAAGGAGATTCTCCTGCCTCTGCCTTTTAAGTAGCTGCCTTTCAAGGGATTACAGGCACCAGTCACCATGCCCGGTGAATTTTTGTATTTTTAGTAAAGATGGGATTCCACCATGTTGGTCAGGCTGGTCTTGAACTCCCGATCTCAGATGATCCGCCTCCTCGGCCTTCCAAAGTGCTCAGATTACAGGCATGAGCCACAGCGCCCAGGGGTTACAGACATTTAAAAAAATTTTTACATTAATCATGACTAGTACATTAAAATTATGTATACTTAGATATTTATATCTAATGTTCAAGAAATTTACTACAAAATTGTTACCGTAGATATTAGTCTGAAATGTTTATCTAATAGGGATAACTTTAGGTAAGCATAATTGTAGTGTCTTGTATTTCACTAACGTGGAATGCTGCTATTACAGGACAAACACAGGTGACATGGCCATCCAAAAACCATAATAGCTCTTTAGTTAACTATGTTGCAAGCTCAAATACGTTCTACTATATGAACAGAGAGGGATTCCAATTTTTCATCAAAAAGTGCTGGTGGAAGTTGTCAGATGTATTTCAACATAGATCCCCCATTCAAAGTCTAGGAGATGAGAAAGCAGCAGAGATGAAAGAGAAACCTTATGAAATTCTGCTGAAAATATGCCCACTTTCTTTATAATGCTCGTGTTTCTCATGCTGAGAGTAGCTGTGCACTCTGGATGCTTAGAGAGAAATTGTTTTAAGGGAATATTTTCTGGCTATTTTGATAAATCTTGTGTCTAATTTGAGTTTTTCTTAAGATGCTTTTAACTTCTTTATTTCTCTCAATATAATCTTGCTCATTTGAGAGCTGTTTTTCTCTCAAATGCTTTGGGTATCTGTTTTAGAAGCCTTATGAGTATCCCATGGTATCTTTGAATGAGGTGGGCTGTCACAGCGATGAGTCTTGGAGTGATCTCTACCCAGACTCATATTGGAGATCCAGCAGTATTTTTTCTTTCTTTTTTTTTTTTTTTGAGACGGAGTCTTGCTCTGTGTCCCAGGCTGGAGTGCAGTGGCGCGATCTCGGCTCACTGCAAGCTCCGCCCCCCCGGGTTCACGCCATTCTCCTGCCTCAGCCTCCCGAGTAGCTGGGACTACAGGCGCCTGCCACCTCGCCCGGCTAATTTTCTTGTATTTTTAGTAGAGACGGGGTTTCACCGTGTTAGCCAGGATGGTCTCGATCTCCTGACCTTGTGATCCGCCCGTCTCGGCCTCCCAAAGTGCTAGAATTACAGGCTTGAGCTACCGCGCCCGGCCCAGCAGTATTTTTTCATGTCACCATTATAAATTGACACTGAGGCTGAAACACTTCTTCCATTCCCTTTATTGTGAAGGTGCAGTTCTACCCAGGAGGCTTGCAGTCTCTCCTGCAGCTCAGGTTTCCCTCTCTGATGTGGCACTGGAGTGCTTCTGTGGCAATTGGGGTTCGCATAAGATGTGAGCTGCCAGCTGTGAGCCCTGTGCTGTGGGCTGTGCCTCAGTGGCAGATGGTAGGAGTCAAGAGAGGACACTGGTGACCAGGGGAGGGCAAGCAGGAGTGCTCTAGCCCAGCCTCAGGGAGTAGAGAGCCATTGTTTTAAAATGTAAATAGCCAAAATGATAGCATCCTAATCAACCATTTTTGTAGAAGAGTGAAAGCCTACCTTCGGCAGGCACCAGGCTTCAAATGGCAAAACTGCCTCTTGTCATTAAGATGTGATAAGTTTATTTTGGCATTGAATATAACTGTGTAGCATACATGGAAGGCCTTTTCAATTACCAGGTGAAATTTAGAATGAATTATGTATGGCATGGTGTAAATTTTTCTACTTATGGACTAATTATGATGAACATCTTTCGGTCTTTGCAGTCTCTTAAGCAGATTGACTATGATGCACTTCACATTCTAGTATAATTGTGTAATAAAACAGTTTTCTTTCTCTTCTATCATTGTGTTTCTCTGGGGCTGTAGAAAGTTTTTCTTTTCTTTTCTTTTTTTTTTTTTTTTTTTTTTTGAGACGGAGTCTCGCTCTGTCGCCCAGGCTGGAGTGCAGTGGCCAGATCTCAGCTCACTGCAAGCTCCGCCTCCTGGGTTCATGCCATTCTCCTGGCTCAGCCTCCCGAGTAGCTGGGACTACAGGCGTCTGCCACCTCGCCCGGCTAGTTTTTTGTATTTTTTAGTAGAGACGGGGTTTCACCGTGTTAGCCAGGATGGATTTCTTTTCATTATATATTCCAAACAGTGTCTAGAATTACCAGACATGATATAAACACATAAAGTGCCAGCCAAGCTTTACTCTAGAGGGGACTTTCCCTCTCAGGCTTCCAGTCACCTCACAATTATGCTACACAGTATGTGCTGTCTCCTAAATATGCAGGCAGAATTATGTATCTGCCTACTTGGTATCTATAGGCCACTACAGTCACTTCTAGAAAAGCTAGGCCAGATTTCTATAAACTTCACAGGGCAGCAATCAACCATTTTACCTCTTTTGATGACTCTTGTATCTTCAGACCTGAAACTGATTCACAGAACATGGAGCTCAGAAACCCAATCAGAGTAATATGTGTGCAGTGAGTAGACATGTAGACATGAGAATCTCCACTTCTATCTCCTCTTGCTAAAATGTCCACAGATATGCAGGTAACACCTGCTGCTACTCCACCCATCCAGAGCCTAAATCTGCAGCTCCAAATTCTGAATCTAGGTCTTAAGATTTGGAAAACAAAAAGATTTTTATCTGAGGAATACAAGTCATTTTAGTTGTCAAACTCAGAGAGACATTAAAATGAGAGCCCAGGCTGGGTGTGGTGGCTAACACCTGTAATCCCAGCACTTTGGGAGGCTGAGGCAGGTGGATCACGAGGTCAGGAGTTCAAGACCAGCCTGGCCAACATGGTGAAACCCCGTCTCTACTAAAAATGCAAAAATTAGCCGAGCGTGGTGGTGGGTGCCTGTAATCCCAGCTACTTGGGAGTCTGAGGCAGAGAAATGCTTGAACCTGGGAGGCGAAGGTTGCAGTGACCTGAGATCATGCCACTGCACTCCAGCCTGGGCGACAGAGTGAGACTCTATCTCAAAACAAAACAAACAAACAAAAAATACACACACACTTATGTCTTTTTCCCCACTTTGAGCTTTGTATTCATCTCTTGAAGCTATTCACAATTGCCACAAGTAGCTATCAATTTAACTAATAATGCGACACTGAACACTATAACTTAAGCTGTAAACCTTAATGATGTATATCCAATCCATAGTCAATGTTATTTCTGTAAATAAATAAGAAAGGTAGGTATAGTTGTGGTTATGACTCTAGATACTTTGTTGCCTTGATCTCTCACTCCCAAAATCATTTGTTATTAACAGACATTTTTGTACCATCCCACTCTCTGTCCCTCTTTTTTTTTTTTTTGCCTTTACAAATCCACTTGTAACTGCTGCTAATCAAAATATAGATTCCAGGCAACTTGAATCTTTGCTCCCAGGTTACAATCCTCAAGGGTGGAACAAATAAACTGTCTACTTATATCTGTGTTGCCTCGGATTTTTCTTTTTAGGCAGACATATTACTTAGGATGTGCTAGAACAGCCTCTAGGAGAACATCTCTCTTTGATTGTACTCCATTTGCTGTAACACCCAAGAATGTAGAGCCAGTTTGATCTGACCAAGAATCTGCACATAAGAGCTGACCCCTGCCTGAGATTCACAAGACAGGGCCAGGTTTTAGATTAAGAAGGTAATGAAAACCAACAGGAGGAATTTTCTGCATTGTGAGATGTCAACATAGACATCTTAAAGTGCCCCTTTGATAGTGTGGCTCTTTGAGCTTTTCAGGTCTTGTCCAGTGACCTGCTACAGTTACATGAGAGGATCCCAGTGTACATAGAATCTGATAGCAGAATCTGTAAGTAAAGATAATCATCTTAGGAGTGAGAGATCAAGGCTATAAAGTATCCACAGCCATGACCACAACTATACCTACTGGTAAAATGTGATACTGGAGTAGAACATTTTTATCCTTCCTCTTACCCAAAAGCTAGCAAATTAGGACAGGTGATCCAGGTTCTGGAGCTTTACCAGGACAGTTCCATTTTCTATTTAGAATCAGCCTACATCTCTTCTGTCTGGCTTACAATTGGGCCATCAGTGCACGGTCATTGGGAATCCTCTTGGAATCACCTAGGCGTCTTTGAGACATTTGAGGATTTCCAGAGCAGAATTGTGTCAGGCTGACAAGAGTGGTTAACTCTGCTTCTGTCTCAGTGTAAGAGAAATGGGTCATCCTTCCCTCATTCAAGAGATATTTTTGGTTGGTACCCAGATGACAGTTTCTTCAGATTCCTGGTACTTGGGAGGAAAAGAAGTTCTGAAGATTCGAACAGATAAACTAAATGCTCCCATCTCATATGGCCATTAGAATAATAGATGTAGCAATCATGGTCCCTACCATCCGTGAACTTTTAGTCCAGACTAGCAACTGGATAAACAATGAATTAAGCATCATATGGTTGATATAATAAATAGATTTGTGCAAAGAAACTTGGGGTTTATTTGGGCCGTAACACAAATAAAAAATAAATGATATTGCTGTGACTTCTGATGTCATCACCTGAAGGGATGTTTATGGACAGAAGAATTGTTATTATTTTTATTTCTTTTATTTTGCTAAGAATACATATTTATCTTCTAGTAAAATTATTCTAGATAAATAAGAGATTTGATTAAATGGATTATTAGTATAATGAAATTGACAGGGCAGTAGCTAAAAAAGATTAAAGTTACATAAACTGTGAGATTTAAGTTTTTCTTAGGTAAGCTTAGGAAACAGAACTGGAAGTACACCAGTGGCATAGAGAACAAATTCTACGTAGGCTCCACTCCCTGTTCCAGTTCTGTTCAGTTCTTACTTGGGGACTTGACTGAGTCCTGTCCCCACCCTGGAGTCTTGCCTCAGAGAACTGATTTACATATAAACACAATAAAAATTCCTCTAAACTACATTAAATTTTTCCTTTATCCCTCTCATCTATCTATATAGCTTTTATTCTATACATTTTATAAAAAATTAATGACAGAGAAACTAAAAAAATTAAAATGCTGTGCCCTTTATCTAAATCCTGGGAATTATTAAACACTTAGTACCAACTCCAAAGGTGTTATGACGATTAAGTCACATAATGTGTTATTCCCAGCACAGTGCTCTGCAACATCCTTTTGAGCACATAGAGCACAATGTTTAATAAACATTCCATCAGTACACTTGTACATGTTGTTATTTAAACAGACTTATTCAGATATGGCTGCTTTCTATTTTCTCTGTATACTCTACAGAGCCAGCAAAGAATATGATACTTTAGGATGGAGAGTGGTTGTCTTTATTTGCCCTAGAAGTATTTGTGTTGTGACAAGAGTAATGAGTGTAAGGGACTCTGTCCTATCCCTGCTTTCTCTAATGCTAATCATGAGCCCAGGGGGAGTAACATCAACATTGACAGGGGACTTGTTTAAAACATTCATTTTGGACCCTTTTCAAACCTGCAGAATCATATTACATAGAGTGGGGCCAAAATTACTAAGTGATTTGTAAGCTCATAAAAGCTTGAGATTAAATGCTTAGCTAAGTGGTTGTAAGCCCAGACCTCTAATTAGGATTACATGGGCAATTTGCAGAAAAATCCTTACTTATGCTTTTTCCACAGGTTTTGTTTATTGTTTTAGGTGGAAATATATATGTTGTTTTAATTAAGTGCCTCATATAATTCCAAGGTGAGGCCAGAATCAACAATGAAGGGTTCAAGGCATTCATGAGAGTTAAGGTAGAAACCTTTTCACTAAAGGATGGTCACAGGGCCTGTTCTGTTTGGGTTTGGGAGAGACAAGGCAGTGTGGCCCATATTACCATTTCTGTAGCAGAAATTGCTGGTGTCTGTGGCAGAGGAGGGCATCTGGAGACAGAAAAGAAAAAACTTGTATTTTTATCTTCATAAAGAAGCTCATTGTTCCTGAATCTCTACTAGTATAAAGGACAGAAATGGATGGAATGTTTCTGCAGTTCTTGGTCCTTCTGCCTGTGGGTGTGGTGGTAGCAGGTAAATGGGTGGTGCTGACACCTTTAAAGGCATATTCTCAAGATGCTGGTGTAATTGGTGCAGAAAATTTCATCTAAGCAGGAATTCCAGAGGAGAAGGAGGAAAAAAATGCCTTTTTTTTTTTTTTATCTAAATATGTCTCATATCAAGAGCTGTGTCCACTCTGCCTTCTGAAATGCCATGCATTTTTACATGCAAAGCTTTACTTCTCTGCTTGTGTTTTTCCTCCCTAATGAGTTTGTTTTAACTACTTTAAAAAATTCTTATAATAGTCAAACGTCTCTGAAAAATATGTTTTTTCCCATATACTGGAGCCTTCTACATCATGGCTTCTTCTATGCCGTGCGGAATTCTCTTCATGAATTTATAATCTACTGTATTAAAAAGGTTCCCTTTGTGGCTGGGAAGGTGTGAATACTCAAGATTCCTATTGGAAGAATAAAGGGGTTCTTAAAAAAGACGGAAAACTTGTAATATTGAGGTTCCATCTGTGTTCTTCATTAACTCTATACAGAACAGGATTAAGAAAGTGTTTATTTAAAGAGGATGGCATTTATTACCCAGAAAATCCTGAAAAAAATATGAGAAAATGCCTGCTCTCTAGGGTGCTAAAGAAAGAATACTAAAAAATCACTATTAAAACTTACACAACATGGGAGATACCTGTATCTTGAACTTGGTATAAAACTGATGGTTCTTTATGGTTAAATTCAGACTACAATTTACTTCTGGGAGAAAATGTCACAGTGGTGATGCTGTGTCCTTCTTTTGTGCATCAGCACATCATAAAAATTTGTCCTAGTGCAAGTAATATTAATGATTCACTTGGTTAAGGAGCTCTGCGACGGATTTTTTTTACTAGAAAGCTAATTATTTTTCTTTTCATTATAAATTATTTTTATGCAGCTGATGTGCATAAACCATCACATTTTATCTGGTAGCTACCCCTCTTTCTTAAGTTTTCTTTGCATATATCTGTCTTTGGCAAGTGAAAACTCTTATCTTTTTTTTTACAGTCCAGCAATACTAGGAAAAACACAGGCTCTTTTACTTAGTGGATGTTTGACAAAATATTCTTCTTGGGCCAAAAACATTGGCATTACTGGCGAACTTGTTAGAAATCCAGAAACTTTAAAAAAAAAAAAAAAAAAAAAGCAGAAACTCATACTTTCTATAAGTCAGAATCAGTTCTCTACTCTCTCATTTGACCTTGAGACACATTAAAAATTCTGCCCATGGCCACTTGGTACATGTGTATGGGGATGTGTTTTTTAGAGTCGGAGAATACATTAGAGAATATTTCTGGGTTAAAAAAATATTTTCTTGGATAATTTTGGTCACTCCTATGAGGCAGAACCTGTTCTCTCTACTCTCGAATTACACTTTGAGTGACATTAAAAATTCTGTCCATGACCACTTGGTAAATATATATGTGTCTGTGTTTGTGTGTTTTTCAGGGACCACTGACATTTAGGGATGTGACGGTAGAATTCTCTCTGGAGGAGTGGCAATGCCTGGACACTGTTCAGCAGAATTTATATAGGGATGTGATGTTAGAGAACTACAGAAACCTGGTCTTCCTGGGTGAGCATAACTTCAATACTCAATTCCTAATATACTCTAAAGGCTTTATTTTTGTTTTCTTTTTGTTTTTTTGTAGAATGTTTTTTGATAATTTGGTAATTTTTGATAATTATGCTTTGCATAAATGAGTTTCAAATCCCTGTTTTCAAGAAAATCATAAGGATTTGTCAGTGTAGAAAAAAAATTTCTTCAAGATGTTTCATCTTGAGCTGAACTTTCCACATGGCTGAGCTGATCTGTATCCCTCACTCTAGATTAGTGGTAATTTCAGAAATTCACTGGTATAAAATATTATTGCCCACACCTTAAAATCTAATTGCTACCACCAATTTTTTTATTCAGTAGTTCTGAGTAGTGAATTAAGAACCTACAAATATACAGTATTTTCTAAATATTTAGAAATAACTGTTATAAATTAGTATTTTGGAATAAATGTATTAGAATATTGTATTAACATTCTCTTTATTGAGCACATTACTAAGTTGGTAATTGCAGAATATGAACAAGATGCATATTACTTATTTTTAATAAAACAGGTATTGCTGTCTCTAAGCCAGACCTAATCACCTGTCTGGAGCAAGGAAAAGAGCCCTGGAATATGAACAGACATGAGATGGTAGCCACACCCCCAGGTAGGTGAGAGTGAAAGCCAATACAACAGATGACCCAGATGAGAGATCCAAAGGTCAAGGAGAAAGCAAGTCCTTAAAATGTCATTTGGGAAGCTGTGTTCCAAAGGGTATAGTTTCTGGAAGTCTGAGGCTTTTTTTTTTTTTTTTCTTTGTTCTCACATAGGGGCATTTTCTGTCTTATGCTTTTAAATTCTCTAAAGATTCTACTTTCAGTCATTTTTCTTCAAGTTTACAGTGAGAGCCAAAGTCCTCATGGCATATAAGAGACTGCACAGTCTGACTACTTTTTCATTGTTTTTAGGGACACACAAATATCTGCATAATTTAAAAAAATTCTATGTTAAGCTTTTTCTTAAGTTCTCTTTTTGCATCATGTCTGAAATAGTGGTTTCTGTTCCATTGAATTTTTTAATTTTTCTGCACATTTCATCTTTTTTTAGTATATTATTGAAAGATAATTTGTAATTATAAAATATGATGTCGTTCTGCTTTGTTTTTTTTCCTCCAGATCGCTTTGGCTATTCAAAGTTTATTGTAGTTTCATGTAATCTTTAGTCTTGTATTTTCTATTACTGTAAAAAAAAACTTACCTCTGGAATTTTTGTAGCGAGCTTATTGAACCTATATTTATTGAATCTTATTCTTTCAACTCATAAAACATTTTTAAATTTATTTGTGTCTTCTCTATTTCTTTTCCTAGCTATCTTGTATCTTTCAGTGTAAAGATTTTTTATCTCCTTGGTCTAATTTGTTCTCTGAAATTTATTTATTTTTTGAGACAGAGTTTCACTCTTCTTGCCCAGGCTGAAGTGCAATGGCAAAGTCTCAGCTCACTGCAAACTCCCCGTCCGAGGTTCAAGTGATTCTCCTGCCTCAGCCTTTTAAGTAGCAGGGATTACAGGCGCTCGCCACCATGCCTGGCTAATTTTTGTATTTTTAGTAGAGATAGGGTTTCACTATGTTGGCCAGGTTGGTCTCGAACTCCTGACCTCAGATGATCCGCCCTCATCAGCCTGGGTTTACAGGTGTGAGCAACCGTGGCTGGCCAGAAATTTATTGTTTTAATGCTATTGTAAATAAGATTTTTTTTTTTTGGTCTATTTTATCAGATAGTTTGTTTTAAGTGTATGGGATGATAACTTATACTTGTACGTTAGTTTTATATTTTGCTAATTTACTGAGTTTATTAACTTAGACAGGTTTTAATGCACTGCTTATGGTTTTCTATATATAAGATCATGTCATCTACAAACAACAAATTTTTACTTATTTGTCTTCAGTTTCAATGGCTTTTTGAAAATTGTTTTGACTAATTATTCTGCCACATCAGTGCTATGTTAAAATGGAAGCATTGACAAGGTGCACAATATAATTTTGCATTTGGTGTCTGTGAATTTGAAGGAGCAAATACCTCTTCAAGTTGCTATAAACTGGTTTCAGTAGGTAAAGGTCTTCTTCCATTGGTCCCCCAGGGTGATGGGATTCCCTCTGGGTTTGTGATGGAGAGGGATTGTAGCTTGGTCACAAGATTGCTGGGTATGCACTAGGGTCCACCTTTAGTTGGCTTGTTACAAGGGGCTTAGATAGTTGTAATCCCCATATTGTTTTTGGACAGATTGGATATCCTTCAAGACTTTGCTCTGTAGGGCAGACACTAGGGCAGGTTTTTGCAGTAGGGTCTGTATATAATGTACCTTAAATCGGGATGTAAATGAGTACAGCCTTCACTGAGTACCACAGAGGATTTCCTCAGGTCACTGTGTTGGTTTCTAGGTAAAGAGAACTGGCCATAAACTGTGGCCCAGAAAGCTGTAACTGAGACTTTGAACTGCTTCAGGCACCACATTAAAAGCCAGGGTCTGCAGGCCTGCCTGCATGACTATAAACGGGTGTCTTCCTCTAGGCCTATGAAAGGACAGAACCTCTCCCAGACTGTGGCTGAAAGGATTTTGAAATAATTCACAGAGTAAATCCAGAATTCTCAGTGGGACCAAGTTGGATTGACCATTTCCTGTCCTGTAGCTAAGACCAGGGGTCCTGTAGTTTGCCACTGGAATGATAGCCTGCCTTCTGAAGAGAACACTCCTCCAAAGTGTTGGGGTTATAGGCATGAGGACTTCATGCTGCCATGTAATTCTCAATGTTGGATGTAAGACCAGTGGGAGGTGTTTGGTTTGTGGGGAAAAATTCCTTGTGCATGGGTTGGCACCATCCTCTTTGTAATCAAAATTTTACACTCCATTAATTCAAAAGAGAGCTGGCTCATTAAAAGAACCTGGCTCCTTCACCTCACACTTGCTGTCTTTTACCATGTGGTATGTCCAGTTACTCTTGGCCTTCTACCATGATTGTAAGCTTTTTGAGACCCTCACCAGAAGCGCATGTTGGTGCACACTTCTTGTACAGCCTGCCAAACTGTGAACCAAATCTTTTTTTTTTTTTTAATAAATTATCTACTCTTGGGCTTCCTGTGTATTCAAAATAATTAATACAGTCTATAATGTTTTGTAAGTTCTGTGTTTTATTATTGCTATTTTATCTGAATTTTCTATTTATTATTGAAAATGGGATCTTGATGTCAACAATTATGTTGCTATGTATTTCCTGCTTCAATTTGTTGATATTTGCTTTATATATTTTGGAGCCCTGATGTTATATATACATATACATATAGCTGGATAAGTATTTTATTAAATACTATATTATATATCTATATAGATTTTTTTTTTTTTTTTTTGAGATGGAGTCTTACTTTGTTGCCCAGGTTGGAGTACAGTGGCACGATCTCAGCTCACTGCAACCTCCGTCTTCCAGGTTCAAACGATTCTTCCACCTCAGCCTCCTGAGTTGCTGGGATTGCAAGGCACGTGCCACCATGCCCGGCTAATTTTTGTATTTTTAGTAGAGTCGGGGTTTCACCATGTTAGCCAGGATAGTCTTGAACTCCTGACCTCATCATCCACCTGCCTAGGCCTCCCAAAGTTCTGGGATTAAAGGCATGAGCCACCATGCCCAGCCCTATATAGAGATATATATGTATGCATATATATGTTATATATACACATATCTGTATGTATACATATATACACACACATACACATATGGATAGATACCAGTTAAATTGACCCATTTTACCATTATATAATATCAGTCTTTGTCTCATGCTAGTACTTAGGACATATTATGTCTACTGTAATTATGACGACCTCACCCAATTGTTACTATTTGCATGGAATATGGAATTTTTTCATTCTGTTACTTTTAGCCTATTTAACTAAATGCTAAAATGAATCTCCTGTATGCAGCGTATTATATGCTGTTTTTCTTAAGCCAATTAGGCATTTAATTTTTTAAATATAATTTACTTACTTTTTTATTTTTGAGATAGGTTCTCACTCTGTCAACCAGGCTGGTTTGCAATGGTTTGATCATGGCTCACAGCGGCTTCAACCTCCCAAACTCATATGACCTCTCATTTCAGCCTCTCGGGTAGCTGGGATACAAGTATGTGACATCACATCCAACTTGTTTTTTTGTATTTTTTGTGGAGACACAGTTTTGCCATGTTGCCCACTCTGGTTTTGACCTTCTGAGATTAAGTGATCGGTCCACCTTGGCCTCCCAAAGTCCTGGGATTACATTTTTAAAAATTAAATAGTTTAATTAATTTGTATTTAAAATAATTGCTTAAAGAAATGTTTCTGTTACCAGTTTTATTATTATTGTTTTATGTGCTCTTATAGATATGTTTTTTCTCATTTCCTATTTTACCACTTTAAATTTTGTTTAATTTTATAGTGATATGCTTTGATTATTTTTCTATTTGTTTAGCATACTTTCTATAAATATTATCTTCATAATCATCTTGAAAAATGAAGATTACATAAAACATCTTAAAGTTAAAACAATATATTTTAATCTCATAACAACTTCAACTGAATACAAATACTATACCTCTACATTTTTGTTATTAATATTACAAATTTAATAACAGATTTATGCAGATTTATATTTTGTTTTTCATATTCTATGGAAGAAATTTAGGGATTTTATGCACCATCATTGTCATAGTAAAGGATTCTATGTGTGTCTGTATATTTACATTTAATAGAGAGCTTTATATTTACATAGTCATATGATGCTGTGCAGAATTTTATTTTTCAATATAATGGACTCATTGTAGCATTTCTTCGTTTTTATATGCAAAGTCTCACCATGTTCCTCAGGATGTTCTTGAACTCCTGGTCCCAAGTGATGTGACTGCCTGGGCCTCCTAAAACTGTCAGATGATAGGCATGAGCCACTGTGCCTCGCCACCATGTAGCATTTTTTGTAGGACAGTGCTAGTCATGATGAACACTCTCACCTTTCATTTTGGAAAGTCTTTTTATCTTTTTTTGAAGTAAAATAATTTCAAATCAGGTATTATTGGTCAGGTATTATTTTATTACCTCAAAATTTGGGAAGAACTTAGTGTTTTTCATTTTCAAGTAAACTCTGTATTACTTTTTCCCTATAGACTTCTTCCAAGATTTTGTTCATGAGTATATGGATCGACTTGATGCTGTCCAATAAGTATTACATTCTACATTTTAAATTTGTTTTGCAATTTTATATTTTTGTATTATATTTTAGAACATGCCACCTCATACCAGTTAATTGTGTCTTGATTTTTCAGTTTATATTATAATTGTGTATGACAATATTTAGTTCTGAACAATTTAACACAGTGTGGAGCAAAATCAAATATGAATCAGCCAAACATCCATTGCCAATATAATTATCTCTATGTTTGTTTGCCTTTATAAATATTATCCCTGTGTTTCTTTATAACTTGTATATTTGTTGTGTAGGTTTGTTGTTTAATCCAGTGCAGATGAGTAGTCACAAAAATTCTCCTAATTTCAACATCCTATTTATTTGTGAATCTTCCATATCCTGTTTGTTTGTGAATCTCTGTTATTTTTCTGTGAAAGAAATACTTTTGGATTTGAAGATAATTTAAAAACTACCGGCAGGGTGTGGTGGCCTGTAATCCCAGCAAGTATTTGGGAGACCAAGGTGGGTGGATCACCTGAGGTCAGTTTGAGACCAGCCTGGCCAAAGTGGTGAAAGCCCATCTCTACTAAAAATACAAAAAAATTAGCCGGGCATGGTCGTGGGCGCCAGTAGTCCAGCTACTTGGGAACCTGAGGCAGGAGACTCGCTTGAACCCAGGAGGCGGAGACTGAAGTGAGCCAAGATCGTGCCATTGCACTCCAGCTGGGCGACAAGAGCGAAACTCCATCTCGAAAAACTAAACTCATAACTAAATTTCTCTTCTAGCTACTATTGTTTTTACTTGTCAAAAACACATAATAATTTATAATAAAATATTTTCAAATATTCAGTTTAGTTATATTGACATTATTCTGCAACATATTGCTGAAGCATTTTTTTTTTTTTTTTTTTGAGACGTAGTCTCGCTCTGTCGCCCAGGCTGGAGTGCAGTGGCCGGATCTCAGCTCACTGCAAGCTCTGCCTCCCAGGTTCACGCCATTCTCCTGCCTGAGCCTCCCCAGTAGCTGGAACTACAGGCGCCCGCCACCTCGCCCGGCTAGTTTTTTGTATTTTTTAGTAGAGATGGGGTTTCACCGTGTTAGGCAGGATGGTCTCAATCTCCTGACCTCGTGATCCGCCCGTCTCGGCCTCCCAAAGTGCTGGGATTACAGGCTTGAGCCACCGCGCCCGGCCTGCTGAAGCATTTTTATCTTGCAAAGCTAAATCTCAATACACATTATACAACTACCAACTTTTCCAGTATTACGGCACTTTTGAAACACCACTCTGTTTTGTGTTCCTAGTGGTGTAACTTCTTTATGTATCTCATACAATCTCTGTCTGTGGCTGGCTCATGTCAGTTTGCAAAATATCATCAAGATTTATCTGTGTAGTTGTTAGAATATTTTCTGCTTTTTGAAAACTGAGTGATATGATTGGGCGCAGTAGCTCACATCTGTAATCCCAGCACTTTGGGAGACCAAGGCGGGTGGATCACCTGAGGTCAGGAGTTCTAGACCAGCCTGGCCAACATGGTGAAACCCCATCTCAACTAAAAATACAGAAATTAGCTGAGTGTGGTGGTAGGTGCCTGTAATCCTAGCTACTCAGGGGGCCAAGGCAGGAGAATTGCTTGAACCCGGGAAGCAGGGGTTGCAATGAGCTGAGATCATGCCATCGTACTCCAGCCTGGGGGACAAGAGTGAGACTTTGTCTCAAAAAAAAAAAAAAAAAAAAAAGAAAGAAAGTAAGAAAACTGAGTGATGTTCCAGCATTTTTACATTTCAAATTGTATCTATTGAATAATTTGGTGACAGAAATTAGCATTGTTTTTACCTATTGGCTTTCAGTAACAATGCTACAATTATTATGGGTATGTAAATGACTTTATATGACCATATATATTAAAGTTTATGTGTTGCATTCTATTTGATTTGTCTAGTTTTCAGTTTGATACTGATACTAAATTGTTTTAATTCTGTAGCTTTGTAATATGCTTTGAAATAAGGAATTATAATGCCTCCAATTTTTTTTTTTTTTTTTTGAAGATTGTTGGGTACCTTGTTGTCTCTTGCAATAGCACTCCTGAGTTTGCTATTACTATTTTCTCAAAATGCAATGAGAAATTTGAAAAACATTGCATTCAATCTGTAGATTACATTAAATGATATAAACATCTATACAATATTATTTTAATCTTTGAACAAGAGTATGCTTGAGTGTATTGTTTAATTTCTATATATTTGTGAATTTTTCAGTTTTTTTTTCCATTTTATATTCTTATTCCATTTTGTTCATAGAAAGTAATCCTTAAAATTTTAGGAGTTTTTTTTTGTTGTTGTTGTTGTTTGAGACACTTTCACTCTGTTGCCCAGGATTGGGGCGCAGTGGTGTGATCTCGGCTTACTGCAACTCTTGCCTCCTCGGTTCAAGCGATTCTCATGCTTTAACCTGCTGCGTATCTGGGATTATAGGCGCATGCCACCAGGCCCAGTTAAGTTTTGTATTTTTGATAGAGACAGGGTTTCGCCATGTTGGCCAGGCTCATCTCAAACTCCTGACCTCAGGTGATCCACCCAGCTTGGCCTCCCAAACTGCTGGGATTACAGGCATGAGCCACCATGCCTGCCAAAGTTTCAGTTTTTTGTTGTTGTTGTTATTTGTTTGTTTGTTTTGAGACAGAGTCCTGCTCTGTCGCCAGACTGGAGTGCAGTGGTGTGATTTCTCTTCACTGCAGCCTCCGCCTCCTGGGTCCAAGCAATTCTCCTGCCTCAGCCTCCCAAGTAGCTGGGATCACAGGCATGCACTACCATACCCGGCTAATTTTGTATTTTCATGTTGGCCAGGCTGGTCTTGAACTCCTGACCTCAGGTGATCCACCTGCCTCGGCCTCCCAAAGTGCTGGGATTACAGGTGTGAGCCACCACGCCCAGCTCAAAGTTTTAGTTTTGAAACATTTGTTGAGATTTATTTTTTGACCTAACCGATGGTCTATCAAAAAGAATGTTGTATGAGCTGTTGCAAAGGGTGTGTTTCCTGATGTTGAGAAGTGTTCTCTGTATCTGTTAGAAATACTTGTTTTATACTGCCCTCAAGTCCGCTGTTTCCTTACTAATATTATCTTGTTTTATTATTATTAGGGAAAGTGAGGTATCAAAATATCCTACTATTATTATATTGTTTTCTATGTGTTTCTTCAATTATGTCAATATTTACCTTACATATTTGGAACTCTAAGGTGAGATACACACACACACACAAAAATATGCATCTATACACATTTTTCATAAGTTCCTCGTCTATTATTGTTTAATGTCTTTCTTTGTCTTTTGGAGTTTTGACTTCATATACATTTTATGTAATGTGAGTTTTTGACTTACGATGTAGCTCGTGTAATACTGCTTTGACCTTTTCTGCTCTCATTTAGTTAGTATTTGGATAGAATGCCTACATCAATCTTGTCACTTTCAGGCTTTTTTAAATTATTAGTTCTAAACTGACTCTTGTAGAAAGACAAGTCGGGTCTTGAGTTTTAATGTTTTTTAATGAATCCCTTTATTGAAACTATGTCTCTTGATTAGAAAGCTAATTATACATATATGTAAGTAATTTTCTAAAAGACAAAGACTTCCTGTTATTTTATTTATTATTTTGTTTGATTCTTGTATCTTTATCCCTCATTTTCTCCCTTTCTGTCTTCCATTGTGTCTGTTTCATTAGTATTGATATGGTTTCACTTCTTTCTTATTTTCTTTTGGGTGTCTATACAGATATTTTCTTTGTGGTACCTTGGGGATTACATAAAACCTCTAAAAGATAAAGTAGTGTATATTTAATCTGGTGAAAAATGAACTTCAGTCATATACAAAAATTGTTCCCCATTACATCTGCCCTCAACTTTGTTATTGATATTGCTGATTATCTGTTGTATATTTATTAACAGATATTTACAATACTTTCTGTGCTTTTATTTTTCTAATTTTAGAGCATAATTATAAATGTTTTCTATCCCATTATGAGAATGCTAAGGAATTCTATTTTTGTGTATGTATGTTTCCCAGGAACTTATGTATTTTTATATGATTATGTGTTGTTTTCTAGCATCGTGTTATTTTCAGTGGAAGAAACTTTTTTCAGCATCTTTGATATATATAGGTCATATGCATTGCCAATATACTGTCTCAGGATTTGGTTATTTTAGAAGGTCTTTTTTTTTATTTATTTGGTAGGACATTTTTGCTGATGATTATTCTTTTCACCTGGCAGCATTTTTTCTTCAGGACTTTGGCAATATCACACAGTTTTCTTCTGGCCTGCAAAATTTTCTTTTGAAAACCTCACTGTTTAGTTTTAAACAGTTTATAACTGTTTTAAACTGTTTATAAACTGGTTTATAACTCTATGCTTATAAATGACACATCACTTTCATCTTGCAGTTCTTGAGATTCTCTCTGTGACATTTTAAATTGCTCTTATATATGTGTTTTTTAAATAAATATCTTGTATGTGTATTTTAGTTTGTTGAACTTCTTTATTATTATATCTTTTTTTCTTTTAGAATTGGTTAGTTATTATCTCTTTGTATTTTACCTCTACAATTACTGTTTTTTTCTTTTTTCTGATTTTCAGTAGTTGTCTGTGCTCCTTTTACTCATTGAGTATTATTCAACTTATTTGAAATTTCTAAAATGTATACATTTTTATTTTATAATGATTGCTTTCTGAAAATTTTGTAATTTTTTTGATGGGACCATGTTGCCCTATTATTTTGTATACATTGTAATCTTTGATTGAGACTTGGACATTAAAAAAAAAAAGGTTCCTGTCAGTCTTTACAATGTAGCTTTATCCTGGCATAGTCTGAAACCAGTTGTCATGGTTAGACATTCTGAGAGCCTTTTAAACATGTTCTTAGAATGTGTCTTATCTGAAATGTTTTATTTTCTAGTTTAAAAAGTGACTTCTTCCTAGTTATCAATCACTTGCTACCCTTGTTCCCTGTCTGTGGTACTGCAGTCTGTCTGCTGCTGTAACATTTACCTTTGGTCTCAGCATTCTCAAATTGTTATTCCAAAGTATACTATTTTTTTTTCCAGCATTTTATTTAATGGGAGAATGAAACCAGTGTCTTGAAAGACCCCTAAAATCCAGACATAAAAATGTATGTGCCAATATTTTTCTTTTAAATAGAAACAAGGAGTTGGCAATGTATACTTCTAACGGCACTATGTTATACTGGGGAGAAGGAAGTGCTGTGTTGGGTTAATATAACAGATTTTTCTTTTTCTTCTATGTTGCTTTTTACATTGTGTTCACCTGGGGCACTTCACACACTTAACTCATTTATAAATTTTCCAAAAATGTGTTTTGGTCAGTATGTTTTTGTTACATTTTATATGTTTTTGAATAAATTAGAGCCTGTGGTATTTTGCTATGCCATCTTGCTTATGTAGTGTATACAGTTTTATAGGTTAGATTTGTAAAAAATATTTACCTGAGTCTAGTAAGTGGAGTAATTTGTTGTTTTAATTTCTTTTAGTTATGTGTTCTCATATTGCTGAAGACCTTTGGCCGGAGCAAGACATAAAAGATTTTTCCCAAAAAGTCATACTGAGGAGACATGATAAATGTGAACATGAGAATTTACAATTAAGAAAGGGCTGTAAAAGTGTGGATGAGTGTAAGGTGTGCAAAGGAAGTTATAATGGACTTAACCAATGTCTGATAACTACCCAGAGGAAAATATATCAATGTGATAAATATGTGAAAGTGTTCTATAAATTTTCAAATTCAGATAGACATCAGATAAGACATACTGAAAAGAAAACTTGCAAATGTAAAGAATGTGGCAAATCATTTTGCATGCTTTCACAACTAACTCAACATAAGAGAATTCATATTAAAGAGAATTCCCACAAATGTGAAGAATGTGGCAAAGCCTTTAACAAGTCCTCAGCCCTTACTCGACATAAGATGACTCATACTGGAGAGAAACCCTACAAATGTGAAGAGTGTGGAAAAGCTTTTAACCGGTCTTCACACCTTACTCAACATAAGATAATTCATACTAGAGAGAAATCCTACAAATGTGAAGAGTGTGGCAAAGCCTTTAACCGGTCTTCACACCTTACTCAACATAAGATAATTCATAGTAGAGAGAAGCCCTACAAATGTGATGAATGTTGCAAAGCCTTTGACTGGTCCTCAGCTCTCACTACTTTTACTCAACATAAGAGAATTCATACTGGAGAGAAACCCTACAAATGTGAAGAGTGTGGAAAAGCCTTTAAACAGTCCTCAGCCCTTACTCGACATAAGATGATTCATACTGGAGAGAAACCCTACAAATGTGAAGAGTGTGGCAAAGCTTTTAACCGGTCTTCACACCTTACTCAACATAAGGTAATTCATACTAGAGAGAAACCCTACAAATGTGAAGAGTGTGGAAAAGCCTTTAACCGGTCTTCACACCTTACTAAACATAAGAGAATTCATACTAGACAGAAGGCCTACAAATGTGATGAATATTGCAAAGCCTTTAACTGGTCCTCAGCTCTTACTACCCTTATTCAACATAAGATAATTCATACTGGAGAGAAACCCTACAAGTGTGAAGAGTGTGGCAAAGCCTTTAACCGGTCTTCATACCTTATTCGACATAAGATAATACATACTGGAGAGAAACCCTACAAATGTGAAGAGTGTGGTAAAGCCTTTAACCAATCTTCACACCTTACTCAACATAAGTTAATTCATACTGGGGAGAAGCCCTACAAATGTCAAGAATGTGGCAAAGCCTTTAACCGGTCTTCACACCTTACTCAACATAAGATAATTCATACTGGAGAGAAACCCTACAAATGTGAAGAATGTGGCAAACCTTTTAATCGTTTCTCATACCTTACCATACATAAGAGAATTCATGCTGGAGAGAACCCCAACAAATGTGAAGAATGTGGCAAAGCTTGTAACCATTCCTCAAACCTTACGAAACATAATTCATAATGGAGAAAAACCCTACAAATGTGAAGAATGTGTCAAGGCTTTTAACTGTTCATCAATCCTTACTAAACATAAGGGAATTCATAAAAGAGAAGCCCTACAAATGTGAAGAACATGGCCTGGCTTCTAACAAATCTTCAACATTCACTAAGCACAAAATAATTCATGCTGGAGAGAAACCCTTGAAATGTGATGAATGTGGCATAGCCTCTACCCAGTTCTCAACTCTTACTAAACATGAGAACTCATGTGGAAGATAAAACCTACGAATGTGAAGAATGTGACAAAGCGTTTAAAAGTTCTCAACTCTTATTACACATAATTTATACTGGACAGAAATCCTAAAATGTGAAGAATGTCACAAAGCCCTTAACAAGTCCTCAATTCTTAACATATAAGATGTTTCATGCTGGAGTGAAACTACAATCTTGAATGATGTCACAGTGCTTTTCACAACACCTCAAACTTATCTAAACGTAAAAAGAAAAAAAAATTATACTAGTGCAAAACTCTAGAAATATAAAGATTGTGAAAAAACTTTTAAATGGTTTTCACGCTTGATTGCAGGTAAAATAATTTATACTGGAGAAAACTCCAAGTGTGAAGAATATAATTTTTAACCAGTGTTCACAGCTTATTGTACAGGAAAGCATTTATAGTTGAGAAATGGTGTACAAATATAAAGAATGTGGAAAAGTCATTAATATCTGCTCACATATTACACAACATCAGAGAGTTCATACTTAATAAAAGTATTATAAATACAATTACTTTCAAATGATCTGTCAGAAATGTAAGCCTTTAAAGTGAAGAAGAGTTTATTCTGAGACAAACATTACAAATATAAAGGGGGTTGTAGTGCTTTTACTTGTATCATTTTATTGTACACATTTTGTACTAGACAACCCTGAAGCAGTTGCTAAAATTTTGTTCAGCATTAGGAAATTTATATTGGAGAAGAATTCAACAAATGTAATGAATTTGGAAAAACATTTTTCCATAACTATAGCTTAGAAAATGCCAGAGCTCATACTAAAATATACTTTTGCAGATGCAATAAATACAAAGAAATATTTAATTCAAATTGAGTTTATATAATTATCAGAGAACAGTAGAAATAGCTAAGACACTGACACTTCAGACATTGCACTAAATCAGACTGCTGTGTATAGAAAATCCAAAACTACTGTTGGTAAGTAAATTAATTTTATATAACTTTAAAATGAGTAGACATTTCTTTGAAAAGTCATAATTACACTCAAGTATACTTTTTTGATAAAATCATAAAACTTTTAAAAAGTAAATAATGATGTAAGTCAACTCTCAAATTACTTCATGCTATTTCTTCATTTCTGTTGTATTCACCTGTGAAAGCATGTGATTAACTATTGCTGCATCAGAGATACGAGAGATACTTTATTAGGTGGGAATTACACATGACCTCTTCTATAAAAGAGTAAGGACACTGAAATGTAAGATGCATAGGAATCTAAGTGAAGAGGCTCTTTGTGGTTAACTTAGTGATGTATGAGGTAGTTGTTCAGAGTAATATTCTTTCAAGTTATGAGAGAAAAACATTTTTAATTTTAGTTAAATGTAAGTTAAAATTAACTAAAATAGTACCATATAATGTTACTGATTGTGCTTTTATGTAATAAAATGCAGTACATTAAAAAATTTTTAGATTATGTGTGGACTTAATTTATAATTAAATATTTTCTTTTACCACATTAAGACTATTGTACATTCTGGTCGGGCACAGTAGCTCATGCCTGTAATCCCAACACTTTGGGAGGCTGAGGCAGGCGGATCACTTGAGGCCAGGAATTCGAGACCAGCCTGGCCAACATGGTGAAACCCTGTCTCTACTAAAAATACAAAAATTTAGCCAGGCATGGTGGTGGGTGCTTGTAATCCCAGCTATTTGGGAGATTGAAGCAAGAGAATCACTTGAACCCGGGAGGCAGAGATTGCAGAGAGCCAAGATCATGCCATTGCACTCCAGCCTGGGCAACAAGAACAAGACCCTGTCTCAAAAAAAAAAAAAAAAAAAGAAGAAGACTTGTGCATTCAGTGGAGCATTATTACTCCACTAACTTTAACATACCCACCTTACTCAAGGGTGTAGGTAAAATATGGTAACAATATACTATTTGGCAACATAGTGGAATAACACCTAGTAATCTCTTCTGCCAATGGCTTCAAATTGCAAATAAGTTAAAAAATATTTTTCCCATAGGTTACATTTTTATCCTTTTTTTCTTAAATTTATTCTTTTTAATTTTGTGGTTACACAGTATGTGTATATATTTATGCCATATATGGCATATTTTGGTACAGGTACATAATATATAATAATTACATCAGGATAAATGAGGCATCCATCACCTCTAGCATTTATCCTTTTTATTACAAATGGTTTGATTAGTAAAATAACAAAAATACTATTAGTTATTTTAAAATATTAAAAGTACTTTATTTTAAAATTTACAGTTCTTGACTACAGGGTCATTTTCATGGTCATAATAAAATTTATATAGAAGTATAAATAAAATTGATACATTTCTAAGTCCTGAATAAATATATAAAGAATTTGTGGCCCAGCGTGGTGGCTCAAGCCTGTAATCCCAGCACTTTTGGAGGCCAAGACGGGCGGATCACGAGGTCAGGAGATCGAGACCATCCTGGCTAACACGGTGAAACCGCGTCTCTACTAAAAAATACAAAAAACTAGCCGGGCGTGGTGGCGGGCGCCTGTAGTCCCACCTACTCAGGAGGCTGAGGCAGGAGAAGGGCGTAAAACCCGGGGAGCGGAGCTTGCAGTGAGCTGAGATCCAGCCACTGCACTCCAGCCTGGGCGACAGAGCGAGACTCCGTCTCAAAAAAAAAAAAAAAAAAAAAAAGAATTTGTTACTTCTTTTTCTTTGAACATGTTTTCTCTGCCTGCAAACACATACAGGCTTTTAGTTTCGATTTACATAGAGTTAAATATATATATTACTCTAAAAATAAACCTTAGGTGTAAAAAAATTATGAAGTAAGTGTGTGTATGACTATGAGCTTGTACCCATTTTCGGAAGGAGAAAGCAATATTGGAACAAAACAAATTCTTTTAATAAGGTGACTTATTAGAAAACTAAAAACCTTGAAACTGTTGAAAGTAAATCTATACTCTGTGCATTGTGTTGAATTCATTGCTGTAAAATGTTAGGGTTTATGGTTCAGAATCTCCCTATGCACATTCTCTGTTTTTACTTGTCTGGTACCCGTAATTTTACGGGCTAGACCTGTAATTTTCGCGTTTTGTATTTTATGAAGTACTTATTATGTGAGCTGGTCAGGGATTTTAAGAATGATTGTTGGCCAGGCGAGGTGGCTCAAGCCTGTAATCCCAGCACTTTGGGAGGCCGAGACGGGCGGATCACGAGGTCAGGAGATCGAGGCCATCCTGGCTAACACAGTGAAACCCCGTCTCTACTAAAAATACAAAAACTTAGCCGGGCGAGGTGGCAGGCGCCTGTAGTCCCAGCTACTCGGGAGGCTGAGGCAGGAGAATGGCGTGAACCCGGGAAGCGGAGCTTGCAGTGAGCTGAGATCCGGCCACTGCACTCCAGCCTGGGTGACAGAGCGAGACTCCGTCTCAAAAAAAAAAAAAAAAAGAAAAAAAAAAGAATGATTGTTATGAAATTTAAGAGTACACATAAAATGATTTTTACATGTCATTAAAAAATTAGTGTATCGTTATATTTTAACATTTGATTTTTATTGGAGAAACCTGTATAAGCCTAATTTTCTTTATTGTTTCTTTCACTTTTTATAATTGACACAAGTAAATCTATTGAGGGAGCTAATTTGCTTTGGTAAGTACTAGGGAGACTTCATAAGTCATGAGGATGTTTTTACATATAAATGTAGCAAACAAATATGACAGTTCTGAGTAAAACATGCTTTATAATCATAAATATTTTTGCTGGAGTTAGTTTGTAACTTCAAGTCAGTGATGGAAAGCAATGGTGAAGAAATAACATTGATTCATCATGTGGAGAAGACATTTTCAGGCTGCAAAACTGACTTGCTGAATTTAAAGACAAATTCTGCTGCTTTTCTTTTTTTTTTTTGAGATGGAGTCTCCCAGGCTGGAGTACAGTGGCATGATCTCGGCTCACTGCAAGCTCACCTCCTGGGTTCACGCCATTCTCCTGCCTCAACCTCCTGAGTAGCTGGGACTGCAGGCGCCCGCCACCTTGCCCAGCTAATTCTTTTGTATTTTTAGTAGAGACAGGGTTTCACCGTGTTAGCCAGGATGGTCTCGGTCGCCTGACCTGGTGATCCGCCCGCCTCAGCCTCCCAAAGGTTGGGATTGCAGGTGTGAACCACCGCGCCCAGCCTGCTGCTTTTATTTTCTAATGATCTTCAATTTTGTCTTATGTGTGTTCCAACTATATATGCATCACAGTCTTTCCTTTTTTACTGTGTTATGACTAAAGTTTTCTCATTGTTGTCTTCATGCCTTGTCATTTTACATGGTAGTTTGTAGGTTCTAATGAGAAAGTTGGTATTTTTAATGCAGTGAAAAATTGGTTTTAACTGAAGAATTTGCTTATCAATAAAACTGTCAGATTAGTTAATTAAGAGAATAGCCATACATGGTTAACAAGTGAAAAGATTACATCAGCTTTGATTTTTTTTTTTTTTTGAGACTGAGGCAAAAAAAAAAAAAAGTTTTTGAACTTTATCTGGGTCATCAGCTGTGGGTGCCCAGGAGAAATTATTTTACATTCTTGGAACTTCAGGATTCACTATTAATAAAAATTACTATTTCCCCCAGGGCTGTTTTAATTTATACATGGTAGCTATAAGTATTTTTTACTGAAACTTTTGTCTAAATATATTATAGTAAATACTAAGAATAAAATTATTTTGAGGCTGAGGCAGGAGAATGGCGTAAATCCGGGAGGCGGAGCTTGCAGTGATCTGAGATCCGGCCACTGCACTCCAGCCCCGACGACAGAGCCAGACTCCGTCTCAAAAAAAAAAAAAAAAAAAAAAAAAAGTTTTATTCTTACAAAAAACATGGCAAATATAAAATTTGTAAAAAAAAATAGTATTTCAGAAATTAGATTCTAAATAGAGTTAATGGTAAATGAACAATTTTAAATTTAATTTCCTGTCATATATTTATAGCACAACTTATGTTTCTATGTAGAATCTTTTTTTTTTTTCTTCTGTTTTTGAGATGGAGTTTCGCTCTCTCTCCCAGGCTGGAGTGAAGTGGCCCAATCTCAACTCACTGTGACCTCCACCCCGCAGATTCCAGCTACTGTCCCACCTCAGCCTCCTGAGTAGCTGGGATTACACCACGCCCAGCTAATTTTTGTATTTTTAGTAGTTTTGGGGTTTCACCCTGTTGGCCAGGTTAGTCTCAAACTCCTGACCGCAGGTGATCCACCCGCCTCGGCATCCCACAGTGTTGGGATTACAGGCATGAGCCACTGCGCCTGGCATGAGCCACTGCGCCTGGCCTATTTTTAAGTGTGAATGTTGAATGTGGCAAAACAACACAATGATCTGTGGATTTGAAATTTGGAATAATATTTATATTACATCTTGATAAAACAATTTGGAGAAATTCCACTTTTTTTTTTGAGATGGAGTCTCGTTCTGTTACCCAGGCTCGAGTGCACTGGCGCGATATCAGCTCACTGCCACCTCCACCTCCCACGTGCAAGCGGTTCTCCTGCCTCAGCCTCCTGAGTACCTGGGATTACATGCATGCATCACCATGCCCGGCTAATTTTGTATTTTCAGTAGAGACGGGGTTTCTCCATGTTGAGGCGGGTCTCGAACTCCTGACCTCAGGTGATCTGCTCTCCTGGGCCTCCCAAAGAGCTGGGATTATAGGCGTGAGCCACTGGACCTGGCTGGGAAAATAAAAATTTTAAAATTAAACGTATGTGAACTTTATCTGGGTCATCAGCTGTGGGTGCCCAGGAGAAATTATTTTACATTCTTGGAACTTCAGGATTCACTATTAATAAAAATTACTATTTCCCCCAGGGCTGTTTTAATTTATACATGGTAGCTATAAGTATTTTTTACTGAAACTTTTGTCTAAATATATTATAGTAAATACTAAGAATAAAATTATTCATTTTTCAAATATTTTATTATAATTGAGTGAGTATATTTTGTCATATTTAATGTATTTATCCTGTTTTTAAAATGCCAAAATAAGAATTTTTTTTGAATACCAGACTAAGAGTTTCTATATTGTGACTTTGCTAAGTTTTGCATATGATTTTGACTGCTACCATTGAACTTAGGTTGAATATTAAACCCACTTTCGTTTAGCTTGTGTGGTTTTTGGTTCATTTGGAAAACAAAATATATTAGACATGAACTGTTGGGGTAACTTGGCTTCATTTTTGCTCTCTTTCTGTTATTATATCTGGGGCTTTAGAAATCACTAAGATTCAGCCAGGCATGGTGGCTCACATCTGTAATCCTAGCACTTTGGGAGGCCGAGGCAGGCAGATCACCTGAGTTCGGGAGTTTGAGACCAGCCTGACCAACATGGAGAAACCCCGACTCTACTAAAAATACACAGTTAGCCAGGCGTGGTATCACATGCCTATAGTCCCAGCTATTTGGGAGGCTGAGGCAGGAGCATCACTTGAACCCGGGAGGCGGAGGTTGCGGTGGGCCAAGATCGCACCACTGCACTCCAGCCTGGGCAACAAGAGCGAAAATCCATCTCAAAAAAAAAAAAAAAAAAAAAAAAAAAGAAATCACTAAGATTCAAATAAGGTTAGTTGGGAATCAAGCAACAGAAAATCCCAAAAATGACTCAGAAAAATAGCTACTGGATAGTGCTTTCAGTGAGATTTATATGTGAAACAGGCCAATAACTTTTACAAATTTATTGCAAGTTCATTAAATGTAGAAAATAATTGCAACATATTAGGCACTTGTCTTAGTCTATGGCATCCCTAGCTTGGGGAAGCTGACATTACAGAAAAGAGTATTGCTACCGTAATGAGATTTGGAATAAATACTTAACGTGCTTTTAAACATTCTCTTTAATAATCCTTAGAGACATGTCATTCTGGCTCAATTCTTTTAGTATAACTGTCTACAATTCTAGAGACTCAGTCCCATCAAACTGAAGCCATGGCGTTTTCAGCTTTTTATGTTTATTTTTAGCTAGTGAGCTTAATAGTTGATATTATTATATTGGGGTCCCCAAGGCAATCTGGGCCTTAGTGCCGACCATCCTACCTCATCCTTTTTGTTTCACATGCTCTGTCGTTGAATCCCTCTCACTCTATATTTGCGCCTTTATGAGGCTTCAGTTTGGAGGAACCAGAGGATTGGGTTTCTATATATAGTGAGTTGAGAATTAGAATCCTCTTAAGGATAGAGATTTTACATTTATTATTTACAGTACAAAGCAGTATTTATAGGATGTAGACATTTTACTCAAATATAAATAATTTTATCAATATGCCAATGTGGTCAAAATAACTGCATCAACTTCACCCAATGTTCTGCTTCAGACTCTGCCAACACAAAGATCAATATGTATGCATTTGTGGATGTTAGGGTTTTTTTTTTTTTTTTTTTTCTGGTGTAGGTTTTCATTTGCTTAAATTTTTAAAGATTTTGTTCCTACATTATGCTGCTGTTAAGCTAAAGAAGTACATCTAACTGCCATTAGAATAAAGATAGTGATAAGAATGATGACTAATCTTAACTGCTCTCTGCGACAGGGGGCACTGTTTTGGCAAGTCGGCAGTCAGATCTCCCTCAGAGGCCTACGTAAGGGTCTCCAGAAAAAGGTGGCCATCATCTGAGGCTCCAGTTGCATGACTGGAGTTTAATGGCCTGAATGCAAGAAAAGACAAGCTGGGTTATTGGAGGACATGTATTAAAATGAAACAAGAGGGTAATGACAGCACAAAAATCCTAAGGCTGCTGACACACCCAGATAAGAGGTGGCTATAGTTATGCCTGCTAAGATTTGGGCACATGGGGCTTGGATTTGGTTAGCTCCATTGCTCTAATTTTCTCAAACATAGAAACCTCCAGATTATGGGCACCCTAGTTACTCCTATCACCTGACAGGATTTGCAGGATAATTGCCCAGAACTGAAATGTGGATGCAGATTGTTACATTAACCATTCCGTTCTGTTTCTTCTGCACTGTAGCTGGAGATCACTGTTTGATTCACAGGAATAAACAGGTTAGTCTAAATTGCAAGGAAAAACTTAAAAACTAATGAGACTATAATTTAATGACAAGTGTATGAGTTTGGAAACATAATTTTTCTCTCCAGTTCTCATTTTTGTTAAAAACAAAATGAGTCCGTCATGATAGGACTGACTTATTTGCAAAATAAAATTTAGTCTTATACTTGGCCTGATTGTTTGTATAAAGTGCAGGAAGAATAATTATTTTTAAATAGGCTGTTAAAATTCACTTTGATGGAACTCTGCTCTACAAGGAATCTATGATAGAACTTTTTAAAGCCAAGCCTCCTCCTGGGTTTGTACTCTCAAATACCGATGAATTGGGTGAATTCCTTTCTTCTTGAGGTCCCAAGTATATGGGGTTCCTGGGCCTGTTACAAAGTAACATTTTTTACTCACCACATGTTAGGAACCCTGTACAGGTACTGTGTAGACAGGTGTGAGACCAGTTTGCTCAAAGAGCTTTTATTGGCTCTGCAAGTTGAGCCTTATTCCTTAAAGGGAAGCATAATTTTTCCAGCCTTGGTAAAACAACCAGTTTCTCCATTTGCACCCTGTTGCAAAAGAAAATGGATTCTTATTGCACTGATGCAAACAACCATATTATCATAAGTTAAGAACACTCACAGATAAGTTTCCAAATTCTGTAGAAACTAGCCAGAGAAAAACAAATATGCTCCAAATTTTGTTCACAGGAGTATACTTTACTCAATTATTAAAGGCTGTAAATAGCTCAAGGTAAGTTTCCTTGACTTTGGAAAACAAAATTAAAAGTAGCAATGTTTGAAGCAAAAAGCTGAAAAAAAAATTACTTCAATTTCCTATTAGTTTAGTCCATTGAGCTAATTTTTGTTCTGCTTGATATTCATGAACACTTTAGCTCTTCATGAGTTCTGTATGTTTTTTCTTTATTTCAATGTCACAGTCTCTAAAGTTATCAGGAACCTGTATTTGAGAGCACCTGTTAAAGTCCTATAGCTGATTATAAGCCATCTTTTGAAAAAGATGAACACAATAAAACGATTGTCTGTGAATGACAACGTGTCCAGGGTATAGTCCAAAACACAATTGAGGCCAGGCATGGTGGTTCATACCTATATCCCAGCACTTTGGGAAGCTGAGGCAGGCAGATCATCTGAGGTCAAGAGTTTGAGACCAGCCTGGCCTACATGGTGAAACTCTGTTTCCACTAAAAATAGAAAAATTAGCCAGGTATGGCTGTGGGCACCTGTAATCCCAGCTACTTGAGAGCCTCAGGCAAAAGAATGGCTTGAACCCAGGTGATACATATTGAAGTGAGCTGAAATTGTGCCACTGCACTCCAGCCTGGGTAACAGAGTGAGACTCCATCTCAAAAAACAAACAAACAAAAAAAACCACAATTGACAAATAAATTTTGTTACCTGTTTTACAACATAACAACCTTAATTGTGATTGATAGCATATATTTAGACATTAGAATTCTAGAAATCCCATACAATTTTGAAACACACATTAATATCATTCACTAAATTATGTGAAGAAGATTAAACATTATTTTGGCAATTCCATGTACCTAAACATGTCAAATAATTCTGATTTTTTCTCTTCTGGATGCTCCAGGGGTTCTCTGTATCACTGAAGCATCCAAAAACTAGGGATCAGGAAAGACAACCTTGAAGCTGAAATTTGATTTTGGGAAGCCTGTCAAATATTAGAGGTTTTAAATACTTGATATTATGAAATACAATTTCAAGTTACCATAAGTTATTTATTTTGCCAAAATGATAACTTGAAAATTTTAAAACAAGGCAAAAGCCTTTACTCATTAAGAGGGAAGACTTAGCTTTCTAAATAATTTGTCTTTTGTCTTTTCTTTGGCAGTCTACCTGTAAGGCAAACAGAAATGTTTCATTAATTTTTCTTTTTTTTTTTTCCAGACAGTTTTAATCTGTCACCCAGGCTGGAGTGCAGTGGTACAATTTCAGCTCACTGCAACCTCCACCTCCCAGGTACAAGCAATCCTCTCACCTCAGCCTCTTGAGTAGCTGGGTCCACAGGCGCACACAACCATGCCCAGCTAATTTTTGTATTTTAAGTAGAGACTAGGTTTAACTATGTTGGTCAGTCTGGTCTTGAACTGTGGCAGGATATTTTATGGAATCAGAGAGACCGAGGGGTTGAGGAGGATATTTATTATTTAGGTGCACCAGCCCAGTTGGATTAACATCCAAAGGACTGAGCCCTGAACAAAGAACTAAGTTACCTTTTAAGCATTTCGTGGGGTGGGGGAGATCGGTGCAGGGGGAAACATTTACAGAAGTGAGAAACAAAGACAGTTATTCAATTAATTGAGACATGCATTACATCATTTCTTATTTTTTAAGGAAAAACATGTTTTACGACTTGAGTTTATCTGTCTAGTGACCTTGCAGCTGCACAGCTAGAGAAACAGGGTCTTCACAATGCCTGGGAAAGGGAGAGATAAGGATCGCTAGCCACAGAAAAACAGGCAGTTAATTTTTAAAGGACTCCAGCCTTTCTCTTTCTGAGGGGGAATTGGATTTTCTTACATATAACTGAGTTGCTGTTTATACATTCTTTAATTTCTTTTAATTCCTGTTCCAGAACTCCTGACCTCAGGTGATCCACCCTCCTCCGCCTCCCAATGTGCTGGGATTACAGGCACAAGCCACTGTGCCCAGCCATTATCTTTTACTATTACATGAAAATCTTGTACAAGGAAGAGAAAGCCACGTTTTACTCTTGCATTAGTCTACTATTAATATCAAATCTAATTTTCTAATGAAACTATATAGACAATTGTATTCAATATTAGTTTGACCATAAGGTAAGATTCTTATGAACGTTTTGTAATCCTTTATAAATTTGCTAAAGCACAGACTAGTGCCTTACGGAAACGTTTTTCTTTTAGTTCAATGCAGAATTTATGGAATAACAAGTATATAATACCCTTTTGAATTTAGTCAGTATGTTCATGCACAGAATTTCTTTTGCAACGTTAATGTTTACAGTTCATCCACAATTTATTTAAACCGTCAGTTTGTTTGTTTTTTTGAGACAGAGTTTTGCTCTTGTTGCCCAGGCTGGAGTGCAATGGCGTGATCTTGACTCACCAAAACTCCACCTCCCAGTTTCAAGCAAGTCTCCTGCCTCAGCCTCCTAAGTAGCTGGGATTACAGGCATGCCCCACCACGCCCGGCTAATTTTGTATTTTTAGTAGAGACAGGGTTTCTCCATGTTGGTCAAGATGGTCTTGAACTCCTGACCTCAGGTGATCCACCCGCCTCGGCCTCCCAAAGTGCTGTGATTACAGGCATGAATCACCATGCCTGGCCATCCTTCAGCTTTATCTTATCTAATTCAAAATAATCCTTTAAGCCTAGGCAAAAATGTAAACTTTCATCCCTTCTATAATCTTTTACTGAAACATATTTTACTTGTTCTTACACAACTGGCATGTAAATTCATTTTTAGTGGTTTCGATTACATGTTATAATGGTAACTTAGCAATTTTAAACTTTAAAACCTGGTAACTTATTTTAGTTATGTACTAAGGGCTGATAAAGTTTTACTGTTTCCAGCAAAGTTGGCTGGGCTCATCTTGAACTCCTGAACTCAGGTGATCTGCCCACCTTGGCCTCCCACAGTGCTGGGATTCCAGACGTGAGCCACTGCGCCTGGCCTTATTCAGCATTTTTAACATTGGGTGAGGGTCTTTAAGCTGAGGCTAGTTTATCTCTGGTCCTGTCCTCACCAGCATAAAAAACAACATTCTTGACATCTGGATATAGTAATACATAGGTAGACTGATAAACAAATATGAAGAGAATTATGTTTTTTATGTAAATATTTATGTATACAAAAGATGTTAATCAAAAGACATTTTCAATACATCAGCCAATTTTGAGGACAAAGATGAAAACTTCTCATCTATATGTCTCCGTATCATCAAAGGCTTGAACACACCCAAACAATGTTATGTGTAGACATCAACAAACCTTCACATTTATAGGCATGGCCTGGGAAATACGTTTTTAGTACTACCATTTAAGTCTTTGTGTCCAGCTTAGAATTTCAGAACCCTGCATTTCTTCTCCTGGTATGCATGTGTTTTTCACATCCACAATTTTGGGCCTGCCTTGATTTCTCTATTTTCCAATTTGGCTAATTGGCTCATTATATCCTCCCAAGCTAAGCTAATTGGCTTATTGTTATCATCTGGGTTGTGCTAATTGGCTTATTGAATTCACCTGGGCATCAGGGAAAAAAATGATGACCGCTGACCTACTTTTTTTTTTTTTTTTTGAGACGGAGTCTCGCTGTGTCCCCCCGGGCTGGAGTACAGTGGCGCGATCTCGGCTCACTGCAAGCTCCGCCTCCCGGGTTCACGCCATTCTCCTGCCTCAGCCTCCTGAGTAGCTGGGACTACAGCTACACTACCGCCCACTACCACGCCCGGCTAATTTTTTTGTATTTTTTTAGTAGAGACGGGGTTTCACCGTGGTCTCGATCTCCTGACCTTGTGATCCGCCCGCCTCGGCCTCCCAAAGTGCTAGGATTACAGGCGTGAGCCACCGCGCCTGGCTTTTTTTTTTTTTTTTTTTTAATGGCGTCTTATCTGTCGCCCAGGCTGGAGTGCAGTGTTGGGATCTTGGCTCACTGCAACCTCTGCCTTCCAGGTTCAAGTGATTCTCCTGCCTCACCCTCCCCAGTAGCTGGCATTACAGGCACATGCCACCACACTTGGCTAATTTTTGTACTTTTGTAAAGACTGGGTTTCAACATGTTGGCCAGGGTGGCCTCGAACTGTTGACCTCAGATGATCTACCTGCCTCAGCCTCCCAAAGAGCTGGGATCACAGGCGTGAACCACTGCGCCCAGTCTGATGTTCTTTTTTTTCCTGAGGTTTTTTACAAGACAGATGCATAAATGAACATTATGTGGACATACCCAGGTGAATCATTTTGTGTATATGTTTATCTATTCACCTCTTTTATATGTACAAAAAATAGCTCCTAAATGAAAATTAGGTCTGACATCATTTCCATTTTTTAAGCTGAGGCTACTTTATCTCTGGTCTTTTGTTCATCAGAATGAAAAATATTCTTAACAATGAATAATTTTATGACTTTAGAGAACTTTCTGCTCACAAATAAGAGCAACAAGGAACAATCCTTTCTTTGTATATATTAAATAAATAAAGATATATTTCAGAGTATACCTCCACTTGTATATTCTTGTGGATACAGTTTAATTTGCAAATAAGATTTTACATATATGAAAGGTTTTTTTTTCCTTTTTTTGTTGAGATGGAGGCTCATCCTGTCACCCAGGTGGGAGTGCAATGGTGCAATCTCGGCTCACTGCAACTTCTGCCTCCCAGGTTTAAACGTTTCTCCTGCCTCAGCCTCCTGAGTAGCTGGGATTACAGGTGCCCACCACCACACCCAGCTTTTTGTATTTTTAGTAGAGATGGGGTTTCTCCATGTTGGTCAGGCTGGTCTCAAACTCCTGACTTCATGATTTGCCCGCTTTGGCCTCCCAGAGTGCTGGGATTACAGACGTGAGCCACCGTGCCTGGCCGAAAGGGTTTTTTTAAATACTACCCTCAGTACAAGTAGCTATCAATACCTTGACCTTCTATATTTTTTATTTTGCATGAATATGGACAGAATGCTAGATAGATGATTATAGATACACATAGGTAGAGAAATATTTTAACACATACATGCAGCATTATATTAGTTTGTCTATGTAAATGTTTATGTATACAAAAAATGTTCAAGTGACATTTTCAATTCCTCAGCCTATCCTGGAAACAAAGATGAAGACATGCTTTTCACCTAGATGGTTATATACAATTATAGAGTGAAACACAGTCACACAATGTTATTTATAAACATCAACAAAACTTAATGTTTATGGTCACCACCTGGGAAATAAAGTTTTAGTACTGCCTTATAAGTCTTTATGTGTAGCTTACCACTTTAGGGCCCTCCTTTTCTTCTATCTGTATGCCTGTGTCATTCACATCTGCTAGTTTGAGCCTGCCTTGATGCCTCCACTTCCCAGTTTAGATAATTGGGTGCTTATATTAACCCGAGCTGAGTTTATTGGTTTACTGCTATCACCTGTGCTGAGCTAATTGGCTTACTGAATTCACCTGCACTGCAAGTGTAATAAAGGAGATGACCTCTAGTCTACTTTTCCTCTGATGGTTTTTTTTTTTACAGGACACATGGACAAATGAGCATTACATAGACATACCCATGGAACTTATTCTGTGCATATATGTTTATGCAGCTACTTTATATATCTATATAGGTATGTACAGAATAAAGCTTCCAAAGTTAACTAGGTCAGAGTTCATTTCCATTTTCTTTTCCTCCAGGCCATTCAAATATGATTAGCAAATTAGTTCAGTTAAGTTGTATTCAGTCTGAGCTGTACACATCACTTTTTTTCATAAATGTGAAACTGCTTTTGTTACCTGAAACCCTGCAGTAATTGTGTATTCCATTAAACCACTTCAGCGGGGTTCTGTCTATTCAGCTAGAAACAGCCAGGTATGCCTGACACCAGTGTGCCTAGCCTTCATCACAAAGCAAATTTGACCTGGGCAATGATAGCCATTTTTGGCGCTTCAGTGAACATTCACTATCACCTGGTTGAAATGTGGCCAGGTACCATGTACTGTTATAATTACTTTCAATATCAAAGTCTATCTTCTAAAAAGAGACCTAGACTTTTTTCCATTACCATAGACACCCTACATCAGCAACAAACAGTAGTTGACAATAGTGCACATTTACATTACACATTCGTGAAGAAAACAAGAATTCGTCTTGATGGAAGCCCCAGTGAGAAAGAATGAGCATTCTGAAATTGAGGTGAGGGTCTTTATCCTGGGATTGGTTTATCTCTGGTCCTATATACAACATAAAATGAAGGATCAACATTGACATGGCAATGAGTGACTCCCATGGCTTAAGTGCATATTTAAAAGTGGGTGAGGGCCTTTAAGCTGAGGCTAGTTTATCTCTGGTTCCATGTTCGCCAGAATCAATAGAAACTTTTTTTTTTTTTTTTTTTTGAGACAGAGTCTCACACTGTCACCCAGGCTGGAGTGCAGTGGCGCCATTGCTCACTGCAACCTCTGCTGCCCGGGTTCAAGCTACTCTCCTGCCTCAGCCACCCAGTAGGAACATTTTTAACTTAACAATAAAAACCTCTTTGGGCTTTAATAAATATTCTTCTCACAGATAAGAACAATAAGGCTAAGAGCAACAAAACTTCACATTTATGGGCATGCCCTGGAGAGTAAGCTTTCAGAACTGCCTTGTAAGCTTTTGAGCTCACGTTAGCATTTCAAGACCCTGCTTTTTTCTCACGGTATGCCTGTGTTATTCACAGTCATCATTTTGGCCTACCTAGATGCCTTTACTGTTCCAATTTGGCTAATTGGCTGATTATGTTCACCTGAGCTGAGCTAATTGGCTTATTGCAGTCACGTGGGCTGAGCAAATTGTCTTATTGAATTCTGGGCTGCAGGGATAGAAAAGTAAGACCACCTCTGACCTACTTTTATTCTGAAGGGTTTTTTACAGGACAGATGCATAAATGGACATTTTGTAGATGGACCCATGTAATCTACTCTGTGTTTATATGTTTGTCAATCTATCTTATATCTATGTGTACATGTGCAAAAAAAAACCCCTAAACTATGTTAGAGGTCATTTGCATTTTCTTTTCCTCCAGGCCAGATAAATCTAATCAGCCAATTTGTTCAATAACTTTTGTTTGATTCAAGCTACACACCACATCACATTTTTTTTGATAAGTGTGAAGATGTCCTACTTACCTGGAACCTGGGTTCTTTTAATTCTGTCTCTCACCAAACCAGCCCATTGGGATTCTGTCCATCCAGCTAGGAAATTTAAAAATACCTGACACCAGTGAGCCTAGCCTTCCTTACACACAAAACAACTTTGGCCTAGTCAACAAGAGTCACATTTGGCACCTCACTGCATGTTCGCTCTTGCTTAACAGAAATTTGGCCAGACACTGTGTACTGTTATATTTGCTTTCAGTATCACGGTCTTCTTTTAAAAGGAGACCTAGACTTTCTTTCTGTTACCATAAAGACCCTACTTCAGCCCCAATGACAAAAAGATAAGATTGTACTTTTACATCACACACTCATGGAATAAAGAAAAAACCTTTTTTTTTTTTTGAGATGAAGTCCCCCAGGCTGGAGTGCAATGGCGCGATCTCAGCTCACTGCAACCTCTGCCTCCTGGGTTCAAGAGATTCTCCTTCCTGCCTCAGCCTCCCAAGTAGCTGGGATTACAGGCACCTGCCACCACGCCCAGCTAATTTTTTTTTTTTTTTTTAGTCGAGACGGGGTTTCGCCATGTTGGCCAGGCTGGTCTAGAACTCCTGACATCAGGTGATCCACCTGCCTCGGCCTCCCAAAGTGCTGGGATTACAGGCATGAGCCACCGTGCCCAGTCATAAAAAACAAAACAAAACAAAACCCTGTCTTGATGGAAGTCCTAATGAGAAAGAATAAGCATTCTCACATGTGGGTGGCCACTGGACTTGAGTTGGTTTATCTTTCTTTACAACATAAAGGGTCAACTTTGACATGACAATCAATGACAATCAATGACAATCAATGACTTCCATGGCCTTAGTACATGGCCATTTCACAGAAGTGAAAAAGGACAAATGCTTTTTTCTTTCATGTTAAATGCAGCAAAAGGTATGTCAGAGCATACCTCTATTTGTGCATTATTCTAGATACAGTTTATAGAGCAAATAAGTTTATATATCTATTAAAGTTTCTCTTTTTTTTTTCTTTTTGAGACAGTCTTGCTCTGTCACCTATGCTGGAGTGCAGTGGCACAATCTCGGCTTACTACAACATCCATCTCCCGGGTTCAAGCGATTCTCCTACCTTAGTCTCTGTAGTAGCTGGGACTACAGGCGCCCACCACCATGCCTGGTTAATTTTTTGTACTTTTAGTAAAGACTGGGTTTCACCATGTTGGCCAGGCTGGCCTCAAACTCCTGGCCTCAGGTGATCCCCTCGTCTCGGCCTCCTAAAGTGCTGGGGCTACAGGTATGACCCACCGCACAAAGACTAAAGTTTCTTTCTATATTACAATTAGTACCAATATTTACCAATACTTCCACATTCTGTATCTCTATTCTTTACAAATGTGAATACAAAGATTGGTACATCAGGATATAGATATACATAAGTAAATAGATTTTAAAAACTTACAGGATTATGTCTTCGTAAATATTTATGTATAAAAGAAATGTTCCCCAAAAGATCATTTTCAATCTCTTAACATATACCAATGATGCAAGTATACAATTACTTCCAAGCTCCTTTGCTTGACAGAATTTCAGAATGGAACATAACCATTCAATATTGTTTATATAAACATAAAAATACCTTCACCTTCAGTAGCAAATAAACTGACAGCAAAGCCATGTTATACATGCTGCTTGATGAAGCTGCGGTTGTTATTTGAATAATTTCTTGATTGGATCTTCCTGTGCAAAACTAATTGACTTATTGGAATAAACTAAGCTAAGCTAATTGGCTAATTGGATATTTCTGAACTGAGCTAATGGCTGATTGAAATCACGAGGTTTCAGCTAATTATCTGATTGGATTTACTAGAACGTAGCTAATTCCCTTGTTAAAATCACATGAGCTAACTTTCAGGTTAGAATAACTTAGGCTAAGCAAATCGGCCCGTTAGATTCACCTGGGCTGATCTCATGGGCTGATTGAAATTGCCAGGGTTGAACTAATTGGAATCACCAGGGCTGAGCTACTTACTGATTGGAATTGCCTGGGCTGAGCTGATTGGCTAAATAGAATCAATTGGGCTGAGCTAATTGGCTAATGGGAATGACCTGGGCTCAGCTAATTGGCTAATTGGAAACACTTGGGTTGAGCTCATCAACTGATTGTATTTACCTGGGTTGAGAAAATTGGCTGATTGTATTCATCTATCTTGAGGGGCATGAGTAGGGACATAACCTCTGACTTTTCATTTGTGAGTTTCTTACAAAGCATAGCCACAAATGGACATTACATACACATATTTATATGACCCTGTGTCTCTGTGTATGTTTATGTTTTTATTTTTGAGACTGTCTTGCTTTGTTGCCCATGGTGGAATGCAGTGGCTTGATCACGACTCACTGCAACTTTTTCCTCCCAGGTTCAAGTGATTCTCGTGCCTTATGAGCAGCTGGGATTACAGGTGTGCACCACCATGCCTAGCTAAGTTTTGTATTTTTAGTAGAGATGGGGTTTTGCCACGTGGCCAGGCCACGGTCTTGAACTCTGGGCTCCAACTGATCAACTCACCTTGGCCTCCGAATGTGCTGGAATTACAGACGTGAGCCAGTGAACCTGGATGTATATGTTTATCTATCTACATATATCTGTATTTAAATGTACAGAAGAAAGTGTCCAAAAAAACCCTGAAGTTCGCTTTCAGTATAGCAGTCTATAGTCAAGTCCCAGACCTCGTGTTTTCGTGTTTTCTTTTCTTTCTTTCTTTTTTTTTTTTTTTTTGAGAAGGAGTCTTGCTCTGTCGCCCAGGCTGGAGTGCAGTGGCCGGATCTCAGCTCACTGCAAGCTCCGCCTCCCAGGTTCACGCCATTCTCCTGCCTCAGCCTGCCGAGTAGCTGGGACTACAGGCGCCCGCCACCTCGCCCAGCTAGTTTTTTTGTATTTTTTAGTAGAAACGGGGTTTCACCGTGTTAGGCAGGATGGTCTCGATCTCCTGACCTCGTGATCCGCCCGTCTCGGCCTCCCAAAGTGCTGGGATTACAGGCTTGAGCCACCGCGCCCGGCATTCGTGTTTTATTTTCTTACCCAAAATGTCATTTCTTGAGCCAACAAAACAGTAAGATAAGAATCTATTTCTGTGTCAAGTATTCAAAAATAAGAGCCCTAAAATTGAGGGAAGCTTTTTAAAGAATTATTTTTCATTTGCAAATTTGGGTTAAGGCCGTTAGGCTGAAACTAGTTTATCCATGTTTTCGTGTTCACCAGAATAAAAAGGGTCATTTTTGACTTGGCAGTATATAACTCTCATGACCTTAGTGGATTTTCTGCTAACAGATGTGAGCAACAAAGGCAAAATCTTTTTTTGTAAATATTAAATGCAACAAGATGTACATCAGAGCATACCTCCACTGGTGTACTATTGTGGATAAAATTTAAAGGGCAAGTAAGATTTTGGATTTATGGAAGTTTTTCTTTACATTGCTATAAATGCAAATACTTATTTATCCTTTGACCTCCTATATCCTATATCTTTATTCTGTATGCAAATGGAAAAAATGATAGATCTGTATATAGATATACATGGGTAGATAAATATGCATATATAATTATATGAGCGTGCCTATGTAACTATTTATGTATACTAAAGATATTAATCAAAAGACATTTTAAATTCCCTAGCCTACACTGAAGATGCAGATGTAAACCTACTCTAACCCATATGGATCCACGCCATCTCAGACTGGAACACAGCCATACAATGTTATGTTTAAACATCAACAAAGCTTCACATTTAAGTGCATTGTCTGGGAAGTAAGTTTTCAGCAAAGCCATGTTAGACTCTAGCTCCAGTTTAGCATTTCAGGGCCCTGCTTCCTTTCTTACTGTAAGCCTATGTGATTCACATTTGCCATTTGGGGGTCTGCCTGCATGCCTGCACCTTCCTAATTTAGCTAATTGACTTGTATCAATCTGAGCTGATCTAAGTGGCTCATTAAACTCACCTGGGCTGCAGAAGCTGGAAAGAAAAATGACCTCTGATCTACTTTTATTCTGAGGCTTCCTTACAGGACATATGCAATAAAGGTCATTACATTGACATACTGATGTTACCCATTCTCTGTGTATATGTTTATCTAGCCACCTATTTTATATCTATAGGTACAGAAAAGACAGCCAACAAGAGTAGGTCAGAGGTGATATTTATTTTTTTCCCGTTCAGTCCAGGTAAATTCAATCAACCAATAGCTTAGTGAAAATTTATCAAATTCAAACAATACACCAAATCATGCTTTTTGAGACGGAGTCTTACCCTGTCACCCAGGTTGGAGTGCAATGGCACAATCTTGGCTTACTGCAACCTCTGCGTCCCAAGTTCGAACGATTCTCCTGCCTCAGCCCCCAGAGTAGTTGGGATTACAGGCACCCACCATCACACCCAGCTAATTTTTATATTTTTAGTAGAGACGGGGTTTCACCATGTTGGCCAGGCTGGTCTCGAACTCCTGACCTCGTGGTTTGCCCACCTCGGCCTCCCAAAGTTCTGGGATTATAGGCATGCGCCACCACACCCAGCCTCAAATCTTGCTTTTTTAATGTAAAAATGTCCTCATTACACAGCACAAAGGTGTTTTCAACTCAGTCTCATCAAACTAGCCCATGGGATTGTGTCCATCCAGCTAGAAACATTCAGACAGGCCTGATACCAGTGAGCCTAACCTTTTTCACAAGGAGCTTTGGCCTGGCCAAAAAGAACCACCTTTAGTGGTTCAGTGCAGTGTCACTATCACCTATTTGAAATGCAGCCAGGTAACAGGTACCATTATATTTGCTTTCAGTATGACAGTCTATCTTCTAAATAAGAACCTAGAGACCCTATTTTAGCCACAAAGACAAAAAGAAAAGAGTGTGTTTTCACATCGCACGCTCATGGAAATAAACAAGAGTCCCTGTCTTGATGAACGTCTTAATGAGAAAGAATAAACGCTCTCAAATTTTAGTGAGAAACTTTGGACTGAGGCTGGTTCAACTTTGGCCCCATGTGCAACAGAAAGAGAAGGGTCAACATTGACATGGCAATGAATGACTTCCATCACCTTAGTGCATTTTTATCTCCCAGAAGTAAGAAACAAGAAAAAATGCTTCTTTAACAATATATGTTAAATGCGGCAGGATGTTGGAGCATATTTTTATTTGTGTAATACTCTAGATATTGTTTAAAGGGCAGATAAATGTATACACATATGAAAGTTCCTTTTTTTCATTTTTTTTTTTTGAGACGGAGTCTTGCTCTGTCGCCAGGCTGGAGTGCAGTGGTGTGATGTCAGCTCACTGCAACCTCTGCCTCCCAGGTTCAAGTGATTCTCCTGCCTCAGCCTCCTGAGAAGCTGGGACTACAGGCTTGTGCCACCACGTCCAGCTAATTTTTCTATTTTTAGTAGAGACGGGGTTTCAACATGTTGGCCAGGATGGTCTCGATTACTTGACCTCGCAATCTGCCCACCTCAGCCTCCTGAAGTGCTGGGATTACAGATGTGAGCCACAGTGCCTGGCCCTTGCATTTCTTCTCAGTGTGTGCCTGTTCTACTCACACCCACCGTTTGGGTCCTACCTTGATAAATCCACAATTGTTATTTAGATAATTGGCTGATTGGATCCACCTGGGTTCTGCTAATCAGCTTACTGAATTTATTTTGGCTTCTGGAGTAGAATACGGAGATGACCTTTAACCTACTTTTTTCTGAGGCTTTCTTTGAACACCTATACACAGATGAATATTACGTAGACATACCCATGTGATTTATTTTGTGTGTATATGTTTATCCACCTATTTTATGTCTATGTATATATGTACAGTAAGAAGCCTATAAAATAAAATTCATCGCAGGTGATTCCCATTATCTTTACCTACAGGTTAGGTGAATCCAGTCAGTCACTTAGCTCAGTGAAGATTTATTCAACCCAAACAACACACCACGTCACTTTTTCAATAAATTTAAATATTTCCTTGATAACCTGGCACCTGAATGTTTTTAATTTTGGGTTTCATCAAACCAGCTCACTGAGGTTCTGTTCATCTAAAGAGGAACTGCCAGAAATATTTGACACTAGCGGGCCTAGCCTTCCTCACAAAGATTTGGCCAGGCAATTAAGAGCCACCTATAGCACTTTAGTGAATGTTCAGTATTACCTATTTGTTTTATTGGGTTTTTGTTGTTGTTGTTGTTGCTTTTTGAGGCCATATTGGTCGGCCACCCAGGCTGAAGTGCAGAGGCACAATCTCGGTTCACTGCAACCTCCACCTTCAGGGTTCAAGCGATTCTCCTACCTCAGCCTCCCAAGTAGCTGAGACTATAAGCATGCGCCACCATGCCTGGCTAATTTTTTATTTTTATTTTTTATGTTTTGAGACGGAGGCTCGCCCTCTCTCCCAGTCTGGAGTTCAGTGGCGCGATCTCGGCTCACTGCAAGCTCCGCCTCCAGGGTTCACGCCATTCTCCTGCCTCAGCCTCCAGAGTAGCTGGGACTACAGGCGCCCGCCACCACGCCCGCTAAGTTTTTGTATTTTAGTAGAGACGGGGTTTCACTGGGTTTGCCAGGATGGTCTCGATTTCCTGACCTCATGATCCACCCGTCTTGGCTTCCCACAGTGCTGGGATCACAGGCGTGAGCCACCGCTCCCGGCCTTTAGGACCACTCTCATACTCACTGTATGCCTGTGTTATTCACATCAACCATGTTGTGATGTGGCTTGATAACATCACAAAATGTGATGCTTTCACTTTTCCAATTTAGCTAATTGGCTGATCATATCTATCTGGGCTGAGAGGATTGGCTGACTGAATTAACCCTTGTTGTGCTAATCAGCTTCCGGAATTCACCTGGTTTACAGGAGTTGTGAACGAAAATAACCTCAGACCTACTTTTTTTCCTGAGACTTTTTTATCAGACGCATGTATATATGGAGTTTGTATAAACATACCTAGGGGACCCATTCTGTATGTTTATCCACCAATCTTATACCTGTATCTATATGTATTAAAAAAAAAGCCCCCAAGAAAAAAAATAGGTCAGGACTCGACAGAAAAATCCTATATAGAATGCAGAATTAGATCACAGCATCCACTCAGACACAGAGCAGCGTGTTGAGACGGCATCATGAATTCTTCCTCCAGAACTATTGCAGAAATATACCAGAAAAGCCAAGAAAATCCACAAACCCGCTGAAAAAAGCAGATTGCTCCTGCAGGGCCTGGGAGACTGCCCAAATACTGTGAATGCCCAAGCTGTGAAAGTAAGAAAGGGGGATTGTTTGCCCCCAAACACGCACCCTCACTGAAAAATCTGAAGGTCTAGATCACGGAAAAATAATTTGACCTTACCTGGAGCCAAATCGATTTAGAGAGCTGAGCAAAATCCAGGAGTAGAAGCAGCAGGTCCCCCAGAAAACCCAGTTCTGACATATTTTACAGGAGTCCTTGGGAAGCGATGCCAGAGGCACTGGGAAAAGACCACGGGAGAAGAAAACCTCCAGCTGAACTTTGTAACAATTCCAACTGGACACAAAGTCTCCTGGCCAGAACACGGGAATGATGTGAATCCGAGGGGCAGACTTGACAGGTGGTAAGGTGTGAAAGTCCTGCTTACTTTCTCAGCTGGAAGGCTAGTAGCCTGTGGCAAGTTCTCAGCCCTGGTTACCCACTGCCTGGAAACAGACTCGGTGCTGTTGGGGGTGGCACGGTGAGAGTAAGACAGACCTTTTGGGTTCTACGGAAGCTGGGTGAGGCCTGTAACTGCTGACTTGCCCCCACTTCTCTGGCAACGTGGAGGACACAGCAGAGGCAGCCATAATCCTCCTGGGAGCATAACTTTGTTGACCTGAAAACTACACCGCCATCCCACGTAGTAGCCGCAGCAAGCCCTGCGCAAGGACTGTCTGAGCTCAGATATGCCTAACCCTGCCTCCACCTGATGGTCCTTCCCTACCCACCTTGGTAGCTGAAGACAAAGAAGGTATTCTCTTGGGAGTTCTGGGGCCTCTCCTCTGCCTGATCCTCCTTTTACTGTCACAGCTGATGCTCTCTTGAAAGCACCACCTTTTGTCAGGAAGTCAAACAGCACAAAAATAGTACATTAAACAACCAAAATTAAGAAACATCACAGAGTCCATTTTACTCCCGTGCCACCTCCACTAAAGCAGGTGCCGGTATCCATGGCTGAGAGACCTGAAGATGGTTCACATCAAAGGACTCTGTGCAGACAAGTCCCAGTACCCGCCCTCAGCCTGGTAGTTCTTCTAAGTTGCTAGATCCAGAAAAGAAATAACAATCACTACAGCTCAGGTCTAAGAAAGCCACATCAAGGGAACACCCTGTGGGACAAAAAAATCTGAACAGCAGTCTTGAGCCCCAGATCTTGCCTCTGATATTGCCTACCAAACTTAGAAGAGACCAGAAAAATAACTCTGATAATACGAGTAAACAAAGTTCTTTTTTTTTTTTTTGAGACGGAGTCTCGCTGTGTCACCCAGGCTGGAGTGCAGTGGCCCGATCTCGGCTCACTGCAAGCTCCGCCTCCCGGGTTTACGCCATTCTCCTGCCTCAGCCTCCGAGTAGCTGGGACTACAGGCGCCCGCCACCACGCCCGGCTAGTTTTTTGTATTTTTAGTAGAGACGGGGTTTCACCATGTTAGCCAGGATGGTCTCGATCTCCTGACTTCGTGATCCACCCGCCTCGGCCTCCCAAAGTACTGGGATTACAGGCTAAAGCCACCGCGCCCGGCCTTAAAGTTCTTTAACACCCTCCAAAAATTACACTTGCTCACCAGGAATGAATTCAAACCAGGAAGAAATCCCTGATTTACGTGAAAAAGAATTCAGAAGGTCGATTATTAAGTTAATCAAGGAGGCACCAGAGAAATGTGAAATCCAATTTAAAATAATTTGAAACAATACAAGAAATGAGGGGAGAAATCTTTGGAGAAATAGATAGCATACATCAAAAACAATCACAACTTTGGGAAATAAAGGACACACTTCGAGAAATGCAAAATGTCCTGAAAAGTCTCAGCAATAAGATTAAACAAGCAGAACAAACAACTTCAGAGCTCAAAGACAATGTTTTCAAATCAACCCAATCCAACAAAAACAAAGAAAAGATAATTTAAAAAGAATAAAGCCTCCAAGAAGTTTGGGATTGTGTTAACCAAACCTGAGAATAATTGGCTTTCCTGGAGAAGAAAAGAAATTTAAAAGTTTGGACAACATTTTTGGGGTAATAATCAAGGAAAACTTTCTCAGCCTTGCTAGAGACCTGACGTCAAAATACGAGAAGCTCAAAGAACATCTGGGAAATTAATCACGACAGATTATTGCCTAGGCAAATTGAGGTTTTAAGTTTTCCAGTAAATTAGTCATATTATTAAAATAATTTGTTTTGTTCTAATATTGCTGTATTCTTCTGAAAACAGGTACAAACTCATAGTTACACAAACACACTGCATAATGTTTTTACACCTCATGTTTGTCTTCAGAGTAATATATGTATATATTTAATCCTACTTAAAACTAAAAATCTATATGTTTTTGCAGGCAGAGTGTTGACATGTTCAAAGAAAAATATGTAACAAGATTTTAAAAATATTTAGATCTCAGATATGTATGGATTTTATGTATACTTATATACATAAAATACATAAATACTATTAAAGTTTTTTATTATGACCATAAAATGACCCTGTAGTCAATAACAATTTAATTGTACATTTTAAAATAATAGAAGTGTAGAATTGAATTGTTTGTAACTTAACGAATAAATGCTGGAGGTGACGAATCCCTTATTTACCCTGATGTAATTATTACATATTGTATGCCTGTATCAAAATATGCCATATATGGCATAAATATATACATACACTATATGCCCACAATTTTTTTAAATGTAAATAAGAAAAAAACAATAAAAACTTAACCTATGAGAACAATAGTCTCTAACTTATTTACAGATTAAAGCCACTGAAAAAATAGATTACTAGAGATGTTATTCCAGTATGTAACCAAATAATATACTGTTACCATCTGTTAGCTACACCCTTGAGTAAGGTGGGATAGGTTAAAGTTAGTGGCATAATAACACTTCATTGAATGCACAATAAAATTAACATGTTAAAAATGTTACAAAATCAAGTATACATATAATCTAAAAATTTTAAATGTAATGCATTGTATTACATATAAGCACAATTAAAATGATATACTATTTTATTTTTAATTTTAACTAAAATTAAAAAAAGCTTTTCTCTCACTATACTGCACAAGAATATTACTTAGAAAACTATCTTATGCACTACTCAATATTATATGTTAACCACAAAAAGCCTCTTCACTTAGATTTTCATCATGAGTCTTATATTTTAATATCCTTACTATTTTATGGAAAAGTTCACAAATAATGCCCGCCTAATAAAAATAATCTCTCATATGTCTGATGCAGCAACAATTGATCACATGCTTTCACATGTGAATACAATAGAAACGAAGAGCAGAAAATAATTTGAGAGTTCAATTGAATGATTATTTGCTTTTCAAAAAGTCTGTACTTTTTTTCAATAAAAAGTACACTTCCAATGTAATTATAACTCTACAAAAAATCTACTCCTTTTAAAGTTGTATACAAAAAACTTATCTAACAATTTTAGTTTGGGATTATTTTCTATACTCAACACTCTGATTTAGTGTAATATCTGATGTGTCAGTGCCTTATTATTTCTACTGTGCATTCTGATATTGACATAGACTTAATTAAAAAAAATTTTTTTTTATTATTATTGAACTTTAAGTTCTAGGGTACATGTGCATAACGTGCAGGTTTGTTACATATGTATACTTGTGCCATGTCGGTGTGCTGCACCCATCAACTTGTCATCACTAGACTTAATTTTTGATAAAATACTCTTTTTATTTACTCTATTTACAAAAAACATCTTAGTATACACTCTGATGTTTTCTAAGCTATAGTTTTTTAAAAAGTGTTCTTCCAAATTCATTAAATTTGCAGGGTATTTCTCCAATATAAATTTCCTGATGTTGAACAAAGATTGAGCAACTGCTTTAGGGTTTTCCTCTAGCACAAAATATATACAAGATCTGTAATACAAGTAAAGGTACTAAAACCCTTTTTATATTTGTAATGTTCATTCATCTTCAAAATAAATACTCTTTTTTCTTTCTGAGGCGGAGTTTCACTCTTGCTGCCGAGGGCGGAGTGCAGTGGCACGATCTCGGCTCACCGCCACCTCTGCCTCCCGGGTTCAAGTGATTGTCCTGCTTCAGCCCCCCGAGTGGATGGGATTATAGGCATGCACCACCATGCCTGGCTAATTTTTGTATTTTTAGTGGAGACAGGGTTTCTCCATGTTGGTCAGGCTGGTCTCGAACTCCCGACCTCAGGAGATCTGCCTGTCTCGGCCTCCCAAAGTGCTGGGATTATAGGCATGAGCCACCGTACCTGGCCCAAAATAAATACTATTAAAGTTTTATATATTCTGATAGGTATTTTGACAGTAATTGCATTTTTAATGCTTTTATTAAGTATGAACTCCTTGATGTTGAGTAAGATGTGAGCAGATATGAATGGCTTTTCCACATTTTTTATATTAGTATAATTTTAGTCAAGAAAAAATGCTTTCCTGTGCAATAAGATGTGAGCATTGAGCCAGGCATGGTAGCTCATGCCTGTAATCCCAGCACTTTGGGAGGCAGAGGTGGGCAGATCACCTGAGGTCAGGAGTTTGAGACCAGCCTGACCAATCTGGAGAAACCCCATCTCTATTAAAAATACAAAATTAACTAGGTATGCTGGTACATGCCTTTAGTCCCAGCTACTCAGGAGACTGAGGCAGGGAATCGTTGAACCCAGGAGGCGGAGGTTGTGGTGAGCCGAGATCATGCCATTGCACTCCAGCCTGGGCAACAAGAGCGAAATGCTATCTCAAAAACAAACAAATAAAACAAACAACAAAAAAAGATGCGAGCATTGGTTAAACCTTTTGTCCTATTCTTCACACTTGAAGAAGTTTTCTCCAGTATAAATTTACCACCAAATGTGACAAGAATTTAAAGGCTCTGTGACGTTACTCACACTTCTACTGTTTCTTACCAGTATGATTTCTTTTATGTTTAGAAAAGTTTGAGCTGTTCTCAAAAACATTGTTACATCTTTCAGGTTTGTAGAGTGTCTCTCCAGTATGATTTGAGAACTTATTAAAAGTTTGCCATATTCTTCACATTTCTAGAATTTCTCTCCAGTATGAAGTATCCTATGTGTAATAAGAGTTCAAAAGTTAAAGCCTTTGTCACATTCTTCATATTTGTAGGCTTTATATCTTGTATAAATTCTCTGATGTTCAGTAAGAGTTGAAGACCAGTTAAAGACTTTGTTACATTTTTCACATTTGTAGGGTTTGTCTCCAGTATGAATTATTTCACATTCAATATGGTTTGAGGACTGATTAAAAGCTCTGCCACATTCTTCATGTTGGTAGGGTTTTTCTCCAGTATAAATTTTCTTATGTGTAGTTAGTTCTCAGGACCAGTTAAAAGCTTTGGCACATTCTTTAAGTTTGTAGGTTCTCTCCTGTAAGAATTATGCCTATTAAGTTCTAACATCTACTTAAAAGCTTTGCCACACTCCTTAGATTTGTAGGGTTTCTCTCCAGTATGAATTATCTCTTGTTCAGTAAGTTTTGAGGACCATTTAAAAGCTTTGCAACATTCTTCACATTTGTAGGACTTATCTCCAGTAAAAATTTTCTTATGCCTAGTAAGGTTTGAAAATTGGTTAAAAGCTTTGCCACATTCTTCACATTTGTAGGATATGTCTCCAATATTAAGTATCTTATGTTCAGTAAGGTTTGAAAACTGGGTAAAAGCTTTGCACATTCTGGAAATTTGTAGGATTTTTCTCCAGCATGAATTATCTTATGTTTAGTAAGAGTTAAGGACTGGCTAAAAGCTTTGTCTCATTCTTCACATTCATAGGGTTTTTCTCCAGAATAAATTTTTTTATACTTAATAATGTTTGAGAATTGATTCAAAGCTTTGCCACATTCTTCACATTTCTAGGTTTTCTCTCCAGTATAAATTATCTTATGTTCAGTAAGGTTTGAGGACCAGTTAAAAGCTTTCCACATTTTTTTATTTGTAGGATTTCCCTCCAGTATAAATTATTATATTTGCCATAAGTTTTGAAGACCACTTATGAGTTTTGCCACATTCTTTACATTTGTAAGTTTTCTCTCCTGTGTGAATTATCTTATGTTAAGTAAGGTTTGAGGACTGGTTAAGAGCTCTGCCACATTATTCACATTTGTACAGCTTCTCTTCATATAAATTATCTATGGTTAATGAGAAATAAGAAATGGTTAAAAGTTTTGCCACATTCTTCACATTTGTATGATTTTTTCTCCTGTATGAATTATCTAATGCTTAGTAAGGTTCGAGGAACAGATAAAATCAATGTCACATTCTTCACATTTGTAGGATTTCTCTCCAGTATGAATTATGTTCAGTACGGTTTGAGGAGCAATTAAAAGCTTTGCACATTCTTCACATTAGTAAGGTTTATCTTCTGTATGAATTCTCTCATGTTTAGTAAGAATTGAGGAAGAGTTAAAAACTTTGCCAAATTCTTTACATTTTTAAGGTTTCTCTCCGGTATGAATTATCTTATGTGTAGTAAGGCGTGAGGACTGGCTGAAAGCTTTGCCACATTCTTCGTATTTGTACAGTTTCTCTCTAGTATGAATTTTCTTCTGTGTAGTAAGGTTTGAGGATTGGGGTTAAAAGCCCTGCCACAGGCCAGGTACGGTGGCTCATGCCTGTAATCCCAGCACTTTGGGAGGCCGAGGCGGATGGATCACGAGGTTAGAAGATCGAGACCATCCTGGTTAACACAGTGAAACCCCGTCTCTACTAAAAATACAAAAAAAAAAAAAATTAGCTGGGCATGATTGCGGGCAACTGTAGTCCCAGCTACTCGGGAGACTGAGGCAGGAGAATGGCATGAGCCCAGGAGGCAGAGCTTGCAGTGAGCTGAGATTGTGCCACTGCACTCCAGCCTGGGCGACAGAGTGAGACTCCATCTCAATAAATAAATAAATAAATAAATAAATAAATAAATAAATAAATAAATAAAAAAGCCCTGCCACATTCTTCACAGTTGTAAGATTTCTCTCCAGTATGAGTTCTTTTATGTGTGGTAAGGTGTGAGGACCAGCTAAAGGCTTTGCCACATTCTTCATATTTGTAGAATTTCTCCCCAGTATAAATTTTCTTATGTGTGTTAAGGTGTGAGGACTGCTTAAAGGCTTTGCCACATTATTTACATATGTAGGGTTTCTCTCCAGTATGAATTTTTTTATGTTTAGTAAGGTTTGAGGAATGGTTAGAAGCTTTGCAACATTCTTCACATTCATAGGGTTTCTTTTCAGCATGAATTCTCTTAGGTTTAGTTATTGCAGGATCTGGCCAGCAGCCTGCAATGCAATGGAGCTCTTTCTTTGCTCCCAGGCAGATCAGCAGGTCAAGAAATAAAAGACACACACAAGATAGTGAAAGCTGGGTCCAGGGGCTCACCGCCTTCTGGTCCTGTGATGCCACGGACAATAGGTTGTATGAGAGGTGGTGGTGGGACATTAGCAACGGGGGGGTATAAGTCCTCATAATCTGAATTGAGCTTTTGACGATTGCCATAGTGATATTTTTGGCTGTGTGGGAATAGTAGTGTGAATCAATCTGTTGTCTTAGATTTGAGGTGACAAGCTGGATTTACTTATAACACTTTCTCCAGCCCAAACTCATACTAGTCATACCTATGGTTAATCTCCATAATTCTGAACGTTCAGGTCCTAAGTGGGGAACAACGAGCCTTGGTTTTGGAGGGGCAACCCCTGCCCCTTTCCACTTAAAAGGAAAAAAGTGGTTAAATCTAGGATATAATAGGGGAGGGTTGTCACTACTTTCTTGATAAGTAATATCATAGAGAAAATGTTGACAATCTCTGTGACCTTGAGAGCAATCATTAGTAATACAACCCTTAGGAACCCAATCAACAATGGTGTAGAGAGAAGAATTAGATAACATGGTTCCTTCTGGACTAACACAATCCTTCCATATTAATTTGTCAGCATTTGAAGACAAGTTGAGAGGACCCACAGGTCCTAAAGGCTTATATTGGGATGTGTGAATATAATCAGGGATTCCTATTTTGATCAGCCTTAGAGGTTTTAACGAGAGCCCTCATACCAAGTGTCCTAAAGGAGGGAGAGAGTGACCAGACGGTAGTGTGACCAGTCAAGTTTGAATATCTAATGAGAGACATCCATTAACGGGTCCCAGGCACAAAGGTGGATACCTAAAACCTAAAGTGCTATGGAAAGGGGTTCCTTCTTCTGAAGGTTGGGCAGGACAATGATCATCTACAGAACCAGGGATCCAAATACTATCATTAACATAGACCTCGATAGGAGCGTCCATCCATGTCATGGCTTAAATAAGAGGAGGAAAAGGAATATAGGCCCAATATGTATAGTTTTTAACAGTCTGTGGAGTGACAGAGGGTAGAAGGATCAGTGTCGTCAGGAGGAGGCAGAGGACGAGCCAGACCTGGATTGCTGGAGACGAGTTGTTCAGGATGGCTGACTGTATTGTCTATTGTAAAGGAGTTAGCATGGTTATTTTCTTCTTTTTGATGATTGAATATGTTAGTTATTTCCTGCTGTGGCGTTTTCTCAGCAAATTTCTCTGTCTTGTTGTTGCATGCATCTTCAGGACACAATTTCAGTTGTCTAGTAGGAATCCAAACAGGAGATTGATGTTGACCCAGGGAAACACAAGCATAGCCTCTTCCCCACGTTGAAATAGAACCTTTTGACCATATATTAGATTGAACATCTTTCCACCATACTTCCCGTGGAACGGTTACCAGAGAAATGTTTTCCGGCAGCAGTAACAGAACTAGATTTAGGAATATTAAGAAAATTTAACGTGAGCAATGCCAAGTTTAGTTGTATGTGAGGGGTAAACAACTCCTTATCCCCCTCTTTTTGTTTGAGTAACTGTAATTTTAAAGTTCTGTCACTTCTTTCTACAATAGCATGGCCTGGTGGGTTATAGGGAATACCAGTAATATGTTTAATATGCCACAAATCAAGAAAATTTTTAAAAGCTTTACTGCAATAGGCTCATTTTAAAGAGGTAAAACATTGAATTAATTCATCTTTAGTGGGAGCAGCAATCAGTATATCATCCATATAATGAAGAATGTAATTATTTTTAAAAGCCTGTCGGATAGGTTGTAACACAGTACCGACAAACAACTGACAAATAGTAGGACTGTTAATCATTCCTTGAGGTAAAACTGTCCATTGATATCTAGCTGAGGGAGCTGAATTGTTAATGGAAGGGATAGTGAAAGCAAATTTTTCACAGTCTGACTTGTCTAAAGGAATATGAAAAAAGCAATCCTTAAGGTCAATAATAATTAAAGCCATTCCTTAGGAATCATGGAGGGGGAGGGCATACTGGGTTGTAATGCCCCCATAGGTTTAATAACTGCATTAACAGCTCTTAAGTCTGTTACCATCTTCCATTTTCCTGACTTTTTGGTACAACAAACATGAATGAGTTCCATGGAGACAAGGAGGGCTCAATAGTGTTTGCTTGTAGTAAATCATTAACAATTTCAATTAAAACCTCCAACTTGTGTTTGGAAAGCAGCCACTGCTCTATCCAAACAGGTGACTCACACATCCATTGTGTAGGGGCAGAGGAAGAGAAAGAGAGTGAGGGCACCGGGAAGCAGACTGGGGGGAAGCAGGATTCCAAGCCTCTGGAAGAACGGGTCCCAGAGCATTGAAAGAAACAGTAGGCTTAGAAAGATGAGAGGAATGAGAAACAGGCCATTCAAATGAGTGTCATACGTTCTCCTCTGGCAGAGGGGGCAACAGCTTAGTAGAGAAAGAGTTAACATATACAGGTTCCAAGATAAGAGGCAGAGGAAGGGGATCATCACCAGGTTCCTCGTCTTGGGGAGAAAACAAGGAGAGATCAAATTCCTCCTTATCATCAGAAGGAGGACTAGTAGGAGACTCAGGTACCTGAGGAAAAGGGAGCGGCTCACCATCTGCATTAATTTGTGGCAGTTGAAGAGGGTCACCAGACTGAAAAGGAAGTAAAGCAACATGAATAAGTGTCCAGTCAGTCCAAACAGAAATAGGAAGTAAAACACCATCTCTCATGAGTTGGCAGAGAGAGGCGCCAACTCTATCCCAGTCTAACAGGTCCATAGAACCTTTGTCAGGGAACCAAGGACAATGTTTTTTCAATAGTCTGAAATAAGAGAATAAGGTTATTGGAATCACCCTTGATTCCATCCTGTTTAAGAAGAAGTTTAATAAAAGACAGATAAGCCTGGTGTTTAGACTGTGATTGTCCCATAATAACCCTGGAATAATACTGGTCAACAAACCCGAAAAGAGGGAAGAATCGGAAAATGCATACCCAGAGATCTTACCGTTGTGACTGAAGACTAGTCATCACAAATCTGCACTCAGAGTGCACTGAGCTGAGGAACAAAGAAGGCCACATTGGGCACCAAATATTGTGGGATCTGGCCAGCAGCCCACAATGCAATGGGGCTCTTTCTTTGTTCCCAGGTGGATCGGCAGGTCTAGAAATAATAGACACACACAAGATAGTGAAAGCTGGTCCAAGGGGGTCACCACCTTCTGGCCCTGTGATGCCACCAATGCACTGGATATACCAGCATTTATTATTAAGTTTAGTGAGGGCGGGGGTAGGTTAGTGAGGGATTTAGGGTCATTTGATTATGAGGTGAGATGGTCAAATGGGGATGAAGTAATTTTTTAGCATAACATTGGTATGCAGAAGTACAGTATACAGAGATAAGAATTTACAATATAGTGTGTGCATCAGTAATTTCTAACAGAGCCTTAAAACAGAAACACAGTCTTTCCATAACCTATGATTAGCAAGATATTAATCAGCAGTAAGAGTTGCAGCACAAGCTGGTTGCAAACAATGAATAGAAACAGGACATGAAGATAGACAACCAGTTAGACTACAAATTCTCAGAAGGGAGTGTGCCTTAACCCTAAAGAGGCCTAGAAGAGCAGTGGCAAGATGAGGGTGTTTATAGCCCTATCTTACCCATATGAACAGGTCCCCCTCATGCATCCATTTATAGGCTCTCCACAAGGGTCACATTCCATTACCAAAGCTATGAACATCTGCTTTTCTGAGATAGGAATCTTGGTGATGTGAAACCTCCCTGACTGCATGTCCATTTATAGGCTCTCTGCAGCGGGAAGCACATCATGTACTGTTGGCTCATTCTGGCAGCCCAACCTGGCATTGTCTTCACACAATCCTGCATGCAGTTTTGTATTTACAATAATCAGGAGCACTTCATGTTTTATTCCATAGAAATAGTTTCAGGGTTGAGGAATGGTTAAAAGCTTTGCCATATTCTTCAAATTTGTGGAGTTTCTCTCCAACATGAATTATCTCATGTTAAATAAATTTTGAGAACCACTTAAAAGCTCTGTCTTTTTTTTTTTTTTTTGCATTTGTAGTATTTCTTCTCATTATCTTATGTGTAGTAAGGTGTGAGAAATGGTTAAAGGCTTTGTCACAGTCTTCACATTTGTATGGTTTCTCCCCACTATGGATTCTTTTATTTCAGTAAGGTTTGAGGACTGGTTGAAAGCTTTGCCACATTCTTTATATATGAAGAGTGTCCACCAGTATGCATTCTTTTATGTTTTGTAAAGGCTGAAGACCAGTTAAAAGCCTTTGTGCAATTTATCACATTTGTAGGGTTTGTCTCCAGTATAAATCATCTTATAATTAGTGAAAATTGAGGACCATTTAAAATCGTTGTCACATTTTTCACATTTGTAGGAATTCTCTGTAGTATGAATTTTCTTATAATGAATTAGGTGTGAAAGCATGCAAAATGATTTCCCACTTTTTTACATTTGAAGGAGTTCTTTTTAGTGTGTCTTATGTTATTTCTACATAAATTTGAATATTTATGAAAGACTCACATATTTATTACACTGAAATATTTTGCTCTGGGTAGTTGTCAAACATCGGTTGAGTCCATTATAACCTTCTTTGTGTATCCTAACACCATTCACACCTTTACAGTGTTTTCTTAATTGTAAATTCTCATGTCCACATTTTGCATATGTTCTTAGTATTATCTTTTGGAAAGAATCTTTTATGCTGTGCTTTGGCCAAGGGTCTTGAGTAAAATGAGAACACATAACTGAAATCAATATAAACAACAAATTACTCTACTTGCTACACTCAGATGAATATACTTTACAAATATAACTTATAAAATTATACAAACTACATAAGCAAGATGGCACAGCAAAATAACATAGGCACTAATTTTTTCATAGACCTATAAATGTAACAAAAACATACTAACCAAAATACATTTGTGAAAACTTTATAAATGAGTTAAGTGTGTGCAGCGCCCCCAGGAAAGCACAAAGCAAAAAGTCTAGCAGGAAGAAAGAGTCTGTTACAGTTTCTCAACACAGCTCTTCCTGCTCCCCAATACAGCATAGGGCATTTAGAAGTAAATTGCTGGCTGGGCGTTGTGGCTTACTCCTGTAATCCCAGCACTTTGGTAGGCCAAGGTGAGTGGATTGCCTGAGGTCAAGATTTCAAGACTCGTCTGGCCAAAATGGAAAAACCTCATCTCTACTAAAAATTCATAAATTAGTCAGGCATGGTGGCACATGCCTATAGTCCCAACTACTCAGGAGGGTGAAGCAATCACTTGAACTTTGGTTGTAAATGTTGCAGTGAGCCAAGATTATGTCATTGTACACCATTCTGAGTGACAGAGCGAGACTCTGCAAAAAAAAAAAAAAAAGAAAGAAAGAAAAAGAAAAAAACACAAACAAAAAAGATAAATTGCCAACTCCTGGGTTTTTTTTAATAACAACAACAACAACAATAACAAAATGGTACATTTATCCTTATTTCTGGCTTCTAGAGGACTTTCCAGACACTGGTTTCTGTCCCTCGTGACATAAAGTACTGAAATAAATTGTGGCATACTTCGGAATGACAGTTTGAGTCTACTGAGACCAAAGGTAAATATTACAGCAGCAAAGAGACTGCAGTACCACACACAGAAAACAGGTGTAGCAAGTGATGACTACTAAGGAGAAACATGAATCAACTCCTTTAAGAAATAAACACCAAATTTCAGACTACACACATCCTAAGAACATGTTTGAGAGACTCCCAGAATCTGCAGCCCAGACAACAGGTTTCAGACTATGCCAGGACAAAGGTACATTATAAAGATTGTAACATGTAGCTTTTTAAATGTACAAATCTCAATCACGGATTACAATATATATGTAATATTAGACCAGCATGGCTCAATCAGAAAAATATGACATTTTTAGAAAGCAATCATAAAATGAAGGTTAATAGATTAATTTTAAGAGTTTCAAATAAATTGAATAATACTCAATAAGAGAAATAGAAACGCGGACCACTAATGAATATCAGAAAAATGAGGATAACCTTTTCCCCTAAACCCTGAATAGACACACACAAAAATAAGAAAGAAGTGAAAGCATATTAATACAAAAATAAAGCAAACACAAATAAAGACAAAAAGAGAGAAAATGAGAGACAAAGATACAAGAATCAAATAAAATAATCAAATAACACTAGCCAGTGTTTGTCTTTCAGAAAATTATTTAAATATATATAAAACTAACTTTCCAATCAAGAAACACACTTCTTTGTATTTTTTAAATTTTCGTATTTTATGAGACATATTTCAATAAAATAATTTATTAAAAAAATTAAAAACTAAGATCCACCTTGCCTTTCCAAGAGAATCAGTTGCGATTAAATGATTAAAAAAAAAAAGACTAAAAGTGGGAAGAGTGAAGTAGGCATTCCACGTAAATATTAACCTTATGAGAGCAGGAGAGGTCAAAATAATATTACATAAGCTACATCTTAAGTAAAAAACTGTCATATTTTACAAAATGTATTTTATGTCAAAAGTTAAAAGAGACAAAGAAGGACATTCAACAATAATAGATTTTTAAAAATGAGACGGAGTCTCACTCTGTCGCCCAGGCTGGAGTGCAGTGGTGCAGTCTTGGCTCACTGCAACCTCTGCCTCCCAGGTTCAAGCAATTCTCCTGCTTCAGCCTCCCGAGTAGCTGGGACTACAGGCGCATGCCACCACACCTGGCTAATTTTTTTTTTTTTTTTTTGATATTTTTAGTAGAGACAGGATTTCGCCCTGTTAGCCAGGATGGTCTCAATCTCCTGATCTCATGATCCACCTGCCTCAGCCTCCCAAAGTTCTGGGATTACAGGTGTAAGCCACCATGCCCAGCCAACAATAATACAACAATAGATTTATGCACTGGGAACCTATGACAAATTTGTACATAAGTTTGTGTGTGTGTGTGTGTGTGTGTGTGTGTGTGTATCTCACATTAGGGTTCTGAATATATAAAGTAAATGTTGAAAGAACTAAATAAACACACAGAGAGCAGTATAATTATAGTAAGATATTTCAATACCTTATGTTCAGTGATAAAAATAAGACAAAGCAGAATATTAGTAAGGGAACATAAGATTTGCAAGCAGCATAAAACAATGATTCCTAAGAAAGATATAGAGAATACTCCTCAACAACATAGGACACACACCCTTTGCAGTAGCTCATAACATTCTCTTTGATAGATCACCTGTTAGGCCAAAAAAGAAGTCTTAACAAATTTTTAAAACTAAAATTGGGTGGATTACTTTTTATACCAAAATTGAATAAGAGTATAAAAACAATAGAAGAAACCTGAAAAATTCACAAATGTCTGCAAATTAAACAATACACTCTTGAGCATGCTCTTGGTGAAAAGTTGAAATAATTAATATTGTGAAGATGTTTATACTGCTCAATGTAATCTACAGATTTAATGCAATGTTTTAAAAATTTCTCATTGCATTTTTAAAGAAATAAAAACGGCAAATGCAAAAGTATATGAAATTGCAAGGAATAATGTACCAAAAAATATTTTTAAAAAATGAATAAGTTGGAGGCATTACAGTTCCTGATTTCAAAATACATTATAAAGCTAAAGAATTAAAACAATTTGGCATGAGTGTAAAGGTATAAAAGTATACTAATAATGCAACACATACACAAACTTTCACATATATGGTAATATGAACAGTTATTTGCATACCCATAATTATTGCAGCATTGTTATTGTAAGCCAGTAGGCAAAAGCAGTGCAAATTTCTGTCAACAAATCATTCAGTAGATACAATTCAAAAGATAAATGAAAATTCACTGTTTTCTTTTTTTTTTCTTTCTTTTTTTTTTTTTTGAGACGGAGTCTCGCTCTGTCGCCCAGGCTGGAGTGCAGTGGCGCGATCTCGGCTCACTGCAAGCTCCGCCTCCCGGGTTCACGCCATTCTCCTGCCTCAGCCTCCCGAGTAGCTGGGACTACAGGCGCCCACAACCGCGCCCGGCTAATTTTTTGTATTTTTAGTAGAGACGGGGTTTCACCGTGGTCTCGATCTCCTGACCTTGTGATCCGCCCGCCTCGGCCTCCCAAAGTGCTGGGATTACAGGCGTGAGCCACCGCGCCCGGCACACTGTTTTCAAAAATAAAATATTCTAACAAATATAAAGATAAGTCTTGATGACATTGTGCAAAATGAAATAAACCAGCCACAAAAAGACAGATATTGTATAAGATATATAAAGTAGTTGCACTCTTAGAAACAGAAAACAGAGGGATGTTTGAAAAGTGCCAGAAAATAAAAAAATGATAGTTGTTTAACGTGTATTCAGATTTAGCTTTACAAGATAAAAACATTCTAGTGATATGTTGCATAGCAATATCAATATAATTAATATAACTAAACTGAATATTTAAAAATATTTTACTGTAAATTTTGTTATGTGATTTTGGCAAGTAAAAATGAACAATAATACTTAAAAGAGATACGGAGTTACGATAGCTTTAAAATTACCTTCCAATCCAATAGCGTTTCTCCCACCCAAAAATAATACAGGTTCACAAATAAATAGGATGTTGAAATTAGAATAATTTTTATGACTACTCACCTACAGAGGATTAAACAACCATTCACAACAAGCCTACACCACAAATGTACAAGTTATAAGAAATACAGTGATAATATTTATTTAGGCAAACAGAGAGAGAGTTATATTGACAACAGACATATGGCTGATTCATTATATTTGATTTTGCTCCACATTGTCTTAAACTTTAGATAAATATGGTCATGCACCATTATAATATAAACTAAATAATCAAAACACAGTTAACTGGTGTGAGGTGGCACGCCCTAAAATATATAACACAGAAATATAAAATTGCAAAACAAAATTAAAACATAGAATGTAAACTTATTGGACACCATCAAATAGATCAACCTAATCATGAACAGAATCTTAGAAGACGAATATAGAAAAAAAGTAGTCCACAGGTTACTTGAAGATTAAAAAAACTCCGAGCCAGCCTGGCGTGGGGGCTCACACCTGTAATCCCAGCACTTTGGGAGGCCGACATGAGCGGGATCATGAGGTCAAGAGATTAAGACCATCCTGGCCAATATGGTGAAACCCTCTCTCTACTAAAAATACAAAAATTAACTGGATATGGTGGCGCATGCCTGTAGTCCCAGCTACTCCAAGGCTGAGGCAGGAGAATCGCTTGAACCCAGGAGGTGGAGGTTGCAGTGAGGCAAGATGGAGCCACTGCACTCCAGTCTGGCAACAGAGAGAGACTCCATCTCAAAAAAAACAAAAAACAAAAAACAAAACAAAAAACACACACAAAAAACAACAACAAAAAGCTGAGAACTTCCCAAGTTTTGATGTAATAAAATAAAAAATATCAACAATACTTGATTAGGAATTATTATATTTTTAAAAACAAGAAAAAATAAAGACTTTCCACAACAAAAAAGTAATGGTGTTCATCAGCACTAGCACATTTCTAAAAGAAATGCTGGCCGTGAGCAGTGGCTCACGCCTATAATCTCAGCACTTTTGGAGGCCGAGGCAGGGAGATCAACTGAGGTCAGGAGTTTGAGACCAGCCTGGCCAATGTAGTGAAACCCCATCTCTACTAAAAATGTAAAAATTAGCTGGGCGTGGTGGCAGGCACCTGTAATCCCAGTTACTCAGGAGGCTGATGAAGGAGAATTGCTTGAACCCAGGAGACAGAGGTTGCAGTGAGTTGAGATCACACCACTGCACTCCAACCTGGGCAACAGAGCGACACTCCATCAAAAAAAAAAAGAAGAAAAGGAAGGAAGGAAGGAAGAGCAAGAGAAAGAAAGAAAGAAAGAAAGAAAGAAAAAGAAAGAAAGAAAGAAAGAAAGAAAGAAAGAAAGAAAGAAAGAAAGAAAGAAAGAAAGAAAGAAAGAAAGAAAGAAAGAAAGAAAGAAAAGCAAGCAAGCAGGAAAGAAAGACAGACTGGGCACATTGGCTTATACCTGTAATCCCAGCACTTTGGGAGGCCAAGGAGGGTAGATCACTTGAAGTTCAAGACCAGCCTGGCCAACATGGTGAAACCCCATCTCTACTAAAAATACAAAAAAATTAGCCGGGTGTTGTGGCACACACCTGTAATCCCAGCTACTTAGGATGCTGAGGCAGGAGAATCACTTGAACTCGGGAGGCAGACATTGTGGTGAGCCGAGACTGCGCCACTGTACTCCAGCCTGGGTGAAAAAGCGATACTTCATCTAAAAAAAAAAAAAAGTGCTGCATGATACCCAGGCACAGTGGCTCATGCCTGTAACCCTACACCTTTAGGAGGCCAAGGCAGTCAGATCACTTGAGACCCAGAGATCAGCCTGAGCAAAATAGTGAGACACTGCATAAAAAACAAGAGAAATATTAAATGAGTCCTTTACATTGAAAAATAAAATGATGTTGGACAGTATCATAAAACCATATATAAATATAAAGCTCTTTGTTGAATGTAAATATTTTATTTTTTAATTTTTTTATTTTGAGATGGAGTCTTACTCTGTCACCTAGGCTGGAGTGCAGTGGCACAATCTAAGCTCACTGCAACCTCTGCTTTCCGGATTCAAGCGATTCTTCTGCCTCAGCCTCCAGAGTAGCTGGGACTACAGGTGCTTGCCACCATGCCTGGCTAATTTTTTGTATTTTTAGCAGAGACGGGTTTCATCGTGTTAGCCAGGATGGCCTAGATCTCCTGACCTTGTGATCCACCTGACTCAGCCTCCCAAAGTGCTGGGATTACAGGCATGAGCCACTGTGCCCAGCCTATTAAAGGTAAATATACAGAGACATGTAGAATTCTTTTTTTTTTTTTTTTTTTTTTTTTTTTGAGACGGAGTCTCGCTCTGTCGCCCAGGCTGGAGTGCGGTGGCCGGATCTCGGCTCACTGCAAGCTCCGCCTCCCGGGTTTACGCCATTCTCCTTCCTCAGCCTCCCGAGTAGCTGGGACTACAGGCGCCCGCCACCTCGCCCCAAGTTTGAGCAATTCTCCTCAGCCTCCCGAGTAGCTGAGACTACAGGTGCACCCTGCCACACCTGGCTAACTTTTTGTATTTTAATAGAGATGGGGTTTCACCGTGTTGCCCAGGCTGGTCTCGAACTCCTGAGCTCAGGCGATCTGCCCACCTCCACCTCCCAAAGTGCTAGGATTACAGGCGTGAGCCACTGTGCCCTGCTGATTACAAACATTTTATAGAAACTATGCAAAATAAAATAAAGGAACAAGCAAAGCATGTCACTACAAAATTAAACAAAAATACAGTCAGTATAGCAGGAAATGAGAAAAAAACATATCTACAAAAAACACATAAAACAATAATAGTAAAACTGATAATAGTAGTTTTAATGATTTAAGCAATCATTTTAAAAATAAATTAATTAAACTACTTAATAGAATGAAATGTAATCCAGGACTTTGGGAGGCCAAGGTGGGCTGATTACTTTATCCCAGGAGTTTAAGACCAGCCTGGGCAACTTGAGGAAACTCAGTCTCTACAGAAAATTAGTTGGGCTTGATGGCGCATGCTCGTAACCCAGCTACTTGAGAGGCTGAAATGAGAGGATCTTCTGAGTTTGAGAGGTTGAGGCTGCAGCTCACAGCCATGTTCACACCGTTGCAAACCAGCCTGGTTGAGAGAGTGGAACCATATTTCATAAATTAATTAATTAAAAGGAAAAGAAATAAGATGCCTGAGCGGCTTAAGAATAAAACCATACAATATGTTCTCTACAATAAACCCATTTTAGCACTTAGTCAAATAGACTGTAAGTAACAGAATAAAAAAAAAATCTATATTTCATGAAAATAGTAGCCACGATTAGGTGTGGTGGTCATAATTATGTTGGACGAAATATGCTTTAAGTCAAGTACGAGTATGAAACAAAGATTGATAGTATATAATGGTAAAATGGGTCAATTTACCAGGAATCTATAACTATTATATCAATTTAAATGTATGTCTGGCCGGGCGCGGTGGCTCAAGCCTGTAATCCCAGCACTTTGGGAGGCCGAGACGGGCGGATCACGAGGTCAGGAGATCGAGACCATCCTGGCTAACACGGTGAAACCCCGTCTCTACTAAAAAATACAAAAAACTAGCCGGGCGAGGTAGCGGGCGCCTGTAGTCCCAGCTACTTGGGAGGCTGAGGCAGGAGAATGGTGTGAACCTGGGAGGCGGAGCTTGCAGTGAGCTGAGATCCGGCCACTGCACTCCAGCCTGGGCGACAGAGCAAGACTCCGTCTCAAAAATAAATAAATAAATAAATAAATAAATAAATGTCTATGCATAAAAATGGGTCTCCAAAATATATAAATATTGACAAAAGTGAAGCAAGAAATACATAGCAACATAAAAGTTGTAGACATCAAGACCCCATTTTATTTTATTTTATTTATTTATTTTTTGAGACGGAGTCTCGCTCTGTCGCCCAGGCTGGAGTGCAGTGGCGCGATCTCGGCTCACTGCAAGCTCCGCCTCCCAGGTTCCCGCCATTCTCCTGCCTCAGCCTCCCGGGTAGCTGGGACTACAGGCGCCCGCCACCTCGCCCGGCTAGTTTTTTGAATTTTTTTTTTTTTAAGTAGAGACGAGGTTTCAGCATGTTAGCCAGGATGGTCTCGATCTCCTGACCTTGTGATCCGCTCGTCTCAGCCTCCCAAAGTGCTGGGATTCCCATTTTCAATAAATAGAAAATTCAGATAAGAGTAACAAGAAACCAGAAAATGTAGACAACATTATAGACTTTATTAATTGCTTTGCATATAGAAAAATACCTGAGAGTAGATAATTTATAAAGAAAAAAGATTTATTTGGCTCACAGTTTGGCAGACTGTACAAGAAGTGTGTGCCATTGTCTGCTTCTGGTGAGGGTCTCAGGAAGCTTACAATTGTGGAAGAAAGCAAGAGGAACTGAACATATCACATGGTAAGAGAACAATTGTGAGGTGAAGAAGCCAGTTGTTTTTTTTTTTTTTAACATAGAGTTTCTCAAAACTATGCAGATATTTGTGTGTCCCCAGTAACAATAGAAACACAGTCAGATTGTGCAGCTTCTTCTATGCCATAAGACGACTTTGGCTGTCACTGTAAACTTGAAGAAAGATCATTGAAGGGAAACTAGAATACTTAGAGAATTTTAAAGCGTAAGATAGAAGATGCCCCTAGGTGACAGAAGTATTTTTAAAATCTCAGGCTTCCCAGAAACTACTTCCTTTGGAGCACAGCTTCTCAGATCACATTTTGAGAACTGGCTTCTTAAACATTAAACCTTTCATCTGTGTTGTCCATTGTGTTCACTCTCACCTACCTGGAGGTTTGGCTACCATCTCATGTCTCTTCATATTCCAGGGCTCTTTTCCTTGCTCCAGAAAAGTGATCAGGTCTAGCTTAGAGACAGCAATACCTGTTTCATTAAAAATAAATAACATGGGGGCCGGGCGCGGTGGCTCAAGCCTGTAATCCCAGCACTTTGGGAGACCGAGACGGGCGGATCACGAGGTCAGGAGATCGAGACCATCCTGGCTAACACGGTGAAACCTCGTCTCTATTAAGAAATACAAAAAACTAGCCGGGCGAGGTGGCGGGCGCCTGTAGTCCCAGCTACTCGGGAGGCTGAGGCAGGAGAATGGCGTGAACCTGGGAGGCGGAGCTTGCAGTGAGCTGAGATCCGGCCACTGCACTCCAGCCTGGGTGACAGAGCGAGACTCCGTCTCAAAAAAAAAAAAAAAATAAAAATAAATAAATAAATAAATAAATAACATGAATCTTGCTCACATTCTCCAAATAACATGCTCAGTAAAAAGAAAAGTAATAGAATATGGCCAGATTATGGTGGCTCATGCCTGTAATCCCAGCACTTTGGGAGGCCGAGGTGGGCAGATCATGAGGTCAGGAGATGGAGACCATCCTGGCTAACACAGTGAAACCTCATTTCTACTAAAAATGCAAAAAATTACCCAGGTGTGATGGCATATGCCTGTAATTTCAGCTACTCGGGAGGCTGAGGAAGGAGAATTGCTTGTACCCGGGAGGCGGAGGTTGCAGTGAGCTGAGATTGTGCCACTACACTGCAGCCTGGGTGACAGAGTGAGACTCCATCTCAAAAAAAAAACAAAAACAAAAACAAAAAGTAACAGAATATTCTAGTAAATTAATACCCAAACACTAATTTATAACAGAAATTTCTAAATATTTAGAAAACATTTTCAATTTGTAGGTTCTTAATTTTACTATCCGGTACTACTGAATCACAAATTGGTTGTGGCAAGTAGATTTTAAGGTGTGGGCAACAATATTTTATGCCACTAAATTTCTGGAATTACCACTAATATACAGTGAAAGATACAGATCAGCTCAGGAATGTAGATAGTTCAGGTAAAAATAAAACATCTTGAATAAATTCCTATCTACACTTACAGATCTCTGTTTTCAGAAAACAGGGATCTGAAACTCTTGTATGCAAAGCATAAATTACTAAAACATATTCTACAGAAAAGAGAAATGAAACATTTAGGGTATAATAGGAATTGTTTATTGAAATTATTCTCACTGAGAAAGGCTAGGTTTCTGTAGTTCTCTAACATCACATTTCTATATAAATTCTGCTCAGCAGTATTCAGGCATTGCCACTCCTCCAGAGAAAATTATGTGGTGACAGCCCTAAATGTCAATGGTCCCTGAAACACACACACACACACACACACACACGCATGCACACACAGAAATGCATATATTTACCATGTGGCCATGGGCAGAATTTTTTATTTGACTCAATGTGAAGTGACAGTAAAGAGAATGGATTCTAACTTATAGGAAGATGAATATTATACAATAGAATAATTTTCAACACATAAATATTCTCTAATGTATTCTATAACTCTGAGAAAACAAAATGGCATAAGATCCACAACACCAGTGTATGTAAGATACTTTTCTGGATAATAAAGCATAAAATTAAGGGCATGAACACAGACATGTAATTTTTGACTGCTATATTCACGTCACACAGAATGAGTTGTTTATATTTTTCAGATCAAAAAGACACATTGAGTTAGAAGGTGCCTCTCACATTTTAATGTGTACAATAAGCTGGAGATCTTGTTATGCGTATTTATTTTAGAAGATCTGGAATAAATCTGAGTTTCTGAATTTCTGAGAAGCTCACCAGTAATGCCTGTTTTTGACCGAAGAATAATATTTTGTCAAGCATTCAGTAGGTGTAGGAGCATGGTTTTTCCCAGTTTTTTGTTTATTTGTTTGTTTTGAGACGGAGTTTTGCTCTTGTCGCCCAGGGTTGAGTGCAATGATGTGATCCCGGCTCACTGCAACCTCCGCCTCCCAGGTTCAAGCCATTCTCCTGACTCAGCCTCCCAAGTAGCTGGGACTACAGGCACATGCCACCACGCCCGGCTAATTTTTTGTATTTGTAGTAGAGATGGAGTTTCACCATGTTGGTCAGGCTTCTCTCAAACTCCTAACTTCAGGTAATCCACCTGCCTCAGCCTCCCAAAGTGCTGGGATTAAAGGCGTGAGCCACCGCACCTGGCCGTTTTTCCCAGTTTTTCTGGCCTGTAACCAGAGATGAGAGCCTTCATTTTTCTTTTTTTTTCTTTTTTTTTTTGAGACGGAGTCTCGCTGTGTCTCCCAGGCTGGAGTGCAGTGGCGTGATCTCAGCTCACTGCAAGCTCCGCCTCCCGGGTTCACGCCATTCTCCCGCCTCAGCCTCCCAAGTAGCTGAGACTACAGGCGCCCGCCACCACGCCCGGCTAGTTTTTTTTTGTATTTTTAGTAGAGACGGGGTTTCACCATGTTAGCCAGGATAGTCTCGATCTCCTGACCTCGTGATCCACCCGCCTCGGCCTCCCAAAGTGCTGGGATTACAGGCTTGAGCCACCGCGCCGGCCGAGCCTTCATTTTTCAAAGACGGATATACACAAGGAAAATCTAAGACAAAAGTGTAGCTGCCAGATTAAATGTGATGGTTTATGCACAACACCTACATAAAGATACTTAATGATAAAGAGAAAAATAATTAACTTTATAGTGAAAAATTATGTCAGAGAGTTATTTATTTATCTACTTACTCATTTTGAGATGATGTCTCGCTCTGTCCCCCAGGCTGGAATGCAGTGGCACAGTCTCACTCACTGCAACGGCTGTCTCCTGGGTTCAAGCAATTCTCCTGCCTTAGCCTCCCAAGCAGCTGGGACTATAGGTGCATGCCACCATGCCTGGCTAATTTTTGTATTTTTAGTAGAGACGGGGTTTCACCATATTGCTCAGGTTGGACTCGAACTCCTGACTTCAGTTGATCCACCCGCCTCCCAAAGTGCTGGGATTACAGGAGTGAGCCACTGCGCCTGGTGTGTCAGAGAGCTGTTTAACCAGGTGAATAATTGACATCAACTGAACTTCAACAAATTTTTATTATTTGCTGATATACACGGAAGAACAGAGCATCACTTCTGGGATAGTGCCTTCCAAAAGTAAGTTACAGTCTGAATTTAACTATAAAGTGACATCAGTTTTATGCAAAATTCAAGATACAAATACATCTCATATTCTGTAGTTTTAATAGTGATTTTAAGTAGTCTTTCTTTAGCACCATAGAGAACAGATATCTTCTAATATTATTTTCAGAGCTTTCTCGCTAATAATTGTCATCCAGTTTACATAAGCATTTTCTTAATTCTGTTCTGCATAGAGCTAATGGACACAGATAGAAGCTCCACATTACATGTCCTCCATCTTTACTAAGGGCCGCAGCTTTTCCCCAATATGAATCTTGAGTATCTACATCTTCCTATATTTAACAGCCATAAAAAGAACATTTTTAATATTACAGATCATAAATTCATGGTGAGAATTCTGCACGGCATAGAAGAAACCTTGAGGTAGAGAATTTAGAGAAGGTTCTGATAGATAAGAAAGAAATATTTTTCAGAGACCCTTGAGTATCATAAGAATTTTAAAAAGTAGTTAAAGCAAACTCATTAGGTAGGACAAGCACGAGTAGAGAAGTAAAGTTTGGCAAGAACTAAACACGTAACATTTCAGGAGGCAGAGAGGACACAGCTCTTATCAGAGACATATTTATCTATTAAACAAAAAGTCTTTTATTTTTAATTTTTTCTTCCTCTCTGGGATTCCTCCTCAGATAAGATTCTCTGGACAAATTCTACCGGCATCTTGAGAATATGCCTTTAAAGGTGTTAGAACCACCTGTTTATCTGCTACCACCACACCCACAGGGAGACCAAGACCTGCAAAAAAAGGTCACACATTTCTATCCTTCATAACAGAAGAGATTCAGAAACAATGAGCTGCTCTATGCAGAAAAAGTATATAAGTTTTCTCTTTTCTGCCCTCAGGGGCCCTCCCCAGCCACAGACACCAGCAATTTCTTCTACAATAATGGTAATATTAGCCACATTGACCTGTCCCTCCCTAATCCAAACAAAATAAGCCCTCTGACCACCCTTTAGTGCATAGATGAAACTTAACACATGTATCTTGAACCCTTTATACTTGATTCTGCCTTCATCTTAGAGTTACATGAAGCCTTTAATAAAAAAAAAAAAAAAAAAAAAAATGAGTGCTTCCAGCACGATAAATAGAGCCTGTGGGGAGGGCAGAAGTAGAGATTTCTGCAAATTGGCCATGTAATCCTAATTAGAAACCAGAGCTAATAACCGCTTAGCTAAACACTGCCTCTGAGGCTTTAATGAGCTTCTAACTCACTTGGCAATTTTTGGCCCTACTGTATGTAATACGATTCTGCAGGTCTGGAAAGTGTCCATGAATGTGTGTGTTTTTTTTGTTTGTTTGTTTTTTGTTTGTTTGTTTTTTTTTTTTTTTTTTTTGAGACAGAGTCTCGCTCGGTCACCCAGGCTGGAGTGCAGTGGCCGGGTCTCGGCTCACTGCAAGCTCCGCCTCCCGGGTTTAGGCCATTCTCCTGCCTCAGCCTCCCGAGCAGCTGGGACTACAGACGCTCGCCACCTCGCCTGGCTATTTTTTTGTATTTTTTACTAGAGACGGGGTTTCACAGGGTTAGCCAGGATGGTCTTGATCTCCTGACCTCGTGATCCACCCGTCTCGGCCTCCCAAAGTGCTGGGATTACAGGCTTGAGCCACCGCGCCCGGCCGAATGTGTGTTTTAAACAAGTTTCTTGCCAATGCTGATGTTGTTCTCCTGGGCTTATTATCAGCATTACTTAGAGAAAGCAGGCACAGCACAGAGTCCCTTATACTCGGCACTCTTGTCACAACACAAATATTTTTGGTACAAAGGAAGACAACCAATATCTATCCAAAAGTATCACATTTTTTTCTGGTTCATTAAAGTTTACAGAGAAAATGGAAGGCAGCGATGTGTGAATAAGTCTGTATTTGGAAAACAACATTTACACGTGTACTAATTCAATGTTTATTAAGCAATACGTTTGTATTGTGTTTATATTTAATTGTTTGGTGATTCGTGGGGCAACTACTGGGTTTGCAGGAATATTACACAAGTTGCTAAATGGAGTGTCTCTGCAGACACTGGTTTTAATTAACAGTTAAAAGATTAGACCCTAAAATATATACATTTTTTCCATTTATCTGCTTTTAGATTTCAGAAAATTGTGAGCACTAGCTCTAGAAAGGCAGTAGAATTCATCACCCAAAACTCTAATCTCTTCTAATCAGTTCTGTGAGGCAAGACTCCAGGGTGGGACCTGACCTAAATAAGGCCCCCATAAAGGGTGAATCTGAAGAGAACTGGGGCAGGAAGTGGATCCTATGTAGAATTCTGTTCTCTATGCTACTGGGGTGTTTTCCATTTTGTTTTTCCTAAGTTTACCTAAGAGAAACTTAAATCTTTTTTTTTTTTTTTTTTGAGACGGGGTCTCGCTCTGTCACCCAGGCTGGAGTGCAGTGGCCGGATCTCAGCTCACTGCAAGCTCCGCCTCCCGGGTTCACGCCATTCTCCTGCCTCAGCCTCCCGAGTAGCCGGGACTACAGGCGCCCGCCACCTCGCCCGGCTAGTTTTTTGTATTTTTTAGTAGAGACGGGGTTTCACCGTGTTAGCCAGGATGGTCTCGATCTCCTGACCTTGTGATCCACCCGTCTCAGCCTCCCAAAGTGCTGGGATTACAGGCTTGAGCCACCGCGCTCGGCCGAGAAACTTAAATCTTAAGATTTGTGTAATTTTAATTTGTTTCAGTCACTGTCCTGTCAATTTGATAACATATATTCATAAGCAACTTAAACAGATCTTTTAAGGTTTTCTAGGGTAATTTTATTACAAGATAAATAATGTACTTAGCAAGGTAAAAAAAATAGAAATAATAATAACAACTTTTCTGTCCATAAACATCGCTTCAGTTGATGACATCTGAAGTGACAACAATATAAAGAACATGTACCAAATAAAGCCCAAGTTTTTCTGCACACATCTATTCATTGTACAAACCACATGATGCCTAATTCAACCATGTGTGTAGTTGCTAGTCTGGACTAAAACTTCCTAGATGGTTGGGACCACAACTGCTTCATCTATCTTTGAGTAGCCATATGAAATGAAAGCAATTATTTTATCTCTTTGAGTCTCCAGACCTTCTCCATGTTTCTCACTCAAGTACCAGGAAACTGAAGAAACTGTCATCTGGGTACCAACCAAAGGTATCTCTTGAATGAGAGGAGGAACAAACACAGGGTAACTCATTTCTGTTAAACCGAGACAGAAGCAGAATATACTACTCTTGTCAGCCTGAAACAGTTCTCTTCTGGATATCCTTAAATGTCTCAAAAATGTGACTCCTGAACATAGACCCAAAATAAAGGAAATGTTGATTCCAGTCCAGACCTGGAACCTGGACATATGCAGGACGGTTCATCTCATTCATGGCCCTGCCTGCAGCTGTGATTGTGACATACGCCTCTGTCCAGCACCTGAGTGATTCCACTCTCCCGCCTGGGCTCAGCCCACAGATTGGATTGTGACACATCGCTTAACTTAGAATTTAGATGATGTGACTCCATTCTCCTCTCTTGGCACTGCCCACAGGGAACACTGTGACAACATGACTGCATGTTACACTCCGGTTATGTGACTCTTTTGCCTGTGCCTTGCCCACATGGGCCATTGTGACATATTGCTGGATCTAACACCCAGGTGATGTAACTCTATGACTGAGTCCCTGCCTAAAAAGTGCATTGTGACATACCTCTGTGCTCATCATACAGGTGATGTGACTCTCTTTTCCTGCCTGATTCCTGCTTACAAGAGGTATTGAAACAGATTGCAAGGCCCAGCAGCTAGCTGATGTGACTCTTCTATTCTTTCTGTGTTTTGCCCACAGGGGACATTATGACATATAATTGGGCCCAACACCACGGGAATATTACTCTTTTGTCTTGTTCCTGTTCCCAAAAGGCATTGTGACATATTGCTGACCACAGCACCAAGGTGACGTGAGTCTTCTACCTGGACCCTGTTAACGAGTGGTATTGTGACATACCTCTGGACCTATCAACTACTTGATGTGACTCTTCTCTTTTACCTGGGCCTTCTCCATATAGGAGATTGTGACATAACTCTGGGCCCAGCACCTAAGTAACGTGACTTTTTTTTTTTTTTTTTTTTCCTGGACCATGCCCACAGAATGGAGAGTGATTTATCACTAAGCCCGGCACACATGATTTAATTCTTCTGACTGATCTTTGCCGACAGGAATCATTTTGACATATTTCTGAGTTCATCACCTAATTGATGCGACTCTTTTTTTTTTTTCCTGACTTGTCCATAGTGAACTTTGCTATGTGTTGCTTGACCCAGCTCTTGACTCTCCTCTCATGGCCCGGTGCTCCCCACTGGGGTGACTGTAAAATATGGCTTGGCCCTGGCCCTAGATTATGTGACTTTTCTTTTCTTCCTGAGTCCTACTCACCTGGGGGCATTGTGACATGTCTCTAAACCCATCAACTAGGTGATGTGACTCTACCTGATCCCGCTTCTCAAGGGGTTTTCTTATATGTTGTCAGACCCAGCAACCATGGTATGACTCTTCTCTACTGCTCGAGCTCTGCCCAGTAAGAAATTGTGATGTATCACCGGGCCCAGCACCTAGGTTCTGTGACTCTCCTCTCCTGCCTGGGCTGTACATACATTGCTATATTGACACACGGCTGAGCACAATGTCTAGGTAAAGTGATTCTCCTGTATGGGCCCTGCCCACAGGGGGATTATTACACATCACTTTGTTAGTCACCTACGTGATATGATTCACTTTTTCTTCCTGGGCCCTGCGAAACAGAATAGTGACTTATCGCTGGATCCAGCACTTAAGTGATGTGACTGTCCTCTTTTACCTGGGCCTTGCCTATTTTCAGTGTTATGACATATTGCTAAGTCCAACACCTAGGAGATGAGAGACTTTTTCCTCGGCCCTGACTACAGGGGGCTTTTTGATATTTCTCTGCATCTGTCACTTAGAGGATGTCTTTCTTCTGCTTGTGCCTTGCCTTCAGGGAAGATCGTGACATAACACTGGGTTTAGCAACCAAGTCATGTGTCTCTCCAGCCTGGACCTAGCCCACCAGGGAGCATTGTGACATATTACTGGTCCCAGAAACTAGCTGACGTGACTATACTGACCATGCCCCGCTTTTAGAAGGGAATTGTAATATATCACTGGCCGAGCATGCAGGTGATGTGACTCTCCTGCTTGGTCCTGGCTTTCAGAAAAGATTGTGACATCCGCCTGGCCCAGCACCCAGCTGATGTGAAAATACTGCCCGGACTCTTTCCTCAGGGGTATTGTGACACATTGCTGGACCCTGCACATAGGTGATGTGACTCTCCTCCACTGCTTAGACTCTTCCCAAGGAGGGATTGTGATGTGTCACTATCCCCAGCACCTAGATGATGTGACTCCCCTCTTATGCTTTGGCCCTGCCCACATTGTGTATTGTGATATATGTCTGGGTTTATCACTTAGTTGATGCAACTCTCTTGCATGGGCTTTGTCCACAGGGGTACTACGACATATTGTTTCATTCATCCCCTAGGTGATGTGCCTCTTCTCTTGTGCCTGGGCCCTGCCAAAAAAGGGGATTGTAACAAATCACTGGACCCAGAACCCAGGTGAGGAACATTCTTATTTTGCCTGAGCCCTGCATATTTGGGTATTGTCTAAATATCACTGGGTTCCACACATAGGGGGTGGGAGGCACATGCATAGACCCTGCTCACAGAAAGCCTTGTGACAAATCTCTGCATCCATTAACTAAAACATGTGACTGTCCTCTTCCACCTTCACCCTGCTTACAGGAAATATAGTGACATAGTGCTGGGCCTAGAAACCAGATAATGTGTCTCTTTTGCCTGAACCTTGCCCACAGGGAGAATTAAGACATATCACTGGGCTCAGAACCCAGGTGATGTTACTCTTCTGCCTGGTCATTTGCCTCAGGGAATATTGTACAAATCTCTGGCCCAGCACCCAGGTGATATGACTCTCTTGCTCACTACCTACTCACACACAGATTTGTTACATATATACTGTGCCAGCTCACAAGTTATATGATGACTTTCATATCTTGAACCAGCCAATAGTTGAGATCCTGTCTCCCATAGCTAGGCTTAGGAAAATGGGTATGATTCTGGGTCTCCTATTTTTATGCAGGTCAGAGGGGATTAGCACACTCTCACATATGGTATAAAGCCTTTGAATTGTACACAATGTGTCATCACAGAGCCCAGTGTACGGGTGAGGTTGACTTGCATGTGTGTACAACCCATCAACTGTTAAAATTGTAACCCTCACAGATGGACAGACCCCACTTGTGTATCTTACACATGGATGCAGTTCACAGTTGGATTTGTGACTGTCATATGTGAGCATCCGGTCAGATTTGAGGCAGTGAAACATCTTTAAATGCAGCTCATAAGAAGGTGAGGGCTCTCCTATCTGGACACAGAACATTGGAGAGATGTTGACTCTACCTGGGTTTAGCGACACAGATACAATCACAGGTTCACACCTGCAAGAAAGTCTCAGACTGGATGGTGACTCTCATGCAAACTGTATAAAGCCCTAGGATAGTACAGAGAGTGTCCTAACAGGGCCAAGCACACAGGTGAGATTATGCCACTCCTGTGCACACCTTGCCAACAGTAAAGATTGTCATTCTCCCACATGAACACAGCCCACTGTGGAGATTCAGAACCTCACCCACAAACGCAGCTGAGAGTTGGAAAACTGAATCACGTATGTGGATCTCGTCTACAGGTGAGCTGGTGACCCTCAGACCAAGATTCAGCACGCCTGTGAGCCTCTAACTCCATCAAGGGAACACAGTGCACAGGAGGGATTGAGGTTTCCATACACAGATCCAACCCACCTTTGAGATGGTGACTCATGTAATTAGACCCAACCTACAGAAGGTGTTGACTCTTCTACCTAGAACCAGGGCATGTGTGGGATTCTTAATCTCATCCCTAGACCTTCTTGCATGTGTGATTGTGACATATGCCTCTTCCCAGACCCAGAGTAACTTAACCGTTCTGCCTGGGCCTTATGGATGGAATTCTGTCATATTACTGAACTCAGCATCTAGCTGATGTAAGCCTATACTTCTGTCTTAGCACTTTTCACAAAGGGATATGGCAAAGTGTGGCATATCACTGGCCCTAGTACCCAGCTGAATTGACTTTCTTCTACTGCTTGGTATATGCCCAAGAACAGATTGTGATATGTCACTGGGCCCAGCACCTAGGTGATGTGACTTTCCTCTCCTGCCTGGGCCCAGTGCTATCCCGCACATCTCCTGCTTGGGCCCTACCTACAAAGGTATTATAACATATCTCTTCATTCGTCACCTGGCTGATATGACTCTCCTCTTCTGCCTGGACCCTGCCAAAAGGCGGGATTTTGACACATCACTGGGCCCAGCACCTAAGTGATGCTACTCTTCTGTTTTTCCTGGGCCTGGCATATTTTGGGTATTGTTACATATAGCCGGACGTCGTAGCTTTGGGATGAAATGCTCCTGCCTGGGCCCTGCCCACAAGGGACCTTGTAAAACATCTCTGCATCAACAACCCAAGGGATTTGTCTTCTCTTTTGCCTGCATCTTGCCTATAGGAAATGTGATATATCACTGGACCCAGGCACCAGGTAATGTGTCTCTCCTTCCAAGGCTGTGCCCAGAGAGAGCATTGTGGCCTATCACTAGGCTCAGCACCCAGGTCATGTGACTACTTCCTGTACTGTGCTTTAAGGAGCGGATTGTTATATATCTGCGGCTGAGCGCCTCGGTAATATGGCTCCCATCTGGTTTCTGCCCTCAGGGAAGATTGTGACATATCCTTGCCAAAAAACTATGTGATGTGACTCTGCTGCTCACTTCCTACCCACAGGTAAAATTATGCCATATATTTTGGCCAGCTCACATGTGTGTTGATTACTCTTTGTGTTGTTGTTGTTTGTTTTGAGATGGAGTCTTGCTCTGTTGCCCAAACTGGAGGGCAGTTCAGTGATCCCGACCCTCTGCAGCCTCTGCCTCCCAGGTTCAAGCAATTCTTCCATCTCAGCCTCCCAAGAAGCTAGGATTACTGGCACCTGCCACCATGCCCAGCTAATTTTTGTATTTTTAGTAGAGATGGGGTTTCACCATTTTGGCCAGGCTGGTCTCACACTCCTGGCCTCAAGTGATCCACCCACTTCAGCCTCCCAAAGTGCTGGGATTACAGGTGTGAGCCACTGTGCCCAGCGTGTGTTGATTACTCTCATACCTCAAACCAGCCAATAGAGAAGATGCTGTCTCCCACAGCTAGACCGAAAAAAATTAGTAGGATCCTGGATCCTTCCCTTTGTATGAAGGTCATAACAGATTACTTTTCTTTTACATATCTTACAAAGCCCTTGAGTGGTACAGAAAGTGCCATCACAGGGCACAGTAAACAGGTGAAATTATCACCCTCACACACGGGCAGAGCCCATTGGAGAGGTCCTGAATTTCACACATAGACACAGCCCACAGTGTGGATTGTGTCTGTCATATGTGAACATTCAACTGTAGTTTGAATGCTGACTCATTTCTAATTCTGGCAGGTTAGATCTCATCTATCTGGACATATCCAGTTGGAGAGATGTTAACTCTTATTCCTGGGCTTGGGGTTACAGGTGGGATCATGGGTCCATATGAGCACAAAAGTCTAGGACATACTGTGACTTAATGTATATTGTGGAAAGCCCGAGGTGGTACAGAGGGTGTCATAAGAGAGCATGGCACACAGGTGAGATTATGACACTCATGTATACACCCAGTCAACAGTAAATATTGCCTTTCTTCCATATGAACACAGCCCACTGTTGAGGTTCTGAATCTCACATGTGAAGAAAGTTAAAGTTGGAAAATTGACTCATACTTGCATTCGGTTCACAGGTGGGTTGATGACTCTCAGACCAAGATCCAGCCTATCTGTGAGGCTTTGACTCCACTAAAAGGACACAGTCTGCAGGAAGGATAGAGGCTGTTATGGACAGATTCAGTAAACTGTTGAGATTGCAGGTCATACACTTAGACCCAAAAATACAGGAAGTGGCGCCTCTCATACCTAGAACCAAAGCATGTTCAGGATGATTAATCTCATCCCTGGACCTTCCTGTGACTGTGATTGTGACATATACCTCAGCCTAGCACTTGAGCAATTTTACTCTCCTGCCTGGGCTCAGCCCACAGGTTGGGTGTAACATCTTGCTGCACCAGGCACTTAGTCGACGTGAGTCTATTATCTTGTCTTGGTTCTTCCCACAGAGAGCATTTTGACATATCACTGCTCCTTGCACACAGGTTATGTGACTCTCCTGCTAGTGTTTTGCCCACATAGGCTATTGTGACATATCGCTGAGTCCAGCACCCAGCTGATATAATCCTCCAGCCTGTCCTCTGCCCTCAGAAGGCATTGTGACACCCTTTAGGTTCCTCACATGGGTGATGTGACTCTCCTGGCTCCCCCTTCTTTCAATGGTTATTGTGACATACTGCTGTACCCAGTTCCTATGTTATATGACTTTTTTTACTGCTTAGGCTGTGCCCAACAAGGGATTGTGAAGTATCTCTTGGCCCAGCACCTAGGTGATTTGACTCTCTTCTTTTTCCCAGGCTCTGCCTCATGTATTGGAACATACGGCTGGGTCCATAGCTAGGTGTTGCGAGTCTCCTGCAAAGGCCCTGCCCACAGGCATATTATAACATATTCTTTCATTCATTACCTAGGTGATGTGACTCTCCTCTCTGCCTGCGACCTGCCATATTCAGAAATTGTAACATATAACAGGACCTGGCACCTAGGTTATGTGATTCTCCTCTACTGACTGGGCCCTGCATATTTGGAGGATTGTGACATTTCACTGGGTCAAGCACCAAAGAAATGAGAAGCTTCTGTCTTGGCCATGCCTACAGCTAGACCTTATGACATATCTCTAAATTCCTAATGTATGAGATGTGGCTCTCCTTTTCTGCCTGCAGCCTTCCCATAGGAAAGATTGTGACTTATTGCTGGGCCAACAACCAGGTGATGTGTCTCTTCTGCCGGGGACTTGCCCACTGGCAATATTGTGACATATCACTGGGTCCAGCACTCAGTTGATGCGACTCTTCTTTCTGTTCCCTGCCTTCAGAGAGATTTGTGACATATCTCTAACCCAAAACCAAGGTGAGGCAACTCTCCTCACCTTGCTTACTGTTCACCCACAGGTGAAATTGTGACATGTATCTTTTCCCAGCCCATAGATATGACTATGACTGATACCTTGAATTAGCCAATAGAAGAAATACTGTCTCTCATAGCAAGGCTTAATAGAAATGAGTAAAACTTTTAATCTCTTCTTTGTACAAAGATCATAGATGATGACCACTGTCTTGCATATCATGTAAAGCCTTCGGATGCTATACAGAGTGTCATCACAGGGCCCAGCACACAGGCGAGATTGTGGTTTTCATATGCACACTCTGCCAACCATTAAGATTGATATTCTTGCACATGGACAGAGAACACTTCTGAGCTCCTGAATCTCACACACAGATACAGTGTAAAGTCGGAATGGTAACGGTCATATGTGAACATCTGGCCACAGGTGAGATGGTGACTCATTTCTAAACCCAGCTCATAGACAGGAGAGGACTCTCCTATCTGGACCCAGTCAATCAGAGAGATACTGACTCTCATACCTGGACTCCATTTCACAGGTAAAATCATTGATCTACACCAGCATAAAAGTCTCAGAGTGAAATGTCACCGACATGTATATTGTATACATCAATCAGGTGGCACAGAGATTGTCCTAACAAGACCCAGCACACAGGTGAGATTGTGACACACATATGCACACACAGATGACAGTAAAGACTGTCATTTTTCCACATCAATGCAGCCCTCATTTGAGGTTATAAACCTCACATTCAGAGCAATTCAAAAGTTGAAAAATTGACTCTCGGCCGGGTGCGGTGGCTCAAGCCTGTAATCCCAGCACTTTGGGAGGCTGAGACGGGCGGATCACGAGGTCAGAAGATTGAGACCATCCTGGCTAATATGGCGAAACCCCGTCTCTACTAAAAAATACAAAAAACTAGCCGGGCGAGGTGGCGGGCGCCTGTAGTCCCGGCTACTCGGGAGGCTGAGGCAGGAGAATGGCGTAAACCTGGGAGGCGGAGCTTGCAGTGAGCTGAGATCCGGCCACTGCACCCCAGCCTGGGCGACAGAGCGAGACTCTGTCTCAAAAAAAAAAAAAAAGAAAAATTGACTCTCATACATGTATCCGGTCCACAGTTGTGTTTGTGACACTAAGATAAAGATTTAACACACCAGATAGGCTGGGACTCCAACAAATGGATGCAGTCTTTTTTTTCTTTTTTTTTTTGAGACAGAGTCGCTCTATCGCCTGGGTTAGATTGCAGTGGCATGATCTCAGCTCACTGCAACCTCTGCCTCCCAGGTTCAAGCCTCCTGCCTCAGCCTCCCAAGTAGCTGGGATTACAGGCGCCCACCACTACACCCAGCTAATTTTTTGTATTTTTAGTAGAGATGGGGTTTCATCATGTTGGCCAGGTTGGTCTTCAACTGCTGACCTTGTGATTCGCCTGCCTCATCCTCCCAAAGTGCTGGGATTACAGGCGTGAGCCACCGCACCTGGCCTAGGGATGCAGTCTTTTTTTTTTTTTTTTTTTTTTTTTTGAGACGGAGTCTCGCTGTGTCGCCCAGGCTGGAGTGCAGTGGCCGGATCTCAGCTCACTGCAAGCTCTGCCTCCCGGGTTTTTACGCCATTCTCCTGCCTCAGCCTCCCGAGTAGCCGGGACTATAGGCGCCCGCCACCTCGCCCGGCTAGTTTTTTGTATTTTTTAGTAGAGACGGGGTTTCACCGTGTTAGCCAGGATGGTCTCGAACTCCTGACCTCGTGATCCGCCCGTCTCGGCCTCCCAAAGTGCTGGGATTACAGGCTTGAGCCACCGCGCCCGGCCGGGATGCAGTCTTAAAGAGAGATTGAGTTTCCCATGCATGAGTCCAATCTACCATTGAGATTTTGACTCGTATACTTACACCCAACATACAGGAGGTGTTGAGTCTCGTACCTAGATTCATGACATTTGGGAGACTGTTAATCATATCTATAGACTTTCTTGCAGGTGTAATTGTGGCATATGTTTCTGCCTAACACCTGAGTAATTTTACCCTCTAGGATGGGCCAAGTTCAGAGATGTGACCGTGACATGTCACTGGACCCAGGACCTAGGTGATGCAATTACATTCTCCTGCCTTGGTGCTGCCTTCAGTGGGCACTGTGACATTTTGCTGGGCCTTGCACTTAGATGATGTGAGTCTCTTCTCTTGCATTGGTGTTGCCTACAGTGGAACATTGTGACGTATTACTGAGCCCAGCACCAAGGTTATAAGACTATTCTGCTGTGCCCTGCCCAGATACGACATTGTGCTAAATCGCTGGGTCCAAAATTGAGGTGATTTAACTCTCCTGCCTGGGCTCTGCCTACAGAGGTCATTGTGACACATATCTGCACTCACTCCTCAGGTGATGGGACTCTTCTCCTTCAGGGCCCCTGCTCACCAAGAAGATTTTGACTTATTTATGGATCCAGCACCTAGCTGATATGCCTCTTCTTTTTAGGTTCTGCCTGCAGGGGACATTGTGACATATCACCAGGCTCAATACCAACATGACCTTTTTTTTTTTTTTTTGCCTTGGCCCTTCCCTCTAAAGGCGTTGTGACATATTTCTGAACTCAGCACCAAGGTGATGTCCATCTCTTGCTTGAATCCTGCCCACGAGAAACACTCTGACTTGCCTCTGGGCCCATCAACAATTTAATGTAACTGGGTGAATCACTTGAGGTCAAGAGTTCGGGACCATCCTAGCCAACATAGTGAAACCCCGTCTCTACTAAAAATACAAAAATTAGCCAGGCCTGGTGACTCATGCCTATAATCCCAGCTACTCAGGAGGCTGAGGCACGAGAATCGCTTGAACCCAGGAGGCGGAGTTTGCAGTGAACTGGGATCACACCACTGCACCCCAGCCTGGGTGAAAGAGCGAGACTCCATCTCAAAAAAAAAAAAAAAAAAAAAAGAAAAGAAAAAAGGAAAAGAAAAAAGAAAATTAGCACTCTCTTGTATATGGTATAAAGCAGTTGGGTGGTTCAGAGAGTGCCTTCGAATGGCCGAGCACACAGGTAATATGGTGTTTCTCATATGCACATCCTGTGAACCATTAGGATTTTTACCCTATACATGAATAGAGCCGATTGGTGAGGATATAAATTTTACATGCAGACAGCCCACAGTTGTAATTGTGACTGTCATATGTGAACATCTTGTCACAATTAAGATGGTGATATATTTCTTTTTCTTTTTTTTTCTTTTTTCTTTTTTTTTGAAATGGAGCCTCGCTCTGTCACCCAAGCTAGGGTGCAGTGGCACAATCTCGGTCTATGGTAACCTCTGCCTCCCAGCTTCAAGCGATTCTCCTGCCTCAGCTTCCTGAGTAGCTGGGATTACAGGTATGCACCACCACACCCAGTTAATTTTTGTATTTTTAGTAGATACGGGGTTTCACCATGCTGGTCAGGCTGACCTTGAACACCTGACCTTGTGATCCACTTGCCTCAGCCTCCCAAAGTGCTGGGATTACAGGCATGAGCCACCGCACTGAGCCAAGATGCTGATACATTTCCCAACCCAGGTTGCAGGCAGGTGAGGGCACTTCTACCTATACACAGCTGATTAAAGAGATGTTGAACCTCATACCTGGGCTCAGGACCACAGGTACAAGCATGGGTCTTCACCAGCAGAATATCTCAGAGCATGTGGTGACTCTCCAGCATAACGTACAAAGGTCTCAGGTGGGACAGAGAGTGTCCTAACAGGATCCAGAACGTAGAAAAGATGTTGATGCTCCTATGCACACCCAGTCCGGAGTAAAATATGTCATTTTCCCACATAATCACAGCCTGATGTTGAGATTCTGAATCTCACACCTGAAAGAAGCTGAAAGATGGAAAATTGACTCTCATACATGGATCTGATCTACAGGTAGGTTGGTGACACTAAGACCAAAATTAAGCACACCCATGAGACTATGACTTTTCTAAAAAGACACAGTTCACAGGAGCAATTGATGCTGTCATGAACAAATCCAGTCCATGCTGAGATTCTAACTCACGTACTTAGACACAACATACGGAAGGTGTTGACTCTAATGACTGGAACTAGGATATCTGTTATATTATTAATCTCATCCTTGAAATTTTCTGCAGGTGTCATTGGGACATACACCTGTGCCCAACAGCTGAGTGACGTGACTCTCTTGTTGGACACAGCTCACAGGGGCCATTGTAAAATACTGCTGATCCTATTACCCAGGTGATGTGAGGCCCCTCTCCTGCTTTGGCACTGCCCACAGGGAACATTATGACATATGACTGGGACCTGCACCCAGGTTATGTGACTTATCTGTTTGTGCTCTGCCCACGTAAGACATTGTAACATATTGCCAGTCCAATATCCAGGTGATTTAACTTTCCTGCCTGAGCCCTGCCTATAGAGAGCATTGGGACATATCTCTTCACCCATCTTTCAGGTGACGGGACTCTATGTTTCTGCCTGGTCCCTGCTTACAAGGGAAATTGTGACATCTCACTGGGCCTAGCACCTAGCAGATGTCTCTTCCCTTCTGCCAGAGTTCTGCCCAAAGAGGAGATTGTGACATATGGCTGGTCCCAACAGCACGGTGACATGGCTGTTTTGCCTTGGCCCTGACCTCAGAAGACATTGTGACATATTGCTTGACTTAGCATCAAAATAATGTGAGTCTCCTGCCCGGACTCTGCCCACAGGAGGCATTGTGACATGTCTCTGGATGCACCAATTATTTGATGAGACTCTACTCTCTTATTTGAGATATGCCCATTAGAGAGACTGTGACATATCCCTGGACTCAGCACCTAGGCAATGTGACTCTTGTTCCATGCCTGAGCGATGTATATATTGTGTATTGTGACACATGGCTGGGCCAACACCTAGGTAATGCTACTTTTCAGCATAGGTTCTTCCAACAGTAGTATTCTAACATATCTTTTCATTCATCTTCTAAGTGATGTGACTCTTTTTTATTGTCTGGGCTCTGCCAACAAAGAAGATTGGGACGTATCACCAGACCCACCACCTAGGTGATGTGTGTCCTCTCTTTTATGCAAGTCTCTCATATTTTGAGTATTGTGACATATTGCTAGGCCCGACACCTAGTGTATGGAAGGCTCTTGCCTAAACCTTACACACAGAAAGCCTTGTGATATATCTCTGCATACATTACATAGGAGATGCCACTCTCTTCTGTTTGCACCCTACCCATAGGAGAAATTGTGACATATTGCTAGGAGCAACATGCAGGTGATGTGACTCTCCTTCCTGCCTGATCTCTGTCCTTAGGAAATATTGAGAAATATCTCTAGATCCAAACCCAGATGATGTGGCTCTCCTGCTCACTCCCTATCCACAGGTGGGATTGTGACATATGTCTTTACTCAGGTAACAGATGTGATGAGCACCCTCATTCCTCAAACCTGCCAATAGGAGAAATACTGTCTTTTGTAGGTTGGCTTAGAAAAATGGGTAAGGTCCTTGGTCTCCTCTTTGTACAAAGATCATGGAGATTTATCACTCTAATGCATGTGGTATAAAGCACTCAGTTGGTACTGAGAGTGTCAGCACAGGGCACAGCACACAATTGAGATTGTGTTTTATACATTTACACGTGGCAGTCATGAAGATCATCACCCTCACACATAGACGGAGCCCACTGGAGAGGTCCTGAATCCCAAATGCAGACGCAATCTACAGATGCAATTGTGACAGAACATTCAGCCACTGCTAAGACAGTGATTCATTTCTAAACCCAAATCATAGGTAGGTAAAGACTTTTCTGTCTGGAACCCACCAATTGAAGCGATATTGACCCTCATATCTGGGCTTAAAGCCACAGGTGAAATCATGAATCCATTCTAGTATTGATTTCAGAACAGAGATATCAGAACAGATTGTGACTCTCATGCATACAATATAAAACCCTTGTGCGATACAGAGAGTGTCCTTACAGGGCCCGGGAATCAGATGAGATTGTAACACCTGTATGCGCACCCAACTGATAGTAAAAAGTGTCATCCTTCCACATGAACACAGATATTTTTGGGGTTCTTAATTTCACACCCTGTGGCAGAGGAAAGTTGGAAAATTGACTATCATCCATGGATCCAATCCACAGGTAGGTTGGTTAATCTCAAACATTGTGCATACATGTGAGGCTGTGACTCTGCAAAGAGGACACAGTTTGCAGGAGGGATTGAGGCTGTCATGTATGGATCCATTCTCTCATTGAGATTGTGACTCCTGTTTTTAGAGCCAACATACAGGACATATTTATGACTCTCATAAATAAAACCTAGATATGTTCAAGACTGTCAGTCGCATCCCTGGACCTTCCTAGGTGTGATTGTGACATAAGCCTCTGCCCAGGACCTTAGTAATTTGACTCTCTTTCTTGGGGTCAGACGACATATAAAAATATGACACATCCTTGGACCCAGCACCTAGGTGATGTGACTTTATTCTTTTGCTGTCGCACCACCCACAGAGAGCACTGTGACATATCAAAGTGCTCTGTAGACAGGTTATGTGACTCTTTTGCCTGTGTCCAGACAACATTGGCCATTGTGACATATTGTAGGGTCCAACACCCAAAGGATGTAACTCTTATGACTGGGTTCTATCTACAGAGGGCATTGTTATATGTTTCTGTGCTCATCAGTCAGTTGTTGTGACTCTCCTCTCCTGCGTGGGCCATGCCTTCAGGAGAGTGGGAGATAGGGAGAGTGACTTATTCTTAGGCCCAGAACACAGGTGATGTAATACTTCTTCGTGGTCTCCTTCCTCAAGTGTTACTATGATATATCATTAGGCCCATCACATAGATGATATGACGCTCCCGTTTTTTTCTGCAACTTGTGCACAGTGTGGATTGTGAAATATCACTTGGCTTACCACCTACATAGTGTGACTCTATTCTCATGCCTAAGCCTTATCCACGGCGTTGGTTGTGACATAAAGCCGGGCCCAGTACTAGATTATGTGACTCTCCTCTTTTTCCTGAACCATACCTACAAGAGGCATTAGGACATATCTCTGGGCCGTTCACCTTGGTGATGTGAATCTACTGCCTGGGACCCACCCACCAAGGGATATTAAGAAATATTGCTGGACCCAGCACCTAGTGATATGACTTCTTTTGCCTGGGCACTGTTTACATGTGTATTGTAATATACAGCTGGGTTAAACACCTGGGTGATGTGACTTTCCTGTACAAGCTCTGTCCACAGGGATATTATGACATAGCATTTTGTTTATCACCTAGGTGATGTGACTCTACTCTTTTCCTGAGCCCTGCAAAAAGAAGAGATTGTGACATGTCACCGGACTGAGCACCTTGATGATGTGACTATCCTCTCTTGCTCGGGTTTCACATATTATTGGTATTGTGACAAACCTCTGTGACCAACACCTATGGGTAGGAAAACATCTGCCTGGACTCAGCCCAAGAGGGCCTCATGATTTTTTAAAAAGACATGTGACTTTAAAATTGTGCCTGTCTTTTTCTGCCTATACCCTGCCCTCAGGGAAGATTGTGGCATATTACAGAACTAAGCAACCTAGTGATGTGTCTCTTCTGACTGGGGATTGCCGACAGAGACAATTGTGACATATCACTGGGCCCAGGACCCAGGTGATGTGACTCTGCTGCCTGTTTCCAACACTCAAGAGAGGACTGTAACACATCCCTGGCCAAGAACTCAGGTGATTTGACTCTCCTGCCTTGTCCTTGCCCTCAGAGAAGATTGTGACATATCTTCAGCCCTAAACCCAGGTAATGTGACTTCCCTGCTTGCTCCTTATTCAGAGGAGAAATTATTACATATATCCTGGCCCAGCTCACAGGTGTGATGACGATTCTCACACCTCAAACAAGCCAATAGAAGAGATACTGTTTCTCATTGCTCGGCTTAGGAAGACTGGTAAAATACCTGAGTCTCTTTGTATGAAGGTGACAGAGAACTACCACACACTTGTATACAGAATAAAGCCCTTAAGTGGTACAGAGAGTGTCATCACATGTCCCAAAGGGGATATTGTTTCTTGTATGCACACCCAGCCACAAGTTAGGATTGTCACCCTAACACCAGGATACAACCCATTGGAGAGGTCTTGTGTCTCACATGCAGATGCAATCCACAGTTTGATACCTGACTGTCATATGTAAACATCTGTCAAAGGTGGAATGGTGACTTATTTCTAGACCCAACTTATAGACAAGTGAGGACTCTCCTGTCTGGGCCCAGTTAATTTGAGAAATATTAATTTTTCTACCTGGTCTTAGGGAGCAGCATAAAGGTCTCGGGCAAATTGTGGCTTTCATTGCTACGCTAAAATCATCTTGGGTAGTATACAGAATGTCCTAATGGGGTTCACATACAGGTGAGATGGTGACAGTGATAGCCACACCCAACTGACAGTAAAAATTGCCATCTTTCCTCATGAATACAGCCCACTGTTGAGGTGTTGAATCTCATAATCAAAGGCAGTTGAAAATTAAAACATTGTCTCTCGTTGGTAGATCCTATCCACTGGTGGGTTGGTTACTCTCAGATCAAAATTCAGCACACTAATGAGGCCATCATTCCAGTAAGAAAGCAGAATTCACAGAACAAATTGAGACTTTCATGTACAAATTCAGCCCACTACTGAGATTGTGACTCATTTACTTAGACCCAACATATAGGAAGTGTTGACTCTTATACCTAGAATTGGGACATGTGTAAGACTATTCATCTTTTCCTCAGACTTTCCTGCAGAAGTGATTCTTACATATTCTTCTGTTTGGCATCTGAGTGACATGACTCTTGCTATGGCCTAGCCCACAGATGGAATTGTGATGTGTTGCTGTACCCAGCACCTAGGTGATGTGACTCAATTTTTCTGCCTTGGCACTATCCATATAAGGTATTTTGACATATCTCTGGGCTATATACCCAGGTTACATGACTCTCCTGCCTGTGTCTTGTCCACAAATGATCATGAAATATTGCTGGGTCCATCACCCAGGTGATGTAACTCTCATGCGTAGGCCCTGCCAACAGGGGGCATTGTGACAAATCTCTGTGCCAATAACCCAGGTTATGTGACTCTCTTTTTTTGCCTATTCCCTGCTCACAGCAGGCATTATGACATATTGCTGAGCTCAGCACCTAACTGATGTGATTCTCCTTTCTAGTTTTTGCCCACAGGGGAGATTGTGACGTAACACTGGGCCTCAAACTAAGGTGATGTCACACTTTCATTTTTGAACTGTATTCAGAAGGCATTATGACATATTCCTGGGTACAGCACCAAGGTTATGTGAGTCTCCTGCTTGCACTTTGCCCACAAACGGCATTGTAACGTATCTTTAGACCTATCAACTATTTGATGTGACTTATTTTTTTAAAGTGAAAGCAAGTTTATTAGAGAAGTAAATAAAAGAATATCTACTCCATAGACAGCGATGCCCTGAGGGCTGCTCGTTGGCTTTTTTTATGGTTATTTCTTGATTACATACTAAACAAGGGATGAACTATCTGTGAGTTTTCCAGGAAATGGATGGGCAGCTTCCAGAAATCAGGGTGCCTCTCCTTTTTACACTATATAGGATACCCTCTTAACATTGTCATGACATTTGTAAAGTGTCATGGTGCTGTTGGGAGTGTCTTTCAGCATACTAATGCATTACATTTAGCATATAATGAGCAGTGAGGACTACCAGAGATCATTTTCATTGCCATTTTTCTTTTGGTGGGTTTCTGCTGTCTTTTGTACCACATCCTCTTCCATCAGAAAGATCTTTGTGAAAGGTACCTTATGCTGACCTCTTGTCTTAGGTCCTGTGACATAGAATGCCTAATCATCTGGGAGTGCAGGAATTGGGTTACTTCCTTTCTTTTTGAGGTCCCAAGATAACTGATTATCTTGATCTGATTATCTTGCCTGTCCCCCTCTCACAGGTTAAATTTCAACCTATGCTTTTTCCCCAGCTCACGGGCATTATGTCCATGCTCATATAGAAAACCAGCCACTAGGAGTGATTTTGACTCTGTTAGCTAGACTTTGAGTAGTGTGTAAAGTCTTCAGTCTCCTACATTTAGAAGGATAATGGAAGTTGATAAAATGTAAGCATATTCTATAAATACTTTGAGTAATACAGACAGTATAATAAGGGCCCAGCACAGAGTGAGACTGTGACTCTCATAGGCATACCAAGCCAACAATTAGGATCATCACTTCCAAACAAGAAAGCAGCACATTGGTGAGGTCCTGAACCTCACATGCAGGTGCAGTCCACAGTTAAAATTTTGATTGTCACATGTAGATCTGAGAACAGGTTGAACAGTGACTGATTTCCAGATTCAGCTCAGAGGCACGGTGATGACTTGCATCCCCGGATCTAGCCATAGGAGATCTGTTGACTCTTGTAGGTAGCCTTAAAGCAATGGGCAAGGTCCTGAGCTTTCTACTTGTATGAAGGTCACAGAAGATTACAAAACTCACGCATATTGTATGACTCCTTGAGTGGTACACAGAGTGTCATAACAGACCCCAGCACAAAGTTAAAATTGTGATTCTTACAGGCATACCCAGCCAACAATGAGGATTGTCCCTCTCACACACGAACAGAGACCACTGGCGAGGTCCTGAATATGGCACATGGATGCGGTTCCCGGTTGAAATTGTGCTGTTCACACTCATCCATTACTGGGTGCTGGGGTCATGGTATATGCATTTTGTAAAAATTTATAAAGCTGTTATTTTATAATATATGTGCTTTTTATGTGTGTAAAATTAAAAACATAATTTTTGATTTTTCTATGTATCTCATATTTCTTCCACAATCAATTTTTGTCACATACTTTTCTGGAAAATAGATAATTTCATCTAAATTTTCAAGTTTAATGTCATGACATTTAAAAAAAAATTATGTTTGAATCTTTTTTTTTTTTTTTTTTTTTTTTTGAGACGGAGTCATGCTCTGTCGCCCAGGCTGGAGTGCAGTGGCGCGATCTTGGCTCACTGCAAGCTCCGCCTCCCGGGTTCACGCCATTCTCCTGCCTCAGCCTCCCGAGTAGCTGGGACTACAGGCGCCCACAACCGCGCCCGGCTAATTTTTTGTATTTTTAGTAGAGACGGGGTTTCACCGTGGTCTCGATCTCCTGACCTTGTGATCCGCCCGCCTCAGCCTCCCAAAGTGCTGGGATTACAGGCGTGAGCCACCGCGCCCGGCTATGTTTGAATCTTGAATGTATCTCTAAATATCCTCTTTTGTCCTTTGTAAAATTTTTATTCCCCTTGAAAGTTTATCTACTTTATTATTACATTCAAAGAACAGCACTACTTTTACTCACATGTTATTATCGCTGAGTAACAAATGAATCAGAGAAGTTGAGAAACTTGCCCAAGGTTACACAGGTACTCTGAGCCTGTTCTAACCATTGTACACATGGTGTCATCCAGGAAAACACATGCAATACTATCTCTAAAGGTCCATAAAATCACATCTATACACATGCAAATTTGTGTAAAAACAAAATGAACTTATACAGAGTATTCCTGCAGAAAGGCACTGGTTGAGGGTCTAGAAGGTCACATAGAAGAAGCCTTCTCTGTTTTTGTTGTTTTGTTGTTTGTATAAAGATAAGGTCTTGCTATATTGTCTAGGCTGATCTCAATCTCTTTGGCTCAAGCAATCCTTCTGCTTCAGACTCCCAAAGTGCTCTCTGTCATATTTTAAAAAGTACTTATTGGGTCAAGTGTGCTGGCTCATGCCTGTAATCAGAACATTTTGGCAGGCCAAGGGGAATAGATTGTTTGAGTACAGGAGTTTAAGTCAAGCCTGGGCAATGTAGTGAGATCTCATCTCTACTAAAAATAGAAAAAAAAATAGCTGGGCATGGCGGCGCACACCTGTAATCTCATCACTTTGGGAGACTTTTCCTTCTATGATTAAAAACAAATCTTGGTGTCTGGCAGCCGGGCACAGCCAGGTAAGGTGAGGGCAGGAGGCAGAATCTTGCAATCCGTGGGCTGCGTTGGCTTTTTCAACATTTCTTTTTCTCCCCAGCTACACAGAGAATTTCTTCAGTGTTTGATCTTATGCATCTTTGAATCCAAGCATCTCATTCTTTGCCTTATACATATTAAAAATGTATTCACAGTTCGTAAAACATAATCTATCAAGAAATATTCTAAACAAAAACAGTCTCTTTATAGAACCTAGTAATGCACCTTAATTCCTTACAATTTGTGTTAAGAATTACTAGTATAATGATGTTTTCTAACATGTAATAAGTACTTTTAGATGTTTAGCGCTTGTGATATATTATAAAAACCTTCTCAAAATTAACCTGCGACTCCAAAGAATATGTATGGCCCAAACAGTTGTTTTCTTCCCAACACCAAGGAATGGCATACAAGGCTGTCTTCAAGTTGAGGACAGGTCATAAAGACAAATTTTTAAAAAGAGAAAAAACTGTCTGCAAACTTGTTTCTACACATTGGTCTTACATACATTTCTCCATCAATTTTATTAATTCTGAATGAACCACATTACCTGAAGTGGTACAAATAATTGTTTCAAATTGTAGAATCCCCAGGAAACAGAAAGAAGCAAAAGCAAACTCTCCCAAAGAAAGTCACATCTATTCCAGACCTTGATGAACCTTGCAAATTTTCCATTATGTGCAATGACTAGCAAGCAATCAAATATAACAAAGTTGACAATAAATAAGATAATGTGAAAGACACCAGAAAAAAATATAACAGAAACAAATCTGCAAAGACATCCAATATTAGAGTTATTAAACACAAAAACTCAAAAACAACTACGCTTACCATAGCTAAAAAAGACAAAAGAAAGTTTCTGCCCGAAAGAAGAAATGATATAAAGATTCTAAAAATAAATTGTAAAATGAATAATACAATAATTAAAAACTAACCACATTTGGACTTACATGTACAAGACAGAATCAGTAAACTAGATGCTAGATCATTAGAAATTAGCACATATGCAACAAATATCAGTCTCAGAAAAATGCCTGGTAAGTATTGCAAGCATTCAAAATTTAAAACTGAAAAACATAAGGTTGATAGTACTTAACCTTTCTCAAAAGTAAAAGCACTGCACAACTCAATTCCTGAGTTAATATTAAAGCTTGACTGAGACAAAACAAGGACAATTATAGACAATCTCATTCATAAAGACAAAAATTTTTTTTTTTTTTGAGACTGTCTATTGCTCTGTTGCCCAGGCTGGGGTGCAATGGCCCAATCTCAGCTCACTGCAACCTCCGCCTCCCGGGTTCAAGCGATTCTCCTGCCTCGGCCTCCTGAGTAGCTGGGATTATAGGCACATGCCAGTATGGCAGGCTAATTTTTGTATTTTTAGTACAGACGGGGTTTTACCATGTTGGTCAGGCTGGTCACGAACTCCTGACCTCATGATCCACCCGCCTTGGTCTCCAAAAGGGCTGGGATTACAGGCGTGAACCACTGCACCTGGTCAAGACAAAAATTTTTTAAACCAATTACAAACAAAGTGACTCTTTCTCTGTATAAAATGAATAAAACCATCAATAAGTTTATCTCAAGAGTACAGGATAAGTTGAACACTGTATAATCTACATGTCTACATAAAATAGGCACAGTCTACATGTAGACACAGTTACATGTCTACATAAAATAGGCTTGGTAACTAGAAATAAAAGAATATTTTATTTTACTTTCTAAATATACAAGGTATTTCAAATAAAGTACAGCAAACGTACATAATAAACTACTGAAAGCTTGTATTTTAATGTCATAAATGTAATAACTACGTTGGTGTTCAAGATTTTTATTAAACATTGCATCCATGGTTTTAGCCAACAGGTTAAAATGAGAAATCAGTTACACGATTATACTGGCAAAGCAGAACTAGTCGATAAACTAATAAACTATTGGTTCTACCTAGGTAGATTGGATCCTTGCAAAGCAACTAACACAAAAATTGTGCATATATATCGAGGATTTAAAACTTCTAGGAGAGGCCTGGTGGGGTGGCTCATGCCTGTAATCCTCGCACTTTGGGAAGCTGAGGCGGCAGATCATGAGGTGGGGAGTTCGAGAACAGCCTGGCCAATATGGTGAAACCCTGCCTCCACTAATAATACAAAAATTAGCCGGGCATGGTGCCTTGGGAGGCTGAAGCAGAAGAATCGCTTGAACCTGGGAGGCGGAGGTTGAAGTGAGCCAAGATTGCGCCACTGCATTCCAGCCTGGGTGACAAAGTGAGACTCTGTCTCAAAAACAAAAAACAAAATATAACAAAAAACAAAACTTCCATGAAAACATGAAGAACAATATTGTTATTATAATTGTGGGAAAATAAAAACTTCTTAGACATCGCACAATATAAAAATTATACATAGGCTGGGAGCGGTGGCTTGTACCTGTAATCCTAGCATTCTTTGAGGCCCAGGCAGGCAGATCACTTCAAGTCAGGGGTTCCAGACCAGCTTCACCAACATGGTAAAACCCTGTCTCAATTAGAAACACAAAAATCAGCAGGGTGTGCTGCGCATGTCTGTTGTCCCAGCTATTCGGGAGGCTGAGGCATGAAGAGCGCTTGAACCCAGGAGGCGAAGATTGCACAAAGATTGCAGTGAGCTGAGATTGCGCCATTGCACTCCCTGGGTGATAGAGTGAGACTTTATCTAAAAAAAAAAAAAGCATTAAAATATTTATAAATTAGACTATATCAATTTTAAGAATTTTTGATTATCAAAAACATAAAAGCCTGTTTTAATAAAGATGGTGAAAAGGCAAATCATAACTGGGGGAAAATCGTTTAAAAACACATAGTACAAAAAATTAGTATTTAGAAAATATATATTACAGAATATGTATGAATAAACAAGGAAATGGAAAACATAAATAGGACAGATGACAAGTCTTAAAGCACAAACTTATGAAAAATGTTAACTTCATTAGTAACTATGGAAATGCTCAATAAAACTATAAATAGTATGTCTAATTAACCATTTTGTCAAAAAATTATGTCTAGCAATTCCAAGAGTTGGTAAAAGCTATGCAATATCTGGAATGCACAAATATCCACTGGCAATAGACTTGATTTATAAATTGATGTATATTTACACTATGCAATAGTGAAAATGGAGAGCTATAGCTATGCAAAGCAACATGAAAATAAAACAATTATAAATAAAAAAGCAAGTCAGATGAAAACTCATGCTAGCATGTATAGACAGGCAAATAGTATGTAACGCTGAAACATATACTGTTAATAGACAAAATTGCACAAAGTACATAATAACACAAAATTCAGATAGAGGTCACTATTGGGTAGGAGGTTAATAGAAGACTTTAGAGGTATTGACAGGAGTGTGTGAGGATTTTATGCAGCAAGACTGAAAGTTTTATAAGAATAAAGAGCAAAATTTATTTTTTCTCCATTTTATCTCCTAAGGCTAGCAGAAAGTATGGCACAACGTGTGTGCTCCACACACATTTATCAGTTAAATGAATAAATTCCCCTTGTAAACGGTCGAGCTGTGCAAACCAAGACTTTATTTATTATTGTTTAGTTGATACAATCAAATAGAAGGTAATAAACTGTAAAATTCAGAAAGCACTGTTGAAAGTTTGATGTTACTTCGGCATTCTTAGGTAAAATAGAGTAAAATTTTTAGTTTCTAAGTTTGTGACCATTATAAAATTAAATTGCCACGTGAGAATGAAAAATGAAATCTTACTTTAAGCGAGCATAATTTGAGAGGAAAAGGCGAAAAGAGAAAAGAAAAACTGAAAACTCGGTTGGGTCAGATATGCCAGTTCTACTCTATACTTTCTTTTTTTGGAAATAGTTCCCTCCTGACGCAGAGGGAGGCTGGCTGGGGCACCCTGGGCCCCTCTGTCCTTGTCGCGGTGGCAATGACTGATATCTGCTTAGGCGCGAGGGGTGCGGCCCTGCGCTGGGCTTGAGCCTGCCCGGCCCAGCCCCTCCTCACTTCCCTGGACTCTTCACGATGTCTACCCGCCCCCGCACAATCGTGAGCGTCCCTCTGGTGCAAGGGGAGGTGGCAGCAGAAAACCAGTGGGAGGAACTGGCCCCGCAGGTCCAGGAGGGCTCGCCCAGCTGTGGGAAATGCCCTGGTTGACGGCGGATTTCCGTGCACCGAGCTGAGCCCCGACCCCGGCTTTGAGCTCAGGGGTCCCCGCGCTGGGCGACCTTAGGCGTGGGTGCTCCGGCTGCTGCGGTGGTTCCTGCTGTGCTCAGCTGGGTCACGAGTGGAACTGGTGCCCGCCAGAAGTGAAGGAGGTGCCCCGCAGGCGGGAGGAGGCGGTAGCCGTGGTCCCTGTAAACCAGGCCTTGCTGACAAATCTCAGACGCCAAGAACAGAAGAACGGAGAGTTTCAGCCAAATGGACGAACTGTTGGAGCGGCTGAGGGTGAAGCTGCCCAAACTCCTCAAAGCGGAGCAGCGAAGCAAACACCAGAGGAAAAGAAAAATGAAAGTCAAAGAAAATTAGCAGGAACCAAAGGCAGATGCTAACGCAGTGCAAAACAGTTCACACCATGATAGAAAGAGTTGATGAGTCTCAGAAACTCATCTTAGTGACAGAGCGAAAGGACAGCAGTGAACGTGGTAAGGTGCTGACGATTCTGGTCCACTAGGACAGTAAATACCATCACAGTCACCACACAGTGAGTTACACCTGCATCATTTCCTATTTATTCCTAAATGAATAAAGGTGATTCTCATCACAAGTGCAAATAAAAAGTTATTTATCTTTTTTTTTAAACTGAAGTGTCATGCTTTAACTTTTTTTTTTTAGTTCTTATAATTTTGAAAATGAAATTGGCCGGGCGCGGTGGCTCAAGCCTGTAATCCCAGCACTTTGGGAGGCCGAGACGGGTGGATCACGAGGTCAGGAGATCGAGACCATCCTGGCTAACACAGTGAAACCCCGTCTCTACTAAAAAATACAAAAAAAATAGCCGGGCGAGGTGGCGGGCGCCTGTAGTCCCAGCTACTCGGGAGGCTCAGGCAGGAGAATGGCGCAAACCCGGGAGGCGGAGCTTGCAGTGAGCTGAGATCCGGCCAGTGCACTCCAGCCTGGGCGACAGCGCAAGACTCCGTCTCAAAAAAAAAAAAAAAAAAAAAAAAGAAAATGAAATTGACATTTGTATGGCTTATGAAGTTTTCGATAGTCTTGCATTAGTTGAATTGTTCTAAGTAAGTATATTGTAAACTAAGAAGAGTAAACTGTATGTGTTTTACATATTAAAGGCTCAAAGTAACAAATAATGTATCTGTTTATGATTTGAAAAGTTAAAAGTTTGATTATTTATCCATACATACACAGAATAGTGTATCATGCTAAAACATTTGTTTTTTAAAGTGGCAGCCATAGTTCCTGCCTGTCTGGATATATTTTGGACTTTTGTATGTTAAATACAACGCAAAAAAACTTTATTATGTTTCAGAAAATCTTAGATTGGTATACACAAACAAACTTCAAAGGAATATCATATGGTGTTCCTTTAAATTAAGCATTTAAATGAAAGCACAGCAAGGCTTTCTTAAGATGCTAATCTGCTCTATATAAAAATTTCTAAAAGATTGTAAAAGATTTGTAAAAATCGGAGATCCATTCCAAGATAGCCAAATAGGAAGAGCTGTGGTCTGCAGCTCCCAGTATGATTGAAGCAGAAGATGGGTGATTTCTGCATTTCCAACTGAGGTACCTGGTTCATCTCATTGGGACTGGATGCACAGTGGATGCAGCCCATGGAGGGTGAGCTGAAGCAGGGCAGGGCATCACCTCACTCAGGAAGCACAAGGAGTTTGGGGATTTCCCTTTCCTAGCTAGGCAAAGCCGGAACAGACTGCACTTGGAAAAACAGGACATTCTCATCCAAATGCTGCACCTTTCCCAAGGTCTTAGCAACCAGCAAACAAGAAGATTCTCTCCTATACCTGGCTCAGCTGGTCCTGCACCCATGGAGCCTTGCTCACTGCTAATGCACCAGTCTAAGATCAAATGGCAACACAGCAACCTGGCTGGGGGAGATGCATTCAACATTGCTGAGGCTTGAGTAGCCAAACAAAGTGGCTGGGAAGCTCGAACTGGGCAGAGCCCACTGCAGCTCAGCAAGGCCTACTGCCTCTATAGACTCCACCTTTGTGGGCAGGGCATAGCTGAACAAAAGGCAGCAGACAGCTTCTGCAGATTAAAACGTTCCTGTCTGACAGCCCTGAAGAGAGCAGTGGTTCTCCCAGCATGGCATTTGAGCTCTGAGAATGGACAGACTGCCTCCTCAAGTCAATCTCTGACCTCATGTAGCCTAACTGGGAGACACTTCCCAGTAGGGGTCGAGAGACACTTCATATAGGCGGGTGTCCCTCTGGGACAAATCTTCCAGAGGAAGGATAAGTCAGCAATATTTGCTGTTCTGTAATAACTGCCATTCTGCAGCATCCACTGGTGATAATCAGGCAAACAGGGTCTGCAGTGGACCTCCAGCAAATTCCAATAGACCTGCAGCTGAGAGACCTGACTGTTAGAAAGAAAACCAGCAAACAGAAAGGAATAGAAGCAACATCAACAAAAGGACATATACACCAAAACCCCATCTGTAGGTCACCAACATCAAAGACCAAATGTAGATAAAACCACAAAGATGGGGAGAAACCAGAGCAGAAAAGCTGAAAATTCTAAAAACCAGGACACCTCTTCTCCAAAGGATTGCAGTTCCTCACCAGCAATGGAACAAAGCTGGATGGTGAATAACTTTGATGAGTTGACAGAAGTAGGCTTCAGAAGGTCGGTATTAACAAACTTCTCAGAGCTAAAGGAGCACGTTCAAACCCACCACCAGGAACCTAAAAACCTTGAAAAAGGGTTAGACAAATGGATAACTAGAATAAACAGTGAAGAGAACACCTTAAATGACCTAGTGGAGCTGAAAACCATGGCATGAGAACTTCGTGACACATGCACAAGCTTCAATAGCTGATTCAATCAAGTGGAAGAAAGGCTACCAGTGATTGAAGATAAAATTAATGAAATAAAGTGAGAAGACAAGGTTAGGGGAAAAATAGTAAAAAGAAATGAACAAAGCCTCCAAGAAATATGGGACTATGTGAAAAGACCAAATCTACGTCTGATTGGTGCACCTGAAAGTGATGGGGAGAAAGGAACCAAGTTGGAAAATGCTCTTCAGGATATTATCCAGGAGAATTTCCCCAACCTAGTGAGGCAGGCCAACATTCAAATTCAGGAAATACAGAGAACACCACAAAGATACTCCTCTAGAAGAGCAACTCCAAGACACATAATTGTCAGATTCACCAAGGTTGAAATGAAAGAAAAAATGTTAAGCGTAGCCAGAGACAAATGTCAGGTTACCCACAAAGGGAAGCCCATCAGACTAACAGCGGATCTCGCAGCAAAAATCCTACAAACTAGAAGAGAGTGGGGGCCAATATTCAACATTCTCAAGGAAGAGGGTTTTCAACCCATAATTTCATGTCCAGCCAAACTAAGCTTCATAAGTGAAGAAGAAATAAGATCCTTTACAGACATGCAAATGCTGAGAGATTTCATCAGCACCAGGCCTGCCTTACAAGAGCTCCTGAAGGAAGCAATAAAAATGGAAAGAAACAACGGGTACCAGCCACTGCAAAAACATGTCAAACTGTAAAGACCATCAATGTTATGAAGAAACCATCAATTAACCAGCAAAACAAACAGCTAATATAAAAAAGACAGGATCAAATTCACACAAAACAATATTAACCTTAAATGTAAATGGGCTAAATGCCCAATTAAAAGACACAGACTGGCAAATTGGATAAAGAGTCAATACCCATCTGCGTGCTGTATTTAGGAGACCCATCTCACATTCATATACACACATAGGCTCAAAATAAAGGGATGGAGGAAGATCTACCAAGCAAATGGAAAACAAAAAAAAAAGCAGGGGTTGCAATCCTAGTCGCTGATAAAACAAAATTTAAACCAGCAAAGATCAAAAGAGACAAAGAAGGATATTACATAATGGTGAAGGGATTAATACAACAAGAAGAGCTAACTATCCTAAATAGATATGCACCCAATACAGGAGCACCTAGATTCATAAAGCAAGTCACCAGAGACCTACAAAGAGACTTAGACTCCCAAACAATAAAAACGGGAGACTTTAACACCCCACTGTCAACATCAGACAGATCAACAAGACAGAAGGCTAACAAGGATATCCAGGACTTGAACTCAGCTCTGCACCAAGCAGACCTAACTAACATCTACAAAACTCTCCATCCCACATCAACAAAATATACATTCTTTTCAGCACCACATCACACTTATTCTAAAATTGACAACATAATTGGAAGTAAAGCATTCTTCAGCAAATATAAAATAACAGAAATCACAACAAACTGTCTCTCAGACCACAGTGCAGTCAAATTAGAATTCAGGATTAAGAAACTCACTAAAAACTGCAAAACTACATGGAAACTGAACAAGCTGCTCCTGAATGACTACTGGGTAAATAATGAAATGAAGGCAGAAATAAAGATGTTCTTTGAAACCAATGAGAAAAGACACAACATACCAGAATCTGTGGTGCACATTTAAAGCAGTGTGTAAAGGGAAATTTATAGCACAAAATGCCCACAAGAGAAAGCAGGAGAGATCTAAAACTGACATCCTACAATTGCAATTAAAAGAACTGGAGAAGCAAGAGCAAACAAATTCAAAAACTAGCAGAAGGCAAGAAACAACTAAGATTAGAACAGAAGTGAAAGAGATGGAGACACAAAAAACCCTTCAAAAAATCAATGAATCCAGAATTTGTTTTTTTGAAAAGATCAACAAAATTGACAGAACACTAGCAAGACTAATAAAGAAGAAAAGTGAAGAATAAAAAGGATGCAATAAAAAATGATAAAGGAGATATCACTACTGATCCCACAGAAATACAAACTACCATCAGAGAGTACTATAAACACATCTATGCAAATAAACTAGAAACTGTAGAAGAAATGGATAAATTCCTGGAAACATACACCTTCCCAAAACTAAACCATGAAGAAGTTGAATCTGTGAATACACCAATAACAGGTTCTGAAATTGAGGAAATAATGAATAGCCTACCAACAAAAAAGGTCCAGGACCAGATGGATTCACAGCAGAATTCTACCAGAGGTACAAAAAGGAGATGGTACCATTCCTTCTGAAACTATTCCAATCAATAGAAAAAGACAGAATCCCCCCTAACTCAATTTATGAGGCCAGCATCATCCTGACAAAAAAGCTTGGCAGAGAAACAACAAAATAGAATTTTACACCAATATCCCTGATGAACATTGATGCAAAAACTCTCAATAAAATACTGGCAACCCAAATCCAGCACCACATCAAAAAGCTTATCCACCACAAGCAAGTCAGCTTCACCCCTGGGGTGCAAGACTGGTTCAACATGTGCAAATCAATAAACGCAATCCATTACATAAACAGAACCATCGACAAAAACCACATGATTATCTCCATAGATGCAGAAAAGGCCTTTGACAAAATTCAACAGCCCTTCATGCTAAAAACTCTCAATAAACTAGATATTGATGGAATGTTTCTCAAAATAATAAGAGTTATTTATGACAAACCCACAGCCAATATCATACTGAATGGGCAAAAACTGGAAGCATTTCCTTTGAAAACTGTCACAAGACAGGGATGCCCTCTCTCACTACTCCTATTCAACATGATGCTGGAAGTTCTGGCCAGGGCAATCAGGCAAGAGAAAGAAATAAAGGGTATTCAGTCAGGAAAAGATGTAGTCAAATTGCCCTTGTTTGCCGATGACTTGATTATATATTTAGAAAACCCCATCATCTCAACCCCATGTCTCCTTAAGCTGATAAGCAACTTCAGCAAATTCTCAGAATACGAAAGTTTTCAATGTGTAAAAATCACAATCATTCCTATACACCAATAACAGACAGAAAGCCAAATCATGAGTGAACTCCCATTTACAATTACTACAAAGAAAATAAAATACCTAGGAATACAATTTACAAGGGATGTGAAGGACCTCTTCAAGGAGAACTACAAACCACTGCTAATGAAATAAGAGAGGACACAAACAAATGGAAGAAATTTCCATGCTCATGGAAGTCCTTGCCCATTCCTATGTCCTGAATGGTATTGCCTAGGTTTTCTTCTAGGATTTTCTTCTAGGGTTTTTATGGTTTTCTGGTTTTAGGTCTAACATTTAAGTCTTTAATCCATCTTGAATTAATTTTTGTATAAGGTGTAAGGAAGGGATCCAGTTTCAGCTTTCTACATATGGCTAGCCAGTTTTCCCAGCATCATTTATTAAATATGGAATTCTTTCCCCATTTCTTGTTTTTGTCAGGTTTGTCAAAGATCAATGATTGTAGATGTGTGGTGTTATTTCTGAGGCCTCTGTTCTGATCCATTGGTCTATATCTCTGTTTTGGTACCAGTACCATGCTGTTTTCGTTACTGTAGCCTTGTAGTATAGGTTGAAGTCAGGTAATGTGATGTCTCCAGCTTTGTTCTTTCTTGGCAATGAGGGCTCTTTTGTGGTTCCATATGAACTTTAAAGTAGTTTTTTCCAATTCTGTGAAGAAGGTCAATGGTAGCTTGATGGGGATGGCATTGAATCTATAAATTACCTTGGGCAGTATGGCCATTTTCACGATATTGTCTTCCCATCCACGAGCATGAAATGTACTTCCATTTGTGGTGTCCTCTTTTTTTTTTGAGACGGAGTCTCGCTCTGTCACCCAGGCTGGAGTGCAGTGGCCGGATCTCAGCTCACTGCAAGCTCCGCCTCCCGGGTTTACGCCATTCTCCTGCCTCAGCCTCCCGAGTAGCTGGGACTACAGGCGCCTGCCACCTCGCCCGGCTAAGTTTTTGTATTTTTAGTAGAGACGGGGTTTCACTGTGTTAGCCAGGGTGGTCTCGATCTCCTGACCTCATGATCCGCCCGTCTCGGCCTCCCAAAGTGCTGGGATTACAGGCTTGAGCCACCGCGCCCGGCCTGTGGTGTCCTCTTTTATTTCATTGAGTAACTCTGCTTGAAGAGGTCCTTCACATCTCTTGTAAGTTGGATTCCTAGGCATTTTATTCTCTTTGAAGCAATTGTGAATGGGAGTTCACTCATGATTGGCTCTCTGTTTGTCTGTTATTGGTGTATAGGAATGATTGTGATTTTTGCACATTGAAAAATTTTGTATTCTGAGACTTTGCTGAAGTTGCTTAGCAGCTTAAGGAGATTTTGGGTTGAAACGATGGGGTTTTCTAAATGTACAATCATGTCATCTGCAGACAGGGACCATTTCACTTTGTCTTTTCCTAATTGAATACCCTTTATTTCTTTCTCTTGCCTGATTGCCCTGGCCAGAACTTCCAACACTATGTTGAATAGGAGTGGTGAGAGAGGGCATCCCTGTCTTGTGCCAGTTTTCAAAGGGAATGCTTCCAGTTTTTGCCCATTCAGTATGTTATTGGCTGTGGGTTTGTCATAAATAACTCTTATTATTTTGAGATACATCACATTAATACCTAGTTGACTGAGAGTTTTTAGCTTCAAGGGCTGTTGGGTTTTGTTGTATGCCTTTTCTGCATCTATTGAGATAATGATGTGGTTTTTGTCATTGGTTCTGTTTATGCAGATTAAGTCTGCAGAAGCTGCCTTTTGTTCAGCTATGCCCTGCCCCCAGAGGTGGAGTCTAAAGAAGTAGGCAGGCCTCTTTGAGCTGCGGTGAACTCCACCCAGTTTGCGGTTCCCAATGGCTTTGTTTACCTACTCAAGCCTCAGCAATGGCAGACGCCTCTCCGCCAGCCTCACTGCTGCTTTGCAGTGGGATGTCAGAATGCTGTGCCAGCAGTGAGTGAGGCTCCACGGGCATGGGACTCTCTGAGCCAGGCATGGGATATAATCTCCTGGTGTGCCATTTGCTAAGACCATTGGAAAAGCACAGTATTAGGGTGGGAGTATCCCCATTTTCCAGATACGGTCTGTCAGGGCTTCCCTTGGCTAGGAAAGGTATTACCCCAATGCCTTGAGCTTCCTGGGTGAGGCGATGCCCTGCCCTGCTTCAGCTCACGCTCTGTAGGCTACACCCACTGTCCGACAAGCACCAGTGAGATGAACCCAGTACCTCAGTTAAGAATGCAGAAATCACCCATTGTCTGAGTCACTCATGCTGGGAACTGTAGACTGGAGTTGACCCTACTTGGCCATCTTGGAACCTTTATCAACTATTTATAAGTATTCTTAACTTACAACAATATAGTTGTTTGCATCAGTGAAACAAAAATCCATTTTCTATTTTTTTTTTTTTTCTGAGACATACTCTCACTCTGTCTGTGGTTGGCACGCAGTGGCATAATCTCAGCTCACTGCAACCTCTGTCTCTCAGATTCAAGTGATTCTCCAGCCTCAACTTCCTGAGTAGCTGAGACTACAGGCATGCACCACCATGGGCAGCTAATTTTTATATTTTTAGTAGAGATGGGGTTTCACCATGTTGGTTAGGATGATCTTGATCTCTTGACCTTGTGATCTGCCCACCTCAGCATACCAAAGTGCTGCAATTACAGGTATGAGCCACTGTGCCCAACTGAAAAATCCATTTTCTTCTGCAGTGAAACACAATAGAAAAATGCTAGTTCTTTTACCACAGCTTTAACTGGAAGGATGTGTTTTCCTTTAAGAAATCAAGTTTAAGTTGCAAAGCCAGTAACAGCCTCTTGGGAAAGCTGGTCTCATACCTTGTCTACACAGTCCTCATACAGAATTCCTGGCCTATGGTGAGTAAAAAAAATGTCACTTTGTAACAGAATCAGAAACAGTCTGCTCTTGGAGCCTCAGAAACACAGGAGTTTAACCAACTCACAGGTATTTAAGCATACAAATCCATGGCTTGGCCCAGCTTTAAAAAGTCCTATCTAAGATTTCTTTCGGAACAGAGTTCCATCAAAGCCTATCAAAAAGGCCTATGGAGAGATAGTTATTCTTGCTGCACTATGGCCAAATAGGCTGAGCATAATACTAAAGTCTATTTTGCAAACAATTCAGACTCTTGTGAGTTGTTTTTAACAAAACAAAATCTTAAAAAAAAAATTATGCTTCAAAACTTATCATACATTTCTCGTGAACTTCTAGTCTCATTCATTGTTTTAAAGTTTTTGATGACATTTTAAACTAACCCTGCTTATTCCTGAAAGCCAACCAGAAATCTCTGCCTGTGGCTCAGAAAAAAAAGAAAGGGATGGGTAATGTAAAAATCTAAATCAATACTCTAGTTCTAAGCAATTATTCTGTAAATCTGGCTGGGTGATGGTAATAAATAAGGTGCCAATAACTCACAAGTTTCTTTTTTTTTTTTTTTTGAGACGGAGTCTCGCTCTGTCGCCCAGGCTGGAGTGCAGTGGCCGAATCTCAGCTCACTGCAAGCTCCACCTCCCGGGTTTACGCCATTCTCCTGCCTCGGCCTCCCGAGTAGCTGGGACTATAGGCGCCTGCCACCTCACCCGGCTATTTTTTTGTATTTTTTAGTAGAGACGGGGTTTCACCGTTTTAGCCAGGATGGTCTCGATCTCCTGACCCCGTGATCCGCCCGTCTCAGCCTCCCAAAGTGCTGGGATTACAGGCTTGAGCCACCGCGCCCGGCCCACAGGTTTCTTTTATCAGAAAGTAAGATCAAGGGAGCTAACCAAAGCCAAGTCTCATGCCCCCAAATCTTAGCAAACATAACTATAGCTACCAGTTATCGGGGTGTGTCAGCAGCCTCAACATTTTTAGACTTTTCCTACCCTCATTTCATTTCATTGCATGTCCTCTACTAAACCAGATTGTTTATTTTTCCCTAAAAACTATCAAGCTCCAAGTGGTAATGCAAATGGAATGATGCATAAACACACGTTTCTTTTGAGACACTTAAACCAGCCCTGGAAGAAATTATAGCTGCTGTTTTCTACACAGCACCCCTCTCCAGCGAGGAATAGCCAAAAATATCAATGCCTATTCTCCCTAACAGAAGTTAGGATCTCCACTCCTGAGAGGTGACTGAGAGGGATTAGCTAGCTAGCCTAAGGTAGACAGCGAGGGAAGGGTCCTCAGAGAGCCCCCAACCCATGAGTCAGTGCCTCATAACCACATACCTACCAACCTAGGCAAAATGGCACACACCTGAAATCCCAGTGACTCAGGAGGCTGAGGTATGAGAATTGCTTGAACCTTGGAGGCGGAGGTGGCAGTGAACTGAGATCACGCCATTGTGCTCCAGCCTGGGTGACAGAACGAGACTCAGTCTCAACAAACACACACACACACACACACAAACCTCATCTTTCATCAATATTTTAATAGTTTTATGTCTGAGTACTTAAGCCTCAAGGACAGGACCCTGGATGATGATAAGAGCATATTTAAATTCACAAAGTAAAAAATGACCATCGGAGTCTAAAGTGATGAATACAGCAACATAATACTTCACAAAATCATTCCGGGTATGTTTGACAAACAAGAAGGTTGCACAGGACCTTCTTCTGCTACTCATGTGAAGTGTTCTTCTCTCTCACTTTAGTCTCAATTCCCAACCTTACAACTACCTCATACTCACATACACAGAATGAGAAAAATTAAGAAGGCCATGATTCACATTTTATTCTGTCGTTTCCATATTGCTGTTATAATTGTGTTGAAGTGCACCCTCTTTCACCAGAACACTTTTGTGAATGTGAATACACTGACACTGGAGAAGACCATCTCAGCACACTCACCTGAATGATCCCTTTGCTTTACAGGCATTAAAAATGCCTTCGAGGAGTGAGAGTGACTGCGGATTGAGTAGCGTTATACATTGAAAAACATTTGTCAATTGTTTGAAGATTACATTGCACAGTCTACAACTTTTAAAATATAAAATGCATAGCATAAACACTGCAGAAGAAAACAGAATAAAAATAAGGGAGTTGACCACAAAAGACAGCCAAAGCTGTATTATAGCAATATAGAAAAATATATATCTACTGTCAGAAGAAGGTAACTTGAAGTATTTCAGAGATGTTCTCTAACAAACTAAAAATATTTTTAGTTTTAGATTCTGTAAAAAATATTTAAGCATTTTTAATTTTCCAAAAAATGTGAGTGCATACTTTGTCAACTTAGTTTTTCTGAACAATTTAAATAGAGTAAAATAATGTATTTAAAATACCTTTTCTGGTAATAGAGCAGTTTAAAGATTAAAAAAGTAAAATTTTACAAAATTATATGCTGACCAATTTAATCAGAAGCTTCTTTCTTACAACTGTGAGAAATGACACAAAGATTCAACTTTTATGTTGGGCAGAAGAGAAAATGATTACCGGGTCTAGAAAATTGTTGTTTCACTAATCAATGTTGATTTTTAATGCTATAATGTCTCAGATCATGTTAATAATAAAGTAATGGCCTTGATCCAAAAATTTGTTTAAAAATTTATTGTTTCAATCAGCCAAAATATTAACCAAAAGAAGGCATAGAGGCCGGGCGCGGTGGCTCAAGCCTGTAATCCCAGCACTTTGGGAGGCCGAGACGGGTGGATCACGAGGTCAGGAGATCGAGACCATCCTGGCTAATACGGTGAAACCCCGTCTCTACTAAAAATACAAAAAACTAGCCGGGCGAGGTGGCGGGCGCCTGTGGTCCCAGCTACTCGGGAGGCTGAGGCAGGAGAATGGCGGGAACCCGGGAGGCGGAGCTTGCAGTGAGCTGAGGTCCGGCCACTGCACTCCAGCCCGGCGACAGAGCGAGACTCCGTCTCAAAAAAAAAAAAAAAAAAAAGAAGGCATAGAAATAAAGGCATTTAACAGTCAGAATTTATAGTATAAAATTAAAATGTGTCTAGAAATACAAAGAAAAAAAGAGATGTATAAATAAGAAAAGGAAAAAAAGTAGATTATTTACAATAGCTAAGGTATGAAATTAACCTAAGTGTCCATCAACAGTTGAATGAACTTTAAAAAGTGGTATATTTACACAATGGAATGCTCTTTATTCCTTAAAATGAAAGAAGTCTTAGAGGTGGGCTCAGCAGTCTGTATCTTAGTAAGCCTTGCAGGGACTCTGGTGCATGCTGAAGTTTGAGTATCACTGAAATGGATAGTGTCAATTTGATTGCTGGGTCACCATGTCTGAATGTTAAGAACATCTGGAGACAGACCAGTAAGTATATTGTAGCTCTTTCTCCAGCCATAACCAGAAAGTCTTTGCTTTCCCTTTGCCTTGCACCATGATTGTAAGTTTCTTGAAGCCTCTGCAGCTGTGTGAAACTAGAAAAAGATGCACACCCAAAAGCCTCATTAGAGTTTAAACACAGTTGTGGAAAAGAAAGCAACCCAACCTGGTGTGAAGATGAGAATGAATACCTTTATGATGATCTACTTCCAGTTAATAGTGATTCGAGAATTCTTAAGACAGCACTCAGCCACCAATGCCAATGAATAAGATTTTGCATCACAGTTGAAATCTGTTCACCACTCCTTTTGTAGATGTTCTGAATTGTGTACCAGAAGTCAAGCGTTATTGGGATCCCACCCCCAATATTTCAATGTAGCTTCTGTTTTCCCTAAGTGTCGGGCAGTCTGAGAAATAAAAAGAGTACAAAGAATTACAAAGAGTACAAAGAGAGGAATTTTGCAGCTGGGCCTCCAGGGGTGATGTCACATATTGATAGGACCGTGATGCCCACCTGAGCTGCAAAACAAAGATCATATGCTTCTGATGAAACAGGGCAAGGACAAAAGCAAAGATCACAAGGCAAAGGGCAAAAATTAGAATTACTGATTTTTATTTTCTGAAAGATCTATTGACAGTAATTGCACCCTTAATGCTTTTATTTAGTATGAACTCTCTGATGTTTAATAAGATGTGAGAAGATATTAGTGGCATTCAAAATTTTTTTTTTCCAGAGTTGCCCAGGCTAGTATAAATGCTTTCCTTTGCAATAAGGCATGAGCATTGGTTAAATGTTTTGCCACACTGTTTATTATAGCAGTTTTCTTCAGTATGAGTTATTTTACCTACAATCAAGTGTGACAGCCATTTAAAGGCTTTATCACATTCTTCACATTCCTAGGATTTCTCATCAGTATGATTTCTTTTATATTCTTTTATATTCAGAAAAGTCTTGAGGTGTTGCCAAAAGCATTGTCACATCTTTCAGGTTGTAGAGTCTGGTTTGTAGAGTCTGTTAAGAATTGAGGATCTATTAGAGGCTTTCCCACATTCTTCACACGTGTATGGTTTCTCTAGAGTGTAAGTTGTCTTATATGTAGTAAGCCTTAAGGACTGGTTAAAGGCTTTGCCACATTCCACACAATTGTAGGAATTCCCTCCAGTATGAATTACATGAATGTTTAGTAAGGATTGAGGAACAGTGAAAAGGCTAGCCACGTTTTTCACATTTGTAAGGTTTCTCTCCAGTATGAATTCTCCTGTGTTTAGTAAGGCTTGAGGATCAGTTGAAGGCTTTGCCACATTCTTCACATTCGTAGGGTTTCTAGTATGAATTACCTTGTGTTTAGTAAGGACTGAGAACTTACTAAAGGCTTTGCCACATTCTTCACATTTGTAGGGTTTCTCTCCAGTATGAATTACCTTATGTTTAGTAAGGATTGAGAACATACTAAACCCTTTGCCACATTCTTCAAATTTGTAGAGTTTCTCTCCAGTGTAAATTTTCTTGTGATAACTAAGGTTTGAGGGCCACTTATAGGTTTTGCCACATTCTTCACATTTGTAGAGTTTCTCTCCATTATGAACTACCTTATGTTTAGTAAGGATTAAGAACATACTAAAGCCTTTGCCACATTCTTCACATTTGTAGTGTTTCTCTCCAGTATGAATTACCTTATGTTTAGTAAGGATTGAGAACATACCAAAGCCTTTGCCACATTCTTCACATTCGTAGGGTTTCTCTCCAGTATGAATTTTCTTATGATAACTAAGGGTTGAGAACCAGTTAAAGGCTTTGCCACATTCTTCACAATTGTAGGGTTTCTCTCAAGCATGAATTCTCTTGTGTTTACTAAGGCTTGAGGGCCAGCTGAAGGCTTTGCCACATTCTTCACATTTGTAGGGTTTCTCTCCAGTATGAATTTTCTTATGTTTAGTAAGGATTGAGAACGTACTAAAGCCTTTGCCACATTCTTCACATTTGTAGGGTTTCTCTCCAGTATGAATTACCTTATGTTTAGTAAGGATTGAGAACATACTAAAGCCTTTGCCACATTCTTCACATTTATAGGGTTTCTCTCCGGTATGAATTTTCTTATGATAACTAAGGGTTGAGGGCCAGTTATAGGCTTTGCCACATTCTTCGCATTTGTAGAGTTTCTCTCCAGTATGAATTTTCTTATGATAACTAAGGGTTGAGGGCCACTTATAGACTTTGCCACACTCTTCACATTTGTAGAGTTTCTCTCCAGTATGAATTACCTTATGGTTACCAAAGACTGAGAAAGAGCTGAAGACTTTACCACATTCTTCACATTTGTAGGGTTTCTCTCCAGTATGAATTTTCTTATGTTTAGTAAAGATTGAGAACGTATTAAAGTCTTTGCCACATTCTTCACATTTATAGGGTTTCTCTCCAGTATGAATTACCTTATGGTTACTAAAGACTGAGAAACAGCCGAAGGCTTTACCACATTCTTCACATTTGTAAGATTTCTCTGCAGCGTGAATTTTCTTATGAAAACTAAGGGTTGAGGACCACTTACAGGCTTTGCCACATTCTTCACATTTGTAAGGTTTCTCTCCAGTATGAATTTTCTTATGATAACTAAGGGTTGAGGGCCACTTATAGGCTTTGCCACATTCTTCACATTTATAGGGTTTCTCTCCAGTATGAATTTTCTTATGATAACTAAGGGTTGAGCGCCACTTATAGGCTTTCCCACATACTTCACATTTGTAGAGTTTCTCTCCAGTATGAATTACCCTATGTGTAGTAAGGATTGAGAACATACTAAAGCCTTTGCCACATTCTTCACATTTGTAGGGTTTCTCTCCAGTATGAATTTTCTTGTGACAACAAAGGGTTGAGAACCACTTAAAGGCTTCGCCACATTCTTCACATTTATAGGGTTTCTCTCCATCATGAATTCTCTTGTGTTTAGTAAGGTTTGAGGACCAGCTGAAGGCTTTGCCACATTCTTCACATTTGTAAGGTTTCTCTCCAGTATGAAGTACCTTATGTTTAGTAAGGCTTGAGAACACACTAAAGCTTTTGCCACATTCTTCACATTTGTAGGGTTTCTCTCCAGTATGAATTTTCTTATGATAACTAAGGGTTGAGCGACACTTAAAGGTTTTGCCACATTTTTCACATTTGTAGGGTTTCTCTCCAGCATGAATTCTCTTGTGCTTAGAAAGGTTTGAGGACCAGCTGAAGACTTTGCCATGTTCTTTATATTTGTAGAGTTTCTCTCTGGTATGAATTACCTTGTGTTTACTAAGGACTGAGAACTTACTAAAGGCTTTGCCACATTCTTTACATTTGTAGGATTTCTTTCCAGTATGAATTCTCTTATAATAAGTAAGTGTTGAGGACCAGTTAAAGGCTTTGCCATCTTCTTCACATTTGTAGGAATTCTCTCTAGTACAAATTCTTTTATGGTGAGATAGGTGTGAAAGCATGCAAAATGATCTGACATATTCTTTACATTTCAAAAGTTTCTTTCCAGTATGTCTTGTCTTATGTCTGTTTGAATTTGAACGTTTATTAAAGACGTTTGCATATTTGCCACATTGAAATACTTTGCTCTGTGTAGTTGTCAAACTCTGGTTAAGCCGATTATAACCTTTTTTGTGCACCTTACACTCATCCACATTGGTACAATCAATTTTTAACTGTAAATTCTCACGTCCACATTTTTCATATTTTCTCAATATCACTTTTTGGAGAGAATCTTCTATGCCCTGCTCTGGCCAAAGGTCTTGAGCAAAATGAGAACATATAACTGAAAAGAAATAAAAACAACAAATTAGTCCACTTATTAGACTCAGATAAATATAGTTTCCAAATCTAACCTATAAATTATTCAAACTACATAAGCAAGATGACATTGCAAATGACACAGGCCCTAATTCTTCACAGACATATAAATGTAATGAAAACATACAGACCAAACTACGTATGAAGATAATTTATACATGAGTTAAGTGTGTGCAGTGCCTGAATTAAGCCCAATGCAAAGAGCCACATAGAAGAAAGAAAAGTTTGTTAAATTTACCCAATACAACTCTTTCTGCTCCTCAATATTACCTAGTCCCTTCAGAAGTAAATTGTCAACTTGTTTGTTTGTTTGTTTGTTAAGGAAAGTAAAATATTGGCACATACGATTTAATTTCTGTCTTCCACGGTCCTTACCACACACTGGTTTCTGTCTCCCACGACAAAAAGTGCTGACAGATATGGTGATATACTTTGAAATGACACTTTTGAGTCTGCTGAGACCAAAGGTAAATGCACTGCAGCAGAGCACTGCAGTGCTGCAGAGAAAGAACAGGTGTACCAAGTGATTACTTTTCAGAAGAAACATAAATAATCTCTCTTAACTAAAACTAAACACAAAATTTCAGACAAGACAAATCTGAAGACGTTTGAGAGACCCACATAATCTCTAGCCAAGATCATTATTTTCTGACTGTGCCAGGACAAAGCTACATTATAAACTTTGTGACAGGTAGCCTTTTTAAATGTCCAAATCTCAAAGATTACAATCTATACAAAATAGGGCAATATAATCTCATCAAAAATATTATAAAATTTTCATAAAGAAACCATTAAAATGTATACACTAATTTTAAAAACTGAATAACATTCGGTGAGTGAAATAGGAAAACAAAAGAGTATAGAAAATCAGAAAAATGAGGATAAGAAAAAAAATAACCAGTGAATTGTCAATAAAAGATTTGCAGGCCAGAAGAGAATTGCATGATATAGTCAAAGTCCTAAAAAAAAAAAAAGAAAAAAGAAAAAAAAAATAGCAAACAAGTGAGAATAATACCATCAGCAAATCTGTCCTGTCTAATAGGAAAAAACAAACAAAAGAAAGAAACTTTCATAATAACTAAATTCTTAAGAAGTATATTGGGACTGCATATGTCTTCCATAGGAAACATGCCGAAAGCAGTTCTTACCACTGAAAATAACATAATACAAGAAAAAAATACATTATTTTCTAGAAAAGATATGCACATACAAAAAATTGAATTTCTAGCATTATTCTAATGGTGCAGAAAAGATTTTTAATTATTCTCTAACATTTGAGAGATAAAAGCATAGGAATTATTATAAACATCTGTTAATGAATATACAACATAAATAGATAAACTTAGCAACATCAGTGACAAATTTAAGGGCAGACATAATCAGGAAGAATTTTTTATGCAACCAAAGTTAATTTTTCACCTGATTAAAGTATGTTGTTGTATTTTTAGAGGTTTTATGTAATCCCCAAGATACCACACACATAAAAACTATATATATATACAAAAGAAAAATAAGAAAGTGAAAGCATATCAATACAAAAATCAGAAAGAAACAAAGGAAGACAGAGAGAGAAAATGAGGGACAACAGGCAAGAATCAAATAGAATAGGTAATAAAATAAAAGTAACGCCTTCACTTTCCAAAATGTATTTAAATATATGGAAAATTAACTTTCAAATCAACAGATTTTTTATAGATTTATTAACATTTTTTCTTTTGAGACAAAGTTTTACTCTTGTCGCCCAGGCTGGAGTGCAATGAGACTATCTCAGCTCACTGTAACCTCTGCCTTTCAGGTTCAAGAAATTCTCCTGCCTCAGATTCCCAAGTAGCTGGGATTACCAAAGTCCACCAACACGCCCAGCTAATTTTTGTATTTTTAGTAGAGATGGGGTTTCACAATGTTGGCCAGGGTGGTCTGGAACCCCTGACCTCAGGTGATCCACCCACCTTGGCCTCCTAAAGTGCTAGGATTACAGGCATGAGTCACTGTGCACGGCCTATTAAATATTTTAAATATCAAGAACCAACTTGCCTTTCTACAAGGATCAGTTGAAATCTAATATTAAAAAGGCTCAAAGTAGCAAGATGGAAGTAGACATTTCATGCAAATATTAATCAAATGAGAGTAGAATAAGTCAAAATAATATTACACAAGCTAAATTTTTAGTCAAGGACTCATATGTTATAAAATGCACTTGACAGTGAAACTCCAAAGAGACAAAGAAAGATATTAAAAATAATAGATTAAGTGGGAACCTGTGAAAACTTTGAATACGTGTGTGTGTGTGTGTGTGTGTGCGTCACACAGGATTACAAATATATAAATCAAATACTGACAGAGTAGAAGAAACACAAGGAGAGCAATATAATTATAGTAGGATATTATTATACCACACTTTCTGTAATAAAAATCAAAATAGAGGAGGCTGGCAAGATGGCTGAATAGGAACAGCTCTGGTCTGCAGCTCCCAGGGTGATCGACACAGAAGGTGGGTGATTTCTGCATTTCCAACTGAGGTACCCGGTTCATCCCATTAGGACTGGTTGAACAGTGGGTGCAGCTCACTGAGTAGGAGCCAAAGCAGCGTGGGACATTGCCTCACGGGGAAGTGCAAGGGGTTGGGGAACTCCCTCTCCTAGCCAAGGGAAGGGTTTAGGGACTGCACCATGAAGCACAGTGCTCTCCAGCACAGATACTGTGCTTTTCCTGTGGTCTTCATAAGCTGCAGACCAGGAGATTCCCTCCGGTGCCTATGACACCAGGTCCCTGGGTTTCGAGCACAAAACTTGAAAGCACAAAGACTGAACTGGGTGGAGCCTACCGCAGCTCAGCAAGATCAGACTGTATCTCAAGATTCCTCCTCTTTGGGCAGGGCATCTCTGAAAAAAGAGGCAGCAGCCACAGTCAGGGGAATATAGATAAAACACCCATCTCCCTGGGACAGAGCACCTGGGGTAAGGGACAGCTGTGAGTGCAGCTTTAGCAGACTTAAACATCCCTGCTGGACAACTCTGAAGAGAGAAGTGGATCTATCAGCACAGCATTCGAGCTCTGCTAAGGGTCAGACTGCCACCTCAAGTCTCCTGATGCTCTGCTAAGGGTCAGACTGCCACCTCAAGTCTCCTGATTGAGACTCCTGATTGCCACCCGTGTCTCCTGATTGAGAGACACCTCCCAGTAGAAGCTGATAGACACCTCGTACAGGAGAGCTCTAGCTGGCCTTTGGCGGGTGGCCTCTGGGACAAAGCTTCCAGAGGAAGGAACAGGCAGCAATCTTTGCTGTTCTGCAGCCTCCACTGGTGATACCCAGGCAACCAGGGTCTGGAGTGGGCCTCCAGCAAGCTCCAGCAGATCTGCAGCAGAGGGTCCTGACTGTTAAAAGGAAAACAAACAGAAAGGAATAGAAGCAACATGTACAAAAAGGATGTTTACTCAGAGACCCCATCCGAACGTCATCAACATCAAAGACCAAAGATAGATAAATCCATAAAGATGGGGAGAAGTCAGCGCAAAAAGGCTGAAAATTCCAAAAACCAGAATGCCTGTTCTCCTCCAAAGGATCACAACTCATCACCAGTAAAAAAACAAAACTGAATGGAAAATAAGTCTGATGAATTGACAAACTCAAATTTGACAAATTTCAGAGGTGGGTAATAACAAACTCCTCCAAGCTAAAGGAGCATGTTCTAACCCAATGCCAGGAAGCCAAGAACCTTGAAAAAAAGGTTAGATGGATTGCTAATGAGAATAACCACTTCAGAGAAGAACATAAATGCCTGATGGAGATGAAAAACACAGCATGGCCAGGCGCGGTGGCTCAAGCCTGTAATCCCAGCACTTTGGGAGGCCGAGACGGGCGGATCACGAGGTCAGGAGATCGAGACCATCCTGGGTAACACAGTGAAACCCCGTCTCTACTAAAAATACAAAAACTTAGCCGGGCGAGGTGGCAGGCGCCTGTAGTCCCAGCTACTCGGGAGGCTGAGGCAGGAGAATGGCGTGAACCTGGGAGGCGGAGCTTGCAGTGAGCTGAGATCCAGCCACTGCACTCCAGCATGGGTGACAGAGCGAGACTCCGTCTCAATAAAAAAAAAAAAAGAAAAACACAGCATGAGAACTTCATGAAGCATGCGCAAATATCAACAGCTCAATTGATAAAGCGGAAGAAAGGATATCACAGATTGAAGATCAATTTAATGAAATAAAGCAAGAAGACAAGATTAGAGAAAAAAAAGAATAAAAAGAAATGAACAAAGCCTCCAAGAAATATGGGACTATGTAAAAAAAGACCAAATCTATGTTTGATTGGAGTACCTGAAAGTGACAGGGAGAATGGAACCAAGTTGGAAAACACTCTTTAGGATATCATCTAGGAGAATATCCCCAACCTAGCGAGACAGGCCAACATTCAAATTCAGAAAATACAGAGACCACCACAAAGATACTCCTCGAGAAGAGCAACCCCAAGACACAGAATCGTCAGATACGCCAAGGTTGAAATGAAAAGAAAACGGTAGAGGGCAGCCTGAAAGAAAGGCTGGGTTACCCATCAAAGTAAGCCCATCAGACTAACAATGGATCTCTCTACAGAAACCCTACAAGCCAGAACAGAGTGGGGCCAATACTCAACATTCTTAAAGAAAGGAATTTTCAACCCAGAATTTCATATCCAGCCAAACTAAGCTTCATAAGTAAAGGAGAAAATCCTTTACAGACAAGCAAATGTTGAGAGATTTTGTCACCACCGGGCCTGCCTTACAAGAGCTCATGAAGGAAGCACTGAACATAAAAAGGAAAGACTGGTACCAGCCACTGCAAAAACATACCAAATTGTAAAGACAATTAACACTATGAAGAAACCGCATCAACTAATAGGCAAAATAACCAGCTAGCATCATAATGACAGGATCAAATTCACACATAACAATATTAACCTTAAATGTAAACATGCTAAATGCCCCAATTAAAAGACACAGAATGGCAAATTGAATAAAGAGTCAAGATCCATCGCAGTGATGTATTCAGGAGATCCATCTCACATGAAGAGACACACAGAAGGCTCAGAATAAAGGGATGAAGATCTACCAAACAAATGAAAACAAACAAACAAAAAAAGCAGGGGTTGCAAATCTACTCTCTGATAAAACCAGACTTTAAACCAGCAAAGATCAAAAGAGACAAAGAAGGTCATTACATAATGGTAAAGGGATAAATTCAACCAGAAGAGCTAACTATCCTAAATATATATGCACCCAATACAGGAGCATCCAGATTCACAGAGTTAAGTCCTTAGAGACCTACAAAGAGACTGAGACTTCCATATAATAACAGGAGATTTTAATACCCTGCTGTTAGATCAATGTGACAGGTTAACAAGGATATCCAGGACTTGAACTCAGCTCTGCACCAAGCAGACCCAATAGACATCTACAGAACTCTCCACCCCAAATCTACAGAATATACATTCTTCTCAGCACCACATCTAAAATCACTCCTCAGAAAACGGAAGAGAACAGAAATTACTACAAACTGTCTCTCGGACCACAGTGCAATCAAATTAGAACTCAGGATTAAGAAACTCACTCAAAACTGCACAACTTACATGGAAACTGAACTACCTGCTCCTGAATGACTACTGGGTAAATAACAAAATGAAGGCAGAAATAAGATCAAGTCAGCTTCATCCCTGGGATGCAAGACTAGTTCAATATACATGAAACAATTAACATAATCAATCACATAAACAGAACCAGTGACAAAAACCACATGATTATCTCAAAAGATGCAGAAAAGGTCTTCAACAAAATTCAACAGTCTTCATGCTAAAAACTCACAATAAACTAGATATAGATGGAACGTATCTCAAAATAATAAGAGCTATTTATGACAACCCCCACAGACAATATCATACTAAGTGGGCAAAAACTGGAAGCATTCCCTTTGAAAACTGGCACAAGCCGGGCACGGTGGCTCAAGCCTGTAATCCCAGCACTTTGGGAGGCTGAGACGGGCGGATCACAAGGTCAGGAGATCGAGACCATCCTGGCTAACACGGTGAAACCCCGTCTCTACTAAAAAATACAAAAAACTAGCCGGGCGAGGTGGCGGGCGCCTGTGGTCCCAGCTACTCCGGAGGCTGAGGCAGGAGAATGGCGTAAACCCGGGAGGCAGAGCTTGCAGTGAGCTGAGATCCGGCCACTGCACTCCAGCCTGGGCGACAGAGCCAGACTCAGTCTCAAAAAAAAAAAAAAAAAAAAAGAAAACTGGCACAAGACAGGGATGCCCTCTCTCACCACTCCTATTCAACACATTACTGGAGGTTCTGGTGACAGCAATCAGGCAAGAAAAAGAAATAAAGGATATTCAAATACGAAAAGAGGAAGTCAAATTGTCTCTATTTGCAGATGACATGATCGTATATTTAGAAAACACCATTGTCTCAGCCCAAAATCTCCCTAAATGGATAAGCAACTTCAGCAAAGTCTCAGAATACAAAATCGATGTGCAAAAATCATAAGCATTCCTATATCCTATACATCAATAATAGAGTCAAATCATGAGTGAACTCCCATTCATAATTGCTACAAAGAGAGTAAAATACCTAGCAATACAACTTACAAGGGATGTGAAGGACCTCTTCAAGAACTGCAAACCACTGCTCAAGAAAATAAGAGAGGACACAAAAAATGTAAGAACATTCCATGGCCAGGTGCAGTGGCTCATGCCTCTAATCCCAGAACTTTGGGAGGCCGAGACGGGCAGATCACAAGGTCAGGAGATCGAGATCATCCTGGCTAACACTGTGAAACCCCGTGTCTACTAAAAATACAGAAAATTAGCTGGGCATGGTGGCGGGTGCCTGTAGTCCCAGCTACTCGGGAGGCTGAGGCAGGAAAATGGTGTGAACCTGTCAGGCAGAACTTGCAGTGAGCTGAGATCGAGCCACTGCACTTCAGCCTAGGCAACAGAGTGAGACTTCGTCTCAAAAAACAAACAAACAAACAAAAAAACAGAAAACAAAATGCAAGAACATTCCATACTCATGCATAGAAATAATCAATATCATGAAAATGGCCACACTGCCCAAAGTAATTTATAGATTCAGTGCTATCCCCATCAATCTCCCATTGACTTTCTTCACAGAATTAGAAAAAACTGCTTTAAATTTCATATGGAACGAAAAAAAAGCTCATATAGCCAAGACAATCCTAAGTAAAAAGAACAAAGCTGGAGGCATCATGCTACCTGACTTCAAACTATACTACAAGGCTATAGTAACCAAAATAGTATGGTACTGGTATCAAAACAGAAATATAGACCAATGGAACAAAGAGGCCTCAGAAATAACACCACTCATCTACAACCACCTGATCTTTGACAAAGATGACAAAAACAAGCAATGGGGAAAGGATTCCCTATTTAATAAATGGTGTTGAAAAAAATGGCTAGCCATATGCGGAAAACTGAAACTGGTCCCCTTCCTTACACCTTACACAAAAATTAACTCAAGATGAATGAAAGACTTAAATGTTAACACCCCAAACCATAAAAACCCTAGAAGAAAACCTAGACAGTACTATTCAGGACACAGGCATGGACAAAGACTTCATGACTAAAACACCAAAAACAATGGCAACAAAAGCCAAAATTGACAAATGGAACCTAATTAACTAAAGAGCTTCTGCATAGCAAAGGAAACTATCATCAGAGTGTACAGGCAACCTACGGAATGGGAGAAAAATTATGCAATCTATCCATCTGACAAAGGGCTAATATCCAGGATCTACAAAGAACTTAAACAAATTTACAAGAAAAAAAAAAAAAAAAAAACCACCCCACCAAAAAGTGGGCAAAAAGGATCTAGAACTAGAAATACCGTTTGACCCAGCAATCCCATTACTGAGTATATACTCAAAAGATTATAAATCATTCTACTATAAAGGCACATGAACTCGTATGTTTTTTGCAGCACTATTCACAATAGAAAAGACTTGGAACCAACCCAAATGACCATCAGTAATATACTGGATAAAGAAAATGTGGCACATATACACCATGGAATACTATGCAGCCATAAAAAAAAAAAGAGTTCATGTCCTTTGCAGGGACATCGATGAAGCTGGAAACCATCATTCTCAGCAAACTAACACAAGAACAGAAACTGAAACACAGCATGTTCTCACTCATAAGTGGGAGTGGAACAATGAAAACACAGGGACACAGGAAGCGGAACATCACACGGGGTCCTGTCAGGGGGTGGGGGACTAGGGGAGGGATAACATTAGGAGAAATACCTAATGTAGATAATGAGTTGATGGGTGCAGCAAACCCCCATGGCACGTGTATACCTATGTAAGAAACCTGCACGTTCTGCACATGTACCCCAGAATTTAAATTATAATAAAAAATCATGGCATAAACCCGGGAGGCGGAGCTTGCAGTGAGCTGAGATCCGGCCACTGCACCCCAGCCTGGGCGACAGAGCAAGACTCCGTCTTAAAAAAAAAAAAAAAAAAATCAAAACAGAATATCAATAAGGAAACAGACTAATTAAAAGTGGTATAAAACAACTATTTCTGACAGAGGTATAAAGAACACTCGTACACACCTTTCTTAATAGTTCATACAATATATTTCTTGATAGACCATCTCTTAGGCCAAACAAGAAGTCTCACCAAATTTTTTAAAACTGAAATTTTATGAATTATTTTCTATGACTAAACTCGAATGTGAGTATACAACAACAACAACAACAACAACAACACCTGAAAAACAAACAAATGATCAAAAAAAACCCAAATATGCCAGGCACGGTGGCTCATGCCTGTAATCCCAGCACCTTGGAAGGCCAAGGCAGGCAAATCACAAGGTCAGGAGATCAAGACCATTCTGGCCAACACAGTAAAACCCTGTCTCTACCAAAATACAAAAAAAAAGCGAGGCTTGGTGGCACACACCTGCAGTCCGAGCTACTTGGGAGGCTTAGGCAGGGAAATCGCTTGAACCCAAGAGGTGGAGGTTGCAATGAGCTGAGATCATGCCACTGCACTGCAGCCTGGTGGTACAGCAAGACTCCATCTCAAAAAAAGCAAAAATAAGGGCCGGGCGCGGTGGCTCAAGCCTGTAATCCCAGCACTTTGGGAGGCCGAGACGGGTGGATCACGAGGTCAGGAGATCGAGACCATCCTGGCTAACACGGTGAAACCCCGTCTCTACTAAAAAAATACAAAAACCTAGCTGGGCGAGGTGGCGGGCGCCTGTAGTCCCAGCTACTCGGGAGGCTGAGGCAGGAGAATGGCGTAAACCCGGGAGGCGGAGCTTGCAGTGAGCTGAGATCCGGCCACTGCACTCCAGCCTGGGTGACAGAGCTAGACACCGTCTCAAAACAAACAAACAAAAAAATATATACATATATATATGAATTTAACAAAACACTCGAGCATGCTCTTAAGCAAAGGTTGTAATGTTAATATTGTAAAGAGGTTCAAACTGCTCAATATATTCTACAAATTTAATGAAATGTTTTTCAAATTTCTCATTGCATTTTTGAAAAAATAGAAACAGCACCCTAATACACTTAAACTATATGATAAAAGAGGAAGAAAACAATCTTATTTACAATAGCACTAAAATAATAAATATCTGAGAACAAATTTAACTGAGGAGCTGAAAAAGTTTTCAAGTGAAATATTTATCAATGAAAAATAATGAGAACACAAACAAATTTAAATATATTTTATGTCTATCAATTCAAAGAATAAATGTTAAAATGCCATATTATCCAAAATGATCTCCAGATTCAATGAACTCTCTATCAATATTACAGTTTTTTTTTCACAGTAATAAAAAATACAATCATAAAATTTACATGAAACTACAAGAAAGTGAATAGGCAAAGCAATCTTGAAGAAAAAGAAAAAAGCAGGACATCATACTTTATACTTTCAAACTATATTTCAAGACTATAGTAATAAAAACAGGAGAAATGTGCAGAAAAATGAGCCAAAAAAACCCAATGATACAGAAACCACTAGTCTCACATTTCAGAGATGATGGAAAAAGAGAATGTAAAAGATAGTTTAACATGAAGTATCTTAAAATTATGCAGATATCTGTGTGTCCACAAACACAAACAAACAAAAGTCAGATTGTACACTCTCTTGTACGCCATGAACAGTACTTTGGCTGTCACTGTAAACTTGAAGATTACTGAAGGGAAAGAATTCTTAGAAATTTTGAAAGCATAAGATAGAAGATGCCCCTGTGTGAGAGAAAATTTAAAAAATAAAAATAAAAATTAGGCTTTCCAGAAACTATTTATTTGGAACACAGCTTCCGTATCACTTTAAGGACTGGCTTTCTCCTTGACCTTGGACCTCTCATGCATGTCATCTATTGTATTCATTCTCACCTACCTGGGGGTTCTTCCACCATCTCATATCTCTTCACATTCCAGGGCTCTTTTCCTTGCTCCAGAAAAATGATCAGGTCTGGCTTAAAGGCAGCAATCCCTGTTTTATTAAAAATGAACAACATGTATCTTGCTCATATTCTCCAATTACCAACTTGGTAATGTGCTCAGTAAAGAGGATGTAATAGAATATTCTAATACATTTATCCCAAAATACTAAACTATAAAACGTTGGGAAAAAGGTTTATGGGGTGCCTGTATAAACTGGCCACAAAAATATGGGACAATAAGTTGTGGAAAGACACAGGAGGTCTCTGAGGAAAGCCTCCTTACTACCGTCACGTTCCCATGACCACAGCGTGACCTGCTCTCTTATTTATAAACACCGTGCTCAAGGAGAAAGATACTCCTTTGAAGCATTGGAATGTGGCCAGATATGCTGGCTCCCAGTTAGGCCCACTCCCCACAGCTGCTGTCTGATAAGTTAAAGAATAAATCAGTAGTTAAGTTTATGCTGCTTCAGCACAAAGAAAATGTACCCCAACTACCACTACTCTAGGTGTATGACACACCGCCTCCCTTTCACCGTTTCACCCCTTCTCATTCCTTCATCCCCACCACACTTTATGTACCCTACAGGTGGTGTTAAGGCTGGTCCCCAACAATAACAGAAATTTCTAAATATTTAGAAAATACTCTAATTTTGCAGGTTCTTAATTTTATCACCTGGTACTACTGAATTAAAACTTGGGGGTTGCCAGCAAACTTTTTTTTTTTTTTTTTTTTTTTTTTTGAGACGGAGTCTGGCTCTGTCACCCAGGCTGGATGGAGTGCAGTGGCGCGATCTCGGCTCACTGCAAGCTCCGCCTCCCGGGTTTACGCCATTCTCCTGCCTCAGCCTCCCGAGTAGCTGGGACTACAGGCGCCCGCCACCTCGCCCGGCTAGTTTTTTGTATTTTTTAGTAGAGACGGGGTTTCACCGTGTTAGCCAGGATGGTCTCGATCTCCTGACCTCGTGATCCGCCCGTCTCGGCCTCCCAAAGTGCTGGGATTACAGGCTTGAGCCACCGCGCCCGGCCTGCCAGCAAACTTTTGAAATTACCATTAATCTAAAGTGAAGGACACAGATCAGCTCAAAAATGTGGTAAGTTCAGGTCAAGATGAAACATCTTGAAATTTTTTTTCTATATGGAAAAATCCCCATGATTTTCTTGAAAACAAAAATCTGAAAGCATAAATTACCAAAAAGAAATTATACAAAAAAGAAATGATGTTGGGAGCTGAAAGCCTGAGGGTCGTGACCCACTCAGCATTCCACTGGAGGCTATATGATCAAACAGCAAACTGTTTATCATGAATGCAAAATGTGGGCAAACTCGCTTCTGCTCCTGCCACCAGAAGGTACATTGAGGGCAGTCACTCCCTGGTGCCATGTTTCTTGAGGTTATCTACTGTAACATCTGGAGACTACTGTTCAAAGAATGCAGTCGTGCAGTCCTGCACTGAGTCAAGCAGCTGACCACAACCTCCCCCTTCTCCCTATCTCCTTGATTCAATAAATACAAAGGGCTATAGAGGCTCAGGGCCCTTATTACTAGAAGCAAAGAGTCCCCTGACTCCTTCTTCCAAATATACTCTTTTTTCTTTGTCTTTATTCCCACATTCATCCCCCTTTGTTCAGTCCAATAAGGTCTGCAGCAAAGCGGCATCCACACACAGGGACTTTGAGACATGAATGAAGAAAGGTCTGCTGGAGCAGAAGTGAAATTGACCAGATGAATGGGGACCCTGAGACAAAATTGCCAGAAGTGGATATAAGGTCAGTGCTCTAAAGAAATACTGGGAATGGGAACTTTCTGAATCAAGGTAACATGAGCAGAATTTGTCTATTGAAGAAACACATTTATGTGCAGTTGCTTAAAGTTCTGTTGAAACAGTCTGGAGCTCAAGTTAATTCACAGACATTAACTAAGCTTCTGAAGGAGGTTATTACGTATAACTTATGGTTTCTGCAGGCAGGCACTCTCAATGTGGAAAATTGGGACAGAGTAGGAGACGGATTGAAATGGGTTCATCAAAAAGGCCTTAAAGTAGACCCTTCTGTTCTTTTCTGCTTGGGGTTTGGTTTGCACAGTCCTACTGCTGCTGTCTCCTTCTTATTCTGTCAGACAACAAGAGTCAGGTTCTGAGTCTCAAGAATTAAAAAGATAATTTGTTCCTCCGACAATGCCTATTGAAAATAATGAGCAAAAGAAAGGGGAGAATTGGCCACTTGCTAAGCAGGAAACAGGAGAGAATTGGTCTCTGCCACCCCCTGCAATAACAGAAGTAGAAACCCCCATACAAAATAATTTTGCATGCTGCTGCTGTGGCTGGGGAGCCTTTAGGACCTTGTGCTTTTCCTATTACTGTGAGGACTGATCCAAACAATCCGCAACGTCTTTTACGTGAGCACACTCCTGTACAGTTTAAATTACTAAAAGAATTAAAAGTTAGTGTGGTTAATTCACTATAGGGCTGTTAGAATCGGTGTTTAGTGTCATGCACCTCCCACCCTTTCATATAAAACATTTGGCTGCACTTGCTTATCCACCAGGACACAGCTGACATGGAGCTTAAATTGGCAAGAAATGTGTGCAGACCAGGCGAGGCAGAATCAAGCCGCTGGTCAAGGAAACATTACAGAGGAAATGATGACAGGCAGTGGCCCATTTTCAGATCTGGTACAACAATTAACATTCCCAGAGGCTGCCTGCCTTAGCCGCCAAGCACACTTGGAGAACAATTCCTGAAGAGGGAGTTCCAGTGCAGTCTTTCTACATATCACGCAGGGATCATGAAAGCCTTATGCACAATTTATTGCATGGCTGCTAGAGGCAGTGTGGCATCAGATCCCTCATAACCCGGCTCCAGAAATGCTTACCATAATTCTAACCTATGAAAACCCAAATGCAGATTGCAAGCGAGTAATGGCTCCCGTGAGATCCACAAAAAGCTTGGGGAATTATCTTAAAGCTTGTCAGAATGTAGGAATTTGATTTCATTGTTCTACAATGTTAGCGCAAGTAATAGCTAGTTTAGCAGTTGACAGATCTAAAAGGAGCCAAGAGTCAAACCTTCAAGTGGAAAAATGTTATAATTGTGGAAAAACCGGACATTTCAAAAAGGGATGTCACCAGATCTCAGGACAGAAAGGACCTCACAATGCAGTGCCCCCAACCCTGAGCAGAAAAAACACCAGGACTCTGTCCTCACTGTAACAAAGGGAATCACTCGGGTGTACCAATGGCAATCATTGGGCTAATCAGTGCTGCTTGAATGACACCCCCCTGTTGGGAATCGAGAAGGGGGCCTGGACCCAGGCCCCTCAAACAATGAAGACATTCCCAGTTCAGACCACAACCCCATATAAAGGGTTGGTCCCAGGAGAAACATTGATTTCCTCTCCCCAGGAACACCAGGAAGTACTGGATTAGATCTCCCAGTCAGAGAAAGAATTACATTAGTCGCAGGAGACAAACCTACCAAAGTACCCAATGTTATTTGGGGACCTATACCAGCAGCATACATGGGACTAATTTTAGGCAAAAGCTGCCTTAACTTGCAAGGCATCACTGTAGTCCCAGGAGTAGTTGACTCTGATTATGAAGGAGAAATTCAAGTAGTTTTAATATCACAAGATCTTTGGGTTTTTGAACCAGGGGAATATATAGTGTAAATATTGCTTATGTCCTGCAAATTACACCCTTCTCCACAAAAGGAGAAATGAAGAAATAAAGGGTTTGGGAGCACAACTACATGAGAAACCCATCTATCACAACCCATAGTCTCTAATAGACCCACCTGTGTAGTGCAAATTAAAAGAAATTTTATGGGCTTATGGAAACAGGAGCTGATGTGTCAGTAATATCCAGTAAGGATTAGCCCGTATCTTGGCCCATTTTGGGTCGCATCCCTGGGCTATGGATTCCTGTTAATCTGTCCGAGCCTTGGGCTGCCACCCCCTCTCTGCACTTCATGAAACTTCTTCTAATTCAACTTACTCATTGTGTCCGTACAGCCTTAGGCATAATAGTTTTTGCTATTGTTTCCTTGGTCACACTAATAACTTCTGTTGTGATGTCCTCTGTAGCTTTGCATAGTTCTATTCAACAGTTCTACGGTGAGGAGAACAAGTACAAAGCTTCAATTGCAACAGCAATTGTGTTCTCATTTAAATCACACTCATATTTGTGTAACCAACTTAGAATATAACCAAAGTGAGTATCCATGGGAACTTGTGAGAGCCCATTTGCAGGGAACTTTCACATCCAACATCACCTTTGACACTGGTGAATTACAAAACAAAATTCTTGATTTAAATAGGTAAACTCAAGAGTTTCAGCATTCTTTAGAAGACTGGACCGAATTCCAGAAAGGCTTGGAGAGCCTCAATCCTTGGACCTATCTAAAGCACCACATTAAAATCTCATATGTAGTTCTTGGGGTAATGCTGTTCTGTCTCTGTTTTCTGTTCATAGTCTGTAAAATTGGATGGACCAGCAATCAGAAAATGACAGCTGCCCAACCTGGCCTTACATTTATTCGATTAATGCATAAACAGAAAGGGGGAAATGTTAGGAGCTGAAACTCTGAGGGTCATTCCACTGGAAGGAATATGATCAAACAGTAAACTGTTTATAATGAATGCAGAATGTGGGCAAACTTGCATCTGCTCCTGCCACCAGAAGGTACACTGAGGGCAGTCACCCCCTGGTGCCATGCTCCTTGTGGTTATCTACTGGAACATCTGGAGAGTACTGTTCAAAGAATAGTCATGCAGGCCTGCATTAAGTCAAGCGGCTGACCACAACCTCCTTCTGCTCCCTGTCTCCTTTACTCCATAAATATGAAGGGCTATAGAAGCTCCAGTCGCTTGTTCACTAGAAGCAAGGAGCCCCCTGACCCCTTCTTCCAAATATACTCTTTTGTCTTTGCATTTATTCTCGCGTTCATCCTCCTTTGTTCAGTCCAATAAGGTCTGCAGCAAAATGAAACCTGTAGCGTATACTAGGAATTGCATATTAAAGTTATTCTCACCCAGGAAGACCAGGTTTCTGTAGTTCTCTAACATCACATTTCTATATAAATTCTGCTGTGCAGTGTCCAGGAATTGCCACTCCTCCAGAGAGAATTCTACGGCCACATCCCTAAATGTCAGAGATCCCTGGAAAACACAAACAAACACTCATACTTACCAATTGGTCATGGGCAGAATTTTTAATTTCACTCAAGGTAAAATGGAGAGAGTAAAGAGAGCTGGTTCTGACTCATAAGCAGGATGGAAATTATTCAATAAAATAGTTTTCAACACAGAAATATTCTCTAATGTTTTCTCTAACTCTGACAAAAGAAAGTGGTATAAGATCCATAACATCAGTGTATATGTAATATTTTTCTGGATAATAAAGTATAAATTGGGGAAATAAACACTAGCACATACAATTTTGAGTGCTGTATTTACATCATACAGAATTAATTGTGTGCCAGGCATGGTGGCTCATGCCTGTAATCCCAGCACTTTGGGAAGCTGAGGCGGGCAGATCACCTGACGTTGGAAGTTCGAGACCAGCCTGACCAACATGGAGAAAGTCTCTACTAAAAACACAAAATTAGCCAGTCGTGGTGGCATATGCCTGTAATCCTAGCTACTCAGGAGGCTGAGGTAGGAGAATCACTTGAATCCGGGAGGTGGAGGTTGCGGTGAGCCGAGATCACACCATTGCACTCCAGCTCGGGCAACATTAGCGAAACTCCATTTCAAAAAAAAAAAAAGGAATTAATTGTATTTTTCAGATGAAAAAGACATAGTTTTATATATTATTCAGATGGAATAGACATGTTAAGTTAGAAGGTATCAGTCCAATTTTAATGTGTACAATAAGGTAGAGATCCTGTTAACGCAGCTTTTTTTTTTTTTTTCAGAAGTTCTAGGATAAAGTCTGAGTTGCTGAATTTCTAATAAGCTCATCAGTATGCCAATGATTTTGGCACAAAAAGATTATTTGGTCAAACATCCAGTAATTGAATGAGCCTGTGTTTTTCTCAATTTTTCTGGTTTGTAGACAAAGGTGAGAGCCTTCATTTTCCAAAAACAGACAAATGCAAAGGAAACCTAAGAAAGAAGGGCAGCTGCCAGATTAAATGTGGTGGTTTGTTCACATCAGCTGCATAAAGATACCTAATAATGAAGAGAGGCCGGGTGTGGTGGCTCACACCTGTAATCCCAGCACTTTGGGAGGCCGAGGCAGGCGGATCACGACGTCAGGAGATCGAGACCATCCTGGCTAACACGGTGAAATCCCGTCTCTACTAAAAAATACAAAAAACTAGCTGGGCGAGGTGGCGGGCACCTGTAGTCCCAGCTACTTGGGAGGCTGAGGCAGGAGAATGGTGTGAACCCAGGAGGCGGAGCTTGCAGTGAGCAGAGATCATGCCATTGCACTCCAGCCTGGGCGACTGAGCGAGACTCTGTCTCCAAAAAAATAATAACTAAGAGAAAAATAATTCTATAGTGAAAAAATGTGTCAGAGACCTTATCGACTAAGTGATTTATTAACATCAACTACACTAGAACAAACTTTTATAATGTCCTGATGCACCCAGAAGGACACAGCATTGTTGCTGAGATACTGCACCCTGAAAGGTAAATCATAGTGTGAATTTGACCATAAGGAAACATTAGTTTTATGGAAAGTTCAAGATAGAGATATCTCCCATGTGCTGTAATGTTTAATAGTGATTTTAAGTAGTCTTTCTTTAGCACTGTAGAGAGCAGGTATCTCCTAACAATTCTTTAAGAATTTTCTCGGTAACAAATACCATACTGCTTCAATGAGTGTTTTCTTAATCCTGTACTGCATAGACATAATAAAGAACACAGATGAAACCTCAACATTACATGTTCTCTGTCTTCACTAAAAACACCAGGTTTTCCTCGATAGGTATTTGGAGTATCTACACCTTCCATGTTCAACAGCCACAAAGGGACATTTTTAATATTGCAGATTATAAATTCACAGTGATATTTCTGCATGGCATATAAGAAGCCGTAATATAGAGAAGGCTCTGGTATATAGAAAAATATATATTTTTCAGAGACTTTGATTATTGTAAGAATTTTTTAAAGTAGTTAAGAAAAACTCATTAGGGAGTAAAAACACAAGTACAGAAGTACACATTTGCAAGTACTAAACGCATGTTTCCTGGAGGAAGCAGAGTGGACACAGATCTTGATCTGAGACATGTTTAGCTGTAAAAGAAAAGGCCATTTTTTTTTCTCTTTCTCCTCCTTCTCTAGGATTCTTTCTCAGATAAAATGTTCTGGACAAGTTACACCGGCATCTTGAGAATATGCCTTTAAAAGTGTCAGTACCAGAGGTCTACCTGCTGTCACCACATCCACAGGCAGAAGGACCAACACAGAAAAACTCCATCCATTTGTGTCCTTTATAGCAGAAAAGACTAACAAAGAGTAGCTCCACAGAGATAAAAATATGCTTTTCTTTATTTTGTCCTCAGGAGCCATCCCCTGACACAAGCACCAGCAATTTCTGCTACAGATCTCTGACATTAATGGAAATAAGGGCCATGCTGTACTGTTCCTACCAAATCCAAACAGAATAGGTTCTTGGACCACCCTTTAATGCAAAGATGGAACTTAACTGTCATGAATGTATTTTGAATTCCTCATACTTGATTCTGGCCTCACCTTAGAGTCACATGAGCCACTTAATTACAACAACATGGATGCTTCCACCTGAACAATAAACAGAATCCATGGGCAGGGCACAAGTAAAAAGAGTTCTGCAAAATGGCCAGGTGATACTAATTAGAAGCCTGGGCTGATAACCCCTTAATTAAGCATTTCCTCTCAAGCTCTAATGAGCTTATAAAATCACTTGGTAATTTTGGTCCCACTCTATGAAACGTAATTCTGAGGTATGGAAAGGGTCCATAAACGGGTCTTTTAAACAAGTGCCCTGTCAATCATGATGTTGCTCCCCCTGGGCTTATTATTAGCATTAGTTAGAGAAATGAGGCACAACAGAGTCCCTTACATGCACCACTCTTGTCACAACACAAATACTTCTGGTACAAATGAAAACAATCATTCTTCATCCTAAAGTATTATATTCTTTGCTGTCTCTTTAAAGTTTACAGAGAAATAAAAAGCAATTTCTGAGTAAGTCTGCGTTTGGAGAACATGTGCACATGTACTAATGCAGTCTTTATTAAGCAGGTACTATGGGCTCAATAGGATGTTACAGAGCACTGTGATAGCACATTATGTGGTTTAATCCTAATAACACCCTGTGAGTTGATACTAAGTGTTCAATAATTCCAAGGCTTTAAAGGACCCAGCATTTTTATTTCTATTTCTGTTGATCTGTCACTGATTTTTTTCAAAAAATGCATAGAATAAAAGCTAAATATACACAGATGAAAGGGATACAAATGGAAAGAGTTTAATAAAATTTAGATAAATTTTTATTGTGTTTATATTTACTTTCTTGGGACTTGTGAATCAACTACTAGATCTGCAGGAACAGAAAACAAGCTGCTCAATAATGTCTCTGCAAGCTCTGGTTTTAATAAAAAATTTGAAAAGTAAGATCCTATAATGCATACTTTATATTTCCCATTTATCTGTTGGGTTGCAGAAAATGTTGAGCACCAGCTCTAAAAAGGCAACAGGATTCATGACCCAAAACTCTGATCTCTTCTAATCAGTTCTTTGAGGCAAGACTCCAGGGTAGAGCCAGACATAAATAAGGATTCCAAAAAGGGTGAATATGAACAAGGCTGGGGCAGAGTGTAGAGCCGATGTACAATTCTGTTCTCTATGCCACTGGGGGGTATTGTCAGTTCTTTTTTTTTAAAGCTTACTTAAGTAAACTTAAATCTGAGTTTGTGTAATTTTAATCTTTTTTAGCCACTGCCCTGTAAATTTTATATATAATATAATATACTAATACTAATACACTAATAGGCAGTTCAAAAAAAATTCCCTTAAGGTTTTCTAGAATAATTTTTTTTAGAAGAAAAATAAGTATTCACCCAGGCTGGAGTGCAGTGGCTGGATCTCAGCTCACTGCAAGCTCCGCCTCCTGGGTTTACGCCATTCTCCTGCCTCAGCCTCCCAAGTAGCTGGGACTACAGACGCCCGCCACCTCGCCCGGCTAGTTTTCTGTATTTTTTAGTAGAAAGGGGGTTTCACCGTGTTAGCCAGGATGGTCTGGACCTCCTGACGTCGTGATCCGCCCGTCTCGGCCTCCCAAAGTGCTGGGATTACAGGCTTGAGCCACCGCGCCCGGCCCGAAAAATAAGTATTCTTAGCAGGGTAAAAGAAATACAAATAATAATAACGACTCTTCTGTTTATAAGTTCAGGTGTAGACATCAGAAACCACAATATAAAGAAAGTGGCTCAAATAAAGCCCAAGTTTTTTGTACATATCTATTTATTGTACCCACCATCTGATGCATAATTCAACCACTTTTCCAGTTGCTATTCTAGACTAAAACTGCCAGGATGGTAGGAACCATGACTGCTTCATCTATTTTTCCTCTTTTTTCTGTCTTTCTTTAATTTTTTTTTTCTTTTTCTGAGACTGAGTCTCACTTTTTTGCCCAGGCTGGAGCGCAATGATGTGATCTTGACTCACTGCAGCCTCCTCCTCCCAGGTTCAATAGATTCTCCTGTCTCAGCCTCCCAAGTAGCCCGGACAACAGGCATGAGCCACCACACCCGGATAATTTTGGTATTTTTACCAGAGATGGGATTTCACCATGCTGACCAGGCTGGTCTAGAATTTCCTGACCTCAGGTGATCCACCCGTCTTGGCTTCCCAAAGTGCTGGGATTACAGGTATGAGCCACTGCACCCAGCCTTTTTCATCTATTTTTTTATGACTATATAAAATGGAAACAATTAGTTTATCTGTTTGAGCCTCCAGCCCTCCTGATTTTTTACCCAAGTACCAGGGAACTGGAAAAACTCTCATCTGGGTACCAATCAAAGATACTTCTTGTATAAGGGGAGAAACAAACACAAGATGACTCATTTCTCTCACACTGGGACAGAAGTAGAATTAACCACTCTTATCAGCCTGACACAATTCTGTTCTGGACATCCTCAAATGTCTCAAAGATTCACAGGTGATTGTGAGAGGGTTCCCAGTGACCCTGGGCTGATGGTCCAACGATAAGCCAGGCACAGAAGACTCAGGATGATTCTAAATAAAAAATAGAACTACTATGGCTGAACTCCAGAATCTGGGTTGTCTGTCCTGATTTGCTAGCTGTCCTGATTTGCTGGCTGTTGGGTAAGTAGAAGGACAAGAATACTTTACTCCAGTATCACATTTTACAGGTAGGTATAGTTGTGGTCGTGGCTCTGGATACTTTGTGGCCTTAAGATGCTTGTTTACCCTTACAGATGCTGCCATCATATTCCATTTATTCCTGGAGCCTCTCACATAACTGTGGCAGGTTAATGACGAAGATGTGAAAAGGTCAAAAAGACACATAAAAAGAGGAATTTAAAAATGTCCACGTTGATATCTCACAATGCAGAAAATATCTCCTGTTGGTTTTCTGTAAATTCTCAATCCAAAATCAGGCCCTGCCTTGTAAATCCCAGCAGAGGCCAGACCTAATTTGCTGATTCTAGCTGAAATCAACCTCACTCTGCATTTTTGGGTGACACAGCAAGTAGAGTGAAATCAAAGGAGAAATCCCCTCATAGAGGCTGCTCTAGAATATTCTAAATAATATTTTACCTTTAAAAAGCTGACACAAAATGAACATAAGAAGACAGTTTATTTGGGTCAAGCTTAAAGATTTTAACTTGAGACAAAATATTCAAATTGCCTGGAACCTACATTTTGATTAGCAGCACTTACAAGTGGATTTGTAAAGGTAAAAAAGAGGAACAGTGAGTGAGCTGACACAAAATTGGTTGTGAGAGATTCTTATTCATGCAAAATAACTTTAATAATTGATTGGATATACATCGTTAAGGTTAAGGATATGGAATATAGTGTCCAGTGTGGAATTATTAGTTTAATTTATAGCTACTTGTGGCAATAGTGAGCAGTCTCAAGAGATACATATATAGCTAAAAAAAGGGGGTGAAAAACACAATTGTGCTCTCATTTTAATGTCTGAGTTTGATACCTAAAAGGACTTGCATTCCTCATATATAAAATTTTTTTTTCTTTTCAATTCTGAAGACCTAGATTTAGAATATGGAGCTGCAAATTCAGGTCCTGCATGGGTAAAGTAGCAGCAATGTTCAGGTAAATGTTACCTGAACATTTGTGAGCACTTTAGCATGAGGAGGGAGGGAGAAGTGGAGATTCTCATGTCTACAGGTCTACTCAATGCACATATTTTACTCTGATTGGGTTTCGGTGCCCCATGGTCACTGAATCAGTTTCAGGTCTGAAGACACAAGTCATGGAAAGAGGTAAAATGGTTAATATCTGACCTATGAAGTTTGTAGAAATCTGTTCTAGCCTCTCTAAAAGTGACTGTAGAGGATGATAGATACCAAGTAGGTACAGACACAATTCCACCTGCATATTTAGGGGACAGCATGCACTTCGCAGCACAATTGTGAATTGACTGGAAGCCTGAGCAGAAAAGGCCTATCTAGACTAAAGCTTAGTTGGCACCTTATGTGTTTACATTACGTCTGGTAATTCTAGACAAGGTTTGGAAAATACAATTAGAAGCAAACTTTTCTTCAGTCCCAGAGGAACTCCACAATAACAGAACAGAAAGAAAACTGTTTTATTACACAATTATATGTGAATGTAACATGTATTAACAGTCAATTTGCTCAAGAGATTGCAAAGACAGAAAGACAGTCACCATAATTCATCTAAAAGTAGAATTTACAACACCATGTCATACATAGTTCATCATAAATTCACCTGGTAGTTAGGAAGGCCATCTCTGTATGCTAATCCGTTATAATCAATGACAAAATAAACTTTTCACATCTTCATGACTGGAGGTAGTTTTCAACTTGAACCCCGGTGCCTGCTGAAACTAGGCCTTAACTGTTCGACAAAAATTGTTGATTTGGGTGCTATCCTTTTGGCTATTTACATTTTAAAGCAATAGCTCTCTACTCCCTGAGCACTGGGCTAGAGTACTCCTGCTTTCCCTCTCCTGGTGGCTAGTGTACTCTCTTGACCCCATCATCTGCCACTGAGGAACAGCCCACAGCACAGGGCTCACAGCTGGAAACTGGCATCTTAGGTGAACCCCAATTGCCACAGCAGCACTCCAGCGCCACATCAGAGAGTGAAGCCTGAGCAGCAGGAGGAGAGCCTGCAGACCTCCTGGGTAGAATTGCACCTTCACAATAATAGAAAAGGGAGAAGTGTTTCAGCCTTAGTTTTTATTTAGAACGGTGACATGAAAAAATACTGCCGGGTTTTAGCATGAGTCCAGATAGAGACAGCTCTGAGAGTTCTCACTGTGACAGCCCACGTCTTTCACAGACACCATGGAATACTAATAGGGTTTCTGAAACAGATACGCAATGCATTCGAGAGAAAAACAGCTCTCATTCTGAGAAAGATTATATTGAGAGAAAAATGTTACAGCGTCTTAAGAAAAAACTGAGATTAGATGTAAGATTGATCAAGTTGGCCAGAAAATATCTCCCAAAGAAGAGTATCTTTCCAAATACCCAAAGTGTATAGCTACTCCCAGCAAAAGAAACATGAGCATTATTGAATAAAGGGGGCATATTCTCACTAAAATTTTTTTTTTCTTTTTTAAGATGGAGTTTCATTCTTGTTGCCCAGGCTGGAGTGCAATGGTGTGATCTTGGCTCACTGCAACCTCCGCCTCCGGGTTCAAGCGATTCTCCTGTCTCAGCCTCTTAAATACCTGGGACTACACGCACACACCACCACAAATGGCTAATTCTGTTATTTTTGGTAGAGAGGAGGTTTCACCATTGTCCAGGCTGGTCTCAAACTCCTGACCTCAGGTGATCCACACACCTTGGCCTCCCAAAGTGCTGGGATTACAGGCATGAGCCACAACACCCAGCTCTCAGCAGAATTTTAAAAGATTTATCCTCCATCTCTGCTGTTCTCTTATTTCCTAACCATTGAATGTGAGATCTATATTGGAATACATCTGACAACTTCCACCGGCGCATTTTTATAAAAAATTGAAATCTCACTGTGATAATATAGTAGAATATATTAGAGCTTGCAACATAGCTGACTGGAGAGCTATTACGGTTTCTGGGTAGCCATATCACCTGTCTTTATTTGTCCTGTAATAGCAGCACACTAATCTGGTAAAATATATGACACTAAAATTATGCTTACCTATAATTATTCCCACTGGATACATTAATAAGCATGTCAGACTAATATCTAGTGTAACAATTTAATGGTAAACTTTTTGGATATCAGATATAAATATATAAGTATCAGTAATTTTATGTACTAGTCATAACGTATGTAAGATTTTAAAAAATTATCTGAACTATAATTCGGTTGAAACTATATTTCAAAAGTATGAATAATAATGTTAAAATAACTAAGGAATTCAATCAAAGTAAATATTGTGGTCTTAAATTCATACTATTGTAGAAAATACTGTTTAATTTATATGAATGCAGGTTGCCTACAAACACTACACATAACTACACTAACTGTACTGAAGTAACCCAAGTACAACAGACTCCACTGTTCAGTTTATACACTGAACTCTTCTGGCTTTTGCAGTGCAAGTATGTCAGCCTGCAAATAATCACCTTGGATAACCAGGTTTCTGCCAAAGAACTTACTCAGTATCTTTTAGTCTTTCTTATTCTGTATTGCTAAATTTATTCCTATCTTTGTGCTCAACTTTATTATGCTCTTGAAATGAACTTTACTCTGAACAAAGTTGTGTCTACTTTAAAGACTAAAGATAAAAAAAAAATAATCTTTTGCCAAGACAAAAGGAAAGCAATGAATCTCAGGTCCCAGATAAAGACAATTCTGAGTCAAAAAGAATGGCAAAAGGTTTATTTCATTGCTAATATGATTTACATATATTTCAAAAAGCAAAGAAAATATATACATATAATCTAAACCTTTTATAAAAATCAGGTAGTTATCCTCCCTTATTTTCATATATGAGAATAAAGCCTCTTATTTATAATTTATATTTTCTCTTAAAACAACCAGGTCTCTGGACAGGTTCTTGAACTCTTGGACTGAATTTTGCACACTGTGTGCACTTGAAAGAATGCTTATGGGGGGAAAAGCAGAAGAGAGAAAGGTGTTATAAAAAAATCCATAGGTTCACATGAATAAAGCAAGTTCTTAGAGACCTATGAAGAGACTTAGAATCTCACACAGTAATAATCAGAGACTACATCTCACAGGCACTGATGGACATATCATTGAAGAAGAAAATTAACAACAATATTAGGACCTGAACTCAACACTTGACCAGATAAATAGTCCTAATAGACATCTACAGAACTCTTCATCTAAATATACCATAAAACACATTCTTCTCATCACCACATGGCACATACTCAAAAACTGACCACATGATCGAAACAAAACAATTCTCAGCAAATTCAAAAATCCCAAAATGATACAAACGACACACAGATTACAGCTTAAGAAAAATATGTTTCAATACCAATAAAACAATTGGAAACTATACAATTAAATAAAATTAAATGGCCTACACTTGAATAACTTCTTGGTAAATAATGAAATTAAGGCAGAAACCAAGAAGTGTTTTGAAACAAATAAGAATGAAAATACAACACACCAGAACCCCTGAAATACAGCTAAGGCAGTGTTAAAAGAAACATTTATATCATTAAATCCTCACATCAAAAAGTTATAGAAAGATCTCAGGTTTTTTTTTTTTTTTTTTTTTTTTTTGAGACGGAGTCTCGATCTGTCGCCCAGGCTGGAGTGCAGTGGCGTGATCTCGGCTCACTGCAAGCTCCGCCTCCCGGGCCGACGCCATTCTCCTGCCTCAGCCTCCCCAGTAGCTGGGACCACAGGCGCCCGCCTCCACGCCCGGCTAATTTTTTGTATTTTTAGTAGAGACGGGGTTTCACCGTTTTAGCCAGGATGGTCTCGATCTCCTGACCTTGTGATCCACCCGCCTCAGCCTCCCAAAGTGCTGGGATTACAGACGTGAGCCACTGCGCCCGGCCGAAAGATCTCAGTTTAACAACCTGACATCATAAATAAAAGACTGAGAGCAATAAAAGCAAATCAGCCCCTAAGCTAGCAAAAGACAAGAAATAACCAAAATCAGATCTGAACTGAATGAAGGAGATTTAGACATGAAAAACTACAAAATATCAAGAAATCCAGATATTAAATCTATTTTTAAAAAAGGTAAATAAACTACTAGCTAGATTAATGAAGATACAAATAAATACAATTAGAAATGGCAAAAGGAGACATTACCACTGACCCCACAAAAATATACTGAAGTCTGCTATGCACATAAACAAAAATCTAGAAGAAATGAAAAAATTCTTGAACAAATACATCTTCCCAAGACTGAACACATACACAAAAAAATCAAAGCCCTTAATACATAGATAAGCTCAAAAAATTGAATGAGTAATAAATAGCCTAGCAACCAAATGAAGCTCAGGACCAGACATATTCACAGCTGAATTCTACCAGATGTACAAATAGAAGCTGATATTATTTCTACTAGAACAATTTCAAAAGATTAAAAAGAAACTCCTCTCCAACTCATTATGTAAGAAAAGTACCATTCTGATATCAAAACCTAACAGAGATAAAACCAAAAAAAAGGCAACTTCAGGCCAATATCCTTGAAATCTTCAACAAAACCGCTGGGTCCGGTGGCTCATGCCTGTAATCCCAGAACTTTGGGAGGCCAAGGTAGGCTGATTTCCTGAGGTCAGGAGTTCAAGACCAGCCTGGCCAACATGATGAAATCCCATCTCTTCTAAAAACACAAAAAAATTAGCTGGGCATGGTAGCACACACCTGTAATCCCAGCTACCCAAGAGGCTGAGGCAGGAGAATCACTTGAACCTGGGAGGCAGAGGTTACAGTGAGCCAAGATCACACCACTTACACTCCAGCCTGGATGACACAGTGAGACTCCATCTCAAAAAAAAAAAAAAAAAAAAAAAAGAAAAGAAAAAAAACCAGAAATCTTCAACAAACTACTGGCAAACCAAATGCAGCAGCTTATCAAAAAGCTAACCCACTGTGATAAACTACAGTTTATTTTTGGGGATTCAAGGTTTGTTCAACATACACAAATCAATAAATGTGATTCATTGCATAAACAGAATTAAAGAGAGCAACCACAAGATTATCTCAATAGATGCACAAAAAGCTTTCAATAAAATTTAACATTTTTCATGTTAAAAACCCTCAACAAATGAGGCAGGGAAGGTACATACTGAATGGACAAAACCTGGAAGCATTCCTTCTTGATAACTGGCACAAGACAAGGATGCCTTCTCTCAACACTCCTATTCAACATAAAATTGGAAGTCTTAGCCAGAGCAATCAGGCAAAAGATAACAATAAAAGACATTCAAACAAAAAGAGAGAAAGTCAAACCATCCCTGTTTGCAAACAACATGATTCTACATCTGGAAACCCATATACTCTCAGCAGAAAAGCTCTTTAAACTGACAAACCTCAGTGAAGTCTCAAGATACAAAAACATGTACAAAAACTAGTAGCAACCCTATATATCAAGAACATCCAGGCCAAATCTAAATTGAAAACACAATTCCATTCACATCTGCCAAAGAAAAGAATAACATATCTAGAAATACAGATAGCCAGAGAGGCAAAAGATCTCTATGACAAGAATTATAAAACAATGCTTAAAGAAGCCAGAGATGACAGAAACAAATGGAAAACCACTTTATGCTCATGAATAAAAAAAATCACTATCATAAAAACAACCATACTGCTTAAATAAATTTACAGATGTAATGCTAACTTAATCAAACCACCAAAATATTTTTTAACAGAACTAAAATAACAAACTATTTTAAAATTCACATGGAACCAAAAAAGAGCCTGAATAGCCAAGGCAATCATAAGCAAAAACAACAAAGTTGAAGGCATTACATTACCTGACTTCAAACTACACAACAGTGCTACAGTAAACAAAGCAACATGGTACAGGCACAAAAACAAACTCATAGGCCAATGCGACAGACTAGGAAGCCCAGAAATAATGCCACACACCTAAAGCCATCTGATATTCAACAAAGGTGACAACAGGAATGTGGGAAGAATTTCGTATTTAATAAATGGTGCTAGAATAACTAGCTAGCACTATGTAGCAAATTGAAACTGGACCCTTTTATAATACCATGTAAAAAAACCAACTCAAGGTAAATGAAAGACTTAAATGTTAATCCTAAAAATTATATATAAAGAAGAAACCCTGGAAGGTAAGAAGTGCCATTCTAGACATAGAAACTGGCAAAGATTTCATGACGAAGATATGAAAAGCAATTGCAACAAAAGCAAAAATTGACAAATGGGACCTAATTAAACTTTTTCACAACGAAGGAAATTATCAACACAGAAAAGAGACATCCTACAAAATAATAGAAATATTTGCAAACTATGCTTCTGACAAAGGTCTACTATCCAGAATCCATAAAAAACTAAAACAAGTTTACAAGAAAAAAAAAAAAACTAACTTAAAAGACAAAAAAAAAAAAAAGAAAAAGATGTTTGTCTTCAAAAGAAGACAAACATGTGGCTAACAAGCATATAAAAAGGCCCATCACTAATCATTAGAGAAATGCAAAAGAAAACCACAATGAGAAATTACCTCAAACCAGTGAGAATGGCCATTATTATAATTCAACCATTGTGAAAAGCAGTGTGGTGATTCCTCACTAAACCAAAAACAAAATTACCATTTGATCCAGTAACCTCACAACTGAGTATATACCTAAAAATATATAAAGTATTCTATCATAAAGACACATGCACAATCACATTCATTGCAGCGCTATTCTCAATAGCAAAGACATGGAATCAACCTAAATGCCTATCACACTGGTAGACTGGATAAAGAAAATATGGTATGGTTGGGCAGGATGGCACATGCCTGTAATCCAGCACTTTGGGGGCTGAGCCAGGTGGATTGCCTGAGTTCAGGAGTTTGAGACCCGCATGGACCACATGGCAAAATCCCATCTATTAAAAAGAAAGTACAAAAATAAAAATTAGCTAAGTATGGTGGCACAAGCCTTTAGTCTTAGCTACTTGTGAAGCTTAGGTAGAAGAGGATTTCTTGAGCCTGAGAGGTTGAGGTTTCAGTGAGCCAAGATCACACCACTGCACTCCAGCCTGGGAAAAAGAGTGAGACCCTGTCTCCAAAAATAACAAAAAATTAAAAACTTAATAAACTTAATAAAAACAAAATATGGGCTGGGTGTGGTGGCTCACACCTGTAATCCTAGCACTTTGGGAGGCCAGGGGGGTGGATCACCTGAAGTCAGGAGTTCGAGACCAACCTGGCCAACATGGCAAAACTCTTGTCTATTCTAAAAATACAAAAATTAGCTGAGTGTGGTGGCACACACCTGTAATCCCAGCTACTCTGGAGGCTGTGGCAGAATTGCTTGAACCCAGGAGGTGGAGGGTGCAGTGAGCCGAGATCATGCCACTGCACTCCAGCCTGAGTGACAGAGCTGGGCTCCATCTCAAACCAACCAACCAACTAAATATGGTACATAAACATCATGAAATCATGAAATACTGTGTGGTCATAAAAAAAAAAAACAAAAACAAGATTATGTCCTTTGCAGCAACATGGATGAAGCTGGAGATCACTATTCTTAGAAAGTTGATGCAGAAACAGAAAACCAAATGCATGTTATTATTTATAAGTAAGAGCTAAATAATAACACAAGAACACAGAGGAGAAAAAGACACTGAGGCCTAGTTGAGGGTGAAGGGTGGGAGGACTAAAAGGGTCAGAAAAAAATACCTTTTTGGTGCTATGATTAGTACTGCAGGGACAAAATAATCTGCACACCAAACTCCCATGACACAATTTTAGCTGTATGACAAAGCTGCACATGTACCCTTGAACCAAACAAAAAGTTAAAAGAAAAAAAAGTCCCTGCATTGGAGAGAGTACAAGGCAGGTAGAAGGACTGGTTTGTGCTACAGGTAGTGGCCCAAGTGGGGCTGTACTCTGATTTATTTCTGGGTCCATGCAGGCAGATAAGATTATGAACCCTAGGCTGGTGGAGAAAACAAAAAGGTTGCTACTGCAGATTCAGTGTCTGAAAATAGACATATGCCAGGAGACTCGTAGACACTTTTGTAGGTTTCTGGCCAAAAAAACCAGGCCGGGCGCGGTGGCTCAAGCCTGTAATCCCAGCACTTTGGGAGGCCGAGATGGGCGGATCACGAGGTCAGGAGATCCAGACCATCCTGGCTAACACGGTGAATCCCCGTCTCTACTAAAATATACAAAAAACTAGCTGGGCGTGGTGGCGGGCGCCTGTAGTCCCAGCTACATGGGAGGCTGAGGCAGGAGAATGGCGTGAACCCGGGAGGCGGAGCTTGCAGTGAGCTGAGATCTGGCCACTGCACTCCAGCCCGGGGGACAGAGCAAGACTCCGTCTCAAAAAAAAAAAAAAAAAAAAAAAACCACTAGGATCAAAAATGCTGTGGTAAAATTCCTGAGGGTGGTGCCTTGTCCTGAGAGGGGTGTGGACACATCAATGTCTAGTGGGAGTTTGTGAGTGGGTGGAAATCCTCTGCTGGCAGCTGTGGAAAAGGGGATTTGTCATCAGATCTCCTTTAAGTTTTCAGTCCTCTGTCACCCTGGGAGGAATTCTGAAATTAAAGAACAAAGGACAGTGTGACAGCCTGTGTAGAGGAGAGCAGAGCCTCCCATTCCCAGACACCTAGAGTTTCATTCCAGGCCAAAAGTCTGTGCTATCTTTCTTCTGGCACCAAATCTGCAGAGTTTGATGAACACCAACAACTCTCCAACACCAACTCATTGTCTAACACTTGAATTCTGACACCACCCAGAGTCAGCACAGACCTGATTCAGGGCTCAGTCCCACAACACTGTCCTCACTGCAGATGTCAGTCACAAACTCCATGGGCTCATCTATGCTTCTGACCTACTGTTTAAAAATTGGGGACTCTCCTTTTTGAAATCCAATAATCTGAGAGAACTCAACAGAACACTATAGTTATATTCACTGGCTTCAAATAAAATATACAAACCCCAAAAAGTCAAATGGAAGAAAAGTATAGAACCAAGGAAAGAGGTGGGAAAAGATGAAGCATACAGATAATAAACAGCTGTGATTAATAAAATTCTCTATCCTCTGTGTTCTCCAGGAACATTTTACGAAAAGACACACCCTTCCCATTATGACTTAGATGCTGCTCTCTTTACTTACCCAATACACAGCCAGGAAGACACTGCATATTTTCCTCTTCTCATTAAAAAAATCAGCTAAATTTGCCTTCAGTGGTCAACATAAAATACTTTTTAATCAAACTTAAGTTTATTTTCTTCCCACAGGATCCTGAAATCTAAGCTATGCTCAGTGTGAGTCACTATACAACCTCATTTTATGCTACTGCAAATTAAGTGTCTGAAGAACACTCCTAAACATTCTGGTCTAAAATCTGAGTATTTCACCCTTCATTTAAACATTCCCCTCACCTTCTTTCTAATCTTATTTGCTTTTCCCTAGGAAAAAAAGTCCTTTTCTACCTAATCTTTGCAATCCTTAAAGATCTTATAGTTGGAGCTTCCTCCTGTTGCAATACTCCTTTGGAATTAAATTTTTTTTTTATGTACATCTAACTGGTTTATTTTAAAACCTCTTGAAACTGCCACAAAACAGTAACAATTTTATCTTCAGTAAGACCCCCAAACCCCTTCTATCCTAATCTTAACTGCTTCCGCCTATGGGGCCCCAGCTTTCCAGGGCTCTGTAGCTTCTCTCACTATGGAGGCTTCTTCCACCGCTGGGGTGAGCAGGCTGGGACATCTGCAGGAAAGGCTTTCCAGAAGGAACTAACGGGGCCTTTAATAACCTCCTTTTGCCGGCTCAAAATTAACCTCAGCTTGCAGTCATGGGGCTCAAGCTTTAATTACCATGTCAGTCATTCACTTAGTTTTTGAAACTAAGTGTTTGAAAAATCCAGCAAAATGATTCAAAAAGTGTCCATATAAGAAAAATTTAAGGTGCTTACCTTTTGTACCTCAGTAAAAGAAGCAAATGTATTTTTCTGACAATAAAGCATTATTTTACTTATTCTATTAAAAATCATGTGGTAAACAGTTATACGGGAACACTTCTAGGAGGTACCAAGTTTCATCACATAAAATTTACCATTAAATTCAGAAATTGAAATAACAGGATATAGAACAAAGATATTTATTTTTGCAAATTCACTGCAAAAAAAAGAAACTGATGTTTCCACGAATCTATGTAACTCACCAATTATCTACCACATTTTCTTGTGGAAATATATTAATTCTCTATAGCCGAAATGGAAGAAAAATTTTGATTTTTTTCCTCGGTAGCTAACATTCTTTTTTTTTTTTTTTTTTTTGAGACGGAGTCTCGCTGTGTCGCCCAGGCTGGAGTGCAGTGGCCGGAACTCAGCTCACTGCAAGCTCTGCCTCCCGGGTTTTTACGCCATTCTCCTGCCTCAGCCTCCCGAGTAGCTGGGACTACAGGCGCCCACCACCTCGCCCGGCTAGTTTTTTGTATTTTTTAGTAGAGACGGGGTTTCACCGTGTTAGCCAGGATGGTCTCGAACCCCTGACCTCGTGATCCGCCCATCTCGGCCTCCCAAAGTGCTGGGATTACAGGCTTGAGCCACCGCGCCCGGCCGGTAGCTAACATTCTAAAAGCTAGATGGAATTCTGTTTGAAATCACTCAGAAATAAAAAAACACACCTGAGGGCCAGGCGCGGTGGCTCGTGCCTGTAATCCCAGCACTTTAGGAGGCTAAGGCAGGCAGATCATGAGGTCAGGGGATTGAGACCATCATGGTAAACACGGTAAAACCCTGTCTCTACTAAAAATACAAAAAAATTAGCTGGGCGTGGTGGCAGGCACCTGCAGTCCCAGCTACTCGGGAGGCTAAGGCCGGAGAATGCCATGAACTCAGGAGGCAGAGCCTGCAGTGACTGAGATCCCACCACTGCACTCCAGCCTGGGTGACAAAGCAAGACTCTGTCTCTTAAAAAAAAAAAAAACAAAAAACACACACACACACACAAAACAAAAAAAACAAAAAAAAACCCTGAAAAAACTCCTAAATTCACTGAGAAAAAAAACAGGTGAATGAGAACTTCAACAAAAAAAACATATTAGATATTTTTTTGAAACTCACCTTTTTTATGGCCTTTGTAAATATTTTCTTACCTTTCAAGACCTACTAATAAAATGCAATGTACAGTTAAAAAACTGAGGTCGGGCACAGTGGCTCACACCTGCAATCCCAGCACTTTGGGAGGCCAAGGCGGGCAGATTACTTGAGGTCAGAATTTTAAGCTCACACAGCCTGGTCAACATGGCAAACTCGCATCTCTACTAAAAGTACAAAAAGTACCCAGGTGTGGTGGCGGACACTTGTAGTCCCAGCTACTCGGGAGGCTGAGGCATGAGAAACACTTGAACTCGGAATGAGGAGGTTTCAGTGAGATTGCACCACTGCACTCCAGCCTGGGGGACAGAGGAAAACACTATCTTAAAAAAAAAAAAAAAAAAAAAAGGCCGGGCGCGGTGGCTGACGCCTGTAATCCCAGCATTTCGGGAGGCTGGGACGGGCGGATCACGAGGTCAAGAGTTTGAGAACAGCCTGACCAATATGGTGAAATTCCATCTCTACCACAAATACAAAAATTAGCCGGGCTTTCTGGTGCACGCCTGTAGTCCCAGCTACCCGGGAGGCTGAGGCAGAAGAATTGCTTGAATTCGGGAGGCGGACGGCGGTTGCAGTCAGCAGAGATCCTGCCACTGCACTGCAGCCTGGGTGACAGAATGAAACTCTGTCTCAAAAAATTAAAAAAAAATGCCGGGCCCGGTGGCTCCAGCCTGTAATCCCCCAGCACTTTGGGACGCCGAGACGGGCGGATCACGAAGTCACGAGATCGAGACCATCCTGGCTAACACGGTGAAACCCGTCTCTACTAAAAAATACAAAAAACTAGCCATGCGAGGTGGCGGGCGCCTGTAGTCCCAGCTACTCGGGAGGCTGAGGCAGGAGAAGGGCATAAACCCGGGAGGCGGGGATTGACACCTGCACTCCAGCCTGGGCGACAGAGCGAGACTCCCGTCTCAAAAAATAAATAAATAAATAAAATAAAAATCAAAAATTAAAAAGAAAACTGAGGTCAAAATAAGTGAACAAATCATTTAATCATTTCAAGGTACAGATATGTCTGACTCATGTGTCAAGTCAGGTCATCCAATTACTTTAGAGATTCTCTCACCCCATCCTGTTCACTTAAGTGCTCAATAATCATTCTCTGAACTATGCCCCAGTGAGTGCCCCAGGTACATTTTACTTTGCAAGTTCTTGCACCATCTCACTGGAGTCATTTTTTTTTTCTTTGTCTTTGGAGAGCTATTTCTTTTCACAAACTTTTTGCCATTTTTATTTCACTATTTTTCTGTCCCCTAAGAGAATCCAGGGGCAAAAATTATTTTGGTTTCCCCTTCAATACCAGCATCTGATTGTCTGAACAGCAACGCGTCTCCAAGAAATGGAAGCTGGGTTGGGTAAAGACAATATTAATATCTCAAGGGGGTAGCTTTCCAAAAAACAGCGCACCGGAAGATGCTTCTCAGCCCCAGGGCATTCACCTGTTCTCTTGAGAGGCTACACTCCATATCTCAGTTTGTGTTATGGGAGAAGAGAGGCTACACTCTGTACTTCAGGGTGTCTTATGGGAGAAAATGATCCAGGAACTGATACTCACTAGACGCTCTGGCAGACAAAGCTATGGCGGGTACTTTGGTTTTTCCCCAGACAGTACTGAATCTCAGGTCCAAGAAAAAACTGAAGGGTGGCTGAGGACATAGCTCCCTATAAAGTTGCCAAAGGGAAACCTTGACCCAAAAACATTCTCATATGTGTCTAGGGAAAACAGAAGAAAAAATATTAACAAACAGAAAACAAATCTTTTTAAATGTGCCATCAAATGCTGTGTCAAAATATGATTAAAATAGGTATCAAAACATACACTAAAGGACAAATAGTTTATAATGTGAACAAGGGAGGGGAAATTGGCTTTTGGGAATGTCAGAAGGAAGTGGAAATTAAGTATTTTACTGCAAGCCAGTCAGGCTGGAGAACTAGGGGGTGTCGGAATGACTTGAGGCCCTGCTTGGGACTCATGTGAAAAACGCAATAAACAGCAGTTCCTTGTGGGGTGTGAAAATAATTAAGTGGCTGGCAGTTAGACTGAGGAGGCTCTAGTTCCTAATTTCTACTTTTAAAACATCTACTTCGGCCAGGTGCGGCGGCTTGCACCTGTAACCCCAACACTTTGGCAGGCCGAAGCAGGTGGATCACTTGAAATCAGGAGTTCGAGACCAGCCTGACCAACATGGTAAAACCCCGTCCCTGTTAAAAATACAAAGTTAGCCAGGCATGGTGGCGCATGCCTGTAATCCCAGCTACTTGGGAGACTGAGGCAAGAGAATCGCTTGAACCTGGGAGGCGGAGATTGCAGTGAGCCCAGATGGCGCCATTGCACTCCAGCCTGGGCGACAGAGTGAGACTTGATATCAAAAAACAATATCTAGGCCGGGTGCAGTGGCTCACGCCTGTAATCCTAGCACTTTGGGAGACCGAGGCGGGCGGATCACGAGGTCAGGAGATTGAGACCATCCTGGTTAACACGGTGAAACCCCGTCTCTATTAAAAATGCAAAAAATTAGCCGGGGGTGGCGGCGGACGCCTGTAGTCCCAGCTACTTGGGAGGCTGAGGCAGGAGAATGGCGTGAACCCGGGAGGCGGAGTTTGCAGTGAGCCGAGATCGCCCCACTGCACTCCAGCCTGGGCGACTGAGCGAGACTCCGTCTCAAAAAAAAAAAAAAAATCTAATACAAATACATTTTTTGTAAATTACTACTTTGGGGGGAAAAAATTCAGGCTTAACAGACTATAAACTGCCAATTAACTTCTGATTACATAACCAAGAAATTTCCATCTTGATGTTACAAATTAAGAAACTACAAGGCTCACGCCTATAATCTCAGCACCTTTCGAGGCCGAGGCGGGCGGAACCCCGCCTCTACTAAAAATATACAAAAAAAGGCGGGCGGAACCCCGCCTCTACTAAAAATATACAAAAAAAATTAGCGGGGCGCGGTGGCAGGGAACTGTTGTCCCAGCTATCTGAAGGCTAAGGCAGGGGAATGGGGTGAACCCGGGAGGCGGAGCTTGCAGTGAACCAAGATCGTGCCACTGCACTCCAGCCTGGGCGACAGAAGGAAGACTCGGCCTCAAAAAATAGTAATAAAACAAAACAATAAACTAGGTAACTGTACCTAACCAATTATTGAATGTGGTCTTCTTCATTATGCACCTCATAAAACTCTTTCCGTCAAACCCCTTCAATAGGCCATAAACTACAACCCATAGCTGGGTGCTCTACAATTTTGGAATCACTCTTTGATTAAATTCTTTAAAATTTTTGCAGTGACTTCCATAAATTTTTAATAAGAGGAAACAGGAACTGGGACCCTCGCGGACCAAAGCTCTTCCCATTCATGAACCCACACCCCGAGTCAGGATTCTCCTCTGACTAACCTCCCACGGTCCCTGCACATCTGGGAGAGACTCCGCGCTGCGGGTGCTGAGCTGCCCCAAGGGGGCTCCAGGCCAGGGCACAATTACAGCGCAGGGAAGAGACACGACGCCCGGGGCCGGCTGTCGGCGCAGCCGCCATCTTACGGCTGAAGGGGACTGAGGTGCAGCTAGGCAAGGAGAACTCGGGGCGCAGATGTGGAGCTGACTGCGGGGAGGCCAGAGTCCCGCCACAGCCACTTCCCGCCAGTTCCAACCACCCCTGCCACTCCCTCGGGACGTCGGACCCGGCACACTCACCATTTCTAGGCTTCTAGGGGGTCCTGGCGACTTAGTTGTGGATCTCCCAACACCTGCAGGTCACAGGGCCGCAGATCTGGACCTCTAGGAGCAGAGGATACACAGCAGTAAGGAAGAGACCTTGACCTCGGGCTGCAGGGAAAGCCTAGGGTTCCTACGTCCCCGGAAACCGCCCTTTCCGCTCCAGCTGCGTGCCTGATTGGACGTTCGCAGCCCAGAGTCCTTGATTGGATAACGTTTAAGGCCCCGTCCCTTCAGGCCCTGAGTGACAGAAAATGTGATCAGAGGCAGGGCTGAATGAAGAAACAGTGCCAGCCAAGGCTGCAGCCTTTTCAGGCAGGGCTTCCTCCCTGAGCTGAGCCAGGCCCACTCCAGAGCATGGGAAAATTCTATCTCTTCTTTACTCTCTCTCTTTTTAAATGTATTCGAAATGTGAACAAATGTATTGTACTGTCATGTTAATACATAAAACTTTTGTTCAAGAGTAAACCAATTTTTACTTTAGTAATAGTGTATTATCAATACTGAAGGCCGGGCGCGATGGCTTACGCCTTTAATCAGAACAGTTTGGGAGGCCTAGGCGGGCGGATCACTGGAGGTCAGAAGTTCAAGACCAGCCTGGTCAACATGGTGAAACCCCCTTCTCTACTAAAAATACAAAAATTAGTTGGGCATGGTGGTGGGCGCCTGTTATCCCAGCTACTCAGGAGGCTGAGGCAGGAGAATCATTTGAACCCAGGAGGTGGAGATTACAGTGAACCAAGATCTGGCCATTGCACTCCAGCCTAGGCAACAAGAGGGAAACGCCATGTCAAAACCCAAAACAACAAAAAAACTAAACCTAATTTTAGTAAAACCTTATAAATCCATCAAACTTGTCATTTTTGAACACCCTAGATTTTCATATATATTTTATAATTTCACTTTTTGACTTTTTATATTTTAATTTAATAGACTTTTTTTTTTTTTAACGTGAAACAACCTTATTTTTTTTTTTTTTTTTTTTTTTTTGAGACAGAGTCTTGCTCTGTCGGCCAGGCTAGAGTGCAATGGCATAATCTCAGCTCACTGTAACCTCCGCCTCCTGGGTTCAAGTGATTCTCCTGCCTCAGCCTCCAGAGTAGGTGGGATTACAGGTGCCCGCCACCACACCCAGCTAATTTAGCATGGTGACCCGAACCTGTAGGGGCTGAAGTAGGAGGATTGCCTGAGCCCAGGAGGTTGTGGCTGCAGTGAGCCCTGATCAAGCCACTGCACTCCATTCTGGGTGACAGAGTGAGCCCTTTCTAAAAAAAAAAAAAAAAAAAAAAAAAAAAAAAAAAAAAAAAAAAAAAGCCAAAGCATATAAACTTAAACTTATGGGAGTTTGGGGATTTTTTATTTTTGTCTTAAATTATTATATTTCAATAGTTTTGGGGTATAGGTAGTATTTGGTTACATGGATAAGCTCTTTTGTGGTGATTTCTGAGATTTAGGTGCACCAATCTCCCAAGCAATGTTCGCTGTACCCAAAGTGTTGTAATACCTAACCTTGTTTTTTACTAACTTTGTTTTTAAACTCTCCCTTTCTTCCTTAATCACCTAGCCTTGTTTCCACATGAATAAGCTCTCCCTTAGCTGAAAAAGCCGGATGAACTCCATTTGGCTCCATCATTTGCAAGGCTTCAAGGACTCCTTACCCACCCCCTTCCTCAAGGAGTTAACTTGTATGAGCAGACTCAACATATCAAAAAGTCCAATTAACTGATAACGTACTGAAGCAAGAAATGTAGGAAGTTCTCAGGATTTTGCTGAAGAGATAACAACATAAAGCCTTGAGTTTGTGTCCGGCAGAGCCCACATATATAACATCTTATGAAAGATTTAGAGCCCCTGCACCTGGAAACTGTTTCTCTGTAACCATCTGTCTTTTTAACTTTTTTACATGTTTTTACTTCTGTAGAATTGTTGCAACTGAGCTCCCAGCTCCCCTTCCTAACCCTAAATATAAAAGAAAATCAAGCCCCTTCCTCGGGCTGAGAGAATTTCGAGCGTTAGCCCTCTCTCGGTCGCCGGCTAATAAAGGACTCTTAACTTTGTCTCAAACTATGGTGTTTCTCTAACTCGCTCAGGTACAACAGTGTAGTCTTTTTTTTTTTTTTTTTTTGAGACAGAGTCTCCCTCTGTCGCCCAGGCTGGAGTGCAGTGACCAGATCTCGGCTCACTGCAAGCTCTGCCTCTCGGGTTTACGCCATTCTCCTGCCTCAGCCTCCCGAGTAGCTGGGACTACAGGCACTCGCCACCTCGCCTGGCTAGTTTTTTGTATTTTTTAGTAGAGACGGAGTTTCACCGTGTTAGTCAGGATAGTCTCGATCTCCTGACCTCGTGATCCGCCCGTCTCGGCCTCCCAAAGTGCTGGGATTACAGGCTTGAGCCACCGTGCCCAGCAACAGTGTAGTCTTTCATCCTTCACCCCCTCTCCCACCCTTCCCGCTGAGTGCCCAGAGTCCATTATATTATTTATTTATTCATTTGTTTATTTATTTTGAGACAGAGTTTCGCTCTTGTTGCCCAGGCTGGAGTATAGTGGCATGATCTCGGCTCACCGCAACCTCCGCCTCCCAGGTTCAAGCGATTCTCCTACCTCAGCCTTCCCAAGTAGCTGGGATTACAGGCGTGCCCCAACATACCTAGCTAATTTTGTATTGTTAGTAGAGACAAGGTTTCTCCATGTTGGTCAGGCTGGTCTTGAACTCCTGACCTCAGGTGATCTCCCGTCTTTGCCTCCCAAAGTGCTGGGATTCCAGTCGTGAGCCACCGCACCCGGCCCCATTATATTATTTTCATGCCTTTGCATCTTCACAGCTTAGCTCTCACTTATAAGTGAGGACATAAAATATTTGGGGTTTTATCCCCTATTTCTTTTTTTTCTTTTCTTTTTTCTTTTTTTTTTTTATTTTTTTGAAACGGAGTTTGCGGTGATTACAGGCATGAGTCACTGTGCCTGGCCTATTTTTTGATGTTTTAATTATGGTCTTTTCTGTTTGTTTGTTTGTTTGCTTGCTTGCTTGTTTGTTTCTGAGATGGAGTCTCGCTCTGTTGCCCACACTGGAGTGCAGTGGTGTGATCTCAGCTCATTGCAACCTCCGCCTCTGTGGTTCAAGCGATTCTCCAGCCTCAGACTCCGCAGTACCAGGGATTACAGACACATGCCGTCGCGCCCTGCTAATTTTTATATTTTTAGTAGAGGCAGGGTTTTACCACTGGCCAGGCTGCTCTGGAACTCCTGACCTCAGGTGATTCACCCTTCTCAGTCTCCCAGAGTGCTGGGATTACAGGCAAGATCCACCATGCGCGGCCACTCATGGTCATTCTTGCAAGAGTAAGGTGGTATCACATTGTGGTTTTGATTTGCATTTCCCTGATTGTTAATCATTAGTGATGTTCAGTATTTTTTTTTCTATGTTTGTTGGCCATTTGTATATCTTCTTTTGAGAACTGTTTAAGTCCCATCTGTCTTTGTTTTTGTTGCATTTGCTTTGGGGTTCTTGGCCGTGCACTCTTTGCCTAAGTCAATGCCTGGAAGAGTTTTTCAATGCTTTAGAATTTGGGTAGTTTCAGGTCTTAGTTTAAAGTATTTTTCACTCGCATCCCTGTGAAGAGACCAGCAAACAGGCTTTGTGTGAGCAACAGGGCTGTTTATTTCACCTGGGTGCAGGCAGACTGAGTCCGAAAAGAGTCAGCGAAGGGAGATAGAGTGGAGCCGTTTTACAAGATCTGGGTAGGTAAAGGAAAATTACAGTCAAAGGGGGGTTGTTCTCTGGCGGGCAGGAGTGGGGGTCACAAGGTGCTCAGTGGGGGAGATTTCTGAGCCAGGATGAGCCCGGAGAAGGAATTTCACAAGGTAATGTCCTCAGTTAAGGCAAGGACCAGCCATTTTCACTTCTTTTGTGGTGGAATGTCATTAGTTAAGGCAGGAACAGGCCATTTAAATTGCACTTCTTTTGTGATTCTTCAGTTACTTTAGGCCATCTGGATGTATACGTGCAGGTCACAGGGGTATGATGGCTTATTTGGGTTCACAGGCCTGACAGTATTTGATCCATCTTGAGTTGATTTTTGTATAAGGTGAAAGATGATGATCCCCTTATTTTATTTTTTTTATTTTTATTTTTTTGAGGCAGAGTCTCTCTGTTCCCAGGCTGGAGTGCAGGGGCGCAATCTTGGCTCACTGCAACCTCTGGCTCCTGGATGGAAGCAATTCTCTCCTTAACCTCCAAGTAACTGGGATTACAGGCACCCGCCACCATACTTGGCTAATTTTTTTTTTTTTTTTTTTTTTTTTGTATTTTTAGTTGAGACAGGGATTCACCATCTTGGCCAGTTTGGCCTTAATTTCCTGACCTCGTGATCCACCCACCTCAACCTCCCAAAGTGCTAGGATTACAGGTATGAGCCAATGCCCCCAGCCGAAGATCCAGTTTTATTCTTCAGTATGTGGCTTCCCAATTATCCCAGCACCATTTATTGAATAGGGTGTTCTTTCCCCACCTTATATCTTTGTTTACTTTGTCAAACATCAGTTGGCTATAAGTATTTGGGTTTATTTCTGGTTTTCCTATTCTGTTTCATTGGTCTACATGTCTATTTTTATACCCATACAATGCTGTTTTGGTAACTATAGCCTTATGGTATAGTTTGAAGTCAGATAACGTGATGCTTTCAGATTTTTTGGTCTGTGTTTTTGGTTTGGTTTTGTTTTGTTTTTCTTAGTCTTGCTTTGACTATGGAGGCTCTCTTTTTAAATTATATAAATTTTAGGATTTTTTTCTAGTTCTGTGAAGAATGATAGTGTTATTTTGACAGAAATTACATTGAATTTGTAGACTGATTTTGGTAGGTTGATCATTGTCACAATAGGATTGCTACCCATCCATAAGCATGAAATATGTTTCCATTTGTTTTTGTCGTCTATGTCAGGACTCTGAGCCAAAGCTAAGCCATCATATCCCCTGTGACCTGCACGTACACATCCAGATGGCCGGTTCCTGCCTTAACTGATAACATTCTACCACGAAAGAAGTGAAAATGGCCTGTTCCTGCCTTAACTGAAGACATTACCTATTGAAATTCCTTTTCGTGGCTCAAAAGATCCCCCACTGAGCACCTTGTGACCACCCCCCGACCCCTCCCCGCCAGAGAACAACTGCCTTTGACTGTAATTTTCCTTTACATACCCAAATCCTAGAAAACGGCCCCGCCCCTATCTCCCTTCACTGACTCTCTTTTCGGACTCAGCCCACCTGCACCCAGGTGATTAAAAACCTTTATTGCTCACACAAAGCCTGTTTGGTGGTCTCTTCACACAGACACGCATGACAGTCTATGACTTCTTTCATCAACGTTTTGTAGTTTCCCTTGTAAAGATCTTTCACCACCTTGATTAGACATATTCCTAATTACTTTTTTTTGCAGCTATTTTAAAATAATGAGTTCTTAATTTAATCCTTAGTTTGGTCACTGTTGGTGTACACCAGTGCCACTAATTTGTGCACATTGATTTTGTGTCCTGAAATTTTACTGAATTTATGTATCAGATCGAAAAGGTTTTTTTGTTTGTTTGTTTTTCTTTTTCTTTTTGAGACAAGGTCTTATTCTGTCACCCAGGCTGGAGTGCAGTGGCGTGATCTCAGCTCACTGCCACCTCTGCCTCCCGGATTCAAGTGATTCTCCTGTCTCAGCCTCCCTAGTAGCTGGGATTACACCACTCCCCACCACGACCGGCTAATTTTTGTATTCTTATTGGAGACGGGGTTTTACCATGTTGGCCAGGCTGGTCTTGAACTCCTGACCTTGGGTAATCCACCTGCCTCCACCTCCCAAAGTGCTGGGATTACAGGCTTGAGCCACTGCACCCGGCCCTAAAAGCTTTTTAGATGAGTGTTTAGGGTTTCCTAGTAAGGGAGGAGACCACCCCTCATATTGTTTTATGCCCAATTTCTGCCTCCAAAGAAAGAAGAAGTAAAAACTAAAAGGCAGAAATGAAATCCACAGGCAGACAGCCCGCCGCCACACCCTGGGCCTGGTAGTTAAAGATGGAGCCCTGACCTAATTGGTTCTGTTATCTATAGATTACAGACATTGTATAGAAATGCACTGTGAAAATCCCTATCTTGTTTTACCGGTGCATGCAGCCCCCAGTCAGGTACCCCTTGCTTGCTCAATCAGTCACGACCCTCTCGCATGCACCCCCTTAGAGTTGTGAGCCCTTAAAATGGACAGGAATTGCTCACTCAGGGAGCTCAGTTCTTGAGACTGAAGTCTTGCCGATGCCCCCGGCCGAATAACCCCTTCCTTCTGTAACTCAGTGTCTGAGGAGTTTTGTCTACCGCTCATCCTGCTACACTAGGTATACAACTATATCACTGGTAAACAGTGACAATTTGACTTCCTCTTTACCAATTTAGATGCTGTTTAATTTATTTTATTTTATTTTTATTTATTTATTTATTTGAGACGGAGCCTCGCTCTGTCACCCAGGCTGGAGTGCAGTGGCACAATCTCAGCTCACTCCAAGTTCTGCCTCCCAGGTTCATGCCATTCTCCTGCCTCAGCCTCCCAAGTATCTGGGACTACAAGCGTCCCCCACCACGCCCGGCTAATTTTTTGTATTTTTAGTAGAGACAGGGTTTCACCGTGTTAGCCAGGATGGTCTGGATATCCTGACCTTGTGATCCACCTACCTCGGCCTCCCAGAGTTCTGGGATTACAGGTGTGAGCCACTGCCTCTGGCCGATGCTGTTTATTTTTTGCTTTACTCTGATTGCTCTGGCTAAGACATCCATTACTGTGTTGAATAGAAGTGGTGAGACTGCACATTATTATCTTGTTCCAGTTCTCAGAAAAAATCCTTTCAACTTTTTCCCGTTCAGTATACTGTAGGCTGTTTATCATAGACGGCTTTTTTTTTTTTTTTTTTTTTCAGACGGAGTCTCACTCTGTCACCCAGGCTGGAGTGCAATGTCAGGATCTCTGCTCACTGCAATCTCTGCCTTCCAGACTCAACCGATTCTCCTACCTCAGCCTCCCCAGTAACTGGGACCACTAGGCACCCACCATCATGCCTGGCTAATTTTTGTATTTTGAACAGACGAGGTTTCACCAGTTGACCAGGCTGATCTCAAACTCCTGACCTCAGGTAATCTGCCAACCTCGGCCTCCCAAAGTGCTGGGATTACAGGTGTGAGCAACCGTGCCCGGCCTGTCATAGATGGCTTTTATGACCTCACAATATGTTCCCTCTATCCCAATTTTGCTGAGGATTTTGATCATAAAGGGATGCTGGATTTTGCCAAATGATTTTTCTATGTATATTGAGATATTTATATAATTTTTGTTTTAATTCTGTTTATTTGGTGTATAACATGTATTGACTTGCCCATGTTAAATCATCTCTGCATCCCTAGCATAAAATGTTCTCGATTATGGTGTACTATCTTATTAATATGCTGCTGTGTTTGGTTAGCTAGTATTTTATTGAAGATTTTTGCATTTATGCTCATCAAGAATATTGGTGCATAGTTTTTTTTTTATTACGTCTTTTCCTGATCTCGGTATTATAGTGATATTGGCTTCTTAGAATGATTTAGGAAGGATTCCCTTTCTCTCTATCTTTTGGAATAGTTTCAGTAGGACTGGTACCAATTCTTTGAATGTTGCATAGAATTGAGCTATGAATCCATCTTTTCCTGGACGTTTTTTGTTGGCAGTTTTTTTTTGTTTTTTTTTTCTTGAGTCTTGCTCTGTTACCCAGGCTGGAGTGCAATGGTGCAATCTTGACTCACTGCAACCTCTGCCTCTTGGATTTAAGTGATTCTCCTGCTTCAGCCTCCCAAGTAGCTGGGATTACAGGCACAAACCACCATGCCTGGCCAATTTTTGTATTTTTAGTAGAGATGGGGTTTTGCCATATTGATCAGGCTGGTCTCAAACCCCTGACTTCAAGTGATCCACCCGCCTCATCCTACCAAAGTGCTAAGATTGCAGGCATGAGCCACTGCACCCAACTGGCAATTTTTTGTTACTAGTTTAATCTTGCTACTTGTTACTGGTCTGTTCAGAGCTTTTATTTCTTCTTGGTTTAATCTAGGAGGTTTGTATATTTCCAGGAATTTATCAAACTCCCCTAGGTTTTCTAGTTTGAACACGTAAAGATGTTCATAGTAGCTTTGAATGATCTTTTATTTCTAATTGATCATATTTGGATCTTCCTTCTGCTTTTCTGGGTTAATCTCACTAATAGTCTATCAATTTGATTTATCTTTTCAAATAACTACCTTATTGTTTTATTTATCTTTTGTATTTTTTTAATTCCAATTTTATTTAGTTCTGCTCTGATCTTTGTTATTTATTTATTTATTTCTGCTGGGTTTGGGTTTGGTGTCTTCTTGTTTCTCTTGTTCCTTGAGGTGTAATCTTAGGTTGTTTTTTGTACTTTTTTGAACTTTTTGATGCATGTATTTAATGCTATGAATTTTCCTCTTAGCACCGCTTTTGCTGTATCCCAGAGGTTTTAATATGTTGTGTCACTATTATTCAGTTTAAAGAATTATTTAATTTCCATCTTGATTTCATTGTGGAACCAACAATCATTCAGGAGCAGTTTATTTAATTTTCATGTATTTGTACGGTTTTGAGTGTTCCTATTGGAATTGATTTCTAATTTTATTCCACTGTGGCCTAAGACAGTACTTGATATAATTTTGATATTCTTACATTTATTCAGGGGCTGAGCATGGTGACTCATGCTTAATCCCAGCACTTTGGGACACCAAGGCAGGTGGATCACCTGAGGTCAGAAGTTCAAAACCAGCCTGGCCAACATGGGGAAACCCCATCTCTACTAAAAATACAAAAATTAGGCAGGCATGCCTGTAATCCCAGCTACTCAGAAGGCTGAGGTAGGAGAATCCCTTGAACCTGGGAGGCAGAGGTTGCTGTAAGCCGAGATTGTGCCATTGCACTCCAGCCTTGGTGACAGAGCAAGACTCACACAAAAAAATTCAGACATTGGCCGGGCGCGGTGGCTCAAGCCTGTAATCCCAGCACTTTGGGAGGCCGAGACGGGCGGATCAGGAGGTCAGGAGATCGAGACCATCCTGGCTAACACGATGAAACCCCGTCTCTACTAAAAAATACAAAAAACTAGCCGGGCGAGGTGGCGGGCGCCTGTAGTCCCAGCTACTCGGGAGGCTGAGGCAGGAGAATGGCGGGAACCCGGGAGGCGGAGCTTGCAGTGAGCTGAGATCCGGCCACAGCACTCCAGCCTGGGCGACAGAGCGAGACTCCGTCTCAATAAAAAATAAAAATAAAAATTCAGACATGGCCGGGCGCGGTGGCTCAAGCCTGTAATCCCAGCACTTTGGGAGGCCGAGACGGGCGGATCACGAGGTCAAGAGATCGAGACCATCCTGGCTAACACGGTGAAACCCCGTCTCTACTAAAAAATACAAAAAAAACTAGCCGGGCGAGGTGGCGGGCGCCTGTAGTTCCACCTACTCCAGAGGCTAAGGCAGGAGAATGGCATAAACCCGGGAGGCGGAGCTTGCAGTGAGCTGAGATCCCGCCACTGCACTCTAGCCTGGGCGACAGAGCGAGGCTCTGTCTCAAAAAAAAAAAAAAAAAAAAAAATTCAGACTTGTCTTGTGGCCTATCATGTGGTCTATCTTGAAGACTGTTTCATGTGCTGATAGAAAGAATGTGTATTCTGCAGTTGTTGGGTAGAATCTAAGGGACAACTTAGGTGAAACAAGAAAATTTATATTTCTGAAGCACAGAACTAACAGTTCAGGCTAAAAAATTTTTTTTTCTTTGAGATGGAGTCTCGCTGTGTTACCCAAGCTGGAGTGCAGTGGCATGATCTTGGCTCACTGCAACCTCCGCCTCCCAGTTCAAGTGATTCTCCTGCCTCAAACTCTTGAGTAGCAGGAACCGCAGGCGCCCACCACCACGCATGGCTAATTTTTCTGCTTTTAGTAGAAACAAGGTTTCACCATATTGGCCAGGCTGGTTTCAAACACCTGACCTCGGGTGATCTGCCTGCCTTGGCCTGCCAAAGTGCTGGGATTACAGGTGTGAGCCACCATGCCTGGCCTTAAATGTACTGTTTATTTTTTTTTTTAATATATAAGATTATATGATTTGCAAACAGAAACTTTTTACTTATTTATCTTCAATTTCAATGGCTTTAAACAATTTTTTTGCGTAATTCTTCTGCCACATACTTCCAGGGTTATGTTAAAATAGAAGCATTGACAATGGAGATAATATAGTTTTGCATTACATTGGTTTTTGTAAATTTCTTTTTTTTTTTTTTTTTTTTTTTTCGAGACGGAGTCTCACGCTGTTGCCCAGGCTGGAGTGCAGTGGCGCGATCTCGGCTCACTGCAAGCTCCGCCTCCCGGGTTCCCGCCATTCTCCTGCCTCAGCCTCCTGAGTAGCTGGGACTACAGGCGCCCGCCACCGCGCCCGGCTAATTTTTTGTATTTTTAGTAGAGACGGGGTTTCACTGTGGTCTCGATCTCCTGACCTTGTGATCCGCCCGCCTCGGCCTCCCAAAGTGCTGGGATTACAGGCTTGAGCCACCGCGCCCGGCCGGTTTTTGTAAATTTCATGGAGTAAAAACCTCTTCAAGTTTATATAAACTGGTTACAAGAGGTCAAGATCTTCTTTTGTTGGGCCTCCATATTTATAGAATGCCCTCTTTATTTGTAATAGAGAGAAGTGGTAGGTTGGTCACAAGGCTGCTGCCTCTGTATAGGATTTACCTTTAGTTCGCTTCTTACAGAAGGCTTGGGTAGTGGTAATTCCCATTTTATTATTGGAAGACTGAGTATCTTTCAGGACTTTCATCTGTAGAGCAGGCACTAGGGGAAGTTGTTGCCGTCATAGCTGCATATGGTGGGCCTTACATCAGGATGTGGATGAGGATGCCTTTCACTGAGTACCAGAGGAGGTCTTCCCAGGTCACTGTGTGGGATTCTACCTCAGCAGAATTGGCCATGAACTGTGGCTTGGAGTTAGAACTAAAACATTAAACTATGGCTACAAATGGGTGTCTTCCTCCAGGCCTCTGGAAGGGCAGGAGCTCTCCCAGGCTGTGGCTGGGAGGAGTTTGGAATGGTTACAGGGTAAGTTCAGAATTCTCAGTGGGAGCAAGTTGGATTGGCTGTTTTTTGGTCTGTAGCCAAGAACAGAAGTCCTGTAGTTGCCATCTTAATGGAAGCCTGTCTCCTGAAAAGAACGTTCCTCAATCTTGAGCTTTAGCAAAGTTTCACAACTCCATCCCTGGATCTCAAAGCTCTTTTGAAGGTACTTGTTTTAGAGATGAAGTCTTTCTACGTAACACAGTCTGCTCTTGAAATCCTGGCCTGAGGAAATTCTTCAACCTGAATATATTATGTAGCTATCATTACAGATATGAGTCAGGATGCCTGGATCTCTCATAAGGACATTTTTGTCCAGGATGGCTCACAGTTTTCTTGCTGTCGGGGGATAAGAAAATAGGTCATCTTTTTAAAAAAATTTTACTGCTGTCGCTCTCCCTATACATTTTTACTTTCTATTTTCTATTTCAAATTTCTCTGTTATTTTAGATTCAGACATTTAGGATAATATGTTAGAATTTACATGTTATGCCTGAAGTAAATTAGATGATTAGTAGGCATTCTATATTTACTAAAATATTTAGTTATAAATTTAAGTTTGCTGCAGGCAGAAAGGAATTATATGATTTCCATTCACTTTCTTCTGCCCATATTTAAATAATAAAACAAGTTCTTCCCAGATACTGGTTTCATATATCAGAGGCTTTAATTATATTCTGCAAGACATTTTTTTTTTTTTAATTTAGCAAGGTGAGACTATTCTTTGCTTCTAAAGTTAAAGTCCAGCAGTTTCATTTTGTGTAAGAATAGCACATATTCTTTAAGAATATATGTAGCATATATTGCATAAGAACAGCATATATAATGATGAAATTTACCTCTAGTTTTATTTAATCCTTATTTATTAAAAGCTTATCATTAGAATCTTCTGTTTCTGATTATACTGCAATTTCTCTTAAATTTTACTGCCATGCAGTGCATGCTGATGACTCAAAATACCTGCCTTCCATGAGTACACAGATACAGTCAAATATTGCAGTTATCTAGGCAAATTTTTTTAATGGTACATCAATGTTGCATACCAGATCTTATGAGTAAACATTTCTCTTATTATTATTTGCAGTTCTGTATGTGTGCTTTTTAGTGTCAGTTTCTTAATATCAATGTATTGGGGTTTTTTGTTTTACTTGTGTATTATAATTCTAGACAATTTGCAATTCTGTTTGTACACTTTAACTCAATGTGGGGTTTAATTAAGAAATAAATTAGCCATATGTCTATCACAATCAGATTATATATTTGTGTGTTTTTATCTATAAATATCATCCCAATTATGGTTATGGCTTATCTTGTGTATATTCTTTCTTAGCAGATTTTCAGTGGTTTTATCTTGTCTAAGTGAGCAGTTGTGGAAATAACCTTATTTTCACCCTGTGTTTAATAATGAATATATACTTCCTTTGTGTGAGGGAAACACTTTTGTGATTTGAAGGTAATTCTAGAAAAGATTTATAATTCTGCATTTAGTTTTTCTTCTAAAATAATTTTTGTAGAAACAGATAACATAAAATTAATTATCTAAAATCTATTTAAGTATACATCTTATGACCAGGCATGGTAGTGGCTCACCTCTGTAATCCCAGAAATGTGAGAGGTCAAAAATAGAAGGATTACCTGAGCTCAAACGTTTGAGACCATCTGGGAAACAAACACCTGTTGTATCCAAAAAATTTTTTTTAATAACAAGCCATGGTGGTGTGCACCTGTGGTTCCAACAACCTGGGAGATTAAGGGACAAGGAGTACTTTATCCTGGGAGTTTGAAGCTGAAGTGAGCCATAATTTTGCCACTGCACACCAGCTTGGGTGACAAAGTGAGATACTCTGTCAAAAAAAAAAAACTGTGGATTTCAGGCATGTTAAAGTATATTCACCTGGTTATGCAAAAGGCTTCTAGAGGTTCTACATCTTGTAAAACTAAAACTCAATACCCACTAAATAACAACTGCCCATTTTACCCTCTCTCCAGCCCTTGGCAAACACCTTTCAACTTTTTGTTTTTATGAGTTTGACTATTTAACTTCTCTCATAAATGGAATCCTGTAGTATTCATTATTTTGTTACTGGTTTATTTCATGTGACATAATATTTTCAAAGTTTATCATAAAATGTGACAAAATTTTCTCTTTTAAGAATGAAATGAATAATATTCCATGTATGTATATGTTAAATTTTTTGTTGTATTTATAAATCAAGGGACATCTAGGTTGCCTCAGACATTTCACTTTTGTGAAATCTGGTACAATAAGCATAAACGTTTACATATCTCTTCCAGGTTCTGCGTTGCATACTTTGGAAATCAATTTGTAAATAAGATTGCTGTAGTTGATTATAATTTTATTTTTAATTATCTGAGGAACATTTATAACATTTTAAAATAATGGCTGCATCTTTGTTTTCTACCAAAAATCAACATAGGCTTCATTTTCATAGCATCATCAACAGATTTGGTTTTCTGAAAAAAATTGATAGTGGCCGTTCTAATGGGTGTGAAGTTATTTTGTATTTCATTGTGACATTTATGAATTCCTCTACAAATTACTAATTTTGTGTGTCCTTTCAAATGATCTTACCATTTATACTTTTGATAAAAGTTTAGTTTAACTAGTTTTCCATTTCTAAATCCTGTTATTCAACGTTATTGTTCAGTTTTAAGAGTTGCTTATATGTTCTGAATATTAACTTCTATCACATGTGATTTGCAAATATTTTCATTGATTTCCTAGGAGGAATTGTCACTCTCTTGAATTTTTTTTTTTTTTGATGTGCAAAAATTTTGGCGTATATTTCAGTTAAATTTTTCTGTTCTTTCCATTGTTGCGCATGCATTTAATGTTATCTAAGACAATGATTCCAAGGCTAATGTCATGTTTTTCTCCATTTTTTTAAAGAGATTTGTGAGCTATTTTTTATATCTAAGTACTTTATTTAAAAATTTTTTGCATAGGGTTCAAGGAAAGAATTCAACTTTATCAGTATAGATATTCAGTTTTCAGCATTAATTTTTGAAGATATTATCCTTTCTCTATTGTGTGTTCATGGTAGCTTTGTGGAAGATCACTTATTTACAGAAGGGTTCATTTCTGGGTTCTGTATTCTGATTTATCATCTGTTTATCTGTCTTTATGTCAGTACTACATTGTTTTTATTATAGTTTTTAATATGTTTTGAAATGAGAAAGTATATTGCCTCCTCTTTTTCATGGGTGTTTGGCTAATTATAGTTCATAATCAAATTTTAAAATGTTAAAGAAGATTTTCTGGGCCGGGCGCGGTGGCTCAAGCCTGTAATCCCAGCACTTTGGGAGGCCGAGACTGGCGGATCACGAGGTCAAGAGATCGAGACAATCCTGGCTAACACGCTGAAACCCCGTCTCTACTAAAAAAAAATACAAAAAACTAGCCAGGCGAGGTGGCGGGCGCCTGTAGTCCCAGCTACTCGGGAGGCTGAGGCAGGAGAATGGCGTGAACCCGGGCAGTAGATCTTGCAGTGAGCTGAGATCGCGCCACTGGGCAACAGAGTGAGAGTCCGTCTCAAAAAAAAAAAAACAAAAAAAAACACAAAAAAAACAAAAAAAAGAAGATTTCTGTTTAAAAATCCTGTGCTATTAGGATTTTTATAGAAATTATGTCGAATTTGTTTTTCCACTATAGGTTATACTGACATCTTAACAAAATTAAAATTTTTGACTCTTAAGAATATGTTAAAGAGTGTTTTATTTTTGTTTCATTTTATTTTTGTTTTTTAGAGAGATAAAGCATCTTGCTTTTTTTTTTCTTTTTCTTTTTCTGTGAGATGGAGTCTCTCTCTGTCATCCAGGCAGGAGTGCAGAGGCATGATCTCGATTCAACACAACCTCCACCTTCTGGGTTAAAGTGATTCTCCTTCCTCAGCCTCCTGAATAGTTGGGATAACAGGCATCCACCACCATGCCCAGCTAATTTTTTTGTATTTTTAGTAGAGACGAGGTTTCACCATGTTGGTCAGGCTGGTCTCAAACTCTTGATGTCAGGTAATCCACCTGCCTCAGCCTCCCAAAGTGCTTGGATTGCAGAGGTGAGCCACTGCGTCCAGCTCGTGTGTTTAATTTTTATATGTTTTTGGATTTTCCTGTTTTACTTTTACTTTAAGTCAGAATAATAGCATCAGCAAATGTGTCCTGCCAAATCAAAAGAGGGAAATCTTTCAAAATAGCCAAATTTTGAAAAAGCATACTGACACTGTATATACCTTATAAAGAATGCTGAAAAGTATCCCACTTATTCTGAAATTGACCACAGGCCGGGCGCGGTGGCTCAAGCCTGTAATCCCAGCACTTTGGGAGGCCGAGACCGGCGGATCACGAGGTCAGGAGATCGAGACCATCCTGGCTAACCCAGTGAAACCCCGTGTCTACTAAAAAATACAAAAAACTAGCCGGGCGAGGCGGCGGGCGCCTGTAGTACCAGCTACTCGGGAGGCTGAGGCAGGAGAATGGCATCAACCCGGGAGGCGGAGCTTGCAGTGAGCTGAGATCCCGCCACTGCACTCCAGCCTGGGCGACAGACCGAGACTCCGTCTCAAAAAAAAAAAAAAAATAAAATAAAATAAATGAAATTGACCACATAATTGGAAGTAAAACACTCCTCAGCAAGTGCAAAACAATGGAAATCATAACACACAGTCTCTCAGACCACAGTGCAATCAAATTAAAACTCTGAATTAAGAAACTCACTCAAAACCACACAACTACATGGAAATTGAACAACCTGCTCCAGAATGCCTACTGGGTAAATCATGAAATGAAGGCAGAAACAAATAAGTTCTTTGAAACCAATGAGAACAATGACACAATGTACCAGAATCTCTGGGACACACACAAAGCAGTGTTTAGAGGGAAATTTATAGCACTAAATGCTCACAAGGGAAAGCAGAGAAGGTCTAAAATTGACATTCTAAAATAATAATGAAAAGAACTAGAGAAGCAAGAGCAAACAAATTCAAATACTAGCAGTAGATGAGAAATAACTAAGATCAGAGCAGAACTGAAGTAGATAAAGACACAAAAGACCCTTCAAAAAATCAAGGAGGCTGGGTGCGGTGGCTCACTCCTGTAATCCCAGCACTTTGGGAGGCTGAGGTGGGCGGATCATGAGGTCAGGAGATCGAGACCATCCTGGCTAACACAGTGAAACCCCATCTCTACTAAAAATAAAAAATAAATAAATAAATAAAAATAGCTGGGCGTGGTGGTGGGTGCCTGTAGTCCCAGCTACTCAGGAGGCTGAGGCAGGAGAATGATGTGAACCCGGGAGGTGGAGCTTGCAGTGAGCCGAGATCACACCACTGTACTCCAGCCTGGGGACAGAGAGAGACTCTGCCTCAAAAAAAAAAAAAAAAAAAAAAAAAAAAAATCAGTGAATCCAGGAGCTAGTTTTTTTGAAAGATCAACAAAATAGATGGACCACTAGCCAGACTAATAAAGAAGAAAAGAGCCGGGCGCGGTGGCTCAAGCCTGTAATCCCAGCACTTTGGGAGGCCGAGATGGGCGGATCACGGGGTCAGGAGATCGAGACCATCCTGGCTAACCCAGTGAAACCCCGTCTCTACTAAAAAAATACAAAAACTTAGCCGGGCGAGGTGGCGGGCGCCTGTAGTCCCAGCTACTCGGGAGGCTGAGGCAGGAGAATGGCGTAAACCCGGGAGGCGGAGCTTGCAGTGAGCTGAGATCCGGCCACTGCACTCCAGCCTGGGCGACAGAGCGAGACTCCGTCTCAAAAAAAAAAAAAATAAAAAATAAAAAAATAAAGAAGAAAAGAGAGAAGAATCAAATAGATGCAATAAAAAATGATATTAGGCCAGGCGCGGTGGCTCAAGCCTGTAATCCCAGCACTTTGGGAGGCCGAGGCGGGTGGATCACGAGGTCAGGAGATCGAGACCATCCTGGCGAACACGGTGAAACCCCGTCTCTACTAAAAAAATACAAAAAACTAGCCGGGTGAGTTGGCGGGCACCTGTAATCCCAGTTACTTGGGAGGCTGAGGCAGGAGAATGGCGTAAACCCGGGAGGCAGAGCTTGCAGTGAGCTGAGATCCGGCCACTGCACTCCAGCCTGGGCAACAGCGCGAGAATCCGTCTCAAAAAAATAAATAAATAAATAAAATAAAATAAAATTAAATAAAAAATGATATCAGCACTGATCCCACAGACATACAAACCACCATCAGATAATACTATAAACACCTCTATGTAAATAAACTAAATCTAGAAGAAATGGATAAATTCCTGGACACATACACCCTCCCAAGACTAAACCAGGAAAAAGTCAAATCCCTGAATAGACCAATAACAAGTTTTGAAATTGAGGCAGTAATTAATAGCCTACCAACCAAAAAACAGCCAGCACCACACAGATTCACAGCCAAATTCTAACACAGTTACAAAGAGGAGCTGGTGCCAATTCTTCTGAAACTATTCCTAAGAATAGAAAAAGAGGGACTCCTCCTTAACTCATTTTATGAGGCCAACATCATCCTGATACTGAAACCTGGCAGAGACACAACAAAAAAGAAAACTTCAGGCCAATATCCCTGATGAACATGGATGCAAAAATCCTCAATAAAATACTGGCGAACCAAATCCAGCAGCACATCAAAAAGCTTATCCACTACGATCAAGTCAGCTTAATCCCCTGGGATGCAAGGCTGGTTCAACATACACAAATCAATAAATGTAATCCATCACATAAACAGAACCAATGGCAAAAACCACGTGATTATCTCAATAGATACAGAAAAGGCATTTGACAAAATTCAACACCCCATTCATGCTAAAAACTCTCAATAAACTAAGTATTGATGGAACGTATCTCAAAATAATAAAAGCTACTTATGACAAACCACAGTTAATATCATACTGAATGGGCAAAACCTGGAAGCATTCACTTTGAAAACTGGCACAAGACAAGGATGCCCTCTCTCACCACTCCTATTCAACATAGTATTGGAAGTTCTGGCCAGGGCAATCAGACAAGATAAAGAACTAATGGGTATTCAAATAGGAAAAGAGGAAGTCAAATTGTCTCCATTTGCAGATGACATGATTCTATGTTGAGAAAACCCCATCATCTCAGCTCCAAATCTCCTTAAGCTGATAAGCAATTTCAGCAAAGTCTCATGATACAAATTCAATGTGCAAAAATCACAAGCATTCCTATACACCAATAACAGACAAACAGAGAGCCAAATCATGAGTGAGCTCCCATTCACAATTGCTAGAAAGAGAATAAAATACCTAGGAATACAATGTACAAGGAATGCGAAGGACCTCTTCAAGGAGAACTGCAAATCACTGCTCAAGGAAATAGGAGAGGACACAAACAAATGGAAAAACATTCCATGCACTTGGATAGGAAGAATCAATATCATGAAAATGATCATACTGCCCAAAGGATTGTATAGATTCAATGCTATCCCCATCAAGCTACCACTGAGTTTCTTCACAGAATTAGAAAAAAAATGACTTTAAATTTCATATGGAGCCAAAAAAGAACCTGCATTGCCAAGACATTCCTAAGCAAAAAGAATAAAGCTGGAGACATTACGCTACTTGACTTCAAACTATTGTACAAGGCTACAGTAACCAAAACAGCATGGTATTGGTATCTAAACAGATATATAGACCAATGGAACAGAACGGAGGCCTCAGAAATAACACCACACATCTACAACCATCTGATCTTTTTTTTTTTTTTTTTTGAGATGGAGTCTGGCTCTGTAGCCCAGGCTGGAGTGCAGTGGCCGGATCTCAGCTCACTGCAAGCTCTGCCTCCTGGGTTCACGCCATTCTCCTGCCTCAGCCTCCAGAGTAGCTGGGACTACAGGCGCCCGCCACCTCGCCCGGCTAGTTTTTTGTATTTTTAGTAGAGACGGGGTTTCACCATGTTAGCCAGGATGGTCTCGATCTCCTGACCTCGTGATCCGCCTGCCTCGGCCTCCCAAAGTGCTGGAATTACAGGTGTGAGCCACTGCACCCGGCAAACCATCTGATCTTTGACAAACCTGATGAAAACAAGCAATGGGGAAAGGATTCCCTATTTAATGTTGGGAAAACTGGCTAGCCATATGCTGAAAACTGAAACTGGACCCCTTCCTTACACCTTATACAAAAATTTACTCAAGATGGATTAAAGACTTAAATGTAACACCCCAAGCCATAAAAACTGTAGAAGAAAACCTAGGCAAAGGCGTTCAGGACATAGACATGGGCAAAGACTTCATTACTAAAACACCAAAAGCAATGGCAGCAAAAGCCAAAATTGACAAATGGGACCTAATTAATCTAAAGAGCTTCTTCAAAGCAAAAGAAACTATTATCGGAATGAACAGACAACCTATGGAATGGGAGAAAATATTTGCAATCTATCCACCTGAGAAAGGGCTAGTATCCAGGATCTACAAAGAACTTAAACAAATTTACAAGAGAAAAACAAGCAACGCCATCAAAAAGTGGGCAAAGGATATAAACAGACACTTCTCAAAAGAAGACATTTATGCAACCAACAAACATATGAAAAAAAGTTCACTATCACTGGTCATTAGAGAAATGCAAATCAAAACCACAATGAGATACCATCTCACAACAGTTAGAATGCAATCATTAAAAAGTCAGAAAACAGCAGATGCTGGAGAGGATGTGGAGAAATAGGAACACTTTCACACTGTCAGTGGGAGTGTAAATTAGTTCAGCCATTGTCGAAAACAGTGTGACAATTCCTCAAGGATCTAGAATCAGAAATACCACTTGCCCCAGCAATCCCATTACTGGGTATATACCCAAAATATTATAAATCATTCTACTATAAAGACACATGCACATGTATGTTTATTGCAGCACTATTCACAATAGCAAAGACTTGGAACCAACCCAAGTGCCCATCAACAATAAACTGGATAAAGAAAATGTGGGGCCGGGTGCAGTGGCTCAAGCCTGTAATCCCAGCACTTTGGGAGGCCGAGGTGGGTGAATCACGAGGTCAGGAGATCGAGACCATCCTGGCTAACACTGTGAAACCCCATCTCTACTAAAAAAATACAAAAAAATTAGCCAGGTGCTGTAGCGGGCACCTGTAGTCCCAGCTACTCGGGAGGCTGAGGCAGGAGAATGGCGTAAACCCGGGAGGCGGAGCTTGCAGTGAGCCAAGATCGTGCCACTGCACTCCAGCCTGGGCGACAGAGCAAGGCTCCGTCTCAAAAAAAAAAAAAAAAAAAGAAAATGTGGCACATATACACTATGGAATACTATGCAGCCATAAACAGGGATGAGTTCATGTCTTTTGCAGGGACATGGATGAAGCTGGAAACCAACATTCTCAGCAAACTAACACAAGAACAGAAAACCAAACACTGTATGTTCTCACTCATAAGTGGGAGTTGAACATTGAGAATGAGTGGACACAAGGAGGGGAATAACACACACTGGGACATGTCAGGTTGTGGGGTGCTAGGAGATGAATAATATTAGGAGAAATACTTAATGTAGATGATGGGTTGATGGGTTCAGCAAACCATCATGCCACATGTATACCTCTGTAACAAACCTGCACATTCTGCACATGTATCTCAGAACTTAAAGTGTAATAATAAAAAAGAAAGGCCGGGCGCGGTGGCTCAAGCCTGTAATCTCAGCACTTTGGGAGGCCGAGACGGGCAGATCACGAGGTCAGGAGATCGAGACCATCCTGGCTAACATGGTGAAACCCCGTCTCTACTAAAAAGTACAAAAAACTAGCTGGGCCAGGTGGCGGGCGCCTGTAGTCCCAGCTACTCCGGAGGCTGAGGCAGGAGAATGACTTAAACCCGGGAGGCGGAGCTTGCAGTGAGCTGAGATCTGGCCACTGCACTCCAGCCTGGGCGACAGAGCGAGACTCCATCTCAAAAAATAAAAAAATTAAAAAAAATTATAATAAAAAAGAAAAAAAAGAATACTGAAGGTAGCTTCTTTTACTGAAAATAAAATGACTCAAGAAAATGACACATAATCATATAAAAAATATATATATATACATGTATATATTTTTTGCGATGGAGTTTTACTCTTGTTGCCCAGGCCGGAGTGCAGTGACCTGATCTCAGCTCACTGCAACCTCTGCCTTCTGGTTTCAAGTGATTCTCCTGCCTCAGCCTCCCAAGTAGCTGAAATTACAGGTGCCCGCCACTACGGGCTAATTTTTTGTATTTTTAGTAGAGATGGCATTTCAACATGTTGGCCAGGCTGGTCTCGAACTCCTAACCTCCTGATCTGCCCACCTCAGCCTCTGAGAGTGCTGGGATTACAGCCATGAGCCACTGCGGCCGGCCAAAAGGAAAAAAAAAAAAAGAAAAAGATTATTTTCTTCTATAGATATGCACATACCAAAAAAATGAAATTTCTTAGCATAATCATAATGGTGCAGTATCTGGAGAACCTGCTCCCAATGTTTGACATGAGTTCTTTTCTATTTCCCAAGTGTCTCCGCTGGGTTGAGAAATAAAGGGAAAGAGCACAAGAGAGAAATTTAAAGCTGGGTATCCGGGGGAGACATCACATGTCGGCAGGATCCGTGATGTTCCCCGAGCAGTAAAACCAGCAAGTTTTTATTAGCGATTTTCAATAGGGGAGGGAGTGCAAGATCAGGGTGTGGGTCATACTTCACAAGGTAATACAATATCACAAAACAAATGGAGGCAGGGCGAGATCACAGGACCACCGGATGAGGGGAAATTAAAATTGCTAATGAAGTTTTGGGCACGCATTGTCATTGATAACATCTGATCAGGAAATAGTGTTTGAGAGCAGGTAACCTGCCTGACCACAATTTATTAGGTGGGAATTTTCCCATCCTAGTAAGCCTGGGAGCACTATAGGAGACCAGGGCTTATTTCATCCCATTGGCTTCAACCAGGGACGCCTTAAAAGGGGCCATCTATAGGCCTACTTTCAGGGCGCATTCTCTTTCTCAGGGATGTTCCTTACTGAGAAAAAGAATTCAGAGATATTTCTCCTATTTGCTTATGAAAGAGGAGGAATATAGCTCTGTTCCATCAGGCTCACCTGCGGCCATTTCAAAGTTACCTCTCTTGTTCCCTGAACATTGCTGTTATCCCGTTCTTTTTTAAGATGCCCAGATTTCACATTGTTCAAACACACATGCTGTACAAACAATTTGTGCAGTTGACACAATCACAGGGTCCTGAGGCGACATTCATCCTCCTCAGTTTGCAAAGAAGATGACGGGATTAAGAGATTAAAGACAGGCATAGGAAAACACAGGGGTATTCACTGGGGAAGTGATAAGTGTCCATGAAATTTTCACAGTTTATGTTGAGAGATTACAGTAAAGACAGGTATAAGAAATTATAAAAGTATTAATTTGGGGAACTAATAAATGTCCATGAAATCTTCACAATTTATGTTCTTCTGCCGCCGCTTCAGCTGGTCCCTCCGTTCCGGGTCCCTGACTTCCCGCAACAGTGCAGAAAACATTTTTAAGTATTGTCTATAATTTTTAAAAATGTAGAAAATTATTAAAATTTTGAGAGTAAAATCTTTGTATGCAACTTAAGTTCATCTTCTATCAGATTAAAATATATTGTTATATCTTTTAGAGGTTTTATGTAATTTCCAAAGTACCACAAGGTACCACAAAAAAAAAAATAAATAAACAAAGTAAGAAGAAATTAAAAGCATATAGTCATGCGTGTCCGTGTGAAGAGACCACTAAACAGGCTTTGTGTGAGCAATAAAGCTTTTCAATCACCTGGGTGCAGGCGGGCTGAGTCCGAAAAGAGAGTCAGCGAAGGGAGGTAAGTGTGGGGCCATTTTATAGGATTTGGGTAGGTAAAGGAAAATTCCAGTCAAAGGGGGGTTGTTCTCTGGCAGGCAGGAGTGGGAGTCATAAGGTGCTCAGTGGGGGAGCTTTTTGAGCCAGGATGAGCCAGGAAAAGGAATTTCAGAAGATACCATCGCTTAAGGCAAGGACCGGCCATTTTCACTTCTTTTGTGGTGGAATGTCATCAGTTAAGGCCAGGCAGGGCATTTTCACTTTTGTGATTCTTCAGTTACTTCAGGCCATCTGGGTGTATACGTGCAAGTCACAGGGGATGCGATGGCTTGGCTTGGGCTCAGAGGACTGACACATATCAGTACAAAAGTCAAAATGACACAAAGGAAGACACAAAGAGAGAAAGTTAGAGACAAAGATACAACAATCAAATAAAACAATAAAATAACATTATTCTGTATAAGAAAATTATTTAAACATGTATATAAAAGGAGGTTTTCAATTAAGATACATACTTTTAATAAAGGAATTAGATAATTTTAAAAACTAAGATCCAACTTGCCTTTCTATGATAGAGTCATCTACTCAATACTGAATTGAAGAAACATATAGAGAACAATATAATTACAGTAGCATATTTCTTTTCTTTTTTTTTTTCTTTTTTTCTTTTTTTTAGATGGAGTCTTGCTTTGTCACCAGGCTGGAGTGCAGTGGTGCAATCTCAGCTCACTGCAACTTCCACCTCCCAGGTTCAAGCGATTCTCCTGCCTCAGCCTCCGGAGTAGCTGGGACTACAGGCGTGCACCACCACCCCCAGCTAATTTTCGTATTTTTAGTAGAGACAGGGTTTCACCATATTGGCCAGTATGGTCTCAAACTCTTGACCCTGTGATCTGCCTGCCTTGTCCTCCCAAAGTGCTGGGATTACAGGCATGAGCCACCACACCCAACCTACAGTAGCATATTTCAATACCCCAATTTGTATAATAAAAATAAAACAAGGCAGAATAATAGTAACAGAACAGAGAACTTGAAGACAAGTTAAAACAATCATTCCTAACAGAGGTATAGAGAACACTCCTCAACATCAGGATACACAGCCTTCCTAACAGCTCATAAAACATTCCCCTTGATAGACCACATGTTAGGCCAAAATACAACTCTTAACATAATTTTTAAAATTAAATTTATATGGATTACTTTCTATGACCAAAATGAAATGAGAGTATGAAACAATAATAGAAAAAAATTGAGGAAAATTATAAATATATAGAAATTAACACACTTATGAGCATGCTCCTGTTCAAAGGTTGAGATAAATGTTTTGAAGATCTCCATACTGTTCAATGTAACCTACAGATTTAATGGAATGTTCTTTAAAAGTTCACACTACATTTTGAAGAAATAGAAACAGCAACTCCAAAAGTATATGGAATCTAATGAGAAAATAAAATACCCAACAATCTTCAAAAAAAGAAATAATGTTAAAGGCATTACAGTTCCTGATTATTATTATTATTATTATTATTATTATTTATTTTTTTTTTTTTTAGGCAAAGTCTCGCTCTGTCACCCAGGCTGGAGTGCAGTGGTGTGTTCTCGGCTCACTGCAAGTTCCTCTTCCTGGGTTCACACCATTCTCCGGCCTTAGCCTCCTGAGTAGCTGGGACTACAGGCGCCCGCCACCACACCCAGCTAATTTTTTGTATTTTGTTTAGTAGAGATGGGGTTTCACTGTGTTAGCCAGGATGGTCTCAATCTCCTGACTTCGTGATCTGCCTGCCTCGGCTTCCCAAAGTGCTGGGATTACAGGCATGAGCCACCGCACCCGGCCTACAGTTCCTGATTTTAAAACTCATATCAAATCTACAAAATTAAAACAATTTGGTGTGACTATAAAAGTAAAAATGTAGACTAATAAAAAACAATGCAGCACATATATAAACTTTAACATATATAGTCATATGAAGAGTTATTTGCATTCTCATAATAATTGCAGCATTGTTACAAATTTTTAGTAGAGGGTGAGTTTTGCCATGTTGCCCACGCTGATCCCTTAGGCTCAAGCAATCCACCCATCACTGCCTTCCAAACTGCTGGGATTATAGTTGTGAGCCACCTCACCCGGCCCTATTTATTTTCTTTTTTTAAAGTTTTTTTTTTTCCTGAAAATTTAATAATATTTTTGATGGGAACGTACTGCCCTGTTTTAATTGATATTTGGACATTTTTTAAAAAGCTACCTGTCACAGTCTTTATCACATAGCTTTGTCCTGGCATAGTCTGAAAGCAATTGTCTTTGCTAGAGATTCTGGGTGTCTTTCAAACATGTTCTTATGATGTGTCTTGTCTGAAATTTGATGTTTATTTTTTAGTTAAAGAAGTTTATTCATCTTTCTTCTTAGCAGTCTTCACTTGCTACACCTGTTCCCTGTCTGTGGCACTGCAGTCTCCCTGCTGCTGTAACATTTACCTCTGGTCTCAACAGACACAAACTGTCAGACCCATACCACCATTTCATTCAGCCCTTTGTCACTTTGTGACCTCCATCTCTACCACCATGACCACAATGTTCATGGGCCTATTGGGCAATGACAGGGGTGGCTGGGGAAAGACGCTGAGTGATGTCAACAAAACAGTCATCCTATCCATTCCAAATTTCTTTTTCACCAATTTTTCAATCATGCTTTCTCCAAGTCCCTGGCAATCCAGCCAAACCATGGTTAAAGCCCATGAATCAGTATGTAATCACACATCTGGCCATTTCTCCTTCCATGCAAAGTGTACAATCAGGTGCACTGCTCAAATTTCTGCCCACTGGGAAGACTTCCCTTCACCACCGTCTTTCAGGGATGTCCTAGAAAGGAACTGTAGTGCCGCAGCTGTGTGCACTTTCAGGTCGTGCCTGCATATTATGCAGAATCATCTGTAAATGAGGCCGTAGTCTTTTCTTCCTCTGTCAAATGATCATAGTGAGCTCCCCATTAGGTCATCAGTGCAGACTGGAGGAAAGAAGGCCGGGTGGCAGAACTGGAGACCATGGGCATTCGAGCCACTTCCTCATGTAACTTACTTGTGCCTTCAGAACCTGTTTGAGCCCGATCACATATATACCACTTCCATTTGATGATGGAATGCTGTTGTGCATGACCCACTTTATGGGTAGATGGGTCAAAATGCACCCAGTTCATGATAGGCAGTTCAGGTCCCATGGTGACTTGTTAACCCATAGTCAAATGTTCATTTTTTACCAAATCCCAGTAAGAGGCCAAGAGCTGTTTCTCAGAAGGAGAGTAGTTATCTGCAGAAAATGGCAGGGCTCCAAAATTCTAGAGGCTGACCAGGTGCAGTGGCTTATGCCTGTAACCCCAGCACTCTGGGAGGTCGAGGCAGGCAGATCATCTGAGGTCAGGAGTTTGAGACCAGCCTGACCAACATGGTGAAACCACATCTCTACTAAAAATACAAAAATTAGCCAGGCATGGTGGTGGGTGCCTATAATCCCAGCTACTTAGGAGGCTGAGGCAGTAGAATTGCTTGAACCTGGGAGGTGGAGATTTCAGTGAGACAAGATAATGCCATTGCACCACAGCCTGGATGACAAGAGCAAGACTCCATCTCAAAAGAAAGAAAGAAATATAAAGAAAGAAAGAAAGAAAGAAAGAAAGAAAGAAAGAAAGAAAGAAAGAAAGAAAGAAAATTCTAGAGACCTCTGCTGTGATTCACCTAGGGTGACCTGCCAAAGGCTGCAAATAGCATCCTTATTTTTCACTGACACCTCAAGATCCATTGGATCTGCTGGGTAATATGGCCCAAGTTGCAGAGCAGCTTGCACAGTAGCCTGGACCTGTTGCAGAGCCTTCTCCTTTTCTGGACCCCACTCAGAACTGGCAGCTTTTTTGGTCACTCAATAAATGGGCCAGAATAGCACACCCAAATGAGGAATACATTGCCTCCAAAACCCAAATAGACCCACTAGACATTGTGCCTCTTTCTTGGTTGTAGGACAAGCCAAATGCAACAACTTACCTTTTACCTTAGAAGGAATGTCTTGACAGGCCCTGGACTACTGGACCCTTAGAAATTTTACTGAGCTAGAAGGTCTCTAAATTTTAGTCAGACTTATTTTCCATCCTCTAGCATGCAAATGTCTCACGAATTAGTCTGGTGTGTTTGCTATTTCTTGCTCACTGTATTCAATCAACATAATGTCATTGATGTAATGGACCACTGTGATATTTGCAAAAGCAAAAAGCCATAGAGGTGTCTTTGAATAAGATTATGACACAAAGCCAAAGGGTTAATATATCACTCAGGTAGGACAGTAAAGGTGTATTGCTGGCCTTGCCAGCTGCAGGCAAATTGCTTTTGGTGGGCTATATGGACAGGAATGGAGAAAAAACATTTGCTAAGTCAATGTCTGCATACCAGGTACCACGAGATGTGTTAATTTGTGGGGAAAAGAAAGAAAGATCAGCCTGTTACTGTGTCTATATAGAAAGAAGTAGACATAAAAGACTCCATTTTGTTCTGTATTTGAGATGCTGTTAATCTGTGACCCTAACCCCCAACCTTGTCCTTGCAAGAGACATGTGCTGCGGTGACTCAAGCTTTAATGCATTTTGGGCTGTGCAGGATGTGTCTTTGTTAAACAAGTGCCCGAAGGCAGCTTGCTGGTTAAAAGTCATCACCATTCTCTTAATTTCAACTACCCAGGGACACGTACACTGCCAAAGGTCGCAGGGACCTCTGCCTAGGAAAGCTAGGTATTGTCCAAGGTTTCTCCGCATGTGATAGACTGAAACAATGCTGCTAAAAGGTTTATGGAGATGTTTGCATATGCATCTCAAGGCACAGCATTTTCCTTTAAACTTATTCATGTCACAGAGGTTTTTGTTCATATGTCTTACTGCCGATTTCCTCCCTACAATGATCCTATTGTCCTGCCACTCCCTTATCTTTAAGATGGTAAAGATGGCCGGGTGCGGTGGCTCAAGCCTGTAATCCCAGCACTTTGGGAGGCCGAGACGGGCGGATCATGAGGTCAGGAGATCGAGACCATCCTGGTTAACATGGTGAAACCCCGTCTCTACTAAAAAATACAAAAAACTAGCCGGCTGAGGTGGTGGACGCCTGTAGTCCCAGCTACTCGGGAGGCGGAGGCAGGAGAATGGCGTGAATCCGGGAGGCGGAGCTTGCAGTGAGCTGAGATCCGGCCACTGCACTCCAGCCTGGGTGACAGAGCGAGACTCCGTCTCAAAAAAAAAAAAAAAAAGAATCCCTGAGTTCATCATTTTCTATCATCACTTTGTCCACTGAACTTTGGACAACCAGCTTCATTATGTTCCTTGGTACTCCACATATGGTCAAACCTCCACCTGCTGGGTTTAAGCAATTCTCCGCCTCACCCTTCTGAGTAGCTGCGATTAGAGGAACCCGCCATCACGCCCGGCAGCTGTTGACTGCATTCACTCATGAGACTCAGGACCTCAACAGTGGTCTTTGTCCATGTGTTATAGTGACAATAGTAACTGCTGTCTGGGATTGCATACAAGAATAAAAATCTCATCTTTGTGCTGGACCACATTATATTTCACAATCTTACCTGTGGGAAAGGCTGAGAAATGAAAAATGAGAGTAACATCACCTGAATTCTTCACCTGGAATATGTCTCAATCTCCCCAATGGGCAAGGCCCAGGCTGGAGAATCAGATCACTTGCATGCAGGGCCGAGTGACATATTACATTTTCTCTAGGCACAGTCCAGGCAGGAGAGTGACAACATTTGAGTGCTGGGCTCAGAGATATGCCACAATCCCTTTTTTAGGCACGTCTCCTGCAACAGACAAGAGGCACATTATGTAGAAAATTGGTTCAGGGGTTTGTCACAATGTCCCCTTTGGGTGGTGCACAGGCAAGTGAGGAGAGTCGAATCACCCAGATAATGGAACTAGCAATATGTCACAATGTCCCCTGATGGAAGGGCAAAGACAAGAAAGTCACATAAGCTAGGTGAGAAAACTGACATATGTCACAATGCATGCTATAAGTAGGGATCATGGAAAAGAGGAGAGTCACATAACCTAGGGGCTATACCCAGGTATATGTAACAATCATTCCAGTGGGCAGGGCCTATGCATAAGGGGAGAGTCACATCACATAAATGCTGGGCCTAGCGATATGTCACAATCCCCACTGTGTACAGGTCCCAGAATAAAGTAAAGAGTCATATCATCTACATGTTGGGACCAAAGATATGTATCAATGACACCTGTGGGCAGGGACCAGGCAGAAGAGCCACAGCACCTGTGTGCTGGACCCTGTGATAAGTTACTATTTATCTGTTGGCATGGCTCCATCAGAAGAGGCAAATCCAACCACCTGGGTGCTGGACCCAGTGATATGTCACAATGTGTTCCATAGGTAAAGCCCAGGTAACAGAGGAGACTCACATCAAATAGTTGATGGGCACAGAGATATTTCACAATGCTCCCTGTGAACAGGGTGCAGGCAGGAGACTCACATCACCTTTGTCCTGGGCCACTATCTTTTGTGTGAGCAGAACATAGGAAAAAGAGAACCGCTGGCTGGGCACGGTGGCTCACACCTGTAATTACAGCACTTTGGGAGGCTGAGGAGGGTGGATTGCCTGAGATCATGAGTTCAAGATCAGCCTGACCAACAAGGTGAAGCCCCGTCTCTACTAAAAATACAAAATATATCAAGTGTGGTGGCAGGCACCTGTAGTCCCAGCCCCTCAGGAGGCTGAGATAGAAGAATTACTTGAACCCAGGAGCAGAGATTGCAGTGAGCCAAGATTGTGCCACTGCACTCCAGCCTGGGTGATGGAGTGAGACTCAATCTCAGAAAAAAAAAAAAAAAGAGAGAGAGAGCGAAGCATCACATCAGCTGAGTGCTGAGTGCTGAGTGCTGGGCCCAAATATGTCCCAATCCCCCTGTGAGCAGAATCCGTGCAGAAGAGAGTCAACATACATGGGTGATGGGCACAGAGATATTTCATAATGTCCCCTGTAAGAAAGGCACAGGCAGAAGTATAACATCCCTTGAGTGTTGGACAGTGCAATATGTCAAAATAGCCAATGTGGTCAGGGCACAGGCAGAAATCACATAACCTGGGTGCAGGGCCTGACAGTGCATCACAATGCCCTCTATGGACAGAGCCAAGGCAGGAGAATAGGTCACATCCACTAAGTGCTTGGCCAAGTGATATGTCATAATCCCTACTGGGGGCTGGACCAAGGCTGGGAAGTCAAATCACTTAGATTCTGGGCAGAAGCATACATCAGAATCACACCAGCAGGAAGGTCCTGAAATGAAATTAACAATCCCACACATGTCCCAGTTTCAGGTATGAGAGTCAACACCTTTTTTACATTTGGTTTAAGTACCTGAGTCACAATTTCAACAATGGACTGGATTTGTGCACAAAAGACGCAATCCCTCCTGAAGACTGTGTCCCCTTATTGAAGCCACAGCCTCACAGCTCTGGGGAATCTTGGTCTGAGAGTAACCAACCCACCTGTGGATCAGATCCACATATAAGAGTTAATTCTTCAACCTCCCATTGCCTCTGGGTGGGAGATTCAGAGCCTCAACAGTGAGCTGTGTTCATGTGGAAGGATGACAATCTTTACTATTGGCCACCTGTGCATAAGAGTGTCACAATATTACCTGTGTGCTGGGCCCTGTGAGGACAGTCTCTCTGCCATTCAAGGGCTTTATATGCTATGCATGAGAGTCAGAATTTGCTCTGAGACCTCCATGCTGGTATGAACCCGTGATTGTACCCACAGCCCTAAAGCCCACGTATGAGAGTCAACATCTCTTTAATTGACTTTGTCGCTGGGCGCGGTGGCTCAAGCGTGTAATCCCAGCACTTTGGGAGGCCGAGGCAGGCGGATCACAAGGTCAGGAGATCGAGACCACAGTGAAACCCCGTCTCTACTAAAAATACAAAAAATTAGCCGGGCGCGGTGGCGGGCGCCTGTAGTCCTAGCTACTCAGGAGGCTGAGGCAGGAGAATGGCGTGAACCCAGGAGGCGGAGCTTGCAGTGAGCCGAGATCGCGCCACTGCACTCCAGCCTGGGCAACAGCGTGAGACTCCGCTCAAAAAAAAAAAAAAAAAAAAAAATTGACTTTGTCCAGAGAGGAGATTCCTCAACTGCCTATGAAATGGTTTTAGAAATGAGTCACCATCTCAACTGTGGTCGGATGTGTACATATGACAGTCACAATTCCAACTGTAAACTGCATCCATGTATGAAGTTCAAGACCTCATCAGTACACTGTGTCATTGTGTGAATGCAATAATCCTTATAATTGGTGGGGTGTGCACACAAGATAAACAATCTCACCTGTGTGCTGGGCCCTGTGATGACACTCTCTGTATCACCTGAGGGCTTTATACAGCATGTGAGGGAGTGGAAATTCTCTATGACCTTCCTACAAAAAGGAGACCCAGGATCTTACCCATTTCTCTAAGCTTAGTTATAAGAGACAGTATCTCTCCTGGTGACTGGTATGAGAGTCACTATTGCACCTGTAAGCCAGGCCAAGATGTATGTTACAATCCCATTTGTCAGTAGACAGTGAGCAGGATGGTCACATCACCTGAGTGCTGGGAAAGGGTTATGTCACAATCATTTTTGAGGCCAGGAACCAGTGATAAAAGAAACATCACCTTAGTGCTAGGCCAAGGGATATGTTCCACTGTTTTCTGTGGGCAAGGTGCAGGCAAAACAAACTCATCGCCTTCTTGCTGGGCCCAGTGATACATCACAATTTTCCCTGTGGGCAAAGTGGAGGCTAAAAACGAGGGTCATATATCTTAGGTCATGAATACAGAGATACATCACAAGGCCTCCTGTGGGCAGGCCACAGGTAGAAATCACCAATTTCCTAGGTGTTGGAGCCCACAATATATCAAAATACACAATGTATGCAGGGCCCAGGCAGGAGAGAAGAGTCACATAACTTAGGTACTGAGCCTAGCAATACATCCCAGTTTCTTCTTGGACAGAACCCAAAAGATAGAAGAATCTTATTACCCAGCTGTTGGGTCTAGCTGTATGTCAAAATATTCCCTGAAGGGAGAGATCAGGGAGGAGTGTAACCTCACCTACGTGAGAAGCTCAGAGATGTTGCCGATTCTGTGTAACGTTCAGGAATAAGAGAAGAGTCAAGTATCCTAGAAACTAGGCTAGATTATATGTTACAATTACCCGAGTGGGCAGGACTCTCATGAGAAGATAGTCACATCATGTAGCTGATGAACTAAACAATGCATCACAATTCCCACTGTGTACTGGTCCCAGAAAGAAGAGGAGAGTCCCATCATCTAGGTGATAGGCCCAGAAATATGCCATATGCATCCTATGGGCAAGTAACAGGCAGATGTATCTCAGCATGTCTGTGGTAGGCCCGGTAGTAAGTTACTCTCCCTTCTATGGGCATGACCGAGGCAGAAGAAGTCACATCACCTAGGTGCTGGGCCCAGAGATATAGCATAATATCTTTTGTGGGAAAAGACCAGGTAAAAGAAGAGACTCACATCAAACAGTTGATGGGTCTAGAGATACGTTACAATCTGTCTGTGGGTAGGGTCTGGGCAGGAGACTCAGTCACTGTGGTCCTGGGCACAGCACTATGTAAAAATGCTTTATTTTGGAAGAGTCAAGACAGAAGAATATCACCTGTCTGTTAGCCCAGGGACATGCCACAATATCCCCTTGGTTTCAAACCAAACCTTGAAAGAAGAGTAGAGTAACGTCACCTAGGTGCTGGTCCCAATTATTTGTCAAAATTCTTCTTTTGAGCAGAAATTGGTAGAAGATGATTATCAAAACACAAAGTTGATTGGTGCATAGATATGTCATAAAAACCTTGTAGGCAGGGCCAGGCAAGAGAGTTACATCACCTGGGTATTGGACTCAGCAACATGGCAAAATGGCCCATATGGGCAGGGCACAGGCAGGGGAGTCACATAACCTGAATGTGGTGCCAAGTGATATGTGACAATGCCCCCTGTGGGCAACATGAAGACAGAAGAGACTCACGTTACCTGGGTGCAAGGCCAAGCAATAGGTCACATGCTACATTTTTGCAATGCTAAGGCAGGAGCATGAAGCTACATCACCTAATTGCTGGTTTCAGTGAAATTTTATAATTTCAGCTGTGGGCTGGGCCCAGGGAGTAGAGTTAAATCACTGAGGTGATGGGCAGAATCTAGGTCACAATCACACCTGCAGGAATGTCCAGGTATGAGATTAACAATCCCATATATGTCTAGGTTCTAAGTGTAAGATTCAATAGCTCATGTACGTTGGGACTAAGTAAAGGAGTCACAATCTAGATGGTCGAATAATCTGTCCATTAGACCCTTAATTCCTCGTGTGGACTGTATCTCCTTAGTGAAGTCATAGCCTCAGAGTTGTGTTGAATCTGAGAGTCACCAACCCACCTGCGAATGGGATCCAGGTATGATAGTCAATTTTCTAATTTTGACTACCTCCAAGTCTGAGATTCAGAAGCTCAATCATTGGCTGTTTTCATGAGACAGAATGACAGTCTTTACTGTTGACTGGGTGTGCATAGGAGTCTCACAATGTCACCCGTGTGCTAGGCTCTGTTGGAACACTTTCTGCACCACCTAAGGGCTTTATAGAGTGTGCATAAAAGTCACAGTCTGCTCTGAGGCCTTTCTGCTTGTATGTACACCTGTGATTGTATCTGTGACCCTAAGTTCAGGTGTGAGCATAGTTGGCAGGGTCAGATTAGAGAGTCCTCACTCTCTAGTCGGCAGGGTCTAGATTGGAGAGTCTTCACCTGCCTATGCACTGCATTTATTAATGAGTCACCACCTTAATTGTGGCCAAATGTTAATATATGACAGTAACAATTCCAACTTTGAACTGTGTCCACCTGTGAGATTCAGGAGCTCACTAGTTGTCTTTTGCCATGTGTGGGGGTGACAATCCTAAGAGTTGGCAGTTTCTGCATCTTAGAAACAATCTCACCTGTGTGCTAAACCCTGTGAAGACACTCTTTGTGCCACCCAAAAGGTTTACGAAACACACCAAAGATTGGTAAGACTTTTTTTTTTTTTTTGAGAAGGAGCCTCATCTCACGCTGTCACCCAGGCTGGAGGGCAATGGCATGGCCTTGGCTCACTGCAACCTCTGCCTCCTGGGTTCAAGTGATCCTCCCACCTCAGCCACTTGAGTAGCTGGGACTACAGGTACATGCCACCACACCCAGCTAATTTTTGTATTTTCGATGGAGACTGAGTTTCACTATGTTGGCCAGACTGGTCTCCAACTCCTAACCTCTTGATCCAACCACCTTGGCCTCCCAAGTGCTGGGAATACAGGCATGAGCCATCGCGCCCGGTGAGATTGGTAATTCTTTTTTTTTTTTTTTTTTTTGAGACGGAGTCTCGCTCTGTCTCCTGGGCTGGAGTTGCAGTGGCCGATCTCAGCTCACTGCAAGCTCCACCTCCCGGGTTCACGCCATTCTCCTGCCTCAGCCTCCCGAGTAGCTGGGACTACAGGCACCGCCACCTCGCCCTGCTAGTTTTTTGTATTTTTTAGTAGAGACGGGGTTTCACCATGTTCACCAGGTTGGTCTCGATCTCCTGACCTCGTGATCCACCCGTCTCGGCCTCCCAAAGTGCTGGGATTACAGGCTTGAGCCACCGCGCCCGGCGGTAATTCTTTACGACATTCATACAAAGAGGGGGCCCAGGATCTTACTTGTTTCCCTAGGCTACAATACAAAAGACACTATCTCCCCTATTGGCTGATTCCAGGTATGGGAATCATCATAGCACCTATGAGTTGGGCCAGGATATTTGTCACAATCCCATCTATAAATAGAAAACGAGCAGAAGAGTCACATCACCTGGGTGCTGTATGAGGGATGTCATAATATTTCCTGGAAGCAGGGCACAGGCAGAAGAGTCACATAACCTGGTGGCTGAGCCCAGTGATATTTCACAATGCTCACTGTGGGAAAAGACCTGCCAGAAAAGACACATCACCTGGTTACTGGGTGCAGCGATATGTCACAATCTTCTCTATGTGCAGGCTGCAGGCAGAAAAAGAGTCACATCACTTTGGTGATACATGCAAGCATATGTCACAAGGCCGCCTATGGGCAGGGCTTATTCAGTAACCTCTGATCCAATCCTATAGGTGTTGGGTCCAGTGACATGTCACAACACCAAAGATATGCATGGCTCAGCAAAACAAAAGATTTACATCATCTAGGTGCTGGATCCAGTGATATGTCACAATTCTCTTCTTTGGCATGGCTCAGGAAGAAGTAGAGAGTCAAATCACCTAGGTGTTGGACCAAGCCATATGTCACAATACACAGTAAATGCAGGGCTCATGAAAATACGAGAGTCAAATCTCTGAGGTGCTGGAAACAGTGGTACATCACAATTTCTCCTTTGTCAGAGCCACATCACCTAGGTGGCTGATCCAGTAATACGTCACATTTCCCTTGAGAGGTGAGCCCAGGCAAGAGAGTCACATCATTTAGGTAAGAACCCCACAGATGTGTCACTATTTTCCCTGTGAATAGGGCTCAGGGAGAAAAGGATAGTCACATCATTTAAATGACAGGCCCAGAGGTAGATTACAATGGCTCCTGGGTACAAAAACCAGGCAGAAGAATTATATCACCTGTGTGCTGGGCCCAGTGATAAGTCACTTTCCCTTGTGTGGGCATGGCTTCAGCAGGAGAGAAGAGTCACATCACCAAGATTCTGGTTCCAGAGATATGTCATAATCTCTCCAATTGACAAAGCATGGGTAGGAGAGGAGGGTCAAATGAAGCAGTTGATGGACCCAGAGATATGTCACAATGCCTCCCATAGGCAGAGTACAAGCAGGTACCTCCCAATTCTTTAGGTGTTGTGGTCAGGGACATGTCACAATACTTAAAAAATGCAGAACCCAGGAAATAAAACAGAGTCGCATCACCTAGGTGCTAGGTTCAGTGATATGTCACAATCCCTATTTCAAGAGGGCTCAGGGAAATAAAAAGAGTCACATAACCAAGGTGATAAGTGTAAAGATATGTCATAATACTCCTGTGGGCAGAGTCCATTTAGCAGAGTCACATTACCTTGATGTCGGACCCAGCCATATATCACAATACACAGTATACCCAGGGCTCAAGAAGGGAAGAAAAATCACATCATCTAGTTGCTGCATTTGATGATATGTCACAATCACTTGTTTTTGCAGAGCCCAGACAGAAAAGAAGAGTCACATCTCCTAGTTGATGGATGCAGAGATAAGGCAAAAGGCTCCTTGTGGGCAGGACCCAGGCAGAAGGCTCTCACGCCCTAGGTGTTTGTCTCAGACATATGTCACACTACCAAATATAAGCAGGGCCCAGGCAAACAAGGAGTTTAGTGATATGTTACAATCCCCACTCTTGGCAGGGACAGGACGCACACACACACAAGCAAAGGCACATCACCTAGGTGATTAAAAAAACAAACAAAAAGATATGTCATGATACCCCCTGTAGGCAGGGCCCATGCAGAAGAGTCTCATCACCTAGGTTTTAGACCCAGTTATTTGTCACAATACACAATTTATGCAAGACTCACACAAAAGAGGAAAGTCACATAACGTAGGTGCTGGGTTCAGTGATACATTATAATCTCTCCTTGGGTAGAGTCCAAGCAGTAGAAAAGAGTTACATTACCTGGGTACTTGGACCAGGAATTTGTCACAATACCTCCCGAGGAAAGAGTCCAGGAAGGGGAGTCACATCACCTAATTGAGGGGCTCAAAGATATATTTCCCAGAGCTCCTTGTGGGTAGAGCTGAGGATAATCAAAAGAGTCACACAACCTAGGGGCTGGGCTCAGCTATATGTCACAACTACCCTAGGTGCAAGTCTCTGGTATGAGGAAGAGTCACATCACGTAGGTGCTGGGCCAAGCAATATGTTACAATCCCCACTGTAGGAAGGTCTCAGGAAAATAGAAGAATCACATTATCTGGTTGATCGGCACAGGAACATATCACAATTACCCTAGACTGAAGTGTTACATCCCCTGTGTGTGAAGTCCAGTGATAAGCCACTCTTCCTTTTGTGCACAGGGTTTAAGCAGAAGATGAAAGTCACATCACCTAGCCGCTGGGCTTACAGAATTGTCTCAAGGCCTCCTATGGTCAAAGCCTATTTAAGAGACAAGAATTATATTAGCTGCTCTGCCTATGGAGCAGCCATTTTTTTGTTTGTTTGTTTCTTTACTTCTCTAATAAACTTGCTTTTGTTTTACTGCATGGACTCACCCTGACTTTTTGGGGTCTGGGTCAAAAGCCCTTTTCAGTAACAGCTTTCTGGCAAACTATAAAGGGACCATACTGAGGAGAAAACTTAACTGAAGGAAATAAACTGCAGCACTAATTAGCCAACTTGGGGTAAGTAGTGGGGTAAACTTTACCAGGGTAAAAAATGGGATTGGGTTACAGGCCCAACATAGAAGAGTTAGAGTCTCTCCTAAGACATACTGGGTTAAAGAACTCTCTTAATAAAAAGCTTGAGGCCTAAGTTAGGAAGCTTCGAGTCCTTTCTAAAATTTAGGGTGTTGGCTGGGCATGGTGGTTCACATCTGTAATCTCAGCACTTTGGGAAGCCTGGCAGGTGGATCACCTGAGGTCAGGAGTTCGAGACCTGCCTGACCAACATGGAGAAACCCGTCTCTACTAAAAATACAAAAACTAGCTAGGCGTGGTGACACATACCTGTAATCCTAGCTACTCGGGAGGCTGAGGTGGGAAAATCACTTGAACATGGGAAGCGGAGATCACTTAAATGCAGTTAACCAAGATCGTGCCATTGCACTCCAGTCTGGGCAACAACAGGGAAACTCTGGCTCAAAAAAAAAAAAAAAAAAAAAAAAAAAAAAAAAAAAAAAAAAAAATTTAGGCGGTTAGAGGCCCCTCTCAGTAATGTCACTCTTGGTTAAAAATAGATGAAGCAGGCCAGGCGCTGTGGCTCATGCCTGTAATCCCAGTTACTCAGGAGGCTGAGGCAGGAGAATGTCTTGAACCCGGGAGGCAGAGGTTGCAGTGAGCCAAGCTCATGCCACTACACTCTGTAGATTAATTTTCCCTGTGCTCTTTGCTGACAGTTGTGCGTGACACGCTTAGGCATGTACAGGATCATGAGACATGGGGAGCTTCTATTCTCAAAAGGGGAAACTTGAGAGCTAATGAAATTGCTGGAAATTTCCTGAGAAATTTGAGACTGAGAAGTCGCCGCCTGAATTTCTCAGTGTCGCTGCAATGGGTGGATCTTTCACTGGCATCCCTGAGCGCCTCCCTTTCCCCAACCTGCCTCAGGCAATGCTTTTCTTTCCTTCTATCCTCTTTCTTTCTTATCTTTTCGGTTATTCAGGGCAACTGTCCTTTGCTTTTTTGTTTGTTTTGAGACGGAGTTTCCCTGTTATTGCCCAGGCTGGAGTGCAATGGGGCAATCTTGGCTCACCACAACCTCCGCCTACTGGGTTCAAGCGATTATCCTGACTTAGCCTCCCAAGTAGCTGGGACTACAGGAATTTGCCACCACGCTCGGCTAATTTTTGTATTATTTTTTTTTTTTTTGAGGCGGAGTTTCACTCTTGTTGCCCAGGCTGGAGTGCAATGGCACGATCTCGGCTCACTGCAAACTCCGCCTCCCAGGTTCAAGCAATTCTCCTGCCTCAGCCTCCCTAGTAGTGAAAGGACACGAAGATAGATGTGTACCCGCCCCCCACCCGCTACACCCTTGTTCTGCTCTCTAATCTTTGCACATACCAGAGATTTCGTAAGTTCTGTGAGTACTTGGTTTTCTGCACGTACCAGAGATTTTGTTTTGCACATACCAGAGATTTTGTAAGTTCTGAGGCAAGGTCACAAGACGTGTTTAAGTAAGATAAACTCTTGCTGCCATAAACCTGCTCTCCCGCCTCAAAGTTTGAACCAAAATATCAGAAATGGCAGGAACCAATCATAGTTAGCCAAATCGCCTTGTTCAAACACTAGCCAATCATATATCTGATTTGTATAATAACTCTATGCCCACTTTTCTTAGACTATATAACATTGTTCGGAGCTGAGTGGGGGAGCTCTCCTGCCTGTCTCGTTTCACGAGCGAGGGAGAGTTCCAGGTTCGAACCTGTAATAAAGATCCTTGCTGCTTAGCTTTGACTCCGGACTCTGGTGGTCTTCTTCGGGGAATAAACGGTCTGGGCATAACAAATGGGGGCTCGTCCGGGATTTCCCCCAAGCCCACCAGACCCCCAAGTCAACGGATCTTAATCTGTAGGTAAGCCGGCTTTGTCACTGTCTCTGTCTTTGTCTCTGTCTGTCTCCCTGAAATTTCGCGAAATCCGTAATCTGTAATCTGTATTGGTCTGTTCTGTAAGTGGCACGGTCTTGGCGGACGCGCTAGAAGACAGCCACTCGGGACTGGTGGGAGACGTCCCCCAGTGCCCATCTGGGGGCCTCCATCCTTGGTTGCCCCGTCTGACTCAGGTCGGAAGTCCGACACGCGCTCGCGAATGCTCATCGTTATTACTGTCTGTCTGTTATTGTTAAGTGTTAAGTGTAAGCCCAAAACGAAACATAAAACCTTTTCTTCCCCTTCCAGGACCGGACCTGTCGGATACTCCCCTCTGCTTCACACTCATTTTCGTACCCCCTTCTCTTTGTAGGAGCAGTCCAAAGATGGGCAACAACCAGAGCACGCCGCTCTCACTCCTTGTTACCAATTTTAAGGATGTGAAGGCTCGGGGGCGTAACTTAAGCGTAGAACTAAAGAAGGGAAAGCTAGTTACTTTCTGCCGTTCGGAGTGGCCCTCTGTCGGCGTAGGGTGGCCCTCCGAAGGAACTTTCTGTCTCTCTATTATTACTAAGGTAAAAACTAAGATTTTCCTGCCAGGGCAGTCAGGACATCCTGATCAAATTCCTTATATTCTAGTGTGGCAGGATCTTGTGGAAAACCCACCACCCTGGATAACTCCATTCATCCCTGAGCCCTGCAAAGTCCTAGTAATGCGACCTACAAGACAAAAGACTCCCTCTGCTCCCTCGGCCCCTGTGCTGCCGGACAGCCAGGACCCCCTAACGTTAGAACCCACATTTCCCCCACCATATCCGCACCTTATCCCGCAGGACCCAGTCCCCCAGGGTGGTGCTTCTGTAGAGGGAAACCGAGAAGCGGAAGCAGCCGAGAGCGAAAGTAACCTGGGGGGGCCGGCCGGCTGAACACGAGGCCGCGTACAGCGGGACCAAGCTTCCCGACTCCCTGACTCCACTGTAGCCCTGCCTCTCAGAGAAATAGGATCGCTCGATGATACCGGGCTCTCCCGTCTCATGTATTGGCCTTTTTCCACCAGTGATTTATACAATTGGAAGTCCCAAAATGCTCGGTTCTCAGATAATCCCAAAGATCTAACCTCGTTGTTAGACAGTGTCATGTTTACTCACCAGCCGACCTGGGATGACTGTCAACAGCTCCTCCGAATCCTGTTCACAACGGAGGAGCGGGAAAGAATCCAAGTTGAGGCCAGAAAACTGGTTCCAGGAGATGACAGCCAGCCAACTGCAAATCCTGACCTCATTAATGCGGCTTTCCCTTTGACCCGGCCCAGATGGGACTACAACACGGCAGAAGGTAGGGGACGACTGCTCATTTATCGCCAGACTCTAATGGCGGGTCTCCGGGCTGCAGCTCGCAAGCCCACCAATTTGGCTAAAGTATATTCTGTGTTACAAGGTAAGACAGAAAGCCCCGCTGTGTATTTAGAGAGATTAATGGAAGCCTTCAGACAGTTTACCCCTATGAACCCGGAAGCACCGGAAAATCAGGCAGCGGTAGTAATGTCCTTTGTAAACCAGGCAACACCAGATATTAAAAGAAAACTCCAGAAATTAGAAGGTTTAGAGGGAAAGCAGATTCAGGACCTCCTTCAGATGGCCCAGCGAGTTTATAATAATAGGGATACTCCAGAAGAAAAACAGTTCAAGGCAACCAAAGAAATGACCAAAGTCTTAGTAGCAGCTTTCCCCCAGGCAGGAAATGGCCAAAACAGAAAGCAGAAAAAGCAAGGCCCTAGGCAAGGATTAGAAAAAGATCAGTGTGCTTATTGCAAGGAACGTGGCCACTGGATTAAAGACTGCCCAAAGAAACGGAGACCAGCTAACCCTACCTCCGTACTCGTTACCCAGGACTCTGACTAGGGAGAACGGGGTTCGGACCCCCTCCCCGAACCCAGGGTAACTTTGCAAGTGGAGGGGTCCCCAGTTCGCTTCTTGGTTGATACTGGGGCGGAACGCTCAGTCCTAACCAAACCAATTGGAAAAATGTCTAAGAAAACATCCTGGGTGCACGGGGCCACAGGCATCAAAAAATACCCCTGGACAACCCAGAGGACTGTAGACTTAGGAACGGGAAAAGTCTCCCATTCCTTCCTAGTCATCCCAGAGAGCCCCTGCCCTCTACTAGGGAGGGACTTGCTGACAAAGATGGGGGCCCAAATCCACTTTGAGCCAGAAGGGCCCAAGATAACTGATTCCCAAAACAGGCCAATATCTATCCTGACTGTCACCTTAGAAGATGAGTACCGACTCCATCAAGAGCAAAAGCCCCCCGATCAGGGAATTGACTCTTGGCTCCAGCGTTTCCCTGAAGCGTGGGCAGAAACTGGGGGCTTGGGGCTAGCTAAACATCGACCTGCCATATTTGTGGAAGTTAAGCCAGGGACGGACCCGGTTCGGGTTCGGCAATATCCTATGCCCCTGGAGGCAAGAGAAGGAATTACGCCCCATATCCGCCGACTCCTAGACCAGGGAGTCCTACGGGCTTGCCACTCATCCTGGAATACTCCACTGTTACCTGTTCGTAAACCCAACAGTACGGACTACAGGCCAGTACAGGATTTAAGAGAAGTTAATAAAAGGGTCATGGACATACATCCCACTGTGCCCAATCCATACACCCTTCTGAGTGCCTTACATCCCAAAAAACAGTGGTATACCGTTCTTGATCTAAAAGACGCTTTCTTCAGCCTTCCTCTGGCTCCCAAAAGTCAAGAACTCTTGCATTTCAATGGACGGATCCTGAGAGGGGCATCAACGGTCAGCTAACATGGACCAGACTGCCACAAGGGTTCAAGAACTCGCCAACCCTGTTCGATGAAGCCCTTCATGAAGATCTGGGTGAGTACCGGCGGCAACACCCTGAAATAACTCTTTTGCAATATGTTGATGATCTCTTAATAGCGGCCAGGTCCCCGGAAACTTGTGTTTGAGGGACTGAGGACCTCCTGAAGACTCTGGGGGAGCTAGGCTACCGAGCCTCAGCAACAAAGGCTCAGATCTGCAAGTCGGAGGTAACTTATCTGGGGTACCTATTAAAAGGGGGGCAACGCTGGCTAACCAAAGCCCGAAAGGAAACAGTCCTACGCATCCCTAGACCCCAGTCAACACGGCAAGTGAGAGAATTCCTGGGGTCGGCAGGGTTCTGTAGGTTATGGATACCCGGATTTGCCGAGTTAGCCAAGCCCCTATACCAGGCAACAAAGGAACGGCAGCCCTTCAATTGGACGGAAGAGGCTGAGCTGCCCTTTCAGCAAATCAAAACTGCCTTGTTATCAGCCCCCGTGCTGGGGCTCCCTGATGTCTCCAAGCCCTTCCACTTATACGTGGATGAAAGTAAGGGTGTTGCAAAAGCCGTGTTAACACAGTACCTAGGCCCCTGGCAGAGGCCAGTTGCCTATTTGTCAAAAAAATTAGATTCAGTGGCTGCTGGCTGGCCACCCTGCCTCCGGATAATCGCGGCGACCGCCCTAATGGTCCGAGACGCTGATAAACTTATCATGGGGCAAGAGTTGCGCGTTATAACCCCGCATGCCATTGAAGGCGTCCTCCAGCAGCCGCCGGACCGATGGATGAGTAACGCCCGGCTCACCCACTATCAAGGACTGCTGTTAAACCCCCTCAGAATAACTTTTCTGCCCCCAACCTCTTTAAACCCTGCTTCACTGCTGCCAAATCCAGACTTGGACGCCCCGTCCCATGAGTGCACTGAGATACTGGCTCAGGTGCATGGGGTGCGGGAGGACCTGCAAGATCGTCTGCTCCCCGACACAGAACTCACCTGGTTCACTGATGGCAGCAGCTATGTCCACCAAGGCCAGCGGTATGCAGGAGCGGCTGTAACGTCAGAGACTGAGGTAATCTGGGCGGAACCCTTGCCTCCAGGGACATCGGCCCAAAGAGCCGAACTGATAGCCCTTACACAGGCCCTCACCCTAGGGGCAGAGAAAAAACTAACAGTATACACGGATAGCCGCTATGCTTTTGCTACTGCGCACATACATGGGGCCATCTACAGAGAAAGGGGGCTATTAACAGCCGAAGGCAAAGAAATAAAAAGCAAGCAAGAGATCCTAGCTCTATTAACTGCTTTGTGGAAACCAAAGAAATTGGCTATCGTACATTGCCCTGGGCATGAGAAACCAACTACGCCAATTGCTCGAGGCAACTTCTTAGCCGACCAAACCCCAAGGAGCATAGCAAAAGCTCCCAGTCAGCTCCTCGCGCTCCTGCTCCCCGATCCTGGCCCGCGAAATTTGCCATGTTTTCCCGACTATACCGAACAGGATCGCGAATGGATGAACACGCTTCCCCTAAAACAGGTTAAAAATGGGTGGTGGACTGATATAAATGACCAAACCATCCTACCAGAAAAATTAGGACGGCAGGTGTTGGAACACATCCACCGGACAACCCACCTGGGTGCCCGGCGAATGATGGACTTAATCAGGCACGCCAAGTTTAGAATCAGGCGCATAGCTGAACTGGCCAGCGATGTCACAACAAATTGCAAAGCCTGCCAACTAAACAATGCTTGCCCCCAAACCCAGACCACCACAGGAATTAGGTGTAGAGGAACTAGGCCTGGTATCTATTGGGAAATAGACTTTACTGAGATAAAGCCTGGAAAATATGGGTATCAGTACTTACTTGTCTTTGTAGATACTTTTTCAGGATGGACAGAAGCGTTCCCAACTAAGAGAGAAACTGCTCAGGTTGTAGCAAAGAAAATTTTGGAAGAAATCCTCCCCAGGTATGGCTTTCCTGTCCAAATAGGGTCAGACAATGGACCAGCCTTCGTTGCTAAGGTAAGTCAGGATTTGGCTTCCATTCTGGGGGCAAATTGGAAATTACATTGTGCTTATAGGCCCCAAAGCTCAGGACAGGTAGAAAGGATGAATCGGACTCTGAAGGAGACCTTAACTAAATTGACCATGGAGACTGGCGCTAATTGGGTAGTACTTCTCCCCTACGCTCTGTTCCGGGCCTTAAATACCCCTTACAGACTAGGCCTCACACCATATGAAATCATGTATGGCAGACCCCCACCCCTGGTCCCCAGTCTAAAAGATGACTTACTCAAACCTGAAACTGAAAATGTCTCTGAGCTCCTGTTCTCCTTACAAGCCTTACAGAAAATTCACCAGGAAATTTGGCCCAGACTACGAGAACTGTACGAGGCAGGACCTCCGCCGACGCCTCATCTGTTCCAGCCGGGAGACTGGGTCCTAGTCAAGCGCCACCGGCAAGAAACTCTTCAACCCAGGTGGAAAGGACCACTGCAAGTACTCCTGACTACTCCCACCGCTCTCAAAGTAGAAGGCATCGCTTCGTGGATCCACTACACACACGTCAAACCAGTGGACCCAACATCCGACCTTCTCGAGCCATATGGAGCACCGGTTACATGGACTGTAGACAAAGCTAAGAACAATCCCTTAAAGCTAACCCTGCGCCGTCATCCCCATAGCCGTAACCATGTCTAGCTTACCTATGCTTTTATGCCTTATGCATCTGACTCTCCTCACTGCTGCGCCGTCTAATCCCTATGTCTGGAGGTTCTGGCTCTATGAGAACAAAACTCACCCCGGGGAAACCCCCCAAGCGGGTAAACTGCTAGCTAGCGCAGACTGCCCCCCCTCAGGGTGTAATACTATAGTTTACCTCAATTTCACTAGGTTCCAGATTGCCCAACCAGCAATACCCATGATCTGTTTTGAATATGATCAAACTGAATATAATTGTAAAAATTATTGGTGGCACCAGAGTGCAGGTTGCCCATATAGCTACTGTAAGACGCACTCTGTCCGATACTGGAGAGAACGACAAGGGTGATATTTTTACAAAACTGAGTCTCCCGTCACTTACACTTGGATAATTAGAGACCCATGGGACTCTCGGTGGACAACCCCACAACATGGGGGAGTATATTACTCATCAACTAGTACCTGGCCCAGTAGCCATTTATATCTGTGGAGAAGTCTAGTCCAGATTCAACCCTTAATCCACACACAAATCCACAGGCAAGAAACCAAGCTATCACAAGACTTGCAGCCCTTCTCCTGGCTAACTCTATTACGGGAAGGGCTAGCATTCGCCAACCTCACTGGTTTAGGCGACTTGTCCTCTTGTTTTATGTGTGCAACCCTAGGAAGACCACCATTAACGGCTGTTCCTCTATCCTCCCCTCCCACAAACTATACAGGTTTTAACTCATCGATAGTCACGATACCCGATGTAGCCCTGTACCGTGACCCATACCAAGAGAAATACCCCTATTGTTATTCGGCATTTAGCAACAGCCTCTGTAACCAATCGGCTACATACCCTAATAGTCCCATATATGCTCCCCCTGGTGTGTTCTTCTGGTGTAATATGACTCTGTTAAAAACTCTGTCCAAAAGCATCTCTGATGGACAGTTGTGTATCCCTGTTACCCTAGTTCCCCGACTGACACTGCTAACCCCGGCAGAGTTCATAGGCTGGGCAGGGACCGCCCCAACTAAAACTGCGCGACATAGACGAGCAGTTTTTCTACCACTAATTGCCGGAATATCCTTAACCACCTCTGTCGTCGCAGCGGGGTTAGCAGGAGGGGCCCTACAACACTCCATGATAGAAAACGACAAGCTGTTACAACAATTCTCTGTTGCTATGGAAGACTCCGCCTATTCCCTAGCCTCCCTTCAGTGGCAGCTCACCTCCCTAGCACAGGTCACCCTTCAAAACCGCAGAGCCTTAGACTTACTCACGGCTGAGAAAGGAGGTACCTGTACGTTCCTCAAAGAAGAATGCTGTTTCGATATAAATGAGTCAGGGTTAGTTGAGGAGAGAGTCCAACGCCTACACGAACTAAGCTTAGAAATGAAAAAGCAAAAATTCACTACAGCCGCTAACAATTGGTGGAGCTCTTCAATGTTTTCCCTTCTGGCACCCCTTTTAGGCCCCCTAATGTCTTTACTACTTCTATTCACTATAGGCCCCTGTGTGGTAAATAAAATTTTACAATTTGTCAGAGAAAGGTTTGATACCATCCAACTAATGGTCCTCCGTAGCCATCACCAGCCTCTCCTGCACCCAGAAAGTGAGGCTATATTATAAGACTCTGGAAATCCAAGATTGGACATCCAGTTACTTATGAGAAGGGAGAAATGAAAGGACACAAAGATAGATGTGTACCCGCCCCCACCCGCTACACCCTTGTTCTGCTCTCTAATCTTTGCACATACCAGAGATTTCGTAAGTTCTGTGAGTACCTGGTTTTCTGCACGTACCAGAGATTTTGTTTTGCACATACCAGAGATTTTGTAAGTTCTGAGGCAAGGTCACAAGACGTGTTTAAGTAAGATAAACTCTTGCTGCCATAAACCTGCTCTCCCGCCTCAAAGTTTGAACCAAAATATCAGAAATGGCAGGAACCAATCATAGTTAGCCAAATCGCCTTGTTCAAACACTAGCCAATCATATATCTGATTTGTATAATAACTCTATGCCCACTTTTCTTAGACTATATAACATTGTTCGGAGCTGAGTGGGGGAGCTCTCCTGCCCGTCTCGTTTCACGAGCGAGGGAGAGTTCCAGGTTCGAACCTGTAATAAAGATCCTTGCTGCTTAGCTTTGACTCTGGACTCTGGTGGTCTTCTTCGGGGAATAAACGGTCTGGGCATAACACTCTGATCTTAGTTATTTCTTGTCTTCTGCTAGGTTTTGAATTTGTTTATTCTTGCTTCTCTAGTTCTTTTAATTGTGATTTTAGGGCATTGATTTTAGATCTTTTCTGCTTTCTCTTGTGAGCATTTAGTGCTATAAATTTTCCTCTAGACACTGCTTTGTCTGTGTTCCAGAGATTCTGGTATGTTGTGTCTTTGTTCTCATTGGTTTCAAAGAACTTATTTATTTCTGCCTTCACTTTGTTATTTACTCAGTAGTCATTCTGGAGCAGGTTGTTCAGTTTCTATGTAATTGTGTGGTTTTGAGTGAGTTTCTTAATCCAGAGTTTTAATTTGATTGCACTGTGGTCTGAGAGACTGTTTGTTATGATTTCTGTTCTTTTGCATTTGCTGAGGAGTGTTTTACTTCCAATTATGTGGTCAATTTTGGAATAAGTGGGATGCTTTTCAGCATTCTTTGTATGTAGGGCTTATGCAGTGCCAGTGTGCTTTTTCAAAATGTGGTTATTTTGAAAGGTTTTTCTCTTTTTATTTGGCAGGACAGATTTGCTGATGGTATTATTCTAACTTAAAAGTAAATGTAAAACAGGAAAACCCAAAAGTATATAAAAATTAAACACAAGAACTGGGCACCGTGGCTCACGCCTGTAATTCCAGCACTTTGCTGGAGACCGAGGTGGCTGGAATACCTAATGTCAAGAGTTTGAGACCAGACTGACCAACATGATGAAACCCCGTGTCTACTAAAAATACAAAAAAAATTAGCCAGACATGATGGAGGGTGCCTGTAATCCCAACTATTCAGGAGACTGAATCAGGAGAATCACTTGAACCCAGAAGGTAGAGGTTGTGTTGAGCCGAGATCATGCCACTGCACTCCTGCCTGGATGACACAGTGAGGCTCTATCTCAAAAAAAACCCAAAAAATATAGCAAGATCCTTTGGGAGGCCGAGGTGGGTGGATCACTTGAAGTCAGGAGTTCAAGACCAGCCTTCCCAACATGGCAAAACCCTGTCTCTACTAAAACTACAAAAAATTAGCAGGGAGTGGTGGCAGGCGCCTGTAATCCCAGCTACTCGGGAGGCTGAGGCAGGAGAATTGCTTGAACCCGGGAGGCGGAGGTTGCAGTGAGCCAAGAACTTGCCAGTGCACTCCAGCCTGGGTGTCAAGAGTGAGACTCCATCTCAAAATCAATCAATCAATCAATCACTAACATATTCTTGCTTAAATATTTAATTTTGTTAAGACGTCAATACAACCTATAGTGGTAAACAAATTCGACGTAATTTCTATAAAAATACTAATAGCACAGGTTGTTTAAACAGAAATATTCTTTAAAGTTTTTAAATTTGATTATGAACTATAACTAGCCAAACGCCCATGAAAAAGAGGAGCCAATATACTTTCTCATTTCAAAACATGTTAAAAGCTATAACAGAACAATGTAGTACTGACACAAAGATGGATAAACAGATGATAAATCAGAATAGGGAGCCCAGAAATGAACCCTTCTGTAAATAAGCGAACTTCCACAAAGCTACCATGAGCACACAATAAAGAAAAGATAATATCTTCAAAAATTAATGCTGAAAACTGAATATCTGCACTGATAAAGCTGGATTTTTTCCTTGAACCATATGCAAAAAAAATTTAAATAAAATACTTAGATATAAAAAATAGCTAACAAATCTCTTAAAAAAAAACGTGGAGAAAAGACGTAACATTGGCCTTGGAATCATTTTCTTAAATGACATTAAATGCATAAGCAACAAAGAACAGAAAAATTTAACTGAAATATACTTAGAAATTTTTGAACATCAAAAACAAATTCAAGAGAGTGACAATGCCTCCTAGAAAATCAGTGAAAATATTTGCAAATCACATGTGATAGAAGTTAATATTCAGAATATATAAGCAACTCTTAAAACTGAACAATAAAGTTGAATAATGGGATTTAGAAATGGAAAACTAATTAAACTGAATTTTTATCAAAAGTATAAACAGGGCCAGGCGCGGTGGCTCAAGCCTGTAATCCCAGCACTTTGGGAGGCCGAGACGGGTGGATCACGAGGTCAGGAGATCGAGACCATCCTGGCGAACACAGTGAAACCCCGTCTCTACTAAAACTACAAAAAAAACTAACTGGGCGAGGTGGTGGGCGCCTGTAGTCCCAGCTACTTGGGAGGCTGAGGCAGGAGAATGGCGGGAACCCGGGAGGCAGAGCTTGCAGTGAACTGAGATCCGGCCACTGCACTCCAGCCTGGGCGACAGAGCGAGACTCCGTCTCAAAAAAAAAAAAAAAAAAAAAAAGTATAAACAGGAAGAGTATTTGAACAGACACACAAAATTACTATTTTGTAGAGGAATGCATAAAAATTACAATGAAAGACAAAATAACTTCACACCCATTAGAATAGCCACTAACGATTTTTTAAGAAAACCAAATCTGTTGATGATGCTATGAAAATGAAACCTATGTTAATTGTTGGCGGAAAAGAAAGATGCAGGCATTATTTTAAAATGTTACAAATGTTCCTCAGATAATTAAACATAAAATTATAACCAATTATAGCAATCTTATTTATAAATTTATTTCCAAAGTATGCAACACAGAACCTGGAAGAGATATTTAAATGTTTATGCTTATTGTACCAGAATTCACAAAAGTCAAAAGGCTGAAACAACTTAGATGTCCCTTGATTTATAAATACATCAAAAAAAAATTTAACATATACAGACATGGAATATTATTCAGGCTTTTTTTTTTTTTTTTTTTTTGAGACGGAGTCTTGCTCTGTCTCCCAGGCTGGAGTGCAGTGGCCGGATCTCAGCTCACTGTAAGCTCTGCCTCCCGGGTTTACGCCATTCTCCTGCTTCAGCCTCCCCAGTAGCTGGGACTACAGGCGCCTGCCACCTCACCCGGCTAGTTTTTTCTATTTTTTAGTAGAGACGGGGTTTCACGGTGTTAGCCAGGATGGTCTCGATCTCCTGACCTCGTGATCCACCCGTCTCGGCTTCCCAAAGTGCTGGGATTACAGGCTTGAGCCACCGCGCCCGGCCTATTCAGGCTTAAAAAAGAAAATCTTGTCACATTTTAAGGTAAATTTTGAAAATATTATGTAACGTGAAATAAACCAGTAACAAATTGATAGATACTACATGATTCCATTTACATGAGACAAGTTAAATAGTCAGACTCATAAAAACAGAAAGTGGAAAGGTGTTTGCCAAGGGCTGGAGAGATGGTAAAATGGGCAGTTGTTACTTAGTGGGTATTGAGTTTTAGTTTTAAAAGATGTAGAACCTCTAGAAGCCTTTCGCATAACCAGGTGAATATACTTTAACATGCCTGAAATCCACAGCTTTTTTTTGACAGAGGGTCTCACTCTGTCACCCAAGCTGGTGTGCAGTGGCAAAATTATGGCTCACTTCAGCCTCAAACTCCCAGGATAAAGTGCTCCTTGTCCCTTGATCTCCCAGGTTGCTGGAACCACAGGTGCACACCATCATGGCTTGTTATTTTAAAGATTTTTGTGTAGAGCAGGTCTTTACATGTTTCCTCAGCTTGTCTCAAATGTTTGGGCTCAAGTGATCCAGCTGTTTTGACCTCTGAAGTTTCTGGGATTACAGAGGTGAGCCACTACCATGCCTGGCCATAAAATGTACACTTAAATAGATTTTTAAATAATCAATTTTATGTTATCTGTTTTTAAAAAAATTATTTTAGAAGGAAAACTAAATGTAGAATTATAAATATTTTCTAAAATTACCTTCAAATCACAAAAGTGTTTCACACAAAGGAAATATATATTCATTATTAAACACAGGGTGAAAATAAGATTATTTTCACAACTGCTCAGACAAGGTAAAACCACCACTGAAAATCAACTAAGAAAGAATATATACGAGATAAGCCATAATCATAATTGGGGTCATATTTATAGATAAAAACAGAAACATATAATTTTTTTTTTTTTTTTTTTTTTTTTGAGACGGAGTCTTGCTCTGTCGCCCAGGCTGGAGTGTAGTGGCCGGATCTCAGCTCACCGCAAGCTCCGCCTCCCAGGTTTACCCCATTCTCCTGCCTCAGCCTCCCGAGTAGCTAGGACTACAGGCACCTGCCACCTCGCCCGCCTAGTTTTTTGTATTTTTAGTAGAGATGGGGTTTCACCATGTTAGCCAGGATGGTCTCGATCTCCTGACCTTGTGATCCGCCCGTCTCGGCCTCCCAAAGTGCTGGGATTACAGGCTTGAGCCACCGCGCCCGGCCTCAGAAACATATAATCTGATGGTGATAGACATATGGCTTATTTATTTATTTATTTATTTATTTATTTTTTTGAGACGGAGTCTTGCTCTGTCCCCCAGGCTGGAGTGCAGTGGCCGGATCTCAGCTCACTGCAAGCTCCTCCTCTCGGGTTCACACCATTCTCCTGCCTCAGCCTCCCGAGTAGCTGGGACTACAGGCACCCGCCACTTCGCCCGGCTAGTTTTTTGTATTTTTTAGTAGAGACGGGGTTTCACCGTGTTAGCCAGAATGGTCTCGATCTCCTGACCTCATGATCTGCCCGTCTCGGCCTCCCAAAGTACTGGGATTACAAGCTTGAACCACCGCGCCCGGCCTAATTTATTTCTTAACTAAACCCTACATTGACTTAAAGTGCACAAACAGAATTGCAAATTGTCTAGAATTACAATATGTAAGTAAAACAAAAAAACACAATATACTGATATTAAGAAACTGACACTAAAAAGCACACCTATAGAACTGCAAAATAATAATAAAAGTAATGTTTACTCATAAGATCTGGTATACAACATTGATGTACCATTAAAAAAACTGTCTAGATAACTACAATATTTGACTGTATCTGTGTACTCATGGAAGGCAGGTATTTTGAATCATCGACATGCACTGCATGGCAGTAAAATTTAAGAGAAATTGCAATATAATCATAAATAGAAGATTCTAATGATAAGCTTTTAATAAATAAGCATTAAAGAAAACTAGAGGTAAATTTCATAAATGTCATGTTTATATATGCTATTCTTACACAATATATGCTACATATATTCTTAAAGAATCTATGCTATTCTTACACAAAATGAAACTGCTGTAATTTAACTTTAGAAGCAAAGAATAGTCTTACCGGGGCTGGGCGCGGTGGCTCAAGCCTATAATCCCAGCACTTTGGGAGTCCAAGACGGGTGGACCACGAGGTCAGGAGATTGAGACCATCCTGGCTAACACAGTGAAACCCCGTCTCTACTAAAAAGTACGAAAAACTAGCCCGGCGAAGTGGTGGGCGCCTGTAGTCCCAGCTACTTGGAAGGCTGAGCCAGGAGAATGGCGTAAACCCGGGAGGTGGAGCTTGCAGTGAGCTGAGATCCCGCCAGTGCACTCCAGCCTGGCAACAGAGCCAGACTCCGTGTCAAAAAAAAAAAAAAAAAAAAAAAAGAATAGTCTTACCTTGCTAAATAAATTAAAAAAAAATCTTGCAGAATGTAATTAAAGCCTCTGATATATAAAACAAATATCTGGGAAGAACTTACTTTATTATTTAAATATAAGCTGAAGAAAGTGAATGGAAATCATATAATTCCTTTCTGTCTGCAGCAAACTTAAATGTATAACTAAATATTTTAGTAAATATGGAATGCCTACTAATTATCTAATTTACTTCAGGTATAACACGTAAATTCTAACATGTCCTAAATGTCTGAATCTAAAATAACAGAGAAATTTGAAATAGAAAATAGAAAGTAAAAATGTATAGGGAGAGCAACATCAGTAAAATAATAATAATAATAATAGAAAAGGTGACCTATTTTCTTTTTTTATTTCTGAGATGGAGTCTCTCTCTGTCGCCCAGGCTGGAGTGCAGTGGCGCAATCTTGGCTCACTATAACCTCCGCCTCCTGGGTTCAAGGAATTCTTCTGCCTCAGCCTCCCGAGTAGCTGGGATTACAGGTGTCCACCACCATGTCCAGCTAATTTTTGTATTTTTAGCAGAGACGGGGTTTCACCATGTTGGCCAGGATGGTCTCGATCTCCTGGCCTTGTGATCCACCCACCTTGGCCTCCCAAAGTGCTGGGATTATAGGCATGAGCCACCATGCCCGGCCAGGTGACCTATTTTTTTATCCCCTGATAGCAAAAAACTTGTGAGCCATCCCTGACAAAAATGTCTTTATGAAAGATCCAGGCAACCTGGCTCATACCTGTAATGATAGCTACATAATACATTGAGGTTGAAGAATTTCTTCAGGCCAGAATTTCAAGACCAGCCTGTATTATGTAAAAAGACTTCATCTCTCAAACAAGTACCTTCAAAAGAGCTTTGAGATCCAGGGATGGAGTTGTGAAACCCTCCTAAAGCCCAAGATTGAGGAACGTTCTTTTTAGGAGACAGGCTTCTATTAAGGTGGCAAACTACGGAACCTCTGTTCTTGGCTATAGACCAAAAAATAACCAACCCAACTTGCTCCCACTGAGAATTCTGAACTTACCCTATAACCATTCCAAACTCCTCCCAGTCAAAACCTGGGAGAGCTTCTGCTCTTCCAGAGGCCTGGAGGAAAACACCCATTTGTAGCCATACAGTTTAACATTTTACTTCTAGCTCCAAGCCACAGTTCATGGCCAATTTTGCTGAAGTAGAATCCCACACAGTGACCTGGGAAGATGCTCTCTGGTACTCAGTGAAGGGCATCCTCATCCACATCGTGACGTAAGGCCCACCATATGCAGACCTGACTGCAACAACTTCCCCTAGTGTCTGCTCTGCAGATGAATGTCCTGAAGGATATTCAGTCTGTCCAATAATAAAATGGGAATTACAATTACCCAAGCCTTTTGTAACAAGCCAACTAAAGGTAAATCCTCTATAGACGCAGCAGCCTTGTGACCAATCTACCACCTCTGCCTATTACAAATGAAGAGGAGGTCACCCTATAAATATGGGATCTTTGCCTCTTGTTACCAGTTTATATAAACTTGAAGAGGTTTTCGTTCAATGAAATTTTCAAAAACCAATGCAAAGCAAAACTATATTGTGCCCATTGTCAATGTTTCCATTTTAACATAACCCTGGAAGTATGTAGCAGAAGAGTTAGGCAAAAATACATTGTTTAAAGCCATTGAAATTGAAGACAAGTAAGTAAAGAGTTGCTGTTTGCAGATCATATCATATTATATATTTTTAAAAAACCATAAACGGTAAATTTAAGGCCAGGCATGGTGGCTCATGTCCGTAATCCCAACACTTGGGGAGGCCAAGGCAGGCAGATCACTAGAGGTTAGGAATTCGGAACCAGCCTGGCCAATATGGTAAAACTTTGTTTCTACTGAAAACAGAAAAATTAGCCATGCATGGTGGCGGGCGCCTACAGTTCCAGCTACTCAAGAGTCTGAGGCAGGAGAATCACTTGAACCTGGGAGGCAGAGGTTGCAGGGAGGCAGAGGTTGCAGTGAGCCAAGATCATGCCACTGCACTCCAGCTTGGGCAACAGAGTAAGACTCCATCTCAAAGAAAAAGAATATATTTTAGCCTAAAATATTAACTCCATGCTTCAGAAAGATAAATTTTCTTGTTTCACCTAAGTTGTACCTTAAGAAATGCAATGAGATAGACAACAACATAAAAATAGTGGGGGACTTTTATACGTTACTTACAGCATTACACAGGTCATCATGAGAGAAAGTGAAACAAACAAACAAAAATCAATGGGCTTAAACTATAACTTAGAACAAATGGACTTAACAGATCTTTACAGAATATTCTACCCAGCAACTACAGAATATATATTTTTTTCATCAGCACATAAAACATTCTTCAAGATAGACCATACGATAGGTCACAAGACAAGTCTGAATTTTTTTTTTTTTTTTTTTTTGTAACAGCGTCTCACTCCGTCACTAAGGCTGGAGTGCAATGGTGCAATTTTAGCTCACAGCAACCTCTGCCTCCCAGGTTCAAGGGATTCTGCTGCCTCAGCCTTCCAAGTAGCTGGGATTACAGGCACATGCCGCCATGCGTGCCTGCTTTGTATTTTTAGTAGAGATGGGGTTTCACCATATTGGCCAGGCTGGTTTTGAACTTCTGACCTCAGGTTATCTGCCTGCCTTGGCCTCCCAAAGTACTGGGATTAAAGCGTGAACCACCATGCCCAGCCCCTGAATAAATTTAACAATATCAAAATTTTATCAAGTACTGTCTTAGACCGCAGTGGAATAAAATTAGAAATGAATTCCAATAGGAACACTCAAAACCATACAAATACATGAAAATTAAATAACCTGCTCCTGAATGACTGTTGCATCCACAATGAAATCAAGATGGAAATTAAATAACTCTTTAAACAGAATAATAGTGACACAACATATTAAAACCTCTGGGATACAGCAAAAGCGGTGCTAAGAGGAAAGTACATAGCATTAAATACACACATCAAAAAGTTCAAAACACCACAATAAACAACCTAAGATTACACCTCAAGGAACAAGAGAAACAAGAACAAACCAAACCCAGCAGAAAAAAAAAAAAAAAAAAAATCAGAGCAGAACTAAATAAAATTGAAACTTAAAAAATATAAAAGATAAATAAAACAATAAACTAGTTATTTGAAAAGATAAACCAAATTGATAGACTATTGGTGAGATTAACCCAGAAAAGCAGAAGGAAGATCCAAATATGCTCAATAAGAAATAAAAGATCATTCTGAGTTTTTGGCCAGGCGCGATGGCTCAAGCCTGTAATCCCAGCACTTTGGGAGGCCGAGACGGGCAGATAATGAGGTCAGAAGTTTGAGACCATCCTGGCTAACACGGTGAAATCCCATCTCTACTAAAATATACAAAAAACTAGCCAGGTGTGGTGGCCAGCGCCTCTAGTCCCAGCTACTCGGGAGGCTGAGGCAGGAGAATTTTGTAAACCCGGGAGGCGGAGCTTGCAGTGAGCCAAGATCCGGTCACTGCACTCCAGCCTGGGCGACAGAGTGAGACTCCATCTCAAAAAAAAAAAATAAAAAGAAAGAAAGAAAAGATCATTCAAAGCTACTATGAATACCTTTACATGCTCAAACTAGAAAATCTAGAGGAATTCCATAAATTCCTGGAAATATACAACCCTCCTAAATTAAACCAGGAAGAAATAAAAACTCTGAACAGACCAATAACAAGTAGCAAGATTAAACTAGTAATAAAAAATTGCCGCTGGGTGCAGTGGCTCATGCCTGTAATCCTAGCACTTTGGTAGGATGAGGCGGGTGGATCACTTGAAGTCAGTCTGCTAGGGATGCAGAGATGATTTAACATAGGTAAGTCAATACATGTTATCCACCAAATAAACAGAATTAAAACCAAAAATTATATGATTATCTCAAAATACACAGAAAAATCATTTGGCAAAATCCAGCATCCCTTTATGATTAAAATCCTCAGCAAAATTGGGATAGAGGGAACATATTGTAAGGTCATAAAAGCCATCTATGACAGGCCAGGTGTGGTGGCTCACACCTGTAATTCCAATACTTTGAGAGGCAGAGGTGGGCGGATCAACTGAGGTCAGGAGTTTGAGATCAGCCTGGCCAACATGGTGAAACCTCATCTGTACAAAAATACAAAAATTAGCCAGGAATGATGGCGGGTGCCTGTGGTCCCAGCTACTGGGGAGGCTGAGTCCCAGAGGTGGAAATTGCAGTGAGCGGAGATTGTGCCGTTGCACTCCAGCCTGGGCGACAGAGCAAGACTCCGTATGGAAAAAAAAAAAAAAAAAAAAAAAAAACTATCTATGATAAACAGCCAACATTACACTGAACGGGAAAAAGTTGGAAGGATTTTTTCTGAGAACACAGGACAATAATGCCCACTCTTACCACTTCTATTCAACATAGTAATGGAAGTCTTAGCCAGAGCAATCAGAGTAAAGCAAAAAATAAACAGCATCTAAATTGGTAAAGAGGAAGTCAAACTGTCACTGCTTATCAATGGTATAATTGTATAGCTGGGAAACCCTAAACACTCATCTAAAAAGCTTTTAGGGCTGGGTGCAGCGACTCAAGCCTGTAATCCCACCAATTGGGGAGGTGGAGGCAGGAGGATCACCTGAGGTCAGGAGTCCAAGACCAGCCTGGCCAACGTGGTAAAACCCCGTCTCTACCAATAATACAAAAATTAGCCAGGCGCGGTGGCAAGTGGGTGTAATCCCAGCTACTAGGGAGGCTGAGACAGGAGAATCACTTGAACCCAGGAGGTAGAGGTTGCAGTGAGCTGAGATCATGCTACTGCACTCCAGCCTGGGCGACAGAGTAAGACCTTGTCTCAAAAAGAAAAAAAAAAAAAAAAAGAAAAGAAAAAAAAGCTTTTTGATCTGATACGTAAATTCAGTAAAATTTCAGGATACAAAATCAATGTGCACAGATTAGTGGCACTGGTGTACACTAACAGTGACCAAACTAGGAATTAAATTAAGAACTCAACTCATTTAAAAATAGCTGCAAAAAAAATAATAATTAGGAATATGTCTAACCAAGGTGGTGAAAGATCTCTACAAGAAAAATTACAAAATGTTGCTAAAAGAAATCACAGACAATGGAAACAAATGGAAACATATTTCATGCTTATGGATGGGTAGCAATCCTATTGCAACAATGATAAACCAACCAAAAGCAATCTGCAAATTCAATGTAATTTCCATCAAAATAGCATTATTATTCTTCACAGAACTAAAAAAAATCCTAAAATTTATATAAAATAAAAAGAGAGCCTCCATAGTTAAAGCAAGAAAAAAAAAAAACCCAAAAAAACCAAAAACACACACACAAAAATCTGAAGGCATCACATTATCTGACTTCAAACTATACTACAAGGGTATAGTTACCAAAACAGCATTGTATGGGTATAAAAATAGACATTTAGACCAATGAAACAGAATAGCGAAACCAGAAATAAACCCAAATACTTACAGCCAACTGATCTTTGACAAAGTAAACAAAGATATAAAGTGGGGAAATAACACCCTATTCAATAAATGGTGCTGGCATAATTGGGAAGCCACATATTGAAGAATAAAACTGGGTCTTCGGCTGGGCACAGAGGGTCATACCTGTTATCCCAGCCTTTAGGGAGATTGAGGTGGGTGGATCACGAGGTCAGGAGTTCAAGACCAGCCTGGCCAAGATGGTGAAACCCCGTCTCTACTAAAAATACAAAACAAATTTAGCTGGGTATGGTGGCGGGTGCCTGTAATCCCAGCTACTCGGGAGGCTGAGGCAGAGAATTGCTTGAACCTGGGGGGCAGAGCTGAGATCACGCCACTGCACTCCAGCCTGGGCGACACAGCGAGACTCCGTCTCAAAAAAAAAAAAAAAAAAAAAATGGATCTGCATCTCTCACCTTATAAAAAAATTAACTCAAGATGGATCAAATACTTTAATCTAAGACCTGAAACTACCCGAATTCTAAAGCCTTGGAAAAACTCTTCTAGACATTGACTTGGGCAAAGAGTGCATGACCAAGAACCCCAAAGCAAATGCAACAAAAACAAAGACAGATGTGACTTAAACAATCCTCAAAAGAAAATATACAAATGGCCAACAACAACAAAAAATACTGAACATCACTGATGATTAATGATCAGGGAAATGCAAATCAAAACCACAATGTGATACCACCTTACTCTTGCAAGAATGATCATAATTGGCTGGTCATGGTGGCTGATGCCTGTAATCCCAGCACTTTGGGAGACCAAGACTGGTGGATCACCTGAGGTCAGGAGTTCCAGAGGAGCCTGGCCAACATGGTAAAACCCCGCCTCTACTAAAAACACAAAAATTAGCAGGGTGCGATGGCTTATGTCTGTAATCCCTGCTGCTCCGGAGGCTGAGGCTGGAGAATCGCTTGAACCCGGGAGGCGGAGGTTGCAGTGAGCCGAGATCGCACCACTGCACTCCAGTCTGGGCCAGAGAGCGAGACTCCATCTCAAAAACAAACAAACAAACATACAAACAGAAAAGACCATAATTAAAACATCAAAAAATGGACCAGGCACGGGTGGCTCATGCCTGTAATCACAGCAAACTCCCTCTCGGAAAAAAAAAAAAAAAAAAAAGAAGAAAAGAAAAGAAAAGAAGGGATAAAACCCCAAATGTTGTGTGCCCTCACTTATGAGTGGGAGCTAAGCTATGAAGATGCAAAGGCATAAAAATTATATAATGGGGCCAGGCGCGGTGGCTCACGCTTGTAATCCCAGCACTCTGGGAGGCTGAGGCAGGCAATCACCTGAGGTCGGGAGTTCAAGACCAGCCTGACCAACATGGAAAAACCCTGTCTCTACTAAAAATACAAAATTAGCCGGGCATGGTGGCGCATGCCTGTAATCCCAGCTACTCGGGAAGACTGAGGCAGGAGAATCGCTAGAACCTGGGAGGCGGAGGTTGCGGTGAGCCGAGATCGCGCCATTGTACTCTAGCCTGGGCAACAAGAGCGAAACTTCGTCTCAAAAAAAAAAAAAATTAAAAAATTAAAAATTAAAAAGAATTATATAATGGACTCTGGACATACAGCGGGAAGGGTGGGAGAGGGAGTGAGGGATGAGAGACTACATATTGGATACAGTGCACACTGCTTGGGCGATTGGTGCACCTAAATCTCAGAAATCACCACAAAAGAACTTATCCATGTAACCAAACACTACCTGTACCCCAAAACTACTGAAATATAACAATTTAAGACAAAAATAAAACCCCCCAAACCCCATAAGTTGAAGTTTATATGCTTTGGCTTTTTTTTCCAGAAATGGTCTCACTCTGTCACCCAGAATGGAGAGCAGTGGCTTGATCAGGGCTCACTGCAGCCACAACCTCCTGGGCTCAGGCAGTCCTCCTACTTCAGTCCCTGAATAACTTGTACTACAGGTTCAGGCCACCATGCTAAATTAGCTGGGCATGGTGGTGGGCGCTTGTAATCCCAGCTACTCGGGAGGCTGAGGCGGAAGAATCGCTCGAACCCAGGAAGGCGGAGGTTGCAGTGAGCTGAGATCAAGTCATTGCATTCTGGCCTGGCTGGCAGAGCAACATTTGTCTAAAAACAAAAAAAGATAAAAATAAAGATTGTTTCAAGTTAAAAAAAAAAAATCTAATAAAATAAAATAGAAAAAGTTAAATAACTATAAGAGATTATAAGGCCGGGCGCCATGGCTCATGCTTGTAATCCCAGCACTTTGGGAGGCTGAGGTGGGCGGATTGCCTGAGGTCAGGAGTTTGAGACCAGCCTGGCCTCAACATGGTGAAACCCTGTCTCTACTAAAAAAACAAAAATTAGCCAGGCGTGGTGTCAAGCGCCTGTAATCCCAGCTTCTGGGGAGGCTGGGGCAGGAGAATTACTTGCACCCGGGAGGTGGAGCTTTCGGTGAGCTGAGATCGCGCCACTGCACTCCAGCCTGGGCGGCAGAGGGAGACTGTCACAAACAAACAAACAAACAAACAAACAAAAAAGAGATTATGAAATTTATGTGAAAGTTAGAGTGTTCAAAAATGACAAATTTGATGGATTTATTTATAAGATTTTACTAAAATTAGGTTTAGGTTTTTTTTTTGTTTTATTTTTTGAGATGGCGTTTCACTCTTGTTGCCCAGGCTGGAGTGCAATGGCCCGATCTCAGCTCACTACAACCTCCACCTCCTGGGTTCAAATGATTCTCCTGCCTCAGACTCCTGAGTAGCTGGGATTACAGGCGCCCATCACCACACCTGACTAATTTTTGTATTTTTAGTGGAGAAGGGGTTTCACTACGCCGACCAGGCTGGTCTTGAACTTCTGACCTCAGGTGATCTACCCGCCTCGGCCACCCAAACTGATGCCATTAAAGGAGTAAGCCATCACGCCCGGTCTTCAGTATTGATAATACACTATTACTAAAGTAAAAATTGATTTACTGTTGAACAAAAATTTTATGTATTATTAACATGGCAGTAAACTATATTTGTTCACATTTTGAATACATTTAAAAAGAGAGTAAAGAAGAGAAAGAATTTTCCCATGCTCTGGGGTGGGCCCGGCTCAGCTCAGGGAGGAAGCCCTGCCTGGAAAGGCTGCAGCCTTTTGTTATCAGAAGCATCTGATAACATCTTCTGTCACTCAGGGCCTGAAGGGGCGGGGCCTTAAACATCATCCAATCAGGGACGCTGGGCTGGGACCGTCCAATCAGGCATGCAGCTGGAGCAGACAGGGCGACTTCCGGGATGTGGTCGGACCTTTGGCTCTCGCCGCAGCCGGAGGTCAAGGTGTGGTGCTTGCTGCTGTGTGTCTTCTCCTCCTAGAGGCCCAGCTTCTGTGGTCCTGTGACCTGCAGGTATTGGGAGATCCACAGCTAAGTCGCCAGGACCCCCTGGAAGCCTAGACATGGTGAGTGTGCCGGGTCCGACATCCGGAGAGAGTGGCCGGGGCTGGTTGGAACCGGCTGTGGCGGGACTCAGGCCTCCCCGCAGTGAGCTCCACAATCTGTGCCCGAAGTTCTCCTTGCCTAGCTCCACCTCAGTCCGCTTCAGCCATAAGATGGCGGCTGCGCTGACCCCCGGCCCCCGGGCGTCCTGTCTCTAACCTGCGCTATAACTGTGCCCTGGCCTGGAGACCTCTTGGGGCAGCTCTGCACCCGCAGCGCGGAGTGTCTCACATACGTGCAGGGACCATGGGAGGGTCGTCAGAGGAGAATCCTGACTCCGCGTGTGGGTTCATGAATGGGAAGAGGTTTGGTCCGTGAGGTTCCCAGCTCCTGTTTCCTCTTATTAAAAATTTACGGAAGTCAGCGCACAAATATAAAATAATTTATCCAAAGAGTGGTTCCAAAATTGTAGAGCACCCAGCTGTGGGTTGTAGTTTATGGTCTATTGAAGGGATTTGACGGAAGAGTTTTATAAGGCGCATAATGAAGAAAACCAAATTCAATAATTGGTTAGGTATAGTTAGGTAGTTTCTTAGTTTGTACTATCAAGATGGAAATTTCTTGATTATGTTGTCAGAGATTAATTGGCAGTTTATAGTTTCTTAAGCCTGAATTTTTTTCCCCAATATAGTAATTTACAAAAAGTGCATTTGAATTAGTTTGTTTTTTTGAGACAAAGTCTCACTCTGTCGCCCAGGCTGGAGCGCAGTGGCACCGTCTGGGCTCACTGCAATCTCCGCCTACCAGGTTCACGTGGTTCTCCTGATTTAGCCTCCCAAGTAGCTGGGATTACAGGCATGCGCCACCACGCCCCCTTAACTTTTTTTTTTTTTTTTTTTTTTTTTGAGAAGGAATCTGGCTCTGTGGCCCAGGCTGGAGTGCAGTGGCGCCATCTCGGCTCACTGCAAGCTACGCCTCCCGGGTTCACGCCAGTCTCCAGACTCAGCCTCCTGAGTAGCTGGGACTACAGGCACCCGGCATCACGCCCGGCTAATTTTTCTATTTTTAATAGAGACAGGGTTTCACTGTGTTAGCCAGGATGGTCTCGATCTCCTGACCTCGTGTTTCACCCGCCTCGGCCTCCCAAAGTGCTGGGATTACAGGTGTAAGCCACCGCGCCTGGCCGGATTAGGTTTTTTAAAAGTAGAATTTAGGAACTAGAACCTCTTCAGTCTAACTGCCTATTTGCACACCCCACAAGGAACTGCTGTTTCCTTGCATTTTTCACATGTGTCCCAAGCAGGGCCTCAAGTCTATCCCCCATCCCCTATTTCTCCAGCCTGACTCTGGCTTGCAGTAAAATACTTAATTTCCTCTTCCTTCTGACATTCCCAAATGCCAGTTTCCCCTCCCTTATTCATATTATCAACTATTTGTCCTTTAGTGTACTTTTTGATACCTGTTTTAATCATTTTTTTGACAAAGCATTTGATGGCACATTTAAAAAAAATTGTTTTCTGTTTGTAAATATTTTTTCTTCTGTTTTCCCTAGACACAGATATCAGAATGTTTTGGGGGTCAAGGTTTCCCTTTGGAAACTTTATAGGGAGATGTGTCCTCAGCTACCCTTCAATTTTTTTCTTGGACCTGAGATTCAGTACTGTCTGGGGAAAAACCAGGATACCCGCCATGGCTATGTCTGCGAGAGTGTCTAGTGAATATCAGTTCCTGGGTCATTTTCTCCCCTAAGACAACCTGAGGTATGGAGTGGAGCCTCTCAAGAGAGCAGGTGAATGCCCTTTGACTGAGAGGCATCTTCTGGTGCGCTGTTTTTTTGGAAAGCTACCCCCTTGAGATACTAATATTGTCTTTACCCAACCCAGCTTCCATTTCTTGGAGACGCGTTGCTGTTCAGACAATCAGATGCTGGTAGTGAAGGGGAAACCAAAATAATTTTTGCCCCTGGATTCTCTTAGGGGACAGAAAAATAGTGATAGAAAAATGGTAAAAAGTTTGTGAAATAAAATAGCACTCCAAAGACAAAGAAAAAAAACTGATCCCAGTGAGATGGTGCAAGAAGTTGCAAAGTGAAATATACCTGGGGCACTCACTGGGACAGAGTTTGTTCAGAGTCTCCTGAGAGAATGATTATTGAGCACTTAAGTGAACAGGATGGGGTGGGAGAATCTCTAAAGTAATTGGATGGCCTGACTTGACACACGAGTCAGACATATCTGTACCTTGAAATGATTAAGTGATTTCTTCACTTATTTTGACCAGGTTTTTGTGTGTGTGTGTGTGTGTGTGTGTGTGTGTTTTTTTTTTTTTTTTTTTTTTTGACAGTGTTTTCCTCTGTCGCCCAGGCTGTAGTGCAGTGGTGCAATCTCTGCAGTGCTACTTTTTGTATTTTTAGTAGAGATGGGGGTTTGCCATATTGGCCAGGCTGTTTGAGCTCAAAATTCTGACCTCAAGTAATCTGCCCACCTTGGCCTCCCAAAGTGCTGGGATTGCAGGTGTGAGCCACTGTGTCCGGCTGACCTCAGTTTTTTAACTGTAAATTGCATTTTATTAGTAGGGTTTGAAAGGTAAGAAAATATTTACAAAGGGCATAAAAAAGGTGAGTTTCAGAAAATAATACCTAATTATATATTTGTTGAAAATTCTCATTCACCTTTTTCTCAGAGTGAATTTAGAAGTTTTCTCAGGTTTGTTTTGTTTTGTTTTGTTTTGTTTTTTGTTGAGACAGAGTGTCACTCTGTCACCCAGGCTGGAGTGCAGTGGTGGGATCTCAGCTCACTGCAAACTCTGCCTCCCAGGTTCATGCCGTTCTCCTGCTTCACTCTCCCGAGTTGCTGGGACTACAGGTGCCCACCACCATGCCCAGCTAATTTTTTTGTATTTTTAGCAGACACGGGGTTTCACCTTGTTAGCCAGGGTGCTCTCGATCTCCTGACCTCATGATCCGCCTGCCTTGGCCCCCCAAAGTGCTGGGATTACAGGTGTAAGCCACTGTGCCCAGCCTTCTGGTGTGTTTTTTATGGCTGAATGATTTCAAACAGAATTCCATCTAGCTTTTAGAATGTTAGCTACTGAGAAAAAAAAAATAAGAAAAATTGTTCTTCCATTTCGGCTGTAGAGAATTAATATATTTCCACAAGCAAATGTGGTAGATAATTGGGGAGTTACATAGATTTGTGAAAACATCAGTTTCTTTTTTTGCAGGGTGAATTTGCTAAAGTAAATATCTTTGTTCTATATCCTGTTATTTCGATTTCTGAGTTTAATGCTAAATTTTATGTGATGAAACTTGGTACCTCGTAGAAGTGTTCCCATATAACTAATTGTTTACCACATGATTTTTAATACAAAAAGTAAAATAATACTTTATTGTCCAAAAGAAATAAATACCTTTCTTTCTCTTACTGAGGTACAAAATACTAGCACCTTAAAATTTTCTTATATGTTTTTGGATCATTTTGCTGGATTCTTTCAAACAGTTTCAAAAACTAAGTGAATGACTCTGACATGGTAATTAAAGCTTGAGCCCAATGACTGCAAACTGAGGTTAATTTTGAGCCAGCAAAAGGAGGTTATTAAAGACCCAGTTAGTTCCTTCTGGAAAGCCTTTCCTGCAGATGTCCCAGCCTGCTCACCCCAGCGGTGGAAAAAGCCTCCATAGTGAGAGAAGCTACAGAGCCCTGCAAAGCTGGGGCCCCACAGGCAGATGCAGTTAAGGTTAAGATAGAAAGGGTTGGGGAATGTCTTACTGAAGATAAAATTGTTACTGTTTTGAGGCAGTTTTGAGAGGTTTTAAACCAGTTACATGTATGTTAAAAAAAAAAAAATTGAATTCCAAAGGAGTATTGCAACAGGAGGAAGTACCAACTATAAGATCTTTAAGGATTGCAAAGATTAGGCAGAAAAGGGCTTTTTTTCCTAAGGATAAAAAAATAAGTTTAGAAAAAAGGTGAGGGGAATGTTTAAATGAAGGTTGAAATAATCAGGTTTTAGATCAGAGAATGTTTTACCCTGAAGTCAGTGTGTTCTTAGGAGGGATATAAAATGAGGTTGTGTGGTGGCTCAGACTGAGCATAGCTCAGAGTTCGGGAGCCTGTGGGAAGAAAATAAACTTAAGTGAATTTTGATTAAGAAGTATTTTATGTTGACCACTGAAGACAAATTCAGCTGCTTTTTTAATGAGAAAAAGAAGAAAATATGCGAGTGTTTTCCTGGCTGTGTATTGGGTAAGTAAAGAGAGAACCATCTAAGTCATAATGGGAAGGGTGTGTCTTTTCATAAAGTGTTCCTGGAGAACACAGAGGATAGAGAATTTTATTAATCACAGCTGTTTATTGTCTATGTGCTTCATCTTTTCCCACCTCTTTTCTTGGTTCTATACTTCCATTTGGCTTTTTGGGAGTTGTATATTATATTTGAAACCAGTAAATATAACTACAGTGTTCTGCTGAGTTCTGTGAGTAACTCTATCGGGTTACTGAATTTCAAAAAGGTTATGGGAGTCCCCAACTTTTAAACAGTAGGTCAGAAGCATAGATGAGCCCATGGAGTTTGTGACTGGCATCTGCAGTGAGGACAATGTTGTGGGACTGAGCCCTGAATCAGGGTCTATGCTGACTCTGGGTGGTGTCAGAATTCAAGTGTTAGACAATGAGTTGATGTTGGAGAGTTGTTGGTGTTCATCAAACTCTGCAGATTTGGTGCCAGAAGAAAAATAGCACAGACTTCTGGCCTGGAATGAAACTCTAGGTGTCTGGGAATGGGAGGCTCTGCTCTCCTCTACACAGGCTGTGACACTGCCCCTTGTTCTTTGATTTCAGATCTCCTCCCAGGGTGACAGAGGACTGAAAACTTAGAGATCTGATGACAAACCCCTTTTTGCGAAAGCTGCCAGCAGAGGATTTCCACCCACTCACAAACACTAGACATTGATGTGTCCACACCCCTCTCAGGACAAGGCACCACCCTCAGGAATTTTACCACAGCATTTTTGACCCTAGTGGTTTTTTTGGCCAAAAACCTACAAAAGTATCTACAAGTCTCCTGGCATATCTCTGTTTTCAGACACTGAATCTGCAGTAGCGACCTGTTTCTCCACCAGCCTAGGGTTGTCGACCACGTGTTCATAATCTTATCTCCCTGCACAGCCCCACCTGAGCCACTATCTATTGCGCAGACCAGTCTGTCCACCTGCATTGCACTCTCTCTAACCCAGGGACTTTTTTTTCTTTTAACTTTTATTTTTGGTTGGTTCAGGGGTACACATGCAGGTTTGTTTTACAGCTAAAATTGTGTCATGGAAGTTTGGTGTGCAGATTATTTTGTCACTGCAGTACTAATCATAGCACTAAAAAGGTACTTTTTCTGACCCTTTTAGTTCTGCCACCCTCCATCCTCAACTAGGCCTCAGTGTCTTTTTTTCTCCTCTGTGTTCATTTGTTCTTGTTATTAAGCTCTTACTTATAAATAATAGCATGCATTTGGTTTTCTGTTTCTGCATCAGTTTTCTAAGAATAGTGATCTCCAGCTTCATTCCATGTTGCTGCAAAGGACATAATCTTTTTGTTTTGTTTTGTTTTTTTGTTTTGTTTTATGGCCACACAGGATTTCATGATTTCATGATGTTTATGTACCATTATTTGTTTGTTTGTTTTGAGATGGAGTCTCGCTATGTCACTCATGCTGGAGTACAGTGGCATGATCTCAGTTCACTGCAACCTCCACCTCCCAGGTTCAAGCAGTTCTTCTGCCACTGCCTCCCGAGTAACAAGGATTACAGGTGTGTGCCACAACACCCAGCTAATTTTTGTATTTTTAGTATAGATGGGGTTTTACCATGTAGGCCAGGCTGATCTCAAACTCCTGACTTCCGATGATCCGTCGCCTTGGCCTCCCAAAGTGTTGGGATTACAAGTGTGAGCCATTGCACCTGGCCCATATTTTGTTTTTATTAAGTTTTTTGTGTTTTGTTATATTTGGAGACAGGGTCTCACTCTTTTTCTCAGGCTGGAGTGCAGTGGTGTGGTCTTGGCTCACTAAAACCTCAACTTCTCAGGCTCAAGCTATCCGCTTCTACCTAAGCTTCCCAAGTAGCTAAGAATAAAGGCTTGTGCCACCATGCCTAGCTAATTTTTCTTTTTGTATTTTTTTTTTTTTTTTTTTTTATAGATGGGATTTTGCCATGTTGTCCATGCCGGTCTCAAACTCCTGAGCTCAGGCAATCCACCTGGCTCGGCCCCCAAAGTGCTGGATTACAGGCATGTGCCATCATATAACCATACCATATTTTGTTTATCCAGTCTACCAGTGATAGGCATTTAGGCTGATTCCATGTCTTTGCTATTGTGAATAGTGCTGCAATGAACGTGATTGTGCATGTGTCTTTGTGATAGAATCATCTGTATATTTTTAGGTATATACCCAATTGTGAGGTTACTGGGTCAAATGGTAATTTTGTTTTTAGTTTAGTGAGGAATCACCACACTGCTTTTCACAATGGTTGAATTATGATAATGGCCATTCTCACTGGTTTGAGATGATTTCTTGTTGTGGTTTTCTTTTGCATTTCTGTAATGATTAGTGATGAGCATTTTTTTATATGCTTGTTAGCCACATGTTTGTCTTCTTTTGAAGACAAGCATCTTCTTAATGTTTTTATCTTTTAAGTGAGGTTTTTTTTTTTCTTGTAAACTTGTTTTAGTTCCTAATGAATTCTGGATAGCAGACCTTTGTCAGAAGCATAGTTTGCAAGTATTTTCTATTATTCTGTAGGTTGTCACTTTACTGTGTTGATCCTTTCCTTCGCTGTGAAAAAGATCATTAGTTTAATTAGGTCCCATTTGTCAATTTTTGCTTTTGTTGCAATTACTTTTGATATCTTCATTATCTTTGCCAGTTTCTATGTCTAGAATGGCACTTCTTACCTTCCAGGGTTTCTTTTTTTATATACATAATTTTTCAGATTAACATTTAAGTCTTTCATTTACCTTGAGTTGATTTTTTTATGTGGTGTTATAAAAGGATCCAATTTCAATCTGCTACATAGTGGTAGCTGGTTGTTCCAGTACCATTTATTAAATAGGAAGTTCTTCCCCCATTCCTGTTGTCACCTTTGTTGAAGATCAGATGGTTTTAGGTGTGTGGCATTATTTCTGGGCTCCCTATTCTGTTGCATTGGTCTATGAGTTTGTTTTTGTACCAGTACCATGTTGCTTGGTTTACTGTAGCCCTGTTGTATAGTTTGAAGTCAGGTAATGTAATGCCTCCAACTTTGTTGTTTTTGCTTACGATTGCCTTGGCTATTCAGGCTCTTTTTTGGTTCCGTGTGAATTTTAAAATTGTTTTTTTAGTTCTGTTAAAAAATATTTTGGTGGTTTGATTAAATTAGCATTACATCTGTAAATGTATTTCAGCAGTATGACCGTTTTATGATAGTGATCTTTTTTATTCATGAGCATAAAGTGGTTTTCCATTTGTTTGTATCATCTCTGGCTTCTTTAAGCATTGTTTTGTAATTCTTGTCATAGAGATCTTTTCCCTTTCTGGTTATCTGTATTTCTAGATATGTTATTCTTTTCTGTGGCAGTTGTGAATGGGGTTGTGTTTTCCATTCAGATTTGGCCTAGATGTTTTTGATATATAGGGTTGCTACTAATTTTTGTACATTTCTTTTGTATCCTGAGACTTTATTCAAGTTGTCAGTTTAAAGAGCTTTTCTGCTTAGAGTATATGGGTTTCCAGATGTAGAATCATGTTGTTTGCAAATAGGGATAGTTTGACTTTCTCTCTTTTTGTTTGGATGCCTTTTATTTTTATCTTTTGCCTGATTGCTGTGGGTAAGACTTCCAATTTTATGTTGAATAGGAGTGTTGAGAGAAGACGTCCTTGTCTTGTGCCAGTTATCAAGAAGGAATGCTTCCAGGTTTTGTCCATTCAGTATGTTGGCTGTGAGTTTGTCATAGATAACTTACTATTTTGACGTATGTACCTTCAATGCCTAGTTTGTTGAGGGTTTTTAACGTGAAAAATGTTAAATTTTATTGAAAGCCTTTTGTGCATCTATTGAGATAGTCTTGTGGTTTCTCTCTTTAATTCTGTTTATGTGATGAATCACATTTATTGATTTGTGTATGTTGAACAAACCTTGAATCCCCAAAATAAACCGTAGTTTATCACAGCGGGTTAGCTTTTTGATAAGCTGCTGGATTTGGTTTGCCAGTAGTTTGTTGACGATTTCTTTTTTTTTTTCTTTTTTTGAGATGGAGTCTTGCTGTGTCACCCAGGCTGGAGTGCAGTGGTGTGATCTTGGCTCATTGCAACTTCTGCCTCCCAGGTTCAAGTGATTCCCCTGTCTCAGCCTCTTGAGTAGCTGGGCTTACAGTCGTGTGGTACCATACCCGGCTAATTTTTTTGTGTTTTTAGAAGTGATGGGGTTTAATCGTGTTGGCCAGGCTGGTCTTGAACTATTGACCTCAGATAATCAGCCCATCTTGGGCTCCCAAAGTGCTGGGATTACAGGTGTGAGCCACCAGGCCCAGCCGTTTGTTGAAGATTTTGGCATCAATGTTCATCAAGGATATTGGCCTGAAGTTGCCTTTTTTTTTGTTTTTGTTTTTTCTGTTAGGTTTTGGTATCAGAATGATGCTGTTCTTACACAATGAGTTGGAGAGGAGTTTCTTCTTTTTAATTTTTTGATTTTGTTTTAGTAGAAATAATTTAATCTTTTGAAATTGTTTTAGTAGAAATAATATCAGCTTCTATTTGTACATCTGGTAGAATTCAGCTGTGAATATGTCTGGTCCTGAGCTTCATTTCATCGGTAGGTTATTTATTACTCTTTCAGTTTTTTGAGCTTATCTATCTATTTAGGGCTTTGATGTTTTTGTGTGTATTCAGTCTTGGGAGGATGTATTTGTTCCAGAATTTTTTCATTTCTTCTAGAGTTTTGTTTTGTTTTTTTATGTGCATAGTATGTTCATACAGACTTCAGTATATATATATATTTTTTTTATTTTATATTTGCTTATGTGCATAGTATATTCATAGACTTCAGTATATTTTTGTGGGGTCAGTGGTAATGTATCTTTTTCTCATTTCTAATTGTGTTTATTTGTATCTTCATTAATATAGCTAGTAGTTTATTTACCTTTTAAAAAAAAAATAGATTGAATGCCTGGATTTCTTGATATTTTGTAGTTTTTCATGTCTAAATCTCCTTCAGTTCAGATCTGATTTTGGTTATTTCTTGTCTTTTGCTAGCTTAGCGGCTGATTTGCTTTTGTTGCTCTCAGTCTTTTTTTTATGTTGTCAGGTTGTTAAACTGAGATCTAACTTTTTGGTGTGAGGATTTAATGCTATAAATTTTTCTTGTAATACTGCCTTAGCTGTATTGCAGGGATTCTGGTATGTTGTATTTTTGTTCTTATTTGTTTCAAAAGACTTCTTGGTTTCTGCTTTAATTTCATTATTTACCAAAAGGTTATTCAAGTGTAGGCCATTTAATTTTTATTTAATTGTATGGTTTCCAGTTGTTTTATTGGTATTGAATTATATTTTTCTTAAGCTATAGTCTGTGTGTGTGGTTTGCATCATTTTGGGATTTTTGAATTTGCTGAGAATGGTTTTATTTCTGATTGTGTGGTCAATTTTAGAGTATGTGGCACGTGGTAATGAGAAGAATGTGTATTATGGTATTTTTAGATGAAGAGTTCTGTAGATGTCTATTAGGACTATTTGGTCAAGTGTTGAGTTCAGGTCCTAATATTGTTGTTAATTTTTTTCTACAGTGATCTGTCCGTTAGTGCCTGTGAGATGTAGTCTCTGATTATTACTGTGTCAGATTCTAAGTCTCTTCATAGGTCTCTAAGAACTTGCTTTATTCATGTGGACCCATGGATTTTTTTATAACACCTTTCTCTCTTCTGCTTTCCCCCCCATAAACGTCCTTTCAAGTGCACACAGTGTGCAAAATTCAGATGTCCAAGAGTTCAAGAACTTGTCCAGAGACCTGGCTGTTTTAAGAGAAAATATAAATTTGCAACAAGAGGCTTTATTCTCATATGTGAAAATAAGGGAGGATAACTTGCTGATTTTTAAAAAAAGGTTTAGATTATGTGTATATATTTCTTCTGCTTTTTGAAATATATGTAAATCATATTAACAATGAAACAAACCTTTTGTCATTCTTTTTGACTCAGAATTGTCTTTATTTGGGACCTGAGATTCATTGCTTTCTTTTTGTCTTGGCAAAAGATTATTTTTTTTTTATCTTTAGTCTTTAAACTAGACACAGATTTGTTCAGAGTAAACTTCATTTCAAGAGCATTAAAAAGTTGAGCATGAAGATCAGAATAAATTTAGCAATACAGAATAATATAGACTAAAAGATACTGAGTAAGTTCTTTGGCAGAAACCTGATTATCCAAGATGATTATTTGCAGGCTGACATACTTACACTGCAAAAGCCAGAAGAGTTCAGTGTATAAACTGAACAGTGGAGTCTGTTGTACTTGGGTTACTTCAGTACAGTTAGTGCAGTTATGTGTAGTGTTTGTAGACAACTTGCATTCATGTAAATTAAACAGTATTTTCTACGATAGTATGAATATAAGGCCACAATGTTTACTTTGAATTCCTTAGTTATTTTAATATTGTTATTCATACTTTTGAAATACAGTGTTTTAACTGAATTATAGTTCAGATAATTTTTTAAAATCTTACATACCTTATGACAAGTACATAAAATTAGTCATATATGTATATCTGATATCCAAAGAAATTTACCATTAAATTGTTACAGTAGATATTAGTCTGACATGCTTATTAATTTATCCAATAGTAATAATTATAGGTAAGCATAATTTTAGTGTCATATTTTACCGAATTAGTATGCTGCTATTACGGAACAAATAAACACAGGTGATATGGCTACCCAAAAACCATAATAGCTCTCCAGTTAGCTATGTTGCAAGCTCTAATATATTCTACTATATTAACACAGATTTCAATGTTTTCTAAAATAGTGCTGGTGGAAGCTGTCAGATATATTCCAATATAGATCTCACATTCAATGGTTAGGAAATAAGAGAGCAGCAGAGATGGAAGATAAATCTTTTAAAATTCTGCTGAGAACTGGGCATGGTGGCTCATGCCTCTAATCCCAGGACTTTGGGAGGCCAAGGTGGGTGAATCACCTGAGGTCAGGAGTTTGAGACCAGCCTGGACAACATAGTGAAAACTTGTCTCTACCAAAAATACAAAATTAGCTGGGTGTGGTGGCACATGCCTGTAGTCCCAGCTATTTGTGAGGCTCAGACAGGAGAATCACTTGAACCCAGGAGGCAAAGTTTGAGGTGAGCCAAGATCACACCATTACACTCCAACCTGGGCAACAAGAATGAAACTCCATCTCAAAAAAAAAAAAAAAAAAAAAAAAATTCTGCTGAGAATATGCCCCCTTTATTCAATAATGCTCATGTTTCTCTTGCTGAGAGTAGCTATGCACTTCGGGTGTTTGGAGAGAAATTCTTCTTAGGGAGGTATTTTCTGGCTGACTTGATCAATTTTATATCCAATCTCAGTTTTTTCTTAAGACATTTTAACTTTTTTCTCTCAATATAATTTTTCTCAGAACAAGAGCTGTTTTTCTCTCGAACGCATTGCGTGTCTGTTTCAGAAACCCTATTAGTATCCAATGGTATCTGTGAAAGATGTGGGCTGTCACAGTGAGAACTCTGAGAGCTATCTCTATCTGGAGTCATGGTAAAACCCAGCAGTATTTTTTCATGTCACCATTATAAATAAAAACTCAGGCTGAAACACTGCTCCTTTTTCTATTATTGTGAAGGTGCAATTCTACCCAGGAGGTCTGCAGACTCTCCTCCTGCTGCTCAGGCTTCACTCTCTGATGTGGCACCGGAGTGCTGCTGTGGCAATTGGGATTCAACTAAGATGTGAGTTTCCAACTGTGAGCCCTGTGCTGTGGGCCGTGCCTCAGTGGCAGATGGTAGGGGTCAAGAGAATACACTAGCCACCAGGAGAGGGAAACAGGAGTGCTCAAGCCCAATGCTCGGGAAGTAGAGAGCTATTACTTTAAAATTTAAATAGCCAAAAAGATAGCACCCGAATCAACAATTTTTGTAGAAGAGTCAAAGCCTACCTTCACCAGACACTGGGGTTCAAGTTGCACAACTACTTCCAGTCATGAAGATGTGAAAAGTTTATTTTTTCATTGATTATAACCATTTAGCATACATGGATGGCCTTCCCAACTACCAGGTGAATTTAGGATGAACTATGTGTGACATGGTGCTGTAAATTCTACTTGTAGATGAATTATGGTGATTGTCTTTCTGTCTTTGCAATCTCTTGAGCAAATTGACTGTAATGCATGTCACATTCACATGTAATCGTATCATAAAACAGTTTTCTTTCTGTTCTGTTATTGTGGAGTTCCTTTGGGGCTAAAGAAAATTTTGCTTTTAATTATATTTTCCAAACCCAGTCTAGAATTACCAGACATAATGTAAACACATAAGGTACCAACTAAGCTTTACTCTAGATGGGCCTTTTTGGCTTCCAGTCAATTCACAATTGTGCAGTGAAGTGCATGCTGTCCCCTAAATATGCAGGTGGAATTGTGTCTCTGCCTACTTGGTATCTATCATCCTCTACAGTCACTTTTAGAGAGGCTAGACCAGATGTCTACAAACTTCGTAGGTCAGATATTAACCATTTTACCTCTTCTGATGACTTGTGTCTTCAGACTTGAAACTGATTCAGTGACCATCTGTCACCGAAACCCAATCAGTAAAATATGTGCATTGAGTAGACCTGTAGACATGAGAATCTCCATTTCTCCCTCCTTCCTCATGCTAAAATGCCCACAAATGTTCAGGTAACATTTACCTTGAATATTGCTGCTACTTTACCCATGGAGGGCCTGAATTTGCAGCTCCAAATTCTAAATCTAGGTCTTGAGAATTGAGACGGAAAAAACAAGTTTTTATCTGAGGAATGCAAGTCCTTTTAGGTATCAAACTCAGAGAGACATTAAAATGAGAGCACAGTCATGTTTCTCTCCCTTTGTTTTCAGCTATATATCTCTTGAAACTGTTCACTGTTGCCACAAGTAGCTATAAATTAAACTAATTCCACACTGGACACTACATTCCATATCCTTAACCTTGATGTATATCCAATCAATTATTAAAGTTATTTCTTTACAGAAATAAGAATTTCTCACAACCAATTTTGCATCAGTGAGCACTCACTGTTCCTTTTTTTTTTTTTTTTTTTTTTTGCCTTTACAAATCCACTTGTAAGTGCTGCTAATCAAAGTGTAGGTTCCAGGCAACTTGAATATTTTGTCTCAAGTTAAAATCCTTAAGCTTGACCCAAATAAACTGTCTGCTTTTGTTCATGTCGTGTCAGCTTTTTAAAGGTTAACTATTATTTAGAATGTTCTAGAGCAGCCTCTATGAGGGAATCTCTCCTTTGATTTCACTTTACTTGCTGTAACACCCAAAAATGCAGAGTGAGGTTGATTTCACCTAGAATTTGCAAATAAGGTCTGGCTGACCTCTGCCTGGGATTTACAAGGCAGGGCCGGACTTTGGATTTAGAATTTATAGAAAACCAACAGGAGGCATTTTCTGCATTGTGAGATATCAACATAGACATTTTTAATTCCTCTTTTGAGAGTGTGGCTTTTTGACCTTTTCACATCTTTTTCATTAACTTGCCATAGTTATGTGAGAGGCTCCAGGGGTAAATAGAATCTGATGGCAGAATCTGTAAGTGTAAACAAGCATCTTAAGGCCACAAAGTATCCAGAGCCACGACCACAACTATACCTACCTGTAAAATGTGATACTGGAGTAAAGTATTCTTGTCCTTCTACTTACCCAACAGCTAGCAAATCAGGACAGCTAGCAAATCAGGATGGATGACCCAGGTTGTGGAGTTCAACCAAGGCAGTTCCATTTTTTATTTAGAATCATCCTAAGTCTTCTCTGCCTGGCTTATCAGTGGACCATCAGCCCCAGGTCACTGGGAACCCTCTCACAATCACCTGTGAATCTTTGAGACATTTGAGAATGTCCAGAACAGAATTGTGTCAGGCTGACAAGAGTGATTAATTCTGCTTCTGTGTGAGAGAAATGAGTTATCCTGTGTTTGTTTTGCCCCTTACACAAGAAGTATCTTTGATTGGTACCCAGATGAGAGTTTTTCCAGTTCCTTGGTACTTGGGTAAAAAATCAGGAGGTCTGGAGGCTCAAATAGATAAACTAATTGCTTTCATTTCATATAGTCATTAAAAAAAATAGATGAAGCAGGCCAGGTGCAGTGGCTCATACCTGTAACCCCAGCACTTTGGGAAGCCAAGATGGGTGGATCATCTGAGATCAGGAGTTTGAGACTAGCCTGGCCAACATGGTGAAATCCTATCTCTACTAAAAAAACCAAAAGTAGCTGGGTGTGGTGGCTTATGCCTGTAGGCTTGGCTACTTGCAAGGCTGAGGCAGGAGAATCTCTTGAACCTGGGAAGTGGAGGCTGCAGTAAGCCGAGATCCCATCTTTGCACTCCAGCCTGGGCAACAAAGTGAGACTTCATCTCAAAAAACAGAAAAAGAAAAGAAAAATAGATGAAGCAGTCATAGTTCCTACCATCCTGGCAGTTTTAGCCTAGACTAGCAACTGGAAATATGGTTGAAATATACATCAGATGGTGGGTACAGCAAATAGACGTGTGCAAAAAATTGGGGCTTTATTTGGGCCACTTTCTTTATACTGTGGCTTCTGATGTCTACACCTGAACTTAGAAGAGTCGTCATTATTATTTGTATTTATTTTAGCCTGCTAAGAATACTTTTCTTTTTTTTTATTTGAGACAGAGTCTCGCTCTGTCGCCCAGGCTGGAGTCCAGTGGCGCGATCTTGGCTCACGGCAAACTCCTCCTCCCGAGTTCATGCTATTCTCCTGCCTCAGGTTTCTGAGTCGCTGGGACCACAGGCGCCTGCCACCACGCCCAGCTAATTTTTTTTTTTTTTTTTTTTTTTGTATTTTTAGTAGAGACAGGTTTCACCGTGTTAGTCAGGATGGTCTCGATTTCCTGACCTTGTGATCCACCCACCTCAGCCTCCCAAAGTGCTGGGATTCTAGGCGTGAGCCACCGCACCTGGCCAGAATACTTACTTTTCTTCTAAAAAAGTTATTCTAGATAACCTTAAGGGATTTTTAAAAATTGCTTATTAGCATATAATATAAAATTTGCAGGGCAGTGGCAAAAAAGATTAAAATTATACAAACTCAGACTTAGGTTTACTTAAGTAAGCTTTAAAAAAATGAACTGACAATACCCCCCAGTGGCACAGAGAACTTAATTGTACATCGGCTGTACACTCTGCCCCAGCCCTGTGCATATTCACCCTTTTTAGAGTCCTTATTTATGTTTGGCTCTACCCTGGCGTCTTGCCTCACAGAACTGATTAGAAGAGATCAGAGTTTTGGGTCATGAATCCTGTTGCCTTTTTAGAGCTGCTGCTCAACATTTTCTGCAACCCAACAGATAAATGGGAAATATAAAGTATGTATTATAGGATCTTACTTTTCAAATTTTTTATTAAACCCAGTGCTTGCAGAAACATTATTTAGCAACTTGTTTTCTGTTCCTGCAGATCTAGTAGTTGATTCACAAGTCCCAAGAAAGTAAGTATAAACACAATAAAAATTTATCTAAATTGCATTAAACTCTTTCCATCTGTATCTCTTTCATCTGTCTATATTTACCTTTTATTCTTTGCATTTTTTGAAAAAATCAATGACAGATCAACAGAAATAGAAATAAAAATGCTGGGTCCTTTAAAGCCTTGGAATTATTGAACACGTAGTATCGACTCACAGGGTGTTATTAGGATTAAACCACATAATGTGCTATCACAGTGCTCTGTAACATCCTATTGAGCACATAGTACCTGCTTAATAAACATTGCATTAGTACATGTGCACATGTTGTTTTCCAAATGCAGACTTACTCAGAAATTGCTACCTTCTGTTTTCTCTGTAAACTTTAGAGTCAGCAAAGAGTATAATACTTTAGAATGAAGAATGATTGTCTTCATTTGTACCAGAAGTATTTGTGTTGTGACAAGAGTGCTGGGTTATCAGCCCAGGCTTCTAATGAGTGTCACCTGGCCATTTTGCAGAACTCTCTTTACTTGTGCCCTGTCCATGGATTCTGTTTATTGTTCTGGTGGAAGCCACCATGTTGTTTTAATTAAGTGGTTCATGTGACTCTAAGGTGAGGTCAGAATCAAGTATGAGGAATTCAAAATACATTCATGAGAGTTAAGTTCCATCTTTGCATTAAAGGGTGGTTCAAGAACCCGTTCTGTTTGGATTTGGTAGGGACAGGACAGCGTGGCCCATATTTCCAGTACTGTAGTGGAAATTGCTGGTGCCTGTGTCAGGGGATGGCTCCTGAGGACAAAATAAAAGTGCATTTTTATCTCTGTGGAGCTACTCATTGTTTCTCAATCTCTTCTCCTATAAAGGACAGAAATGGGTGGAGTTTCTCTGTCTTGGTTCTTCTGCCTGTGGATGTGGTGACAGCAGGTAGACCTGTGGTGCTGACACTTTTAAAGGCATGTTCTCAAGATGCAGGTATAATTTGCCCAGAGAATTTTATCTGAGAAATAATCCTAGAGAAGGAGGAGAAAGAGGAAAAAATGGCCTTTTTTTTTTTTTTTTTTTTCAGCTAAATATGTCTCAGATCAAGATCTGTGTCCACTCTGCTTCCTCCAGGAAACAAGTTTGGTACTTGCAAACCTGTACTTCTCTACTTGTGTTTTTCCTCCCTAATGAGTTTGTCTTAACTACTTTAAAAAATTCTTACAATAATCAAAGTCTCTGAAAAATATATTTTTCTATATACCAGAGCCTTCTCTACATTATGGCTTCTTATATGCCATGCAGAAATCTCACTATGAATTTATAATCTGCAATATTAAAAATGTCCCTTTGTGGCTGTTGAACATGGGAAGGTGTAGATACTCCAAATTCCTGTTGGGGAAAACCTGGGGTTTTTAGTGAAGACAGAGAACATGTAATGTTGAGGTTTCATCTGTGTTCTTTATTATGTCTATGCAGTACAGGATTAAGAAAATACCCATTGAAGCAGTATGGTATTTATTACCCAGAAAATTATAAAAAATTTGATAGGCGATAACTGCTCTTTACAGTGCTAAAGAAAGACTATTTAAAATCACTATTAAAAATTACAGAACATGGGAGATACCTGTATCTTGAACTTTCCATAAAACTAATGTTTCCTTATGGTTAAATTCAGACTATAATTTACCTTTCAGGGGGCAGTATCTCAGCAGTAATGCTGTGTCCTTCTGGGTGCATCAGGACATTATAAAAGTTTGTTCTAGTGTAGTTGATGTTAATAAATCACTTAGTTGATAAGCTCTCTGATACATGTTTTACTATAGAATTAATTATTTTTCTCTTCATTGTTAAGTATCTTTATGCAGCTGATGGGAACAAACCACCACATTTAATCTGGCAGCTGCCCTTCTTTCTTAGGTTTCCTTTGCATTTGTCTGTTTTTGGAAAATGAAGGCTCTCATCTTTATTTACAAACCAGAAAAACACAGGGTCATTCAATTACTGGATATTTGACAAAATAGTCTTTTTGGGCCAAAAACATTGGCATACTGATGAGCTTGTTAAAAATTCAGCAACTCAGACTTTATCCCTGATCTTCTGAAAAAAAAAAAAAAAAATCTGCATTAACAGGATCTCCAGCTTATTGTACACATTAAAATTTGAGTGATAGCTTCTAACTCAACATGTCTATTCCATCTGAATAATATACAAAAGTATGTCCATCTGAAAAATACACACAATTAATTCTTTTTTTTTTTTTTTTTTGAGATAGAGTTTCACTCTTGTTGTCCAGGCTGGGGGGCAATGGTGCGATCTCAGCTCACCGCAACCTCCGCCTCCTGGATTCAAACGATTTTCCTGCCTCAGCCTCCCAAGTAGCTAGAATTACAAGCACAAAGCACCATGCCCAGCTAATTTTGTGTTTTTAGTAGGGACGGGGTTTCTCCATGTTGGTCAGACTGGTCTCAAACTCCCGACCTCAGGTGATCTGCCCGCCTCTGCCTCCCAAAGTGCTGGGATTACAGGCATGAGCTACCATGCCCGGCACACGATTAATTCTGTATGATGTAAATGTAGCACTCAAAATTGTACATGTTAGTGTTTATGCCCTCAATTTTATACTTTATTATCCAGAAAAATACTATATATACACTGGTGTTATGGATCTTATAACACTTTGTTTTCTCAGAGTTAGAGAATACATTAGAGAATATTTCTAGTTGAAAACTATTTTATTGAATTATTTCAGTCACTCTTAGAAGTCAGAACCAGCTCTGTTTACTCTCTCCATTTTACGTTGAGTCAAAGTAAAAATTATGCCCATGACCACTTGGTAAATAAATGTGTTTGTGTGTGTTTTCCAGGGATCATTGACATTTCGGGATGTGGCCATAGAATTCTCTGTGGAGGAGTGGCAATGCCTGGACACTGCACAGCGGAATTTATATAGGAATGTGATGTTAGAGAACTACAGAAACCTGGTCTTCCTGGGTGAGAATAACTTTAATACGCAATTCCTAGTATACGCTATAGGTTTCATTTTGCTGCGGACTTTATTGGCCTGAACAAAGGAGGTTGAATGCAGGAATAAAGACAAAGACGGCACCAGGGGACTCCTTGCTTCTAGTGAACAAGGGCCGTGAACTTCTATAGCTCTTCATATTTATTGAGTAAAGGAGATAGGGAGAAGGGGGAGGTTGTGGTCAGCTGCTTGACTTAGTGACTGTATTCTTTGAACAGTACTCTCCAGATGTTCCAGTAGTTAACCTCAAGGAGCATGGCACCAGGGAGTGACTGTCCTCAGTGTACCTTCTGGCTGCATGAGCAGAAGCAAGTTTGCCCACATTCTGCATTCATGATAAACAATTTGCCGTTTGATTCATTCAAGTCCAGTGGAATGCTGAGTTGGTCACAGCCCTCAGGCTTTCGACTCCCAACAGCATTGCTCTTTTGTATAATTTCTTTTTGGTAATTTATGCTTCAGATTTCTGTTTTCAAGAAAATCACAGGGAGTTTTCCATAGAGAAAAAAATTTCAAGATGTTTCATCTTGACCTGAACTCACCACATTCTTGAGCTCCTCTCTGTCCTTCACTTTAGATTAATGGTAATTTCAAAATTTTACTGGCATAAAATATTATTGCTCACACTTTAAAATCTAATTACCACCACCAATTTTTAATTCAGTAGTACCAGGTGATAAAAGTAAGAACCCACAAAATTAGAGTATTTTCTAAATATTTAGAAATTTCTGTTGTAATTTAGTATTTTGGGATAAATGTATTAGAACATTGTGTTAAATCCTCTTTACTGAGCACATTATTAAGTTGTTAATTGGAGAATATGAGCAAGAGGCATGTTACTTATTTTTAATAAAACAGGTATTGCTGTCCCTAAGCCAGACCTGATCATTTTTCTGGAGCAAGGAAAAGAGCCCTGGAATATGAAGAGACATGAGATGGCGGAAGAACCCCCAGGTAGGTGAGAGTGAATACAACAGACAACGTGGATGACAGGTCCAAAGTCAAGAAGAAAGCAAGTCCCTAAAGTGATATGGGAAGCAGTGTTCCAAAAGAAATAGTTTCTGGAAAGCCTAATTTTTATTTTTATTTTTAAATTTTCTCTCACACAGGGGCATCTTCTCTCTTTTGCTTTTAAAATATCAAAGAATTCTTCTTTCCCTTCAGTAATCTTCCTTCAAGTTTACAGTGACAGCCAAAGTACTGTTCATGGCATACAAGAGAGTGTGCAATCTGAGTGTTTTCGTTTTTGTTTTTGTGGACACACAGATGTTTGCATAATTTTAAGACACTCCACGTTAGACTATCTTTTAAGTTCTCTTTTTCCATCATCTCTGAAATGTGTGAGAGTAGTGATTTCTGTATTATTGGGTGTTTTTTGTTCATTTTTCTGCACATTTCATCCGGTTTTTATTATAGTCTTGAAATATAGTTTGAAATTATAAAGTATGGTGTCCTTCTGCTTTTTTCTTTTTCTTCAAGATTGCTTTAGCTATTCACAGTTTCTTGTAGTTTCATGTAAATTTTATGATTGTATTTTTCATTACTGTGAAAAAAAAACACTGGAATATTGATAGAAAGTGTATTGAATCTAGAGATCACTTTGGATAATATAGTGTTTTAGCGTTTATTCTTTGAATCGATAGAGAAAATGTATTTAAATTTATTTGTGTTTTCTTATTTTTCATTGATAAATCTTTCACTTGAAAAGTTTTTCAGTTCCTCGGTTAAATTTGTCCTCAGATATTTATTATTTTAGTGCTATTTTAAATAAGATTGTTTTCTTCCTCTATTTTATCAGATAGTTTAAGTGTATGGAATCATAACTTGTATGTTAATTTTATATTTTGCTAATTTACTGAGTGTATTTGTTAGTTTTAAAAGGTTTTAATGTACTATTTATGGTTTTATTATAGAGAGCATTGCATGATCTACAAGCAGCAATGTTTTACTTGTCTTCAATTTCAATGACTTTAAAAATTTTTTGACTAATTTTTCTTCCACATACATCAAGTGCTGTGTTAAAATAGAAGCTTTGACGATGGGCACAATATACTTTTGCTTGGTGTCTCAATTTGAAGGAGCAAACACCTCAAAGTTTTGATAAACTGGTTTCAGAGGGTAAAAATCTTCCTTTCTTGGGCCCCCAGGGTGATAGAATGCCCTCTGGGTTTGTAGTAGAGCGGGGTTGTAGCTTGGTCACAAAGCTGCTGGCTCTGCACTAGGGTCAGCTTATCATAAAGGACTTGGGTAGTTGTAATTCCCATTTTACTTTTGGACACAGTAAATATCCTTCAGGACTTTGCTCAGTAGGATAGATGCTAGGGCAGGTTTCTGCAGTCAGGTCTGCATATGGTGGGCTTTATATTAGGATGTGGATTAGTATGGCTTGTACTGAGTACCAGAGAGGATTTCTGAGGTCACTGTGGGTTTCTACATAGGCAGAACTGGCGATGAACTGTGGCTTAGGAAGCTGGAACTGAGTCATGGAACTGTTATTGGGACCAAGGTCTGCAGGCCTGCCAGCTTGGCTCTAAATGGGTATCTCTCCAGGCTTCTGGAAGACCAAGACCTCTCACAGACTGTGGCTGGGAGAAGTTTGGGATGCTTACAGAGTAAGTACAAAATTCTCAGTGGGATGGAGTTGGGTGGGACATTTTCTGGTCTGTAGTCAAGAGCAGGGGTCCTGTAGTTTGCCACCTAAATGAAAGCTTGCCTTCTGAAAAGGGTGCTCCTCAATCTTGGGCTCAGCAAAGTTTCACAATTCCCTCCCTGGATCTCAAAGCTCTCTTAAAGGCACTTATTTCCGAGATGGGGTCTCACTGCATAACCCAGGTTGGTCGTAATATTTTGGCCTGAAGCAATTCTCCAACCTTACTGTACCATGTAGCTGTCATTACAGATACTAACCATGATGCCTGATTCTCTCATTAACACATTTTTGTCATGGATGACTGACAAACTTACTTGCTGTTGGGGGTTAAGCAAATAGGGCACCTTTTTCTTTTTATCTGCTTCTAAGAGTGTAAATGCTTTCTATCTATCTCTTACAATCTTTGTCTTTTTGTGGCTGACATTTCATTTTGCATAACGTTATCAAGATTTATCTTTATAATTGGTAGACTGTTTTCTGCTTTTTGAAAACTGAGTGATATTCCAGTATTTTTATATTTCAAATTGTATTTACTGAATGATTTGGTGACGGAAATTTGCATTGCCTTTACCTGTTAGCTTACAGTAATAATTATTGCTATGTAAATGACTCCTCATATGACCATACATGTTAAAGTATATATATATGGGTTGCATTCTATTTCATTAGTTTAATTTTCATCCTTATACCAGATTGTTTTAATTCTGTAGCTTTGTAATGTCTTTTGAAATCAGGAACTTTAATGCCTGCAGCATTCCTTTATTATTATTATTATTATTTTAAGATTGATGGGAACTCTTTTGCCTTTGGGGTTCGATATACTTTTGGGGTTGCTGTTTCTGTTTCTTCAAAAATACAATGAGAAATTTGAAAAACATTTCATTAAATTTGTAGATTACATTGACCAGGATTGACCAGGATGAACATCTTTACAATATTAACTATTACAACCTTTACATAAGAGCGTGCTCGAGTGTTTTGTTAAATTCCTATGTGTGTGTATATATATATATGGTTTTTTTTTTTTTTTTTGAGACGGAGTCTTGCTCTATCTCCAGGCTGGAGTGCAGTGGCACGATCTCGGCTCACTGCAACCTCTGCCTCCTGGGTTCAACCGATTCCTTTGCCTCAGCCTCCTGAGTAGCTGGGACTACAGATGTGTGCCACCAAGCCTGGCTAGTTTTTCACATTTTAGTAGAGACAGGGTTTCACTGTGTTGGTCAGAATGGTCTTGATCTCCTGACCTCGTGATCCACCTGCCTCGGCCTCCCAAAGTGCTGGGATAACAGACGTGAGCCACCATGCCTCACGTTTTTTTTTTTTTTTCCAGTTTCTGTCTATTATTGTTGTATACTTGCATTTGAGTTTAGTCATATAAAATAATTCATAAAATTTGTTTTAAAAAATTTGGTAAGACTTCTTTTTTGGCCTAAGAGGTGGTCTATCAAGAAATATGTTGTATGAGCTATTGAGAAGGGTGTGTATCCTGATGTTGAGGAGTGCTCTCTATACCTCTGTCAGAAATATTTGTTTTATACCACCTTTAAGTAGTCTGTTTCCTTATTAATATTCTGTTTTGATTTTTTTTAAATTATACTTTAAATTCTGGGGTACATGTGCAGAGCGTACAGGTTTGTTACATAGGTATGCACGTGCTCTGGTGGTTTGCTGTACCTATCAACCTGTTATCTACATTAGGTATTTTTCCTAATGTTATTCATCCACTAGCCTCCCACTCCACCACAGGCCCCGGTGTGTGATGTTCCCCTTCCTGTGTCCCTGTGTTGTCGTTGTTCAACTCCCACTTATGAGTGAGAACATGCTGTGTTTGGTTTTCTGTTCTTGTGTTAGTTTGCTGAGAATGATGGTTTCCAGCTTTATCCATGTCTCTGCAAAGGACATGAACTCATCCTTTTTTATGGCTGCATACTGTTACGTGGTGTGTATGTGCCACATTTTCTTTATCCAGTCTATTACTAATGGGCATTTGGGTGGGTTCCAAATCTTTGCTATTGTGAATAGTGCTGCAATAAATGTATGTGTGCATGTGTCTTTATAGTAGAATGATTTATAATTTTTTGGGTACCCAGTAATAGAATTGCTAAGTCAAATGGTATTTCTAGTTCTGGATCCTTGAGGAATTGCCACATTGTCTTCCACAATCGCCGAACTAATTTACACTCCAACCAACAGTGTAAAAGCATTCGTACTTCTCCACATCTTCTCGAGCATCTGTTATTTCCTGACATTTTAGTGATCACCATTCTAACTGGGATGAAATGGTATCTCATTGTGGTTTTCATTTGCATTTCTCTAATGACCCGTGATGATGAGCTTTTTTTCATGTTTGTTGGCCACATAAATATCTTTTTTTGAGAAGTATCTGTTCATATCCTTTGCCCACTTTTTGATTTTTTTTTTTTCTTGTAAATTTGTTTAAGTTCTTTATAGATCCTGGATATTAGCCCTTTGTCAGATGGATATATTGGAAAATTTTTCTCCCATTCTGTAGGTTGCCTGTTCAATCTGATAGTTTCTTTTGCTGTGCAGAAGCTCTTTAGTTTAATTAGGTCCCATTTGTCAATTTGGCTTTTGTTGCCATTGCTTTTGGTGTTTTAGTTATGAAGTCTTTGCCCATGCCTGTGTCCTGAATGGCGTTGTCTAGGTTTTCTTTTAGGGTTTTTATGGTTTGAGGTGTTACATTTAAGTCTGTAATCCATCTTGAGTTAATTTTTCTATAAGGTATAAGGAAGGGGTCCAGTTTCAGGTTTCTGAATATGGCTAGCCAGTTTTTTCAACACGATTTATTAAATAGGGAATTCTTTCCCCATTGCTTGTTTTTTTCAGGTTTGTCAAAGATCAGATGGTTGTAGATGTGTGATGTTATTTCTGAGGCCTCTGTTCTGTTGCATTGATCTGTATATCTGTTTTGATACCAGTACCATACTGTTTTGGTTACTGTAGCCTTGTAATATAGTTTGAAGTCAGGTAGCATGATGCCTCCAGCTTTGTTCTTTTTGCTTAGGATTGTCTTGGCTATATGAGCTTTTTTTCTGGTTCCATATTAAATTCAGTTTTTTCAAAATCTGTGAAGAAAGTTAGTGGTAGCTTGATGGGGATAGCATTGAATCTAGAAATCACTTTGGGCAGTATGGCCATTTTCACGACATCAGTTCTTCCTATCCATGAGCATGGAATGGTCTTCCATTTGTTTGTGTCCTCTCTTACTTTCTTGAGCAGTGGTTTGTAGTTGTCCCTGAAGAGGTCCTTCACATCCCTTGGTAGTTGTATTTCTAGGTATTTTATTCTCTTTGTAGCAATTGTGAATGGGAGCTCAGTCATGATTTGTCTCTCTCTCTATTATTGGTGTATAGGAATGCTTGTGATTTTTGCACATTGATTTTATATCCTGAGAGTTTGCTGAAGTTGCTTATCAGCTTAAAGAGATTTTGGGCTGAGACAATGGGGTTTTCTAAATATACAATCATGTCATTTGCAAACAGAGAGAATTTGGCTTCCTCTTTTCCTATTTGAATACCCATTATTTCTTTTTCTTGCCTGATTGCCCTCATGAGAACTTCTAATACTATGCTGAATGGGAGTGGTGAGATTTAATTTAACATCCAAGTTAAATTAATCCTCCTCACCACGGATACCCCCCTCACTTAGGTGTCCCTTGTTCACCATCCTCCATGAAATCAATATCCCGCACAAGAGTGCTACTCTCCTCGCTCCGGGCCCATAAATCGTGGGGGTAGCTATAATGAACTGTATCCGGCATCTGGTTCTTTTTTTTTTTTTTTTTTTTTTTTTGAGACGGAGTCTCACGCTGTTGCCCAGGCTGGAGTGCAGTGGCGCGATCTCGGCTCACTGCAAGCTCCGCCTCCCGGGTTCCCGCCATTCTCCTGCCTCAGCCTCCTGAGTAGCTGGGACTACAGGCGCCCGCCACCGCGCCCGGCTAATTTTTTGTATTTTTAGTAGAGACGGGGTTTCACTTTGGTCTCGATCTCCTGACCTTGTGATCCGCCCGCCTCGGCCTCCCAAAGTGCTGGGATTACAGGCTTGAGCCACCGCGCCCGGCCGGCATCTGGTTCTTTACCTCAGGGCCATATAACTAAGATCGCCCACACGTTCCCCTTAAATAAGACATCTCGATGGATCACGGGTCTATCACCCTATTAACCAGTCACGGGAGCTCTCCATGCATTTGGTATCTTTTATCTCTGGTCTGCACGCGACCCCATCGCAGAAAGCTGGTCCCGCCACAACACGTCCTGCAGAACCTGTCTTTGATTCCTAGTCCATGCCATTATTAATCGCACCTACGTTCAATATCCTAGCCCCACATAAGTTTTACAAGGTGTTATTTAATTCATGCTTGTAGGACATACCAATAATTACCATGTAATCCATTTTCAATCACACTGCAAATAACGCAGGAAACTATCAACAACCCCCCCCCACCCCCATCTCTGACTTCTTCTCCAAAAATTTACTCTTGCCAAACCCCAAAAACAAAAGCTTTCACACACCTAGCCAGAGATCGCGTTTTCATCTTTTAGGTGTGCACAACTTCAACTGCCATTTCCTCAACTAACACAAAATTACTTCACTTTACCCCTCTTAACTTCATCCCACTCCTTCTCTTTCCTACTTCCTTGCTCTCATGCACTTGTTCACTACTAAATATGGGCCCTCATTGTCACAACCCGAAAGACAGCACCTCACAACTATACTTCTCTCCGTGCTTATGTAGCTTAATTCACCTAAAGCAAGACACTGAAAATGTCTAGACGGACTTGCACACCCCATGAGCAAATAGGTTTGGTCCTGGCGTTTCTATTAGCTCTTAGCAAGATTACACATGCAAGCATCCCTGCCCCAGTGAAGACACCCGAGAAATCACTACGATCATATGGAGTAAGTATCAAGCACGCACAATGCAGCTCAAGACACTTTGCTCAGCCACACCCCCACGGGAGACAGCAGTGACAAACCTTTAGCAATAAATGAAAGTTTAACTAAGCTATGCTACAATCTAGGGTTGGTCAATTTCGTGCCAGCCACCGCGGCCATACGATTAACCCAAGCTAATAAAAACCGGCATAAAGGGTGTTTTAGATCTAGTCAAATAAAGCTAAACTCCATCTAAATTGTAAAACCTTAGCTGATGTAAAATAAACTACAAAAGTGGCTTTAAAATTTCTGAACACACAATAGCTAAGACTCAAACTGGGATTAGAGACCCCACTATGCTTAGCCCTAAACTTCAATAGTTAGAACAACAAAAGATTTATGGGTAGAGGTGACAAGCCTACCAAGCCTGGTGATAGCTGGTTATCCAAGATAGAATTTTAGTTCAACCTTAAGTTTACCTGTAGAACTACCCAATCCCCCTGTAAACTTAATTGTTAGTCTAAAGAGGGACAGCTCTTCAGACATCAGGAAAAAACCTTGTATAGAGAGTAAAAAATCTGACCTCCATAGTTGGCCCAAAAGCAGCCATCAATTAAGAAAGCGTTCAAGCTCCACATCAATTATATAAAAATTCCAAACACACCACTAAACTCCTTATTCCACATTGGATTAATCTATCATTTCATAGAAGCAACAATGCTAATATAAGTAACATGAACATTTTCTCCACCGCATAAGCCTAAATCAGACCGAAAAACTTCACCGATGCTTAACAGCCTAACACTAACAAACAGAAACAAGTCAGTATTACTCACACTGTTAACCCGACACAGGCATGCTTTAAGGAAAGGTTAAAAAAAGTAAAAGGAACTCAGCAAACTTAACCCCGCCTGTTTACCAAAAACATCACCTCTAGCATTACCAGTATTAGAGGCACTGCCTGCCCGGTGACACATACTCAACGGCCGTGGTACCCTGACCGTGCAAAGGTAGCATAATCACTTGTTCCTTAAATGGGGACTCACATGAATGGCATCACGAGGGTTCAACTGTCTCTTACTTTCAACCAGTGAAATTGACCTATCCGTGAAGAGGCGGACATGAAACAATAAGACGAGAAGACCCTATGGAGCTTTAATTTATTAATGCAATCAAAACTATACAAATCCACGGACCCTTACACCACCACACCTGCATTAAAAATTTTGGTTGGGGTGACCTCGGAGCATAACTAAACCTCCGAACAGCCTACGCTAAGACTACACAAGCCAAAGCGAACCAGCACCTGTAATTGACCCAATGACTTGACCAACGGAACAAGTTACCCTAGGGATAACAGCACAATCCTATTCCAGAGTCCATATCGACAATAGGGTTTACGACCTCGATGTTGGATCAGGACATCCTAATGGTACAGCAGCTATCAAGGGTTCGTTTGTTCAACGATTAAAGTCCTACGTGATCTGAGTTCAGACCGGAGTAATCCAGGTTGGTTTCTATCTATTCTATATTTCTCCCTGTATTAAAGGACAAGAGAAATAAGGCCCACTTCATAAAGTGCCCTCATTCCATAGATGACCTAATCTCAATCTAACAAAATAACACCAACCCAACCCAAAAACAGGGTTTGTTAAGATGGCAGAGCCCGGCAATTGCATAAAACTTAAAACTTTACAATCAGAGGTTCAACTCCTCTTCTTAACACCATGTCAACAACAAATCTCCTACTCCTTATTATATCCGTAATGGCCGCCATAGCATTCCTCACACTCATTGAACGAAAATTACTGGGCCACATACAACTACGCAAAGGACCAAACACCATTGGCCCCTACGGGTTGCTACAACCTTTCGCTGACGCCATAAAACTATTCACGGAAGAACCCTTAAAACCCTTAAAACGGTAACATTCTCTACATTACCGCACCAGCCTTGGCCTTTTCCATTGCTCTTCTCCTATGAACTCCCCTTCCCATACCCCATCCACTAATTAACTTCAATCTAGGACTTTTATTTATTCTAGCCACATCTAGTCTAACTGTCTACTCCATTTTATGATCAGGATGGGCATCAAACTCAAACTATGCACTAATCGGAGCACTATGAGCTGTCGCCCAAACAATCTCATATGAAGTCACTCTTGATATTATTCTCTTATCAGTCTTACTAATAAGCGGCTCATTTAATCTTCTCATACTTATCACAACACAAGAACACCTCTGACTCCTCCTACCATCATGACCCCTAGCCATAAAATGATTCACCTCCACATTAGCTGAAACAAACCGAGCTCCTTTCGACCTCATAGAAGGCAAATCGGAACTAGTCTCAGGCTTTAACATTGAATATGCCGCAGGCCCATTCACCCTGTTCTTCATGGCTGAGTACATAAATATCATTATAATAAATGCCCTAATAACCACAATCTTCGTAGGCACATTATACTCTATTAATTCCCCAGAACTATTTACAACGTGCTTTACCACCAAAACACTTCTTCTAACCTCATTATTTTTATGAATCCGAACGGCATATCCTCGATTCCGCCATGATCAACTTACACACTTACTATGAAAAAATTTCCTCCCACTTACACTCGCTCTTCTCATATGCTATATCTCAACACCTGTTGCAATCTCCAGTATTCCTCCGCAAACCTAGAAATATGTCTGACAAAAGAGTTACTTTGATAAAGTAAATGATAGAGGCCCTAATCCTCTTATTTCTAGGATTATAGGTATCAAACCTACCCCTGAGAACCCAAATTTCTCCATGCTACCTACCACACTCCATCCTAAGTAAGGTCAGCTAAATAAGCTATTGGGCCCATACCCCGAAAATGTTGGTTATACCCTTCCCGTACTAATTAACCCACTAGCCCAACTTATTGTCTACCTCACCATAATCACAGGCACTCTCATTACAACGCTAAGCTCACACTGATTCCTCGCCTGAGCAGGCCTAGAAATAAATATACTAGCTTTCATCCCAATTCTAATCAAAAAAACAAACCCCCGTTCTACAGAAGCCGCTATTAAATATTTCCTAATACAATCCACCGCATCTATAATCCTCATAATAGCAATTATCTCCAACAACCTACTCTCCAGATGCTGAACCACAACAGACAACATCAACCAACTTTCATCTCTAGCCATCACAACAGCCCTAGCCATAAAATTAGGAATAGCCCCCTTCCACTTTTGAATCCCAGAAGTCACCCAAGGGACATCTTTAATTTCTGGCCTGCTCCTCCTCACATGACAAAAACTAGCTCCCATCTCAATTATATACCAAATACATTCTTCAACCAATACAGATATTCTCCTGACCCTCTCTACTCTATCTGTTATAATAGGCAGCTGAGGAGGCCTTAACCAAACACAACTACGCAAAATCATGGCATATTCTTCAATTACTCACACAGGCTGAATAATAACACTAACCTACAACCCAAATATCACAATCTATTACCTAACCATATACACTATTATGACAACTACGGCATTCCTAACTCTCAACCTAAACTCAAATACCACAACTCTTATACTATCCTGCACTTGAAACAAACTAACCTGACTAATACCATTAATATCAACCACCCTCCTATCCATGGGAGGCTTACCCCCACTAATCTGTTTCCTACCCAAATGAATTACCATTCAAGAACTTACAAAAAGCAATAACTTCATCATCCCCTCCATTATAATTACCATAACCCTACTCAACTTATACTTTTATATACGCCTAATTTATACCACCTGCATAACAATATTCCCTACATCCAACAATACAAAAATAAAATGACAATTCGAAAATACAAAACCCATACTCCTCATCCCCCCACTCATTATCCTCACCACCCTCCTCTTAACAATTTCTCCACTAACCCTAGTCATCCTCTAGAAATTTAGGTGAAGTAAGACCAAGGACCTTCAAAGCCCTCAGTAAGTTAAACCACGCTTAATTTCTGAAATATATAAGGACTGCAGATTCTATTCCACATCAAATGAATGCAAATCAATTACTTTAATTAAGCTAAGCCCTTACTGGATTAATGGGACTCAAACCCATAAAATTTTAGTTAACAGCTAAATACTCTAACCACTGGCTTTAATCTACTTCTCCCGCCGCAGGGAAAAAAGGCGGGAGAAGCCCCGGCAGAAATTAACTGCTCCCTTGAATTTGCAATTCAACATGAAAATCACCTCGGAGCTGGTAAAAAGAGAACTTTAATCTCTGTCTTTAGGTTTACAGCCTAATGCTTACTCAGCCATTCTACCCCCCTCCCCCACCTATGTTCGCCTACCGTTGGCTGTTCTCAACAAACCACAAAGATATTGGAATCCTTTACCTACTGTTCGGCACATGGGCCGGGATCATAGGCACAGCTCGAAGCCTTCTTGTTCGAGCTGAACTGGGTCAACCAGGCAGCCTATTAGGCAACGACCATATCTACAATGTTATCGTTACAGCCCATGCGTTTGTCATAATTTTCTTTATAGTTATACCCATCATAATCGGAGGTTTCGGAAACTGATTAGTACCACTAATAATTGGTGCCCCCGACATGGCTTTCCCCCGCCTAAACAATATGAGTTTTTGACTTCTCCCCCCTTCCTTTCTACTGTTACTGGCATCTGCGGCAGTAGAAGCCAGTGCTGGGACAGGTTGAAGAGTTTATCCTCCTTTAGCAGGAAATTTCTCCCACCCAGGAGCTTCCGTACATCTAACTATCTTCTCACTTCACCTAGCAGGCATCTCCTCCATCCTAGGGGCTATAAACTTCATTACCACTATTATCAACATAAAACCCCCTGCAATATCTCAATATCAAACCCCCTTATTCATCTGGTCAGTGTTAATCACAGCCATCCTTTTACTCCTCTCTCTACCAGTACTAGCTGCCGGCATTACTATATTACTAACAGACCGTAATCTAAATACCACTTTCTTTGATCCTGCCGGAGGGGGGGGATCCTATCTTGTATCAACATCTATTCTGATTTTTCGGCCACCCCGAAGTCTATATCCTCATTCTACCTGGATTTGGGATAATCTCTCATATTGTGACATATTACTCCAGAAACAAAGAGCCATTTGGCTACATAAGTATAGTTTGAGCTATAATGTCAATCGGGTTTTTAGGCTTTATTGTATGAGCCCATCATATATTTGCAGTAGGAATAGGTAGACACACGAGCCTACTTCACTTCCGCCACTATAATTATTGCAATTCCCACTGGCATTAAAGTCTTCAGCTGACTTGCCACGCTTCACGGAGGCAATATCAAATGATCTCCCGCAATACTTTGAGCTCTAGGCTTTATTTTTCTCTTTACCATAGGGGGCTTAACCGGTATCGTGTTAGCAAACTCATCATTAGACATTGTACTACACGATACGTACTATGTTGTTGCACACTTTCACTATGTACTATCGATAGGAGCTGTATTTGCTATCATAGGAGGCTTCATTCATTGATTCCCCTTATTTTCAGGCTATACTCTAGACAAAACTTATGCCAAAGCCCACTTCACCATCCTATTTGTAGGTGTAAATTTAACCTTCTTCCCACAACATTTCCTCGCCTTATCCGGAATACCCCGACGCTACTCTGACTACCCCGATGCCTATACCAGATGAAATATCTCATCCATAGGCTCCTTCATTTCCCTAGTAGCAGTAATACTAATAATCTACATAACCTGAGAAGCCTTCGCCTCAAAACGTAAAGTCTCATTAATTGAAGAGCCCTCTACCAACCTAGAGTGACTGCATGGTTGCCCTCCACCCTACCATACATTTGAAGAACCAACCTACATTAAACTAAACGAAAAAGGAAAGAATTGAACCTCCTAAAACTGGTTTCAAGCCAGCCCTGTGACCTCCACAACTTTTTCAATAAGATATTAGAAAAACTATTTCATAGCTTTGTCAAAGCTAAATCATAGGTTAAACCCTATATATCTTTTTTTTTTTTTTTTTTTTTGAGACGGAGTCTTGCTCTGTCACCCAGGCTGGAGTGCAGTGGCCGGATCTCAGCTCACTGCAAGCTCCTCCTCTCGGGTTCACGCCATTCTCCTGCCTCAGCCTCCCAAGTAGCTGGGACTACAGGCACCTGCCACTTCGCCCGGCTAGTTTTTTGTATTTTTTAGTAGAGACGGGGTTTCACTGTATTAGCCAGGATGGTCTCGATCTCCTGACCTCGTGATCCGCCCATCTCGGCCTCCCAAAGTGCTGGGATTACAGGCTTGAGCCATCGTGCCCGGCCAAACCCTATATATCTTATATGGCTCACTCAGTTCAACTAGGCCTACAAGTTGCTATATCCCCTATCATAGAAGAATTAATTGCTTTTCATGACCACACTTTTATAATTGTATCCTTAATTAGCTTTCTAGTCCTATATGCCCTGTCTTCAGCTCTCAGAACAAAACTAACCAACACCAATATCACGGACGCCCAAAAAATAGAAACCATTTGAACCATCTTACCCACAATCATTTTAATCTTAATTGCTCTTCCATCCCTGCAAATCCTATATCTAACAGACGAGATCAACAACCCCTCTTTTACTATTAAATCAATTGGACACCAATGATACTGAACCTACGAATACACAGATTACGGAGGATTAATCTTTAACTCTTATATACTCCCCCCATTGTTCTTAAACCCAAGAGACCTTCGACTTCTAGAAGTTGACAACCGAGTAGTTCTCCCAATTGAAGCCCCTGTCCGAATAATAATTACATCTCAAGACGTCCTACACTCATGAACAATTCCTACTCTAGGCCTAAAAACAGATGCAGTTCCTGGACGCCTGAATCAAACCACATTCACCGCTACACGACCAGGTGTATACTACGGACAATGCTCAGAAATCTGCGGTGCTAACCACAGCTTCATACCCATTGTCACAGAATTGATTCCACTAAAAATTTTTGAGATAGGGCCTATATTTACCCTATAGACCCCCCCCCCACATCTCACTCCATAACTCTCTGCAAAATATTCTTATAATACACTGTACAGCTATCCTAGCATTAACCTTTTAAGTTAAAGATCGAGAGAAATACCCTGTCTGCAGTGAAATTCCTCAACTAGATACATCCGTATGGTTTACTATCATCATAACTATACTCCCCACACTATTTCTTATTATACAATTAAAACTACTAAACACAAACTACTACCCACCTCCCCTACAAAAGAATCCCAATACACAAACCTACAATAACCCCTGACAATTGAAATGAACGAAAATCTATTTGCCCCATTTACCTCTCCAACAATCCTAGGCCAACTTGCTGCAGTACTCATCATTTTACTCCCCGCGCTACTATTTCCAACCTCCAAACACCTTATTAATAATCGACTAATTGCCATCCAACAAAACCTAATCCAACTAACCCTAAAACAAATAATAATATCCCATAATACCAAAGGACAAACCTGGTCCCTAATACTAACATCTTTAATTATTTTTATCTCAATAACCAATCTTCTCGGACTTCTACCCTACTCATTTACACTCACCACCCAACTATCTATAAACCTAGCCATAGCAATTCCCCTATGAGCAGGGACAGTAATCATAGGCCTTCACTTCAAAACTAAAAGCTCTCTGGCCCACTTCCTACCACAAGGCACACCCACTCCCCTTATTCCTATACTAGTAATTATTGAAACAATCAGTCTATTTATGCAACCAGTTGCCCTAGCCGTACGCTTAACCGCCAGTATCACAGCTGGCCATCTACTATTGCACCTAATAGGAAGTGCTGCACTAACATTATCAACCATCAACCTCCCTATCACCTCACTAATCTATGCACTTCTAGTACTATTGACCATTCTAGAAATCGCAGTGGCCCTAATCCAAGCCTATGTCTTCACACTATTAATCATCCTTTATCTATGTGATAACACTTAATGACCCACCAATCTCATGCCTATCACATAGTTAAACCTAGCCCCTGACCACTAACAGGGGCTCTCTCAGCCCTGTTAACAACATCAGGCTTAATTATATGATTTCACTTTTACTCCACCACTCTACCAATGCTAGGCCTACTAACCAGCGTGTTAACCATATACCAATGATGGCATGACATTATTCGAGAAAGCACCTACCAAGGCCACCACACAATACCTGTCCAAAAAAGCCTTCATTATGGAATAGTCCTTTTTATCATCTCAGAAATCCTCTTCTTCACCGGTTTCTTCTGAGCATTCTACCACTCGAGCCTTGCTCCCACCCCACACCTAGGAGGACACTGACCACCAACAGGAATTACTACCCTAAATCCCCTAGAAATGCCCCTTTTAAACACCTCCGTACTACTTGCATCAGGAGTTACAATCACCTGGGCCCACCACAGCCTAATAGAAAGTAATGGAAAACAAACAATCCAAGCTTTACTCATTACAATCCTACTAGGCATCTACTTCACCCTACTACAAATTTCAGAGTACTTTGAAGCGCCCTTCACTGTTTCCGATGGTATCTATGGCTCAGCATTCTTTATCACCACAGGCTTCCATGGACTTCACGTCATCATCGGATCTACATTCCTTATTACCTGCCTTATCTGTCAACTATTATACCACTTCACATCAAACCACCATTTTGGATTCGAAGCCGCTGCTTGATATTGACACTTTGTAGATGTGGTCTGATTATTCCTTTATATCTCTATCTACTGATGAGGATCCTACTCTTTTAGTATAATTAGTACAGTTGACTTCCAATCAACTAGTTTCGATACTATTCGAAAAAGAGTAATTAACCTAGCATTAGCACTGACAATTAATACCCTACTGACCCTCCTGCTAATATTTATCATATTCTGACTACCCCAGCTGAACTCTTATGCAGTAAAAACCGATCCTTACGAATGTGGCTTTGACCTTCTAAACCCTGCCCGCATTCCCTTCTCCATAAAATTTTTCTTAGTCGCCATTACCTTCCTACTATTTGACCTAGAAATTGCCCTACTACTACCCCTACCATGAGCTCTCCAAACAACAGATCTTCCAACCATGCTTAAATCATCAGTTACACTAATTATTGTCCTAACCCTAAGCCTAGCCTACGAATGAACTCAAAAAGGACTGGATTGAACTGAATTGGTAAGTAGTTTAAACAAAACAAATGATTTCGACTCATTAGATTGTGATAACCATACTAACCAAATGCCTTTCATCTATATAAGTGTTACACTAGCATTTATAATCTCACTCCTAGGTATGTTAACCTATCGCTCACATCTAATATCCTCCCTATTATGCCTAGAAGGAATATTATCATCACTGTTTATTATAAGTACTCTTATAGCTTTAAACATGCACTCCTTACTAGCTAACATTATACCCATCGCCTTACTAGTATTTGCTGCTTGCGAAGCAGCAGTCGGTCTTGCCCTACTAATCTCAATCTCTAACACATATGGTCTAGACTATATCCACAACCTAAATTTACTTCATTGTTAAAAATAGTTATCCCCACAATTACACTACTACCAACAACGTGATTTTCCAAAAATAGCATAATCTGAATTAACCTTAGCGTACATAGCCTAACCATCAGTATTATCCCCTTATTATTTTTCAACCAAACCAGCAACAATCTCCTCAACTACTCAATCCATTTATCTTCCGACCCTCTAACGACACCTCTCCTAATATTAACTGCCTGACTCCTGCCCCTTATAATTACAGCAAGCCAATATCACTTACATAATGAATCCCCCTCACGAAAAAATTCTCTCTCTCCATGTTAATATTCCTACAAATCTCTCTAATTTTAACATTCATAGCCACAGAACTATTCATATTTTATATTCCATTCGAAACCAGTCTCATTCCTACCCTAATCATCATCATCCGATGAGGCAGCCAAGCAGAACGCCTTAACGCAGGCACATATTTCCTATTCTATACACTAACTGGCTCTCTCCCCCTACTCATTATGTTAATCTATACCTATAATAGTTTGGGTTCACTAAACATCATGCTACTCACGCTCATGCCTCAAAAACTAACAACCACTTGATCCCACAATCTTACCTGACTAGCATGCATAATAGCCTTCATAGTAAAAATACCCCTGTACGGCTTACACTTATGACTCCCGAAAGCCCATGTTGAAGCCCCCATTGGTGGATTAATAGTCCTTGCCGCAGTACTCCTAAAACTAGGTGGCTACAGCATGATACGACTCACCTCTATCCTTAACCCTACAACAGAACATATAACCTACCCCTTCCTTATACTATCCCTATGGAGCATAATCATAACAAGCTCTACCTGTCTTCGACAGACAGACCTAAAATCACTCATCGCATACTCCTCCATAAGCCACATAGCCCTAGTAATCATAGCCTCCCTCATTGAAACCCCCTGAAGCTTCATTGGTGCAACTGTTCTTGTAATCACCCACGGACTCACCTCATCCATATTATTTTGCCTAGCAAACTCAAACTATGAACGAACCCACAGCCGCATTATACTACTTTCCCGAGGACTCCAAATACTATTTCCATTAATAACCTTTTGATGATTTGCAGCAAACCTTACCAACATCGCCCTACCCCCTGCTATTAACCTAGTAGGAGAACTCCTTGTAATAATAACCTCATTCTCCTGATCATACATCACCATTACGCTTACAGGACTTAATATGCTAATTACAGCCCTCTACTCCCTCTATATATTTATCACAACACAACGAGGAATACTTACATATCACACTACTAATATAAAACCTTCCTTTACACGAGAAAACATACTAATATTCATACACCTTTCCCCTATTATACTCCTGTCCCTTAACCCTAATGTTATTCTAGTTTTCACCTCCTGTAAATATAGTTTAGCCAAAACATTAGATTGTGGATCTAACCATAGAGGCCTGCCACTTCTTATTTACCGAGAAAGCTAGCAAGGGCTGCTAACCCATGTCTCCGTTTTTAATAAATACGGCTTTCCCAACTTTTGAAGGATTACAGTTATCCATTGGCCTTAGGAACCAAAAACATCGGTGCAACTCCAAATAAAAGTAACAACCATGTACACCTCCATTACCATAACAATCCTAACCACTCTAATTCTACCAATTGCTATTACCTTTATTAATCCCAACAAAAAGCACCTATACCCATACTACGTAAAAACAACTATGATATATTCTTTCACCATTAGCCATCTCCCCATAATCTTGTATATTCTCCTGGACCAAGAAGCAATTATCTCAAACTGACATTGAATAACAATCCAAACATTAGAATTAACACTAAGCTTCAAATTTGATTACTTCTCCATAATATTTATCCCAATTGCACTATTCATTACTTGATCTATTATAGAATTCTCACTATGATATATAAGTTCAGACCCAAACATTAATCAATTCTTTAAGTACCTTCTCACATTTCTCATCACCATACTAATTTTAATCACTGCCAACAACCTCTTTCAACTTTTCATTGGCTGAGAAGGCATAGGAATTATATCCTTCTTATTAATTAGCTGATGGTACACTCGAATAGAAGCCAACACAGCAGCCACTCAGGCAATCTTATACAACCGTATTGGCGATATCGGCTTTATCCTAAGCATAACATGGTTCATCCTACATTACAACTCATGAGACTTTCAACAAATGTTTATCCTAAACCCCAACCCAAGTCTTCTCCCACTAATAGGTATTCTCCTGGCAGCAACAGGAAAATCAGCCCAATTTGGTCTTCACTCTTGACTACCTTCCACCATAGAAGGCCCAACACCAGTCTCAGCTCTACTCCACTCCAGCACGATAGTTGTCGCCGGAGTATTCCTGCTCATCCGTTCCACCCTCTAATAGAAAATAATACATTAATCCAAAGCCTTACATTGTGCCTAGGAGCCATTACCACCACATTCATAGCAGTTTGCGCCCTAACACAAAACGATATTAAAAAAATCGTAGCCTTTTCCACCTCAAGCCAACTGGGCCTCATAATAGTTACTATCGGCATCAACCAACCATACCTAGCGTTTCTACATATCTGCACCCATGCCTTCTTCAAAGCTATATTATTCATCTGCTCTGGATCCATTATTCATAGCCTAAACAACGAACAAGACATTCGAAAAATAGGAGGGTTATTTAAAACAATACCCCTTACTTCAACCTCCCTATTTATTGGCAACTTAGCACTTGCAGGCATACCCTACCTCACAGGCTTCTACTCCAAAGACCTCATCATCAAAACCGCAAACATGTCGTATACCAACGACTGAGCCCTATCTATCACTCTCATTGCCACATCCCTAACTAGTGCTTCCAGCACCCGAACTATCTTTATAACCCTAACAGGACAACCCGGCTTCCCAACCTCAATCTATATTAACGAGAACGACCCCACCTTATTAAAACCAATCAAACGCCTCACTATCGGCAATATACTAGCAGGATTTCTTATGACCAACAATATCTCCCCTACTTCACTCCCCCAACCAACAATACCTCACCATCTAAAACTCTCAGCCCTATATCTAACCACCCTGGGCTTTCTAGTAGCCCTAGACCTTGCCCTTATAACCAACAAACTTAAAATAAACATGCCATCACACACATTTAAATTCTCCAACATATTAGGATATTACCCTATCACAATTCACCATATAACCTCCTACCAAAATCTATTTATAAGCCAAAACCTATCCTTCCTCTTACTAGACTTAACCTGACTGGAAAAATCTATAACCAAAACAATTTCACATATCCACACTACCATCTCCACCATCACAACCACCCAAAAAGGCATAATCAAACTTTACTCCCTCTCCTTTCTTATTCCCCTCATTCTAACTTTATTCCTAATAACATAATCTATTACCCGAGTAATCTCAATAATAATGTACACACCAACAAACAACGTTCAACCAGTAACCACTACCAATCAACGTCCATAGTCATACAAAGCACCTGCACCAATAGAATCCCCTCGAACTAACCCCGACCCCTCACCCTCAAAAATCACCCAATCCCCCATACTATTAAAGTTAACCACCACCACTAAATCATCAAAATCTGTAACTCATAAAATTAAACCCACCTCCATCGCTAATCGTACCAGAAAACTCACAAAAACCTCAAGCCCCGATCCCCATGTTTCAGGATACTCCTTAATAGCCATCGCCATAGTATACCCAAAAACAACTATCACACCCCCCAAATAAACTAAAAACATCATTAAACCCATATACGCTCCCCCACAATTCAAAATAATCACACAACCAACTATACCACTAACAATTAATGCCAACCCTCCATAAATAGGAGAGGGTTTAGAAGAAAACCCCACAAACCCCATAACTAATGATACGTTTAACAAAAATAAAATATATGTCATTGTTCTCACGTGGACTCCAACCATGACCAATGATATGAAAAACCATCGTTGTACTTCAACTACAAAAACATTAATGACCCCAATACGCAAATCCCACCCAATCCTAAAAATAATTAACCACACCTTCATTGACCTACCCACCCCACCTAACATTTCTATATGATGAAACTTCGGCTCACTTCTTGCAACCTGCCTAATTCTACAAATTATTACAGGACTATTCCTGGCAATACACTACTCACCAGACACTTCCTCCGCCTTCTCCTCAATCGCACACATCGTCCGAGAGGTAAATAACGGCTGAATCCTTCGCTACCTCCACGCCAACTGTGCCTCCATACTCTTCATCTGCCTTTTTCTACATGTAGGCCGAGGCCTCTACTACGGCTCCTTTCTTCTCACAGAAACTTGAAACACTGGCATCACACTTCTACTCATAACCATAGCAACAGCCTTCGTGGGCTATGTACTCCCATGAGGCCAAATATCATTCTGAGGCACCACCGTAATTACAAACCTACTATCAGCAATCCCATACATCGGAACCAATCTCGTCCAATGAGTTTGAGGTGGATATTCTATTGAAAACCCCACCCTCACACGATTCTTTACCCTTCACTTTATCCTACCTTTCATTATCACAGCCTTGACTACTCTACACCTATTATTTCTACACGAAACAGGATCAAATAATCCCTGCGGAATTTCCTCTCACTCCGATAAAATCGACTTCCACCCCTACTACACAATTAAGGACATCCTAGGCCTAGCCCTCTTTTTCACAACCTTAATAACATTAGTATTATTCACGCCTGACCTTCTAAGCGATCCAAACAACTACATCCCAGCCAACCCCCTAAGCACGCCTCCACACATTAAACCAGAATGATACTTCTTATTCGCATATGCAATTCTACGATCCATTCCTAATAAACTAGGAGGGGTGTTAGCACTCCTCCTATCAATCCTTATCTTATTATTCATACCCACTCTCCACAAATCCAAACAACAAAGTATGGCATTCCGCCCACTCAGCCAGTTCCTATTTTGACTCCTAATCACAATTCTACTAACTCTTACCTGAATCGGAAGTCAACCAATAAGCCAACCCTTTATGACTACTGGACAAGTAGCATCCGTAATACATTTCACCACAATTCTAGTTTTAATACCACTTGCCTCCCTAATTGAAAACAACCTGCTCAAATGAACCTGCCCCCGTAGTATAAATAAATACACCAGTCTTGTAAACTGAAAATGGAAAACTTCTCCCTAGGGCAACTCAGAAAGAAAGTACTTAACTTCACCACCAACACCCAAAACTCGCATTCTAACTTGAACTACTTTCTGTCTTTTATGGTATGCAAGCTTTAAATGCAACTTAAGTGTTAAACATTTCAATAAACTTTTATGTAAATCGTGCATTACTGTTAGCCAACATGAATACTATATAGTACTATATATGTTTAACTGTACATAGCACATATTCTTACATACTTACTAAACACAGTCCCACAACATGCTTACAAGCAAGCACTCTAATAGATCAATCAACTGTAACACATAACAACAAGACTCAAAGCTCAAGCATCACAACCCGAATATCAACTAACCTATTGTTCATTTACAGTACATAGTACAATAAATCGTTCACCGGACATAGCACTTCCAAGTTAAATTAATCCTCCTCACCTCCTTGTCTTGTGCAGGTTTTCAAAGGGAATGCTTCTGGTTTTTGCCCATTCAGTATGATATTGTCTGTGGGTTTGTCATAAATAGCCCTTATTATTTTGAGATACGTTCCATCAATACCTAGTTTATTGAGTTTTTAGGACGAATGGGGTGTTGAAATTTATCGAAGGCCTTTTCTGCATCTATTGAGATAATCATGTGGTTTTTGTCATTGGTTCTGTTTATGTGATGGATTATGTTTATTGATTTGCCTATGTTGAACCACCCTTGCATCTCAGGGATGAAGCCAACTTGATCATGGTAGATAAGCTTTTTGATGTGCTGCTGTATTCAGTTTGCCAGTATTTTATTGAGGATTTTTACATCCATGTTCATCAGGGATATTGGCTTGAAATTTTTTTGCTGTTGTTGTGTCTCTGCCAGGTTTTTGTATTGGGATGATGCTGGCCTCATAAAATGAGTTAGGGAGGCTTCCCTCTTTTTCTATTGTTTGGAATAGTTTCAGAAAGAATAGGTCAGCTCGTCTTTGTACCTCTGGCAGAGTTCAGCTGTGAATCCATCAGGTTCTGGACATTTTCTATTGGTAGGCTAATAATTACTGCCTCAGTTTCAGAACTTGTTATTGGCCTCTTCAGGATTTATTTTATTTTTATTTTTTGGGTTTTTTTTTTTTTTTTTTTTTTTTTTTTTTTTTTTGTCGCTCTCTCCTTCTGTTCTGCTCTTAGTTATTTGTTATGTTCTGCTAGGGTTTGAATTTGTTTGTTCTTGCTTCTCTAGTTCTTTTAATTGTGATTTTAGCATGTCTATTTTAGATCTTTCTTGCTTTCTCCTGTGGGCATTTAGTGCTGTAAATTTTCCTCTAGACATTGCTTTGTCATAGTCCCAGAGATTCTGGTATTTTGTGTCTTTGTTCTCATTGGTTTCAAAGAACTTTTTAAGTTCTACTTTCATTTAATTATTGACCCTGTAGTCATTCAGGAGCAGGTTGTTCAGTTTCCATGTAGTTGTGCGATTTTTAGTGAGTTTCTTAATCCTGAGTTCTAATTTGATTGCAGTGGTCTGAGAGACTGTTATGATTTCCATTCTTTTACATTTGCTGAGGAATGTTTTGCTTCCAATTATGTGGTCAGTTTTAGAATAAGTGCGATGTGGTGCTGAGAAGAATGTGTATTCTGTTGATTTGTGGCAAAGAGTTCTGTAGATGTCTATTAGGTCTGCTTGGTCCAGAGTTGAGTTCACATCCTGAATATCCTTGTTAGTTTTCTGTCTCATTGATCAGGCTAATATTGACAGTGGGATGTTAAAGTCTCCCACTGTTATAGTGTGGGAATCTATGTCTCTTTGTAGGTCCCTAAGAACTTGCTTTATGATTCTAGGTGCTCCTGTATTGGGTGCATATATATTTAGGATAGTTATCTCTTGTTGTTGCATTGACCCCTTTACCATTATGTAATGCCCATCTTTGTCTCTTTTGATCTTTATTGGTTTAACGTCTGTTTTATCAGAGACTGGGATTGCAACCCCGGATTTTTTCTTTTTTTTCTTTCCATTTGCTTGGTAAATATTCCTCCATCCATTTATTTTGAGTCTATATGTGTCTTTGCACATATAGACTGAAATACAGCACTTAGATGGATCTTGACTCTTTATTCAATTTGCCAGTCTGTGTCTTTTAATTGGAGCATTTAGCCCTTGTATTTAAGGTTAATATTGTTATGTCATTATGATGCTAGCTGGTTATTTTGCCCATTAGCTGATGCAGTTTCTTCATAGTGTCGATGGTCTTTACAATTTGGTATGTTTTTGCAGGGGCTGGTACCAGTTGTTCCTTTGTGTGTTTAGTGCTTCCTTCAGGAGTTGTTGTAAGGCAGGCCTGGTGGTGACAAAGTCTCTCAGCATTTGCTTGTCTGTAAAGGATTTTATTTCTCCTTCACTTATGAAACTTAGTTTGACTGGATATGAAATTCTGGGTTGAAAATTCCTTTCTTTAAGAATGCTGAATATTGGCTCCCCACTCTCTTCTGGCTTGTAGGGTTTCTACAGAGAGATCCACTGTTAGTCTGATGGGCTTCCATTTGTGGATAACCCGACCTTTCTCTCTGGCTGCCCTCAACATTTTTTTCATTTCAACCTTGGTGAATCTGGCAATTATGTGCCTTGGGGTTGCTCTTCTCAAGGAGTATCTTTGTGGTGTTCTCTGTATTTCCTGAATTTGAATGTTGGCCTGTCTTGCTAGGTTGGGGACATTCTCCTGGATGATATTTTGAAGAGTGTTTTCCAACTTGATTCCATTCTCCCTGTCACTTTCAGGTACCCTAATCAAACGTAGATTTGGTCTTTTCACATAGTCCCATATTTCTTGGAGGCTTTGTTCATTTCTTTTTATTCTTTTTTCTCTAATCTTGTCTTCTTGCTTTATTTCATTCAGTTGATCTTCAATCTCTGATCTCCTTTCTTCTGCTTTATCGATTCAGCTATTGATACTTGTGCATGCTTCACGAAGTTCTCATGCTGTGTTTTTCATCTCCATCAGGTCATTTATGTTCTTCTCTAAACTGGTTTCTCCTGTTAGCAATTCGTCTAATCATGTCATAAGACTGTTTGCAAATCACTTTTATCTTGCAGCTCCCAAAATTCTCTTTTTGTCTGTAACTATTGAAATTGTGATTATAAGGCCAGGCGCGGTGGCTCAAGCCTGTAATCCCAGCACTTTGGGAGGCCGAGACGGGCGGATCACAAGGTCAGGAGATCGAGACCATCCTGGCTAACCCGGTGAAACCCCGTCTCTACTAAAAAATACAAAAAAAAAAAACTAGCCGGGCGAGGTGGCGGGCGCCTGTAGTCCCAGCTACTCGGGAGGCTGAAGCAGGAGAATGGCGTGAACCCGGGAGGCGGAGCTTGCAGTGAGCTGAAATCCGGCCACTGCACTCCAGCCTGGGTGACAGAGCGAGACTCCGTCTCAAAAAAAAAAAAAAAAAAAAAATTGTGATTATAAATATGTTTTTGTTATAAATGTATTTGTGTGTATCATAATTTGCTTTTTGAGCTTTTTTATTTTTACATAGTTTTTCTTAATTTTAGAATCTTTCAATTATTTATTTTTGTATTTTTATCACCACAATTTAGATATTTTTGTTCTTATCCTCATTTTTCTAACTTTTTATAGTCTTTTGTGTTCCTGTTTCATGCATTGTTATTCCATTTTTAAAATTAGTATATAAATTTTTAGTGGTTTCTTTCTGAAATTTTAATAATATTTTTGGTGGGATTATGTTGCCCTATTTTGTATAGATTGTATGTAATCTTTGAGATTTGGACATTTAAAAAGGTTACCTGTCACAAAATTTATTAATGTAGCTTTGTCCTGGCATAGTCAGAAAGCAATGGTCTTGACTAGAGATTGTGTGGGTCTGTCAAACATGTTCTTCAGATTTGTGTTGTCTGAAATTTTGTGCTTACTTTTAGTTTAAAGAGATTATGTTTCTCCTGAAAAGTAATTACCTGGTACACCTGTTCTCTCTCTGCAGCACTGCAGTGCTCTGCTGCAGTGTATTTACCTTTGGTCTCAGCAGACTCAAAATGAAAGTATACCATCATTTATTTCAGCAATTTATGTCATGGGAGACAGAAACCAGTGTGTGGAAAGGCCAGTAGAAGACAGAAATTAAATTGTACATTCCAATATTTTACTTTCCTTTAAAAAAAAGCCAGAAGTTACAATTTACTTCTGAAGGGACTAGGTAATACTGAGGAGCAGAAAGAGTTGTAATGGGTAAATGTAACAAACTTTTCTTTTTTTCTATGTGGTTCTTTGCATTGGGATTAATTCAGACACTGCACACACTTAACTCATGTATAAATTATCCACATATGCATTTTGGTCTGTATGTTTTCATTACATTTATATGTCTGTGAAGAATTAGGGCCTGTGTCATATTGCAATGTAATCTTACTTATGTAGTTTGAATAATTTTATAGGTTAGATTTGGAAACTGTATTTATCTATTTATGTATTTAGTCTAATAAGTGGACTAATTTGTTATTTTTATTTCTTTTCAGTTATATGTTCTCATTTTGCTCAACACCTTTGTCCAGAGCAGGGCATAGAAGATTCTCTCCGAAAAGTGATATTGAGAAGATGTGAAAAATGTGGACCTGAGAATTTACAGTTAAAAATTGGTTGTACCAATGTGGATGAGTGTAAGGTGCACAAAAAAGGTTATAATAAGCTTAACCAGAGTTTGACAACTACACAGAGCAAAGTATTTCAATGTGGCAAATATGTAAACGTCTTTCATAAATGTTCAAATTCAAAAAGACATAAGATAAGGCATACTAGAAAGAAGCTTTTGAAATGTAAGGAATATGTCAGATCATTTTGCATGCATTCACACCTATGTCAACATAAAAGAATTTATACCAGAGAGAATTCCTACAAATGTGAAGAAGATGGCAAAGCCTTTAACTGGTCCTCAACCCTTACTTATTATAAGAGAATTCATACTGGAGAGAAACCTTACAAATGTGAAGAATGTGGCAAAGCCTTTAGTAGGGCCTCAACCCTTACCAGGCATAAGGTAATTCATGCTGCAGAGAAACCCTACAAATGTGAAGAATGTGGCAAAGCTTTCAACCAGTCCTCACACCTTGTGGAACATAAGAGAATTCATACTGGAGAGAAACCCTACAAATGTGAAGAATGTGGCAAAGCTTTCAACCGGTCCTCAAGTCTTACGGAACATAAGAGAATTCATACTGGAGAGAAACCCTACAAATGTGAAGAATGTGGCAAAGCTTTCCAGCGGTCCGCAAACCTTACAGTACATAAGAGAATTCATACTGGAGAGAAACCCTACAAATGTGAAGAATGTGGCAAAGCCTATGATAGCTTCTCAACCCTTACTAAACATAAGGTAATTCATACTGGAGAGAAACCCTACAAATGTGAAGAATGTGGAAAAGCCTTCAGCTGGCCCTCAAGCCTTATTGAACATAAGAGAAGTCATGCTGGAGAGAAACCCTACAAATGTGAAGAATGTGACAAAGCTTTCAACTGGTCCTCAAAACTTAGTGAACATAAGAGAATTCATACTGGAGAGAAACCCTACAAATGTGAAGAATGTGGCAAAGCTTTCTACCGGTCCTCAAACCTTACGGAACATAAGAGAATTCATACTAGAGAGAAACCCTACAAATGTGAAGAATGTGGCAAAGCCTATGGTAACTTCTCAACCCTTACTAAACATAAGGTAATTCATACTGGAGAGAAACCTTACAAATGTGAAGAATGTGGAAAAGCCTTCAGCTGTCCCTCAAGCCTTATTGAACATAAGAGAATTCATGCTGGAGAGAAACCGTACAAATTTGAAGAATGTTGCAAAGCCTTCATCTGGTCCTGAAGACTTAGTGAACATAAGAGAATTCATACTGGAGAGAAACCCGACAAATGTGAAGAATGTGGCACAGCCTATGTTAACTTCTCAGCCCTTACTAAACATAAGATAATTCATACTGGAGAGAAACCCTACAAATGGGAAGAATGTGGCAAAGCCTTTAGTAAGGCCTCAACCCTTACTGCACACAAGACAATTCATACTGGAGAGAAACCCTACAAATGTGAAGAATGTGGCAAAGCTTTCAACCGGTCCTCAACCCTTACGGAACATAAGAGAATTCATACTGGAGAGAAACCCTACAAATGTGAAGAATGTGGCAAAGCTTTCTACCAGTCCTCAAACCTTACAGAACATAAGAGAATTCATACTGGAGAGAAACCCTACAAATGTGAAGAATGTGGCAAAGCCTATGGTAACTTCTCAACCCTTACTAAACATAAGGTAATTCATACTGGAGAGAAACCCTACAAATGTGAAGAATGTGGAAAAGCCTTCAGCTGGCCCTCAAGCCTTAGTGAACACAAGAGAATTCATGCTGGAGAGAAACCCTACAAATGTGAAGAATGTGGCAAAGCCTTTAGCTGGGTCTCAGTCTTCAATAAACATAAGAAAATTCATACTGGAAAGAAATTCTATAAATGTGAAGAATGTGGTAAAGAGTTCAACCAATCCTCACACCTTACTACTCATAAGAGAATTCATACGGGAGGAAAAACCCTACAAATGTGAAAAATGTGGCAAAGCTTTCAATTAGTTCTCAACCCTTACTGAACATAAGGCAATTTATACAGAAGGGAAACCCTACAAATGTGAAGAACGTGGCAGATTTTTTAACTCTTCCTCAATCCTTACTAAACATAAGGTAATTCATACTGGAGGGAATTCCTACAGTTGTGTGGAATGTGGCAAAGCCTTTAACCAGTCCTTAAGGCTTACCACATATAAGACAACTCATACTGGACAGAAACCATACACATGTGGGAAAGCCTCTAACAGATCCTCAATTCTTAACAGACACAGGCTAATTCATACTAGAGAGAAACTACAAACCTGAAAGATGTGACAATGCTTTTGGCAACACCTGAAACTTTTCTGAGTATAAAAGTAATCATACTGGTGAGAAATCCTAGAAATGTGAAGAATGTGACAAAGCCTTTAAATGGCTGTCACACTTGATTGTAGGTAAGATAACTCATATTGGAGAAAACTAGTGTGAACAATGTGGCAAAACATTTAACCAATGCTCATGCCTTTTTGCAAAGGAAAGCATTTATACTAGCCTGGGCAACAGAGGGAAACTCTGTCTGGAAAAAAAAAATTAATATCTTCTCACATCTTAGTCAATATCAGAGAGTTCATACTAAATAAAAGCGTTAAAAGTGCAATTGGTGTCAATAGATCTTTCAGAAAATATAAGCCCTTAAATTACAGAAGAATATTTATTTTGAGGAAACACATTACAAATATAAAGAGGATTGTAGTACCTTTACTTGTATCACAGGTTTTATTGTACACATTTTGTACTACAGGAAAACCCTGAGGTAGTTGTTCCAACTTTGCTCAACATCAGGGAATTTATATTGAAGAATAACCCTGCAAATTTAATGAATTTGGGAAAACATTTTTTAAAAAACTACAGATTATAAAACACAAAAGTTTATACTAAAATATATTTTTGCAGATACAGTAAATATTTTAAAAATTTAATCCAAAATTAAGTAAAGAGAATCCACAGTAGAAATACCTGTCTCTCAAACTTCAGACATTACACTTACTCAGATTGCTGAGTATAGGAAAAAATTCAAAACTAAAGTTGATAAAAAGAAAAATTATTTGTAAGTAGCTTTAAAAGAAGTAGATCTTTGAAGAGTTATAATTTCATTTAAAGTATACTTTTGTCCTGAAAATATAGATTTTTTTTTGCCAGACACAGTGGCTTACACCTGTAAGGCCAACACTTTGGGATGCTGAGGTGGGCAGATCACCTGAGTTGAAGACCAGCCTGGCCAACATGGTGAAATCCCATGTCTACTAAAAAGAAATACAAATATTAGCGAAGCATGGTAGTGCACACCTGTAGTCCCAGCTACTTGGGAGGCTGAGGCATGAGAATCACTTGAACCTGGGAGCCAGAAGTTGCAGTGAGCTGAGATGTTGCCACTGCATTGCAGCCTGGGTGACAGAGCGAGACTCTGTCTCAAAAGACAAAAAAAAAAACCCCAAAACAAAAACAGCTTATTTGGAAACTGAATACTGATGGAATTCAACTCTTTAATTACTTCATGCTATTTCTTCGTTTCTGTTGTTTTCACATGTAAAAGCCTGTGATCAATTCTTTCTGCATCAAAGATTTGGGAGACTTTTATTAGGTGGTCATTATTTATTACCTTTCTTATGGATGACTGAGGACATTAAAATGTAAGATGCATGATGAAAATCTAAGCAGAAAAGCTATTTGTGGTTAACTTATAGAATTGAGTGATGTATGAGGTAGGCGTTCAGAGTAATATTCTTTTTTTTTTTTTTTTTTTTTTTTTTTTGAGAGGGAATCTTGTTCTGTTGCCCAGGCTGGAGTGCAGTGGCATAATCTCGGCTCATTATAAGCTCCTCCTCCCAGGTTCAAGCTATGCTCCTGTCTCTGCCTCCCAAGTAGCTGAGATTACAGGTACCCATGACCACATCCAACTAATTTTTGTGTTTTAGTAAAGGAAGGTTTCACCATGTTGACCAGGCTGATCTTGAACTTTTGACCTCAAGTGATCTGCCTGCTTTGGCTTCCCAAAGGGCTGTGATTATAGGTGTTAGCCACTGCACCCAGCCCTAAGTAATATTCTAATACATTATTATGAGAGAAAATCGTTCTTATAGTTTTTTTTTTTTTTTTTTTTTTTGAGACGGAGTCTCACTCTGTGGCCCAGGCTGGAGTGCAGTGGCCGGATCTCAGCTCACTGCAAGCTCCGCCTCCCGGGTTTACGCCATTCTCCTGCCTCAGCCTCCCGAGTAGCTGAGACTACAGGCGCCCGCCACCTCGCCTGGCTATTTTTTTGTATTTTTTAGTAGAGACGGGGTTTCACCGTGTTAGCCAGGATGGTCTCGATCTCCTGACCTCGTGATCTGCCCGTCTCGGCCTCCCAAAGTGCTGGGATTACAGGCTTGAGCCACCGCACCCGACCATTACTTATAGTTAAAATTAAATCAAAATAATTAGTATGTCATTTTACTAATTGTACTTTTATGTGATAAAACTACAGTTTTAAAGTTTTAAATTGTGTGTTAATTTTTTAATTGAACATTGATGACATGTTAAACACTGTTATACATTCAGCAAAGTGTTATTATGCCACTAATTTTAACCTATTCCACCTTACTCAAGGGTGTATTTAAAAGATGGTAACAATACACTATTTGGTAACATAATAGACTAACATTTCTAGTATTCTTCTTTTTCAGTGGCTTTAAACTGCAAATAAGTGAAAGAATATGGTTCCTGTGGGTTAATTTTTTTTATAGTTAAATTTATTTTTCTTAGTTTTTGTGTGTACATAATATGTGTATATATTTATGTCATATATGGTATATTTTTGTACAGTCATACAATGTATAATAATCACATTGTGATAAGGTACCTATAACCTCTGGCCTTTATGTTTTGTATTACAAACAATTCAATTCTACAGTCTTAGTTACTCTAAATTGTACAGTTAAATTGTTATTGACTACATGGTTATTTTTATGGTATCATAAAAATTATATATAAACATAAATAAAATCAATATATTCCTGAGTCCTGAATAATTTTTGAAACTTTATTATGTATTTTTTGAACATGTGGCCTCTGCCTGAGAGCACATAATGGAGTTTTAGTTTTGACTTACATACAGTTAAATATACACATCTATTAGTCTAAAGATATAACTTAGGTTTAAGGAGCAAGGGTGTTTGAGTATAAGTTTGTAACTGTTTTCAGAAGAAAAGGGCAATATTGAAACAAAGCAAAGCATTTTAACAAGATGTCTAATTTACTAGAAAACAAAAATCCTCAAAAATGCTAAAAGCAAATGTATACTCTGCTTTGTATTCAGTTTATTACACTATCTTATAGCTTATGATTTAGAATCTTTCCATGCAAATTTTCTGTTTTTACTTGCATGATACTCATTCTAGACCCATAATCTTTTTTTTTTTTTTTTTCTGAGACCAAGTTTCCTTCTTGTTGCCCAGGCTCGAGTGCAATAGCATGGTCTTGGGTCACTGCAACCTCCGCCTCCTGGGCTCAAATGATTCTCCTGCCTCAGCCTCCCGAGTAACTTGGATTACAGGCATGTGCCACCACGCCTGGCTAATTTTTGCATTTTGCGTAGAGATGGGGTTTCACCATGTTGGCCAGGTTTGTCTCGAACTCCTGACCTCAGGTGATCCAGCCATCTCAGCCTCCCAAAGTGCTGGGATTACAGGTGTGAGCCACCATGCCCGGCCTAGACCCATAATCTTTTTGTTTCCTGTTTTTTTTTTTTTATAGTTTATGAAGTATTTATTATCTGAGCTCATTTGTAGTCATAAGAATAATTTTTATAAAATTTCGTCGTGCACACAAAATTATTTTTAGAAGTAATTCCACAATTTGTGTATTATTACATTTTATTTAGTTAAAACATTCCATTAGCTTCTAGAACCCTATATAAGCTTACTTTTCTTTAATTATTCCCTTAACTTTTTATAAGTGACATAAGTAAATTTTATTTATTGAGTCAATTTGTTTCAGTAAGTACTAGGGAAGCTTCATAAGTCATGTGGATGCTTTTATATATAAATGTAGCAAACAAACATGATGGTGTTCAGTGTATAACAGATGCTCCATAATTAGTCATAAATATTCGTGCTAAAGTTAGTTTGTAACTTCAAGTCAGAGATGGAAAATACCAATTGCAAAGAAATAACATTTATTCTTCATGTGAGAACATTTTTTCCAGGCTGCAAAGCTGAATCTTGCTGAATTTAAAGAGAAATGCTTCATTCATGTCCTAATTATCTAAGTTTTATCCTTTTATGTGCATTCAAACCATATATGCATCACAGACCTTCTTTTTCTGTGTTACGACTACAGTTTTCTCACTGTTGTTTTCCTGCCATGTGGTTTCACACGGTATGTTGTAGGTTTTAAGGAGGACATTGGTATTTTTTAATGTACTGAAAAACTGGTTTTGACTGGAAAGTTTGCTTATAAATATAACTTTAAGATTGGCTAATTAACATAAAAGACATACGTTGTCTATCGAAGAGGGGATTAAATCATCATGGTGTTTCTTTGTAAAAGAAAAATGTTAGGCTTTTATACAAAGTGTGGCAAATATGTAATTTGCTAGAACATACATATAAAAATTAAATTTTTAAGAGAATTAATAGTGAGCAATTTTAAATTTAGTTATTTAGGATGTACTTACAGAACAACTTACATTTCCATGCAAAATCCTCTATTTAAAGTGTGAATGTTAAAGACTGCAAAACAATAAAATAACTGCTATAAATTTGGAATAATACTTATTTTCTATATTGATACTACAATTTGGAGAAATTTATCACTCATTTTTTAAAGAAATGTTTTAGTGGTTGAAGTTTAGTCTACAGTTTATATTCTTAGTCACCTAACTGTAGTGATCTCCTAGATGTTTTTCTCTGAAAACGTTTGGAGATAATGGCAGCTTTTGGATTAAAACATTTCCTGTTAGTTTGCATGCAAACCAGTTTACTGTGATCACACAGTGGCCAATCATGTGAGCATAAGCAAGCCTGCCCTTTTCGTGTCTTTCATACTATTCCCATAAGCACCAATAACTTCAGGTGCCCCAAGCTTAAAATAAAAGTCCTAAAGTCTTTGACTTCTCCCATGCACTGTGCTGGGTTCAGAACATACTGTTAAACATCAAAGTTCCTGTGGTTATGACTGACAAATGAGAAAACAGCAAAGAGACAGACAGTATTTGAAACATTGTTATTCTTAACTTGACAAATAAAATGTGTATTTCATTAAACAACATTTTGAAGTATATATATACATTGTCAAATGCTTAGAACTAGGTAATTAATACTTTATCTTATATTGTTAACATTTTTATGGTTAGACAACATGAAATTTTAAACATTTTTCAAAAATACAAATACATTATGAACTATAGTCATCATGCTGTACAATAAGTCTCTTGAAATTATTTCTTTTATCCAAGTATAATTATGTATTATTTGACAGGCATCTTTCAATCCCCCCATTTCTTCTAAATACCTTGGCATTTGGTGGTCACCAGTTTACTCTACATCGATGAGATTAACTTTTTTAGAATCCATGTGTAAGTGAAATCATGAGACATTAATCTTTCTGTGCTTCCCTTATTTCAACTAATATAATGTCCTCCAGGGTAATCCATGTGATTGAAAATAATAGAATTTTTGTTGTTTAAAGATGAATATTATTCCATTGTGTATATCTACCACATTGCCTTTATTTACTCATTAGATGTTGAACTGTTAATTTTATATATTTTACACGTGAAGAGTGCTGCAAACAACCTAGAAGTGCAAATGTTTCTTCATTCTAATTTCATTTGTTTTGGATATACAGTGGTGCAACTGTTATATGGTAGTTTGATTTTTAAGTTTTTTAAGAAAACTATTTTGTTTTTCATAATGGCTGTCCTCACTTACATTCAAACAAATAGTGTGCAAGCATTTTCTTCTCTTCAGAATTCTACCAACACTTTTTCTTCTTAGATTCCTTCTAACAGAAGTGAGTTGGTATCTCATAGTTCTTTTTTTTGCTTGCCTTTCCCTGATAATAATTGACGTTGAGCATGTTTTTAATATATCTGTTGGCCGTGTGTATGTCTTTTTCTGAAAAATATTTAAGCCTTTTTCTCATTTTTAATAGTTATTTGCTTTTTGTTGTATAGTCATTTGATTTTGTTATATAGTTTTGATATTAATCCCTTATCACATTTATGATTTGCAAACATTTTCTTCCATTTTTTGGTTTCCTCATCCTGTTGATTGTATTATATTCCATGCAGCAGTTTTTAAATTTAAAATAATCTGATTAATCTATGTTTTCAATTTGCTCCTTGGGATTTGAAGTCAAATTTTAAAAGTCACTGCCCAACCAGTGTTACAGGGCTTTCAATCTATGTTGTTTATAGTAGTTTTGGAGTTTTAGATCTTATATTTAAGTATCTAATTTATTTTGTGTTTTTATTTTAAGTATCTAATTTATTTTGTGTTTTTATTTTATTTAAGTATCTAATTCATTTATATATGGTATTAGTTGAGGGTCTTATTATATTCTTGTATATGTGGATATAAAGTTTCTCAACACCATTTATTGAAGATGCTGCCTCTTCCCTAAGAAATTGCCACCATTATTTAAAAATCAGATGGCTGTAAATACATCAATATATTTCTGGTTTCCTTTTTCTTCTCTACTCGCTTGTGTGTTTTAACTCAGGTACCACACTTTTTTTTTTTTTTTTTTTTACTATAGCTTTTTAGTATATCTCAAAGTCAGATACCTTCACTTTTTCTATTGCTTGATTACTTTGGCTATTCAGGGCCTTTTGTGGTACCCTATAAATTTTAGATGTATTTTTTAAAATTTGTTAATTATGTCACTGGTATTTCGGTAGAGGTTGCATTATAGCCGTACATCATTTTGTATAATACAGATGTTTAACAATATTAGTAACACCAATTTATGATTAATATTTTTCCAATTGAGTTTAATTTTTTAAATTTCATTTAATGATAGTTGTCAATGTATAGAAATTCTACTGACACTTGTATGTTGCTTTTGTATTCTGCAAGTTTAATACATTTATTAGTCCTACTAATTTTTAGTAATGTCTTAGGCTTTCATTTACTTAAAATTATGTATAGAAATAAAAATTACACCGGAATAATTTAACATTTTTTCTAATCTCAGTGTTTTGATTTTTATTTTCTAATTTTTCTTTCTTGGATAGTTAGTACTATGTTTAATAAGACTGAAGAAAGTGGGCATTTTTGTCTGCTCTTAGAGTGAAAGCTTACAAGATTTCCCTGTTTAGTATGTTATTAGCTGTGCTTTTTGTGTGTATGTGTGTGTTATATGTGGCAATTATTGGCTTGAGGTTCATTTATCCTATACCTACTTTTTTCAGAAATTTATGAAGAAATGTCGAATTTTGTTAAACTCTTATTCGGCATTTATTTAAATGTTAGAGATGAGAAATCACATCTGATTATACATAGATTTAAAAATATCTTCAGAGACTTCTGTGAACATGCATGCAAAGTAGAAAATTTAGAGAAAATAGATAAACTCCTGGATACACAAAACTTCCCAATATTGACAGAAAATAACAGAAGCCTTTAACAGAGCAAATATGTAAAATGTGTAATGACATTGAATAAGTAATAATAAAACTACTAACCATAAAAAGCCCTGGATCATATGAAACCACAGCCATATTTGAGGTCATATTCTTATTTCTATTGACAAATTACCTTCATTTACAATATTCTTGTTTCAGAAATATTCTTTTTTCTGCTCTATATTTGCTAGCTTTTGGTAAAATCTTATCTGAACTCAATAGAAATAAAATAAATCCATTCTACCACAAGCATTTTATTATTGCTGCATATGCTTATTTTGCTTAAAATACGTTAGCTTTTGTTGAAAGATTTATAGTTTTGTTTCCGAGTGTTGTTTATTTCTAAGAAGTTGCTTTCATGATAGAAAACTGCTATTCTCAGCTCAAATCACCTTGACTAATAGCAAGTGAAAGTGATGTGTGGATGAGAAGAAAATGTGTCTTCTCTGCATCTCTTTTTTAATCAATTGGCTGAAGAAAGAGAATGCAGATAGAAGGTGAACGAAAATATAATCCCTGAAAGACCATGAAAAAGTCTTCTTAATCAGAAAAAAAAAAAGGAAATGGTGATTTGAGCAGAATATATATTATTTTGCAAAGCCTCTGAAATTTCAGTATACAACCTTCATTGCTTTAATAAATATGTTATTCTTTCAATTGTAATTCTTCAGGAAATAATTCAATTCCCTGGTGATTTAAAAAAGAGAAGAATAACTTATTTGTTAAGGTAAGAGATGTAGGAAAGACTCATAACTTTTGACCAACATCTCCTCCACCTCCAGCTTCAGGCAATCATCATTCTACTCTTTGCTTTTATGAGTTTGAGTTTTTTTTATTTTCCAATTTAAAACGTTTAGTTAAGAAGTAGACTTTAATGTCGAAAATACAAACTTGGGGAGGGCAGAAAGACCACACACAAGGCTGCCACTTCACACCTGGAGTGAGTTTGAATTTTTTAATACTCTACATAGAAATGAGATAATTTTTTATTATTTTGTGTGTGTGCTGGCTTATTTCACTTAACCTAATGTCTTCCAGGTTCATCAATGTTGTTGAAAATAAAAAGACTTTTTAAAAAAATTTTTCTTCTTTGAAATATATTTTTAAAATGACCAAATAAAGTCTAAGTGAATTAAGTATAGCTCCTAGCATAACTCACAGTTAATTTTAATTGACTGTCGTCTCTGTAGAAATATTTTTTATCAGCATTTTTTAACATACAACTAGAACTCAACTAACAGTCATTATGTGTCACAAAAATGAATCAGTTTAGAAGCTATGTTAATAATGAGACAATTGACTTCTGGTACCCAATTCAGAACAACTACAAAAGGAGTGGAGAACAGATTTCAACTGTGATGCACAATCTTATTCATTGGCTTGGTAGCTGAGTGCAGTGTTAAGGATTGTAAAGTCACTATTAAGTGGAAGTAGATCATCATAAAAGTCTTCATTCTCATCATCATCTCACTGAGTAAGGTTGCTTTCTTTTCTGCAATTGTGTTTAAAACTGTCCAAAGAGACTTTCCAAATGCTTGGTTTCTGTCTGGAAGTTTCAAATGAGGCTTTTGGGTGTGCATCTTTTTCTAGTTTTGCACAGCTACAGAGGCTTCAGGAAACTTCCCATCGTGGTGGAAGGCAAAGGGGAAGCAAAGACTTTCTGGTTGTGGCTGGAGAAAGAGCTGCAATATGCTAACTGGTCTCACTCGGAATGTTCCTCACTTTCAGGATAGGTGGGGTGACCCAGCAATCATATGGACACTATCCTTTGCAGTGTCCCTCAAACTTTGGTTGCATCAGAATATCTGCAAGGCTTGCTAAGGCACAGACTGCTGAGCCCACCTCCAAGACTTCTTTCTTTTTAAGAAATGAATAGCATTCCCTTGTGTAAATATATCACTTTTTAAAATTCATTCACCTGTTGATGGACACTTAGGTTGATTTCATACCTTAGCTATTGTGAGTAATCCACTTTTTTTCTTTTCTTATTTATTTATATATCTCTTTTTTTATTTCTAGAAACATTTTAATTTTATACTATATAAGTTTTTAAAAATTTTTTTGGATCAAGGCCATTACTTTGTTATTAACATAATTTGAGACAAAATAACAATAAAAATCAACATTGATTAGTGAAAACAATTTTCTAGCCCTTAGTAATCATTTTCTCTCCCAGCTGACATAAAAGTTGAATCTTTGTGTCATTTCTCACAGTTGTAACAAAGTATCTTCTGATTAAATTGGTCTGCATATAATTTTGTAAAATTTTACTTTTTTAATCTAAAAATTAAACTTCTCTATTACCAGAAAAGTTATTTTTAATAGGTATTATTTCACTCTATTATATTTACATATGTGTACTTGTGCCATGTTGGTGTGCTGCACCCATTAACTCATCATTTACATTAGGTATGTCTCCTAATGCTATCCCTCCCCCCTCTCCCCACCCCACGACAGGCCCTGGTGTGTGATGTTCCCCTTCCTGTGTCCAAGTGTTCTCATTGTTCAATTCCCATCTATGAGTGAGAACATGCAGTGTTTGGTTTTCTGTTCTTGTGATAGTTTGCTGAGAATGATGGTTTCCAACTGCATCCATGTCTCTACAAAGGAATGAACTCATTCTTTTTTATGGCTACATAGTATTCCATAGTGTATATGTGCCACATTTTCTTAATCCAGTCTGTCATTGGTGGACATTTGTGTTGGTTCCAAGTCTTGCCATTGTGAATAGTGCTGCAATAAACATACGTGTGCACGTGTCTTTATAGCAGCATGATTTATAATCCTTTGTGTATATACCCAGTAATGGGATGGCTGGGTCAAATGGTATTTCTAGTTCTAGATCCTTGAGGAATCACCACACTGTCTTCCCCAATGGTTGAACTAGTTTACAGTCCCACCGACAGTGTAAAAGTGTTCCTATTTCTCCACATCCTCTCCAGCACCTATTGTTTCCTGACTTTTTAATGATTGTCATTCTAACTGGTGTGAGATGGTATCTCTTTGTGATTTTGATTTCCTTTTCTCTGATGGCTAGGGATGATGAGCATTTTTTCATGTGTCTGTTGGCTGCATAAATGTCTTCTTTTGAGAAGCGTCTGCTCATATCCTTTGCCCACTTTTTTATGGGGTTGTTTGTTTTTTTCTTGTAAATTTGTTTGAATTCTTTGTAGGTTCTGGATATTATCCCTTTGTCAGATGAGTAGATTGCAAAATTTTTCTCCTATTCTGTAGGTTGCCTGTTCACTCTGATGGTAGTTTTTTTTTTGTTTTTTTGTTTTTCTGTTTGTTTGTTTTTTTTTTTTGCTGTGCAGAAGCTCTTTAATTAGATCCCATTTGTCAATTGTGGCTTTTGTTGCCATTGCTTTTGGTGTTTTAGACATGAAGTCCTTGCCCATGCCTATGTCCTGAATGGTATTACCTAGGTTTTCTTCTAGGCTTTTTATGGTTTTAGGTCTAACATTTAAGTCTCCAGTCCATCTTGAATTAATTTTTGTATAAGGCATAAGGAAGGGATCCAGTATCAGCTTTCTACTTATGGCTAGCCAGTTTTCCCAGCACCATTTATTAAATAGGGAATCCTTTCCCCATTTCTTGTTTCTGTCAGGTTTGTCAAAGATCACATGGTTGTAGATGTGTGGTATTATTTCTGAGGGTTCTGTTCTGTTCCACTGTTCTATGTCTCTGTTTTGGTACCAGCACCATGCTGTTTTGGTTACTGTAGCCTTGTAGTATAGTTTGAAGTCAGGTATTGTGATGCTTCCAGCTTTGTTCTTTTGGCTTAGGATTGTCTTGGCAATACGGGCTCTTTTTTGGTTCCATATGAACTTTAAAGTAGTTTTTTCCAATTCTGTGAAGAAAATCATTTGTACCTTAATGGGGATGGCATTGAATCTATAAATTACCTTGGGCAGTATGGCCATTTTCATGATATTGATACATGAGCATGGAATATTCTTCCATTTGTTTGTGTCTTCTTTTATTTCATTGAGCAGTGGTTTGTAGTTCTCCTTGAAGAGGTCCTTCACATCCCTTGTAAATTGGATTCCTAGGTGTTTTATTCTATTTGAAGCAATTGTGAATGGGAGTTCAGTCATGACTTGGCTCTGTTTCTCTGATACTAGTCTGTAAGAAAGCTTGCAATTTTTGCACATTGATTTTGTATCCTGATACTCTGCTGAAGTTGCTTATCAGCTTAAGGAGATTTTGGGCTGAGACGATGGGGTTTTCTAAATATACAATCATGTCATTAGCAACCAGGGACAATTTGACTTCCTCTTTTCCTAATTGAATACTCCTTTTTTTTTTCTCCTGGCTGATTGCCCTGGCCAGAACTTCCAACACTATGTTAGGAGTGCTGAGAAGGCATCCCTGTCTTGTGCCAGTTTTCAAAGGGAATGCTTCCAGTTTTTGCCCTTTGAGTATGATATTGGCTGTAGGTTTGTCATAAATAGCTCTTATTATTTTGAAATACGTTACATCAATGTCAAATTTATTGAGAGTTTTTAGCATGAAGGGCTGTTGAATTTTGTCAAAGGCCTTTTCTGCATCTATTGAGATAATCATGTGGTTTTTGTCTTTGGTTCTGTTTATATGCTGGATTACGTTTACTGATTTGCATATATTGAACCAGCCTTACATTTCAGGAATGGATGAAGCCCACTTGATCATGGTGGATAAGACTTTTGATGTGCTGCTGGGTTTGGTTTGCCAGTATTTTATTGAGGATTTTTGTATCGATGTTCATCAGGGATATTGGTCTAAAATTCTCTTTTTTTGTTGTGCCTCTGCCAGGCTTTGGTATCAGGATGATTTTGGCCTCATAAAATGAGTTAGGGAGGATTCCCTCTTTTTCTATTGATTGGAATAGTTTCAGAAGGAATGGTACCATTTTGTGCCTCTGGAAGAATTTGGCTGTGAATCCGTCTGGTCCTGGACTTTTTTTGATTGGTAGGCTATTAATTACTGCCTCAATTTCAGAGTCTGTTACTGGTCTTTTCAGGGATTCAACTTCTTCCTGGTTTAGTCTTGGGAGAGTGTATGTGTCCAGGAATTTATCCATTTCTTCAAGGTTTTCTAGTTTGTTTGCTTAGGCGTGTTTATAGTATTGTCTGATGGTAGTTTGTATTTCCATGGGATTGGTGGTGATATCCCCTTTATCATTTTTTATTGCATCTATTTGATTCTTCTCTCTTTTCTTTCTTATTAGTCTTGCTAGTGGTCTATCAATTTTGTTGATCTTTTCAAAAAACCAGCTCCTGGATTCATTGATTTTTTTTGAAGGATTTTTATGTCTCTATCTCCTTCAGTTCTGCTCTGATCTTAGTTATTTCTTGCCTTCTGCTAGCTTTGGAATGTGTTTGCTCTTGCTTCTCTAGTTCTTTTAATTGTGATGTTAGTGTGTCAATTTTAGATCTTTCCAGCTTTCTCTTATGGGAATTTGTGCTATAAATTTCCCTCTACACACTGCTTTAAATGTGTCCCAGAGATTCTGGTATGTTGTATCTTTGTTCTCGTTGGTTTCAAAGAACATCTTTATTTCTGTCTTCATTTCGTTATGTACCCAGTAGTCATTCAGGAGCAGGTTGTTCAGTTTCCATGTAGTTGAGTGGTTTTTATTGAATTTCTTAATCCTGAGTTCTAGTTTGATTGCACTGTGGTCTGAGAGACAGTTTGTTATAATTTCTGTTCTTTTCCATTTGCTGAGGAGTGCTTTACTTCCAACTATGTGGTCAATTTTGGAATAAGTGTGATATGGTGCTGAGAAGAATGTATATTCTGTTGATTTGGGGTGGAGAGTTCTGTAGATGTCTATTAGGTCCACTTGGTGCAGAGCTGAGTTCAATTCTTGGATATCCTTGTTAACTTTCTGTTTCATTGATCTGTCTAATGTTGACAGTGGGATGTTAAATTCTCCCATTAGTATTGTGTGGGAGTCTAAGTCTCTTTGTAAGTCTCTAAGGACTTGCTTTATGAATCTGGGTGCTCCTGTATTGGGTGCATATATATTTAGGATAATTCGCTCTTCTTGTTGAATTGATCCCTTTACCATTATGTAATGGCCTTCTTTGTCTCTTTTGATCTTTGTTGGTTTAAAGTCTGTTTTATCAGAGACTAGGATTGCAACCCCTGCCTTTTTTTTGTTTTCCATTTGCTTGGTAGATCTTCCTCCATCCCTTTGTTTTGAACCTATGTGTGTCTCTGCAGGTGACATGGGTCTCCTGAGTACAGCAAACTGAGGGTCTTGACTCTTTATCTAATTTGCCAGTCTGTGTATTTTAATTGAAGCATTTAGCCCATTTACATTTAATGTTAATATTGTTATGTGTTAACTTGATCCTGTCATTATGATATTAGCTGGTTATTTTGCTCATTAGGTGATGCAGTTTCTTCCTAGTATCAATGGTCTTTACATTTTGGCATGTTTTTGCAGTGGTTGGTACCTGTTGTTCTTTTCCATGTTTAGTGCTTCCTTCAGGATCTCTTGTAGGGCAGGCCTGGTGGTGACAAAATCTCTCAGCATTTGCTTGTCTGTAAAGGATTTTATTTCTCCTTCACTTGTGAAACTTAGTTTGGCTGGTTATGAAATTCTGGGTTGAAAATTCTTTTCTTTAAGAATGTTGAATATTGGCCCCCACTCTCTTCTGGCTTGGAGAGTTTCTGCTGAGAGATCTGCTGTTAGTCTGATGGGCTTCCCTTTGTGGGTAACCTGACCTTTCTCTCTGGCTGCTCTTAACATTTTTTCCTTCATTTAGACTTTGGTGAATCTGACAATCATGTGTCTGGAGTTGCTCTTCTCGAGGAGTATCTTTGTGGTGTTCTCTGTATTTCCTGAATTTGAATGTTGACCTGCTTTACTAGGTTGGGGAAGTTCTCGTGGATAATATCCTGCAGTGTTTTCCAACTTGGTTCCATTCTCCCCGTCACTTTCAGGTACACCAATCTGACGTAGATTTGGTCTTTTCACATAGTCTCATATTTCTTGGAGGCTTTGCTCCTTTCCTTTTACTCTTCTTTCTCTACACTTCTCGTTTCATTTCATTCATTTGATCCTCAATCACTGATACTATTTCTTCCAGTCAATAGAATTGGTTACTGAAGCTTGTGCATTTGTCACATACTGAAGCTTGTGCATTTGTGACATAGCTTTCAGCTCTATCTGATCATTTAAGGAGTTCTCTACATTGGTTATTCTAGTTAGCCATTCATCAAATCTTTTTTCCAGGTTTTTAGCTTCTTTGAGATGGGTTGAAACTTCGTCCTGTAGCTCGGAGAAGTTTGATTGTCTGAAGCCTTCTTCTCTCAACTCGTCAAAGTCATTCTCCATCCAGCTTTGTTCTGTTGCTGGCGAGGAGCTGCATTCCTTTGGAGGGGGAGAGGCACTCATGATTTTCAGAATTTCCAGCTTTTCTGGTCTGTTTTTTCCCCATCTTTGTGGTTTTATCTACCTTTGGTCTTTGATGGTGGTGATGTACAGATGGGGTTTTGGTGTGGATGTCCTTTCTGTTTGTTAGTTTTCCTTCTAACATTCAGGACCCTCAGCTGCAGGTCTCTTGGAGTTTGGTGGAGCTCCACTCCAGACCCTGTTTGCCTGGGTATCAGCAGCGGAGACTGCAGAAGAGTGAATATTGCTGAGCAGCAAATGTTGCTGCCTGATTGTTCCTCTGGAAGCTTCATCTTAGAGGGGTACCTGGCCATGTGAGGTGTCAGGTGTCTGTCTGCCTGTGGTGGGGGTTGTCTCCCAGTTAGGCTACTTGGGGGTCAGGGACCCACTTGAGGAGGCAGTCTGTCTGTTCTCAGATCTCATACTCCATGCTGGGAGAACCACTACTCTCTTCAAAGCTGTCAGACAGGGACATTTAAATCTTCAGATGTTTCTGCTGCCTTTGGTTTGTCTATGACCTGTCCCCAGAGATAGAGTCTACAGAGGCAGGCAGGCCTCCTTGAGATGCAGTGGGCTCCACCCAGTTCGAGCTCCCAGGCTGCTTTGTTTACCTACGCAAGCCTCAGCAATGGCGGGTACCCCTCCCCCAGCCTCGCTGCCACTTTGCAGTTAGATCTCAGACTGCTGTGCTAGCAATGAGGGAGGTTCTGTGGGCGTGGGACCCTCTGAACCAAGCACAGGATATAATCTCCTGGTGTGCCATTTGCTAAGACTCTTGGTAAAGTGTAGTATTAGGGTGGGAGTGACCTGATTTTCCAGGTGTTGTGTGTCACAGTTTCCTTTGGCCAGGAAGGAAATTCCCTTCCCCTTTGCACTTCCTGGGTGAGATGATGCCTCACCCTGCTTTGGCTCTCGCTTGGTGGGCTGCACCCACTGTCCTGCACCCACTGTCCCACACGCCCCAGTGAGATGAACCCAGTACCTCAGTTGGAAATGCAGAAATCACCTGTCTTCTGTGTCACTCACGCTAGGAGCTGGAGGCTGGAGCTGTTCCTATTCGGCCATCTTGGAACCCCATTTTATATTTTAAGTTGTAGACCATGCAATGTAATCTTCAAACAATTGACAAATGTTTTTCCGTTTATGACTCTCTGCTTAATCCGCAGTCACTTTATTTTCACTCCTCAAAGGTATTTTTACTGCCTGAAAAGCAAAGGGATCGTTCAAGTGAGTGTGTTGAGCTAGTCTTCTCCAGTGTCAGTCTATTCAGATTCAGAAAAGTATTCTGGTGAAAGAGGGTGCATTTCAACAGTATTATAACAGCAATGCAGAAAAGATGTAATAGAATAAAATGTGAATCACAACCTTCTAAGAAAATAAGTTAACTTTTCTTATTCTTTGTATGTGAGTATGTGCTAGCTCTAAGGTAGGGAATTGAGACTAAAGTGAGAGAGAAGAACTCTTCACATGAGTAGGACAAGAAGGTCCTATGCCACCTTCTTGTTTGTCAAACATACCCAGAATAATTCTATGAAGAATTATTTGTTGTATTCATCAATTATTAGACTCTGATGATCATTTTTTACTTTATAAATTTAAATATCCCTTATCATCATTCAATGTCCTGTCCTTGATGCTTAAGTATTCAGACATAAAACAATTAAAATATTGATAAAAGGTGATTTTTTTTTCTTGAGACTGACTTTCACTCTGTTACCCAGGGTGGAGTGCAATGGTGTGATCCCAGTTCACTGCAACCTCCACCTCCCAGGGTCAAGCAATTCTCATGTTTCCTGAGTCACTGGGATTGCAGGTGTGTGCCATTATGCCTGACTTGGTGGGTATGTGATTATGAGGCACTGACTCATGCGTTAGGGGTTCTCCAGGGACCCTTCCCTTGCTGTCTACCTTAGGCTAGCTAGCTAATCCCTCTCAGTCCCCTCTCAGGAGTGGAGACCCTAACTGCTGTTAGGGAGAATAGGCATTGATATCTTTGCCTATGCCTCGGTGGAGAGTGGTGCTGTGTAGAAAACAACAGTTAGAATTTCTTCTAGGGCTGGTTTAAGTGTCTCAGAAGAAACATGTGTTTATGCGTCATTCCATTTGCATTACCTCTTGGAGCTTGGTAGTTTTTAGGGAAAAAGAAACAATCTGATTTACCAGAGGACATACATTGAAATGAAACAAGGAGGTTAGGAAAAGCCTAAAAATGTTGAGACTGCTGACACACCCCAATAACTGGTAGCTATACTTATGTTTGCTAAGATTTGGGTGCATAAGGCTTGGCTTTGGTTAGCTCCTTTTATCTTACTTTCTGATAAAAGAAGCCTCTGGGTTATTGGCACCTTATTTATTTTCAACACCCAGCAGGATTTGCAGAATAATTGATTAGAACTAGAATATTGATTTAGATTTTCACATTACTCATCCCTTTCTATTTTTTCTGAGTTGCAGGCAGAGATCACTGGTTGGCTTATAGGAATAAGCAGGGTTAGTTTAAAATATCATCAAAAACTTTAAAACAATGAATGAGACTAGAAGTTCATAAGAAATGTATGGTAAGTTTTGAAAGATAATTTTTTTTTTTTTAAGATTTTGTTTTGTTAAGAACAACTCAGAATAGACTGAATTGTTTGCAAAATAGACTTTAGCATTATACTTGGCCTGACTATTTGATCATAGTACAGCAAGAATAACTACCTCTACATAGGCCTTTTTGATAGGCTTTGGTGAAACTCTGTTCCAAAAGAAATCTTAGATAGGACTTTTTAAACCTGGGCCAAGCCATGGATAAATACCTGAGTTGGGTAAACTTCTGTATTTTTTGAGGTTCCAAGAGCATAGTGTTTCTGAGTCTGTTAGAAAGTGACATGTTTTACTCACCACAGGCCAGGAACTCTGTATGAGGACTGTGTAGACAAGGTATGAGACCAGCTTTCCCAAGAGACTGTTACTGGCTTTGCAACTTAAACTTGATTTCTTAAAGGAAAACACACCCTTCCAGTTAAAGCCTTGGTGAAACAACTAGCATTTTTCTATTGTGTTTCATTGTGTAAGAAAATGGATTTTTTAGCTGGGCGTGGTGGCTCATGCCTGTCATCCCAGCACTCTCGGAGACTGAGGTGGGAAGATCAGGAAGTCAAGAGATTCAGACCATCCTGGCCAACATGGTGAAACACCATCTATACTAAAAATATAACAATTAGCTGGCCGTGGTGTTGCACTCCTGTAGTCCCAGCTACTCAGAAGACTGAAGCAGGAGACTCACTTGAACCCGGGAGACAAGGTTGCAGTGAGCTGAGATTTTGCCACTGCATGCCAGCCACAGACAGAGCGAGACTATGTCTCAAAAAAAAAAAAAAAAAGAAAAAAAAAAAAAAAAAAAGAAAAGAAAAGAAAATTGATTTTTGTTTCACTGCTGCAAATAACTATATTGTAAGTTAAGAATACTTAGAACTAGTTTTTGATTTTTAGCAGAACCAGGCAAAGAGAAACGGACAGGGTCCAAATTATGTTTACAGCAGTACACCTTGCTCAATTGTTTAAAACTTTTGAGAGAGTTCTGACTCTGAAAAACAAAATAAGAATTAGCAATGTTTTAAGCGACAGTTAAAAACATTGCTTTAGTTTTCTATTAACTAAATCTATTCTATTAACTTTGTTCTGCTTGATATCCATAAACATTTTCGCTTTTTATGAGTTCTGTACTTTTATCTGTTATCAGAAGCCCGCATTTGAGAGCACCTGTTAAAGTTCCACAGCTGATTAGAAGCCATTTATTAAGAGGATTAAAACAAGAAAATTGTCTGCCAATGACAAAATGTCCAGGGTTACAGTGAGAAACATGATTGACAAAAAAATTTGGTTATCTGCAGTTTACAATGACCCAACATAACAACGTTAATTTTGATTGAAGCACATATTTAGACATTAGAACCTTGGACACCCCGTATGGTTTTGGAACAAATGTTAATATTATACACTCAAATATAAACTGAAAAAAAAAAGACATCATTTTGACAATCCCATGTTCCTAAACATATTAAGTAATTCTGTTTACCTTTCTTTTTAATGCTTTAGGGACTCTTTGTAGCAGCAAAAAGTCAGTAATCAGAAAAGACAACCTTGAGACTGAAGTTTGACTTTGGGGAGCTTGTTAAAGATGTTAGAGGTCTAAAACAGTTAATCTTATGGAACAGAATTTCAGATTACCACAAGTTATTTGTTTTGCCAACATGAAGAATTAAAAATTTGAAAAAGCAAAAACCTTTTATTAGCCCTTACTATTACATAAAAATCCTGTTAAAAAGAGAAAGCCAAATTTTACCCTTGTATTAGTTTACTATTAATGTTAACCCCAATTTTAATGAAATTATAGGCAATTATATTTAATCTTAACCAGTTTGACCGTGAAGTGAGATTTTTACACATCTTTATTATTATTATTATTATTATTATTATTATTATACTTTAGGGTACATGTGCACAACATGCAGGTTTGATACATAGGTGTACATGTGACATGTTGGTTTGCTGCACCTACCAACTGGTCATTTACATTAGGTATTTCTCCTAATGCTCTCTCTTCCCCAGGGCCCCACCCCCCAACAGGCCTCAGTGTGTGATGTTCCCCACCCTGTGTCCAAGTGTTCTCATTGTTCAGGTCCCACCTATGAGTGAGAACATGTGGAGTTTGGTTTTCTGTGTTTGTGCTAGTTTGCTGAGAATGATAGTTTCCAGCTTCATCCATGTCCCTGCAAAGAACACGAACTCATCCTTTTTTATGGCTGGATAGTATTCCATGGTATATATGTGCCATATTTTATTAACCCAGTCTATCATTGATGGACATTTAGGTTGGTTCCCAGTCTTTGTTATTGTGAATAATGCCACAATAAACATGTGTGTGCGTGTGTCTTTATATTAGCATGATTTATAATCCTTTGGGTACACACCCAGTAATGGGATTGCTGGGTCAAATGGTATTTCTAGTTCTAGATCCTTGGGGAATCACCACAATGTCTTCCACAATGGTTGAACTAATTTACACTCCCACCAACAGTGTAAAAGTATTTCTATTTCTCCACATCCTCTGCAGCATTTGTTGTTTCCTGACTTTTTAATGATCACCATTCTAGTTGGCATGAGATGGTATCTCATTGTGGTTTTGATTTGCATTTCTTTGATGACAAGTGATGATGAGCATTTTTTCATGTTTCTGTTGGCTGCATAAATATCTTCTTTTGAGAAATGTCTGTTCATATCCTCTGCTCACTTTTTGATGGGGTTGTTTTTTTCTTGTAAATTTGTTAGAGTTCTTTGAAGATTCTGGATATTAGCCCTTTGTCAGATGGGTAGATTGCCAACATTTTCTCCCATTCTGTAGGTTGCCTTTTCACTCTGATGATAGTTTCTTTTGCCATGCAGAAGCTCTTTAGTTTATTAGATCCCATTTTTCCATTTTGGCTTTTGCTGCCATTGCTTTTGGTGTTTTAGTCATGAAGTCCTTGACCATGCCTATGTCCTGAATGGTATTGCCAAGGTTTCCTTCTAGGGTTTTTATGGTTTTAGGTCTAACATTTAAGTCCTTAATTCATCTTGAGTTGATATTTATGTAAGGTGTAAGGAAGGGATCTGCTTTCAGCTTTCTACATGTGGCTAGCCAGTTTTCCCAACACAATTTATTAAAGAAGGAATCCTTTCCCCATTTCTTGTTTTTGTCAGGTTTGTCAAAGATCAGATGATTGTAGATGTGTGGTGTTATTTCTGAGGCCTCTGTTCTGCTCCATTGGTCTATATATCTGTTTGGTACCAGTGCCATGCTGTTTCGGTTATTGTAGCCTTGTAGTATAGTTTGAAGTCAGGTAGCGTGATACCTCCAGCTTTCTTCTTTTTGGTTAGGTGCAGAGGCCTTTGAAAACAGTATGCCAGGCCGGGCGCGGTGGCTCAAGCCTGTAATCCCAGCTCTTTGGGAGGCCGAGATGGGTGGATCACGAGGTCAGGAGATCGAGACCATCCTGGCTAACATGGTGAAACCCCATCTCTACTAAAAAATACAAAAAAACTAGCCGGGCGAGGTGGCGGGCGTCTGTAGTCCCAGCTACTCGGGAGGCTGAGGCAGGAGAATGGCGTGAACCCGGGAGGCGGAGCTTGAGGTGAGCTGAGATCTCGCCACTGCACTCCAGCCTGGGTGACAGAGCAAGACTCCATCTTATAATAAAAAAAAAAAAAAAAGAAAACAGTATGCTAAGAATAGATAGGGCTCAAGGACAGTCTCTCCAATTGAACTTTTAATGAACTCCCGTAGGCGCCAAGAAGGCGGGCAGATAAAGAAGAGCATAAAGACAAGGAACTGAGTAAAAGGTTACATCTGGGTAAAGAAAGTTTGTTTTGCATTGTGTTCTTTCTGCTGACGTGAGGTTTATGAAATATAAATAAAGTGAGGTAGTGGCTCTGAGTGCGGCCGCCATGTTCTCTGTTTGTCTTTGTCTTTTGTGTCTGTTCATTCTCCACCACCCCCGGCACGGACCCCAATAGTTAGGATTGTCTTGGCAATATGGGCTCTTTTTTTGGTTCCATATGAACTTTAAAGTAGTTTTTTTTCAATTCTCTGAAGAAAGTCAATGGTAGCTTGATTGGGATGGCATTGAATCTATAAATTACCTTGAGCAGTATGGCCATTTTCACAATATTGATTCTTCCTGTCCATGAGCATGGAATGTTCTTCCATTTGTTTGTGTCCTCTTTTGTTTTGTTGAGCAGTGGTTTGTAGTTATCCTTGAAGAGGTCCTTCACATTCCTTGGCAGTTGTATTCCTGGGTATTTTATTCTATTTGTAGCAATTGTGAATGGGAGTTTACTGATGATTTGGGTTCCTGTTTGTTTGTTATTGGTGTATAGGAATGCTTGTGATTTTTTTCACATTGATTTTGTATCCTGAGACTTTGCTGAAGTTGCTTATCAGCTTAAGGAGATTTTGGGCTGGGACGATGGGGTTTTCTAAATATACAATCGTGTCATCTGTGAACAGGGACAATTTGACTTCCTCTTTTCTTAATTGAATACACTTTATTTCTTTCTCTTTCCTGATTGACCTGGCCAGAACGTTCAACATTATGTTGAATAGGAGTGGTGAGAGAGGGCATCCCTGTCTTGTGCCAGTTTTCAAAGGGAATGCTTCCAGTTTTTGCCCATTCAGTATGATATTGGCTGTGGGTTTGTCATAAATGGCTCTTATTATTTTGAGAAATATTCAATCAATACCTAGTTTACTGAGAGTTTTTAGCATGAAGCAGTGTTGAATTTTTTTGAAGGCCTTTGCTGCATCTATTGAGATAATCATGTGGTTTTTGTCATTTTTGTTGATAATCATGTGGTTTATGTGTTTATGTGATGCATTACGTTTATTGATTTGCATATGTTGAACCAGCCTTGCATCCCACGGATGAAGCCGACTTGATTGTGGTGGATAAGCTTTTTGATGTGCTGCCGGATTTGGTTTGCCAGTGTTTTATTGAGTATTTTTGCATCAATGTTTATCACGGTTATTGTTTTAAAATTCTCTTTTTGTGTGTGTGTGTCTCTGCCAAGCTTTGGTATCAGGATGATACTGGCCTCATAAAATGAGTTAGGGAGGCTTCCCTCTTTTTCTATTGATTGGAATAGTTTCAGAAGGAATGGTACCATCTCCTCTTTGTATCTCTCGTAGATTTCAGCTGTGCATCCATCTGGTCCTGGACTTTTTTTGGTTGGTAGGCTATTATTGCCTCATTTTCAGAACGTGTTATTGGTCTACTCAGAGATTCAACTTCTTCCTGGTTTAGTCTTGGGAGGGTGTATATGTCCAGGAATTTATCCATTTCTTCTAGATTTCTAGTTTATTTGCATAGAAGTGTTTATAGTGTTCTCTGATGGTAGTTTTTATTTCTGTGGGATTGGTGGTGATATCCCCTTTATCATTTTTAATTGCATCTGTTTGATTCTTCTCTCTTTTTTTCTTTATAGATCTATAAATTTTATTGATCTTTTCAAAACACAGCTCCTGGATTCACTGATTTTTTGAAGGTTTTTTTGTGTCTCCATCTCTTTCAGCTCTGCTCTGATCTTAGTTATTTCTCACCTCTGCTAGTTTTTGAATTTGCTTGCTCTTGCTTCTCTAGTTCTTTTAATTTTGATTGTACGATGTCAATTTTAGATCTTTCCTGCTTTCTCCGTGGGTGTATAGTGCTACAAATTTCTCTCTACTCACTGCTTTAAATATGTCCCAGAGATTCTGGTATGTTGTGTCTTTGTTCTCATTGGTTTCAAATAAAATCTTTATTTCTGCCTTCATTTTGTTATTTACCCAGCAGTCATTCAGGAGCAGGTTGTTCAGTTTCCATATCTTGTGGTTTTGAGTGAGTTTCTTAATCCTGAATTCTAATTTGATTGCACTGTGGTCTGAGAGATAGTTTGTTTTGATTTCTGTTCTTTTACATTTACTGAGGAGTGCTTTACTTCCAATTATGTGGTCAGTTTTAGAATAAGTGCAACGTGAGAAGAATGTATATTCTGTTGATTTGGGGTGGAGAGTTCTGTAGATGTCTATTAGGTCCACTTGATGCAGAGCTAAGTTCAAGTCATGGATATCCTTGTTAACTTTCTGTCTCATTGATCTGTCTGATGTTGACGGTGGGGTGTTAAAGTCTCCCATTATTATTGTGTGGGAATCTAAGTCTCTTTGAAGGTCTCTGATGACTTGCTTTATGAATCTGTGTGCTCCCATATTTCTTGGAGGCTTTATTTGTTTCTTTTTAGTCTCTTTTCTCTAACCTTGTCTTCTCACTTTATTTCATTAATTTGATCTTCAATCAGTGATACCCTTTCTTCCACTTTATCGAATCAGCTATTGAAGCTTGTGCATGCATCACGAAGTTCTCATGCCATGGTTTTCAGCTCCGTCAGGTCACTTGAGGTCTTTTTTCAAGGTTTTCAGCTTCTTTGTGATGGGTTTGAGCATGCTCTTTTAGCTCTGAGAACTTTGTTATTACCAACCTTCTGAAGCCTACTTCTATCAACTCATCAGAGTCATTCTCCATTCAGCTTTGTTCCATTGCTGGTGAGGAGCTGTGATCCTTTGGAGGAGAAGAGGCGCCCTGGTTTTTAGAATTTTCAGCTTTTCTGCTCTAGTTTCTCCCCATCTTTGTGGCTTTATCTACCTTTAGTCTTTGATGTTGGTGACCTACAGAAGGGGTTTTGGTGTATATGTCCTTTTTGTTCATGTTGCTTCTATTCCTTTCTGTTTGTTAGTTTTCTTTCTAACAGTCAGGTCCTTCAGTTGCAGGTCTGTTGGAATTTGCTGGAGATCCACTCCAGACCCTATTTGCCTGGGTATCACCAGTGGAAGCTGCAGAATGGCAATTATGGCAGAACAGCAAATATTGCTGCTCGATCCTTCCTCTGGAAGCTTCATCCCAGAGGAGCACCCACCTATATGAGATGTCTGTCAGCCGCTACTGGGAAGTGTCTCCCAGTTAGGCTACAAGGGTATCAGGGATCAGCTTGAGGAGGCAGTCTGTCCATTCTCAGAGCTCAAATGCCATCCTTGGAGAAGCACTGTTCTCTTCATAGCTATCAGGCAGGCATGTTTAAGTCTGCAGAAGCTCTCTGCTGCCTTTTGTTTATCTATGCCCTGCCCACAAATGTGAAGTCTATAGAGGCAGTAGGTCTTGCTGAGCTACAGTGGGCTCTTCCTGGTTCTAGCTTCCCAGCCACTTTCTTTAGCTACTCAAGCCTCAGCAATGGTGGACACACCTCCCCCAACCAGGCTGCCAGCTTGTCGTTTGATCTCAGACTCCTGTGCTAGCAGTGGGCAAGGCTTTGTGGGCATGGGACCCACCGAGCCAGGCATGGGAGAGAATCTCATTGTCTGCTGGTTGCTAAGACATTGAGAAAAGCACAGTATTTGGGCAGGAGTGTCCTGTTTTTCCAAGTACAGTCTGTCCCGTTTCCCCTGGCTAGGAAAGGGAAATTCCCCAACCCCTTGTGCTTCCTGGGTGAAGCGACACCCTGCCCTGCTTTGGCTTGCCCTCCATGGGCTGCTCCCACTGTCCAACAAGTCCCAATTAGATCAGCCAGGTACCTCAGTTGGAAATGCAGAAATCACCCGTCTTCTGCCTCAATCACGCTGCGAGCTGCAGACCAGAGTTTTTCCTATTTGGACATCTTGGAATGGATTTCTGATTTTTACAAATCTTTTATAATCTTCTAGAATTTTTGATATAGAGCAGAGTAGCATCTTAAGAAAACCTTGTTGTGCTTTCATTTAAACCCTTAAAGAAAAATCATATGATATTCCTTTGAATTTAGCTAATATGTTTACACAGAGTTTTCTTTCACAAAATTAATTTATATGGTATTTTTAAAATTTGCTTAAAAATTTCACTTTATTTAATTTAAGACAATCTTTTATTCCTAGGAAAAAATGTACAATTTTGTACCTTATAATTTTTTATTAAAAAAGTTTACTGTTTTTACACACATTGCTTGCAAATACATTTTTAGTAGTCTCAATTACATGTTATAATGGTAGCTTTTCATAATTTTAACATTAATGTAAAACCTGGTAAGTTGTTTTAATTATGGGCTAGGAGCAGATACAGTCTGACTTCTACCAGTACAGTTAGAGGCATGGTTAGTTTTATATGTCACCAGGCCTTACTAATTGTGAAACTGGCAGGTTGACAGTTCTTAAAGGCTAAAGAAGCAGTTTACATCATTAAAACATTTAGTAAACCTACTATTTGACCTGCATAATTTAGACCACCTATTTACATTTGTAAGATATTTGTATTCTACAAGAATGTTTTTATTTCTTAAAGTTACATGAACCAAGAGGCATTAGAGCCTTTCATTTTGTCTTAATATTTTATCTAAGTGCTTATTTGTAGACCAATTAATTAGAGGTTTTTGTTATAGACATCACACAAAACACGTATATAACCATCTAGACGGAAAGAAGATCAGTAACTATAAGATTTTTTGTTTGCCAATTTTCTAATTGGATTATTGGTCTCTGGTTGAGGACTTTATGAACAGGGCTAGGGGCCAGGTATGGTGGCTCATGCCTGTAATCCCAGCACTTTGGGAGGCCGAGGCAAGTGGATCACGAGGTCAGGAGATCGAGACCATCCTGGCTAACACGGTGAAACCACATCTCTACTAAAAATACAAAAAAAAAAAAAAAAATTAGCTGGGCATGGTGGCAGGTGCCTGTAATCCCAGCTACTTGGGAGGCTGAGGCAGAAGAATTGCTTGAACCCAGGAGGCAGAGGTTGCAGTTAGCCAAGATTGCACCATTGCACTCCAGCCTCGGTGACAGAGTGAGACTCTGCCCCAATTAAAAAAAAAAAAAAAAAAGAACAGGGCTAGGAATACGGTTTCCAGGGCCTAATAAGCAAGCATACCTAGAAGAAAAAGACATATTTTGAGAGGACTTATTTACTTTTAATTCTAGGGCTTTCATGAAAAAAAAAAAAAAGCCGAATTTCTTTTAAAATGTAATTTGTGGTGGCTTTTTTGTTTTCTTGAGGAGTCCCAGGCCTCCAGACGTTATTTTAGGGCCTTCTATGCTTCCATCAACAGTGACAAATAAAAGTGGAGAAAAGTAATTAAGTGAGAAAAAAAAAATCCTCTTCCAGGAAAACAGGTTTTATAAAGATAAAAATTGAAAGGCTTTTGAATATATTTATAGGTTGGATATTCACTTTTCATTTAGGCAAGTGCACTTGAAAAAAGGTTTTTTTAATTAATCAAAACTTTACAGAGTATATAAACAGTGATTCTTATTATTTCCTTTACCAGTTTACACCACTACCTGTTTACAATCCTGTTTAGGCTTCTTAGTTTCCTCTGGGAGAAAGTGTCTGGGTTCAGGCAAGGGCAGGTTTTCAACTGGAATGCAGATAACTTTAGCAACAAAGCTTGATATTTGAAGAGGTGATTATTAGCCAGAGGCTTCCCTTAGAGGACAGCAGTCCAATGTGGGAATGCAAACAGTTATTTCCCATTGTTAGCTTCATGGCCTTTGGTACCAACAAGCCACCACTAAAACTGCTCAGAGGCAGGCTGGCCATCTTTTATCCATCAAGTTAAGTTTCTTGCTTAGATAACCCATTGGTTGTTTAGCTGGACCTTGAGCCTTAGTTAAAACTCCCATGGTCATTCACTTCATTTTTGATACATAGAGATTAAATTCCTTTGTTATAAAAGAAATGAGGGTTGGTGCTTTAAGTAAGACTGGCTTCAGTTGGTTAAAGGCTTTTTAGTATTAGGTTCCCAAGTTAGCGAGTGAGTTTTTAGGTGCTTCAGGGTTTTTTTAATATGATGGTATAAAAGATTAGCTATTTCACCATTCCTAGGTGCCCAGAGTTTGCAAAAACCAGTAATGTCTAAGACCCCTCCAACTGTTTAATAGTTTTGGGAAAGGCAATGGAGAAAATGAGTTTAATTCTTTCCTTACCTGGTGTGAGTTTAATTCTTTCCTCACCTGGTGTTCTGGTACCTTCTGACTACACCTATCTACTTTACTGCATTTTGACAGAGCTGAGCTTTAAATTTTGAGAGCCTATATTCCCTTTCAGCTAAAAAATTGAGGAAAACCTTAGTGCCTTCCTGAGACCTCCTCAGTTGGGGCACAGAGAACAGTGTTATTTAAATACTGCAAAGTTTCAACTTGAGGATAAGAAAACCTGGAAAGATGTTTGAACAGGACCTGTTTTAGCAACTTCCTTCTGATATTCGAGTCTGCCTAAGTAATAAACCTTTTTTATTGAATTAGAACACAGGGAGGTGTGTTTTCCTAAAGTTTTTCTCAGTCTTTTCAAAATGTCCTTGGGATTTTGATCTGGTTTCTGATTTAACAAGGACAGGTTAGAGTAATTAACATGCTTGATTATGGTTCTTTGCAAGCTTTCTAATATGCACATCAGACAGTCTTTTATTTTCCACTTCTCTATAGGATCACAAGGGCTCCAATTAGGATATTTAAGGGGCTTTGTTTTTATTCTTATTGCAAATGGGGATTCTGTCACTTTATTTTCCCCTTTCGACTGAGTTTCTTTTCTGACTGGCTATAGGAAAACTACTGTTTGTTTTTCAGTTTTTTTTGCTGCCCATAAGCCTGTCTGTTTCTTAACAGGTAGGGTTTGGCTTAAAAGCAGCATAGCATCACTCCACGTAACATTAAACACTTGGGTTAAATTTTGGAAAGACTCTATATATGTATCAGGGTTATCACAGAACTTGCCTGGGGCTCATTTTATTTTTTTAAGGTCCTGCAATGAGAAGAGAACTTGAATCCTAGTAACACCATGTCTATTGGGCATTTTCTGTAGGGGAAACAGTGATGTTGTGGGTTTCTTGAGTGGCATTACCAGAGGAGCTGATGATATATGGGTATTGGGGGTCCAAAATATGGGAGGCTGGTAGGGCACCCAGAAGTTGCATTTGAGGGTTCCCCAGGGGTTTGTACCTCAACTTTTGGGAATTATATTTTGTAGACTTGTCTGATATGGTTGCCAAGAGGGCAGATTTAATTTTATGATGCTTACAAAGATCTGGGTTTTCTCACAGAGCAAAGAAAGATCTATTTGTTGGATAGTGTTGAAATTAATGTTTCCTATAGAAAGCCAGGCCTCCTGTCTCTAAGATGGTCATGGATTTGTGCAATAGAATATAAGCTATTTTTTCTTTCGAGTTTCAGGGTTAAAGAAGTTCCAGTGTTTCAGAATGCACTAGAGGGGAATGCAGACTGTAGATGGTTTGTTACCTATCTAGAGAAATAGGGGAGACAAGGCATTCCTCAGTCCCCTTTCTCTTTTCAGTGTGGCCTATGGTGGAAGGAAATAGAAAAAGGGCATACCACTTCTCAACTTTCCTTTTACTCCTCTGGGTCCCAGCAACCATCATAGACGTTATCCACATACGCAAGCATGACCTTCACCCAAGGGTCCGGAGGAGTTCGTCGGCAGGACACGTTATGTTCACCTTCTCACCTAGCTTTCCATGCTGCTGGTTTTCTAGGCTCACTCAGCCCAAAAGGCTCTCAAGGTACTCCAGTGGCTGAGGAGAGATTATGCAGTTGTTGGATTTGGGCACTATACTTTTATAGAGGGAATGCCCTAATACCATTTTTGGCTTCCCTTGCTATGGCCCCAGGAAGACATCAGAATCCCAGAGAGTGGGACCGATTTACTTTCAAACATAAAATTCCTTTTCTGTTTAAATTCGAATGTAGTTTGATGAGGAACAGGTGCCTTAAAAATCTGTGAAAATTGAAGATTTGTTTTGCTAGCATGGCTTTCTTCCATCTGTTGAAAGTTGAGTTTTTCTGTTTACAAATAGGGCATGAGGCCTTATTACTGATAAAGGGAGGTAAAAGGGAAAATAATTGGGGAACTGTAAGTTTTGGACAGAGCATTGACAAGGCTTCCCATGGAGAATAATCCCATTCCACTAGGGATGCTGTAAAATTAGAAATGCTAGGTAAAAACTCCAACTTTATATTTTTAGGCAAAAGTTAGAATGAGGATTGGGGTTTGATAGGCTGTTCCTACAGCATAAGCTCCAGAACAAAAAAATGAACTTGTCTCATAAAGGAACTGTTTAGATTAATTGGACAGTGCTGAGCTTTCACATGGAGAGAAAAAACAAACCAAATGCAAAGAATGGTATTTACTCAGGGCGAAATATTATTTCATACAGTGCATGAATGTTTATTACTGGGGGACAGGAAGGCCCTTATTAAGTAAAAATTTAAAGGGATTTTGAAATCTCCCTGTTGCTAGGAAATTACAAAAAATAACTCTGAGTTACATATCTGATTACCAAGACACTGACTGACTTTGGTCAGCTTGATTATATCCATAGGCTGTAAAAATGTTCACAACATTGCATACAAAGAATGGATAGGAGAAATGATATCCACAAAAAAAAAGAAGAATAAAATGAAATGGAAAAAAAAGACTAGAAGTTCTTGCGCCAACGCCCTCATTGGCTATTGGGGACTGGAGTCAGTCCAAGGGCTTTTAGATAACACTGAGGTATAGACTCAGCCAGATACCTTCAGTTGCCCTAAGACCTCCTTTCAATTCCAAACAATGGGTAGGCCCTTCGTGGAAGGAACTGAATTAGAACAGAGTCAATGTTTCCAAGGTTGTTTTTGAGAGAAAAAAAACTTAGGACAAGAAGCCTCAGAAAGTAATTGAGGACAAGGAGCCTGACTCCTAATCACCCTTTTGATGAATTCCTTTCTCCCTGACCAACACACCAAAATATGTTGTAGTTTTACCAATGCACCAAGATGTAACAACCTCTGTTGTTTGAGATAATACCCAGAATTCTTTGTGCTACATTCAAGAAGATTAAGGAGTGTGGACACAAGGGTGACGTTGGAGCAAAAGTTTAATATGCAAAGAGAAGAAAGCCCTATTCCAGCAGAGAGGGAGGGAGGCCTCAATTTGCCCACTATAAGGCTGGGATCCATGGTTTTTATAAACTGGAATGGGAAAAAATTGTGCTTAGTTTGTGGGCTGTCTTAGAGAATGTGTGACTCAGCTTGGCCTGGGGCCTTGGCCTGGGACCAATCGGGGGCTGAAGTAACGATTCATAAAGGCTGCTCAGGTTGGCCCAGAACCTGTTAGAAGCTGAAGCCAAAGCTTGGCCTAAGACCTTTGCCCATGACCAATCAAGGGCTCAAGTAATAATTTATAAAGACCAGACTCCTCACAGTTAAAAAAGAAAAGAACATGTCCACTGGAACCCATCAAAACCCACTGTGTTCATGCCCACAAAAAAAGAAAAAAACTTTTTTCTGGGAGACCACTATAGAAAGAACAAAGACATTTCTATGTCAGGCCTTGTTCCCTTATCTAAGTAAGCCAGAAGTGTGTGCAAATTTTTATCTAAATGGGCTTTAGGTTCTCCTACTTGTGCATCCGAGGGCATGAGTCCAGGCGCAACCCCCTGTACTAGTTCCCTTAATAGTGCCTGGAGCTTATTTTTTTTCCAAGCTGCTGTTTATGTTATGTGGGGATAAGGCACTAACCTGCGGGTTGGGGGCTCTCCATAAACCCTTCCCTTGCTATCTACCTAAGGCACACTAGCTAACTTCTCTCAGTGCTAGTAAGGTTAAGTTCCTTAAAACTTTGAAAACATGTTTTAGTTTTACCTTAGTTTGGAAAGCCAAATTTGGTCAAAAGTAAATATAACAACATTCTTCCATATAAATCATTTCAGAATTGAATATTCAGAACGTTAAATTTGATATATGTATTTGACTGTCAAATTTTTTTAAAAGTTGAATAGATAGAAAGTGTAGTGAAGGTGAAACACGAGAGATAAATTATGATAAATAAAGAGATAAATAAATTTTATGATAAATTATTTTGTGGTCATTTAAATTTTCAATTTAGCAGTGTTGACTGTGTTCAAAATGTGAATATTGACATATCAGAGAAAAAATGTTAACAATAAAAAATACAAAACAAAGCCTGATACTGTTAATGGCTTCTGTGAAACCTCAGTTGTTGTCTTAGTTTCAAAAAAATTTAAACAAGAGACAAACAAAAAAGAAGATGCAGCATAGAGTAATTTATTGCGAAGGAGTAGGACTATTTTTAAAGTTAGGTGCAGAATACCCAGTACACCTTGAGAGAGAAGGGATTCAGGGCGGGTTGTTTACAGGAATGAGAAAACGAAGACTGGAATGAGGGACTTTATGGGAGTCTTATGTAATTATTTATAAAGAGGTGAAAAGTAGTGTTATTAGTAAGCATGTTTTGGGTGGCCCTCTTGATACACAGACACAGTAGCTGTACCTGCTTGTTCATATTTCAGATCTCACTAGCATCTTAAATCTCCATTCACAGGTTTGCTTTTACTATTATAACGAGTAAAAGGTCAGTTTGAGGAAAGGTAAAATCAAAATGTTCATGCTCTTTACAGGGGAGTTTCTCTACTGGAGAGAGCTTTCCTTGAATAAGCTGGAATACAATGCAAATGCTGGGGTTTATTGGGTTGGCAATATGCAACCACTGTACAATGGCCATGTTTGCTGCATCCCAAAGACATAGTCACTTTCTTGACTACTCATCCTTCCTCAATAGTACTTGTCTTGATTTATTCCATACTACCAGCTCTGAGACTAAGATTTAGCTGTTATATCAACATTGTCAACAGTGGGAAAATTAAAATTTTTAAATCAATCATATTTGAGCTTGATTTGGGTAATTAGCTGTGTGCCCAGGAAAAAATTCTTTACATCATTGGAGCTTCGATCTTCATTATTAACCAAAAATACTATTTTCCCACAGCTGTTTTAATTCATACACGGTAGCTGTAAGTATTTTTTACTGAAAGTCTTGTCTAAATAATATGTATTTCAGAATAAGAATAAAACCATATATATTTCAAAATATTTTATTATAAGAGAGTGGGTATCTTTTGTCATATGTAATGTATTTATTTTTTCTAAAAATGCCAAAATAAGAATTTGATGATTTGTTCTGAATAACAGGTTAAGGGTTTCTACATCGTGACTTTGCTAATTTTTGCACATGGTTTTGACAACTACTGTTGAATTGAGGTTGAATTTTAAAACCACTGTTGTTTAGCTTGTGTGGTTTTTGGTTCATTTGGGGAACCAAATATATTAGGCATGGACTGTTTGGGTAACTTGGCTTCATTTCTGCTCTCTTTCTATTATTACATAGGGAGCTTTAGAAATGACTAGGATTCAAAGAAGGTTGGTTTGGAAACAAGCAACAGAAAATCCCAGAAAAGACTGAGGGAAATAGCTACTGAATAGTGCCTTTTAGTGAGATTTATACATGAAACAGGGTTTAATGAAATTCATAAAATTATTGCAAGTTGTTAAATTTAGAAACTAACTGCAAACAACATATTAGACACTTGCTTAGTTTGTCTATGGCATGTGTAGCTTGGGGAAGCTGACATTACAGACAAGAGTACTGCTACTGTAACAAGATATGGAACAAATACTAATGTGTTTGTAAATATTCCCTTTCATTCTGGCTCAATACTTTCAGCACAACTATGTATAATTCCAGAGACTCTGTTCCACCAAATCAAAGTCATGGTGTTTTCAGTTTTTATGTTCATTTTTACCCAGCAAGATTCCTAGTAGATATCATTATATTGAAGTACCCCAGGCAATTGCTGATTCTTAGAAATGACCATCCTATCTCATTTTTTTTTTGTTTCACATGTTCTGTTATTGAGTCCCTCTCACTCCATATTTAAGCCTTAATCAGGCTTCAGTTTGGAAGAAACAGAGGAATGGGTTGCCATATATGTTTAGTTGAGAATCAGGATCCTCTTGAGTATAAGGACTTTTACATTTATTACTCATAGTACAAAGCGGTATTTATAAGATGTGGACATGTTCATTCAAATTAAAGATAGTTTTTATTAGTATGCCAGTGTGGCAAAATAACTGTATAAAGTTCACACAATGGTCTGTTTCATACTCTTCCAAAACAAGGATCAATATGTATGCACTGCTGGATCTTAGTTTTTTTCGGGGGGTGGGAGGGGGGTGTAGGCTTATTGTTTATTTACATTTTTAAAGTTGTTTTTTCCTAATTATGATAATGTTAAGCTACAGAAAGCTTACCAAAAGCTCTATTTTACTACATTTTTTAAACCAAAAGTCCAAATACTAAAGCATTGAAAGTGACATTCTCGATTGCCATTTTTCATTTGATGTGTCTACACTTATTACTACTGCCTATCTTTTACCAACTCTTAGAATTGCTAGACATAATTTTTTGACAAAATGGTTAATTAGAAAGATATTATTTATAGTTTTATTTCATAGTTACTAACAAAGTTAGCATTTTTCGTAAGTTTGTGCTTTAAGACTTGCCATCTGTCCTACTTTTAATGTTTTCCATTCATTGTTTATTCATACATATTCTGTAATATATATTTTCTAAATACTAATTTTTTGTACTATGTGTTTTTAAGCTATTTTCCCCCAGTTATGGTTTGCCTTTTCACCATCTTTATTAAAACATGTTTTATGTTTTTGATAATCAAAAATTCTTAAAATTGGTATAGTCTAATTCATAAATATTTTAATGCTTTTTTTTTTTTTTTTAGATAAAGTCTCATTCTATCACCCAGGGCGGAGTGCAATGGCGCAACCTCAGCTCACTGCAATCTTTGCCTCCTGGGTTCAAGTGCTCTTCATGCCTCAGCCTCCCGAATAGCTGGGACAACAGACATGCACAGCACACCCTGCTGATTTTTGTGTTTTTAATTGAGACGGGGTTTTACCATGTTGGTCAGGCTAGTCTGGAACTCCCGACTTGAAGTAATCTGCCTGCCTGGGCCTCAAAGAATGCTAGGATTACAGGTACAAGCCACCACTCCCAGTCCATGCCTAATTTTTATATTGTGCGATGTCTAAGAAGTTTTTTTCCCACAATATAACAATATTATTCTTCATGTTCTCCTAGAAGTTTTGTTTTGTTTTGTTTTGTTTTGCTGTTTTTGAGACAGAGTCTTGCTCTGTCACTCAGGCTGGAATGCAGTGGAGTGATCTCGGCTTATTTCAACCTCTGCCTCCCAGGTTCAAGCGATTCTTCTGCTTCAGCCTCCCAAGGCACCATGCCCGGCGAATTTTTGTATTATTAGTAGAGACAGGGTCTCACCATATTGGCCAGGCTGTTCTCGAACTCCCCACCTCGTGATCTGCCGCCTCGGCTTCCCAAAATGCTAGGATTACAGGCATGAACCACTCTGCCAGGCCTCTCCTAGAAGTTTCAGATCCTCGATATATGTGAACAATTTTTGTGTTAGTTGCTTTGCAAGGATCCAATCTACCTAGGTAGAACCAATAGTTTAGCTATTAGTTTATTGACTAGTTCTGCTTTGCCAGTATAATTGTATAATGATTTCTCATTTTAACCTGTTGGCTGAAACCATGGATGCAATGTTTAATAAAAATCTTGAGCACCAGCATAATTATTATGTATATGACATTAAAAGACAAGTTTTCAGTAGTTTATTATGTACATTTGCTGTACTTTATTTCAAATACCTTTTACATTTAGAAAATAAAATATTATTTTATTTCTAATTACATTACCAAGCTCTTATTCTGTGCCTATTTTATGTAGACCTATAGATTATACAACGTTCAACTTATCCTGTACTCTTGAGATGAACTTATTGATGGTTTTATTCATTTTATACAAAGAAAGAGTCACTTTATTTGTAATTGGTTTAAAAAGTTTTTGTCTTGGCTGGGTGTGGTGGTTCATGCTTGTAATCTCAGCACTGTGGGAGGCCAAGACTGGCGGCTCATGAGGTCAGGAGTTCAAGACCAGCCTGACCAACATCGTAAAACTCCGTCTCTACTAAAAATGCAAAAATTAGCTGGGCATGGTGGCATGTGCCTGTAATCCCAGCTACTCAGGAGGGTGAGGCAGGAGAGTCGCTTGAACCCAGGAGGTGGAGGTTGCAGTGATCCAAGACTGGGCCACTGCACTCCAGCCTGGGCAACAAAGCGAGACAAAGTCTCAAAAAATGTTGTCTTTATGAATGAGATTGTTTATAGTTGTTCTTGTTTTGTCTCTGTCAAGCTTTGATATTAACTCAGGAATTGAGTTGTGCAGTGTTTTTACCTACTCTATTTTTGAGAAAGGTTAAGTACTATCAACCTTATGCTTTTCAGTTTTAAATTTTGAACGCTTGGAATACTTACCAGACATTTTTCTGAGACTGATATTTGTTGAATATGTGTTAATTTCTACTGATGTAGCATCTAGTTTACTGGTTCTGTCTTGTACACATAAGTTCAAATGTGGTTAGTTTTTATTTTAGTTATCATATTATTCATTTTACAACTTATTTTTAGAATCTTTATATAGCTTATTCTTTCTTGCAGATACTTTCATTTGTCTTTTTTAGCTATGGTAAGCATAGTTGTTTTTGATTTTTTTGTGTCCAATAACTCTAATAATGGATGTCTTTGCAGATTTTTTTCTGTTATGTTTTTTCTGGTGTCTTTCACTTTATCTTCTTATTGTGAACTTTGTCATGTTTGATTGCTTGCCAGTCATTGCACATAATGGAAAATTTGCAAGGTTCATCAAGGTCTGGAATAGACGTGACTTTCTTTGGGAGAGTTTGCTTTTGCTTCTTTCTGTTTCCTGGGGATTCTACAATTTGAAGCAATTGTTTGTATCACTTCAGGTAATGTGGTTCATTCAGAATTAATATAATTGATGGAGAAATGCATATAAGACCAATGTGTAGAAACAAGTTTGCAGACATTTTTTCTCTTTTTTAAAATTTGTCTTTATCACCTGTCCTCAACTTGAAGACAGCCTTGTATGCCATTCTTTGGCATTGGGAAGAAAACAACTGTTTGGGCCATACATACTCTTTAGAGTCCCAGGATAATTTTGAGAAGGTTTTTAGAATATATCACAAGCGCTAAACATCTAGAAGTACTTATTACATGTTAGAAAATTTCATTATACTAGTAATTCTTAACACAAATTGTAAGGAATTATGGTGCATTACTAGGTTCTATAAAGAGAATGTTTTTGTTTAGAATTTTTTTTTTTTTTTTTTGAGACGGAGTCTCGCTCTGTCACCCAGGCTGGAGTGCAGTGGCCGGATCTCAGCTCACTGCAAGCACCGCCTCCTGGGTTCACGCCATTCTCCTGCCTCAGCCTCCCGAGTAGCTGGGACTATAGGCGCCCGCCACCTTGCCCGGCTAGTTTTTTTGTATTTTTTAGTAGAGACGGGGTTTCACCGTGTTAGCCAGGATGGTCTCGATCTCCTGACCTCGTGATCTGCCCGTCTCGGCCTCCCAAAGTGCTGGGATTACAGGCGTGAGCCACCGCGCCCGGCCTATAATATTTTTTGATATATTACATTTTATGAACTGTGAATACATTTTTAATATGTATAAGGCAAAGAATGAGATGTTTGGATTCAAAGATGCATAAGATCATACACTGAAGAAATTTTCTGTATAGTTGGGGAGAAAAAAGTGAAAAAGCCAACGCAACCCATGGATTGCAAGATTCTGCCTCCTGCCCTCACCTTACCTGGCTGTGCCTGGCTGCCAGACACCAAGATTTGTTTTTAATCATTGAAGAAAAAGCCTCCCAAAGTGATGAGATTACAGGCGTGAGTCACCATGCCCAGCAATTTTTTTCTATTTTTAGTTGAGATGAGGTCTCATTATGTTGCCCAGTCTTGTCTTAAACTCCTGAACTCAAACAATCTTCTCCCCTTGGCCTCCCAAAATGTTGCTATTACAGGCATGAGTCAGCACACTTGACCCAATAAGTCTTATAAAAATATGACAGAGAGCACTTTGGGAGTCTGAAGCAGGAGGATTGCTTGAGCCAAAGAGACTGAGATCAGCCTAGAAAATATAGCAAGACCTTATCTCTGCAAAAACAACAAAACAATCAAAATAGAGAAGGCTTCTTGTATGTGACCTTCTAGACCTTCATCCAGTGCCTTTTCTGCAGGTAAACACTGTATAAGTTCATTTTATCTTTACACAAATGTGCATGTGTATATGTGATTCTATGGACCTGTAGAAATAGTATTGCATGTGTGCTTCCTGGATGACACCGTGTGTTCAATAGTTAGAAGAACAGGCTCAGAAGACCTGTGTAACCTTGGGCAAGTTTCTCAACTTCTCTGACTCGTTTGTTACTGAGGGATAACAACATGTGAGTAAAATTAGTGCTGTTCTTTGAATGTAATAATAAAGTAGATAAACTATTTCAAGGGGAATAAAAATTTTACAAAAGACAAAAGAGGATATTTAGAGATACATTCAAGATTCAAAAACATAATATATTTTATAAATGTCTTGACATCAAATTTGAAAAGTTAGATGAAATTATCTATTTTCCAGAAAAGTATGTGACAAAAATTGATTGTGGAAGAAATATAAGAGATACATAGAAAAATCAAAAATTATGTTTTTAATTTTACACACATAAAAACACATATATTATAAAATAACACCTTTATAAATGTTTACAAAATGCATATACCATGAACCCAGCACCCAGTGATGGACGAGTCTGAACAACACAATTTCAACCGAGGACTGCATCCATGTGCCATATGCAGGACCTCGCCAGTGGTCTCTGTTCATGTGTGAGAGGGATAATCCTCACTGTTGGTTGGGTATACCTGTAAGAATCACAATTTTAACTTTGTGCTGGGGTCTGTTATGACACTCTGTGTACCACCCAAGGAGTCATACAATATGCGTGAGTTTTGTAATCCTCTGTGACCTTCATACAAGTAGAAAGCCCAGAACCTTGCCCATTGCTTTAAGGCTACCTATGAGAGTCAACAGATCTCCTATGGCTAGATCCGGGTATGCAAGTCATCACCGTGCCTCTGAGCTGAGTCTGGAAATTAGTCACTGTTCAACCTGTTCTCAGATCTACATGTGACAATCAGAATTTTAACTGTGGACTGCACCTGCATGTGAGGTTCAGGACCTCACCAGTGTGCTGCTTTCTTGTTTGGAAGTGATGATCCTAATTGTTGGCTTGGTATGCCTATGAAAGTCACAGTCTCACTCTATGCTGGGCCCTTATTATACTGTCTGTATTACTCAAAGTATTTATAGAATATGCTTACATTTTATCAACTTCCATTATCCTTCTAAATGTAGGAGACTGAAGACTTTACACACTACTCAAAGTCTAGCTAACAGAGTCAAAATCACGCCTAGTGGCTGGTTTTCTATATGAGCATGGTCATGATGCCTGTGAGCTGGGAAAAAAACATAGGCTGAAATTTTACCTGTGAGAAGGGGACAGGCAAGATAATCAGATCACCTGAATGCTGGACCAAAAAGATGTCAATATCCACTCTCTGGGCAGGGCCATGGCAGTAAAGTCACATAACCTGGGAACTGGGCCTAACAGTATGTCACAATGCCTCCTGTGGGCAGGGTTCAGGCAGAATAGTTACATTACCTGTGTGCAGGGCACAGTATCGTGACAGTAATATGTCACAATCCACCTTGTGTACAGGGCCCAAGCAGAAAAGGAGAGTCATAATACTTAGTTGATGGGCCCACTGATATGTCACAATGCCTCATATTGGAAGGGCCAAGGCAGGAGCGTCATATCATATGAGTGCACGGCTCAGTGATATGTCACAACCCACACTGAGGCAGGGCCCAGGTAGAAAAGTAGAGACATATGACTTAAGTGATGGGTCTACTTATATGCCATAACTCTCTGTGTTGGCAGGCCCAGGCAAAAGAAAAGAATCATTTAACCTAGGTGATGGGCCCAGTGATATATCACAATCTCCCCTGAGGACCTATGCAGGAGAGTAAAATAACTTACATGGTGGGCTCAGGTATATGTCACAATTCCATTTGTGGGCTTTTCCCTGGCAGGAGGGTCAAATAATTCAAGCGCTGGACAAAGGTATATGTCACAATCACACCAGCAAAAAATGTCCAGAAAGAAAATTTAAACTTTCACACATTTTCTGGCTTCAGGTATGAAAGTCAAGACCTCCTGTGAGTTGGATCTAAGTACATGAGTCACAGTCATAATAATGGGCCATATCCCTGCATGACAGCCACAATTCTAAACCCAAATTTCTCAGTGTATGAGTCACAGCCTCACAGCATGCTGAATCCTGGTCTTTGAGTCACTACCTTACCTGTAGACCAGATGTATTCATGAGTCACAATTCCAACTTTCGACTACCTGCACATGTGAGGTTCACAGCCTCAGCAGTGGATGGTTTCCATGTGGGAGGGTGACAATGTTTACTGTTGGCTGAGTGTGCATAGGAAAGTCACAATTTCACCTGTGTCGCGCGTTCTGTTATGATACTCTCTGTACCAACCAAGGGCTTTATATGGTATGAGTAATAGTCACAATCTGCTTTGAGATCTTCATGCTGGTGTGAACCAATGATCATACCCATTGTTCTATTGCCAGGTATGTGTCAACATCTCTCTTATTGGTCAGGTATATTTATGACAGTCATCACAGTGCTTGTAAGCTGCCTCCATATCAAAAAGAAGTCACCATTTCAACTGTCCCAGCACACAAACGAAAGTCACAAATCCAATTGTGGACTATGCTTGTGAGATTTAAGCCCTCACCAGTGGGCTCTGTCCATGTGTGAGGGTGACAATCCTATTGTCAGCTGGGTTTGCCTATGAGAGTAATAATTTCATGTGGATACTGGATCCTGTAACTAACTCTAAATGCCACACAAGGGCTTTAGAGAATATGCTTGAGTGTCATAATCTTATGTGACATTTCTTCACCCTGAACCTCATGCTTCTTCACCCAGAACTTACCCATTGCCCTAAGCCTAGAAAACAGAAGCCAAATCTCCCCTAGTGACTGGGTCCATGTATGAGGGCTATCATTACACACACCTCTAAACTCGGCCTAGATATATGCCACAATACCTTCTGTGAACAGAAATCGGAGAGTCACATCACTTTGGTGCTTGGCCAAAGATATGTCACAATTCTACTCATAAACAGGACCCAGGAAGAAGATGTATCACAAATGGCTACTGTAGGCAGGAGTCACATCACCCGGGTGGTTGACCCAGTTATATGGCAGAACACATTAGGACTCTCATTTCCTAATGAGAGTCACATCACCCACATGCTGGGCCTAGTTTTTATGTCACAATCCTCCTGTAGGCAGGGTCAAAGCAGAGCACAAAAAACATATCACTGAAATGATGGACCCCGTGATATGTCACAATTCCCACTAAGGGGAAGGCCCAGAGGAAAAAAAGAGTCAAATCACATAGGTGATGGGTTCAGGTATGTCATAATGCCTTTTGTGGGAACAGCCTAGGCAGGATTGGAGAGGCACATAACCTACACATATGGCCCGAGATACGTCACAATCCCCCCTGAGCACAGAGCCCAGGCAGGAGCATCACATACTCTAGGTACTTGGCCAAGATAGATGTCAAAATCTCAACTATAGAATGGGCTTCTGCAGGAGAGCGAAACTCATCAGTTCTCTGGCAAAGATATATGTAACAATCACCCCACGGGAAGGTCCACACATAAGATTGACAATCTCGCACTTGTCCCAGCTTCAGGTATGAGAGTCAAGTACTCCTGTGAGTTGTGTTCAACAATGTGAATCGCATTTTTAACCATGGACTAGATCAGTGCCTAAGAAAGCCAACCTCAACTCTGGACAGTGTTTCAGTGGGGCAGTCACTGCCTCATAGGTGTGATACATTTTGGTCTGAGGATAAATCCCAACTGTATCCTACCTGTCACCATCCTACCTGTGAATCTGATCCACCTATGAGAATCACAATTCCAACTTCCGAATACCCCTGAATGTGAGATTCAGAGCCTCAACAGTGGGCTGTGTCTATGTGAGAGGGTGACAATTCTTACTCTTGGCTGCGTGTGCATACAAGGCTCTCAATCCCACTTGTGCTGAGCCCTATTATGACACAATCCATACCACCCCAGGGCTTTATGCAGTATGCGTAAGAATTGAAATTTCCTGTAAGACCTTAGTGCTGATAGAAGCCCACGATCTTCCCCATTGTCCTAAGCCTGAGAGTCAACATTTCTCCTGTTGGCTGGGTCCAGGTATGAGAGTCATCCCTGTGATTGCACAAATTACCTTTGTGCTGGTCCAAAAATATATCACAATCCCCCTCAATTGGCATGACCTAGAGAGAATGGAAGAGTCAGAGCATCTAAATTACGGCCACAGAGATATATCACAATACCTCCCGTGGGCAGGGCCTAGGATAGAGGGTCACATCACCTGCAGTCTGGACTCAGTAAAATGATTCAATTTCCCCTGTGGCCAGGGCCCAGGCAGAAGAGGAGGATCATATCACCTAAGTGCTAAGACCTGTGGTATGTCACAGTCCATTTTGGGGAGACAGAATGCAGGCAAAAGAGGAGAGTTACATCACCTAGGTAATGAGTTCAGAGGTATGTCACAATACCTACAGTGGGGAGGGCCCAGGCCATACGGTTACGTCACTGAGGTGCTGGACTCAATGGTATCTCACAATGGCTCTGGGGCCAGGGCCCTGGCAGAAAATAAGAGTCACATGATCTAAGTGCTGGGCCCAGTGACATTTTACAACACCCTCTGTGGGTAGGGCTCAAGCATGAGAGTCATATCACTTAGGTGTTTGACCCAGGTATCTGTCACAATCCCCTCTGAAGGCTGGGCCCAGGCAGGGAAGTAAAAGTACTCAGGTGCTTGGCTAAAGTATATGTCACAACAACACTTGTGGGAAGGTCCAGGGCTAAGATGCACAATTCCACACATGTCCCAGTTTCAGGTAAAAGAGTCAACACCTCCTGTGAGTTGTATGCAAGTACATGAGTCACAATCTCAATGATGGACTGAATCCATGCATGAGAGTCCCAATCCCACCTGCAGACTGTGTCCTGGTGTCAGAGTCAAAGCCTCACTGGTGTGATGAACCCTGATCCTAGAGTGATCATCTACCTGTGGACAAAATCCACAAGTAAGAATCACAATTCCACTTTTCAACTGCCTCCAGATGTAAAATTCAGAAGTTCATCAGTGGTCTGTATTCATGTGGGAGGGTGACACTTTTTACTGTGGGCTGGAAGTGCATAGAAGAATCACAATTTCAGTTGTGTTCTGGGTCCTCTTATGACACTCTCTTTACTTCCATAGGGCTTTACATTGTTTGGGTGAGAGTCACAATCCCCTCTGAGACACTAGTGCTATATAAACTCACAATCTTACCTCTTTTCCTAAGTCCAGGTATGAGAGTCAACACATCTCATATTGGCTGGGTCCAAGTATGAAAATCATGACTGTGCCTCTTAGTTGGGTTTACATATGAGTCACCCTCTTACCTGTGGCTGGATCCACACATGACATTAAAAATTCAAACTGTGGACTCATCTGAGAGTGAGATTCAAGGCTTCACCAGTGGGTTCTGTCTATGTGTGTGGATCACAATTCTTATTCTTGGCTGGGCATGCATTTGAGAGTCACAGTCTCTACTTTGTGCTGAGTTATGTAATGACACTGTCTGTACTACCTGAGGGCATTATACAATATGAGTGAGTTTCATAATTTTCTGTGACCACACAAGTGAGAAACCCAAAACCTTGCCTCTTGCCATAAGCCTAAGAGTCAGCACATTTTCTATTGGCTGGGTTCATTGTGCAAGTGAGTTGGGTTCAGAAATTTGTCACCATCCACCTGTGGCTGAATCCACATATGACAGTACAATTTCAATGGTGGAATAGGTTCATATGTGGATGAAGGACCTCAGCAATGTGCTCAGTCTATGTGTGAGGGTGGCAATTCAAACTGTTGGCTAGGTGTGTATAGGAGAGTTACAATCTCACCTGTGGACTGGGCCCTGTAATGACGCTTTGTATTCCCCAAGAGCTTTATACCATATGTGTAAGTGTCATGATCTTCTGTTACTTTCTTACAAGTAAAAGACCCAGACCCCTAAGCCTAGCTACCAGACTCAACATCTCTCTTATTGGCTTGGTCCAGGTATGAGAGTCATCACCATTCCTGTGAGCTGAATCCAGAAATGAGTCACCATCCCACTTCTGACAAGAAATATGTATGACAGTCACAATTCCAGCTGTTGATGCGTTCTTATATAAGATTCAGGACCTCAACAGTGATCTTTGTCCATGTGTTATAGTGACAATAGTAACTGTTGTCTGGGATTGCATACAAGAATAAAAATCTCATCTGTGTCCTGGACCACATTATAGTTCACAATGTTACCTCTGGGAAAGGCTAAGAAATGAGAGTAACATCACCTGAATTCTTTACCTGGAATATGTCTCAATCTCCCTGTGGGCAAGGCCCAGGCTGGAGAATCAAATCACTTGTATGCAGGGCCTAGTGACATATTATAATATTTTCTCTAGGCACAGCTCAGGCAGGAGAGTCACAACATTTGGGTGCTGGGCTCAGAGATATGCCACAATCCCTATTTTGGGTATGTCTCCTGCAACACAGAAGAGGCACATTATGTAGAAAATTGGTTCAAAGATTTGTCACTATGTCCCCTTTAGGTGGTGCACAGGCAAGTGAGGAGAGTCACATCACCCAGATAATGGGCCTAGCAATATTTCACAATGCTCCCTGATGGACGGGCAAAGACAAGAAAGTCACATAACCTAGGTGAGAAAACCTGACATATGTCACAATGCATGCTATGAGTAGGGATCATGGAAAAGGGGAGAATCACATAACCTGGGAGTTGCACCAAGATATATGTCATAATCACCCCAGTGGGCAGGGCCTAGGCATGAGATGAGAGTTACATCACGTAAATGCTGGGCCTAGCGATATGTCACAATCTCCACTGTGTACAGGTCCCAGAATAAAGAGTCATACCATCTACATGTTGGGACCAAAGATATGTATCAATGACACTTGTGGGCAGGGACCAGGCAGGAGAGCCATAGCACCTGGGTGCTGGGCCCAGTGATATGTCACAATGTCTTTCATAGGTAAAGCTCAGGTAACAGAGAAGACTTACATAAAATAGTTGATGGGCCCAGAGATATTTCACAATGCCCCACTGTGAACAGGGTCCAGGCAAGAGACTCATATCAACTTTGTGCTGGGCCACTATCTTTTGTGTGAGCAAATCATAGGAAAAAGGGGAGCATTGGCTGGTCACGGTGGCTCATGCTCGTAATCCCAGCACTTTGGGAGGCTGAAGCGGGTGGATCACCTGAGATCAGGAGTGCGAAGCAAGCCTGACCAACAAGGTGAAACCTCATCTGTACTAAAAATACAAAATACCAAGTGTGGTGGCAGGCACCTGTAGTCCCAACTGCTCAGCAAGCTGAGACAGAAGAATTGCTTGAACCCAGGAGGTGGAGGTTGCAGTGAGCCAAGATCGTGCCACTGCACTCTAGCCTGGGTGACAGAGCGAGACTCCATCTCAAAAAAAAAAAAAAAAAAAAAAAAAAAAAAAAAAGAGAAGTATCACATCAGCTGAGTGCTGAGCCCAGATATGTCACAATCCCCCTGTGAGCAGAATCCATGCAGAAGAAGAGAGTCAACATACATGGGTGACGGGCACAGAGATATTTCATAATGTCCCCTGTAGGAACGGCACAGGCAGAAGTGTAACATCACTTGAGTGTTGGACAGTGCAATATGTCAAAATAACCAATGTGGTCAGGGCACAGGCAGAAATCACATAACCTGGGTGCAGGGCCTGACAGTGTATCACAATGCCCTCTATGGGCAGAGCCAAGGCAGGAGAATAGGTCACATCTGCTAAGCGCTTGGTCAAGTGATGTGTCATAATCCCTACTGGGAGCTGGACCAAGGTTGGGAAGTCAAGTCACTCAGATTCTGGGCACACATCAGAATCACACCTACCGGAAAGTCCTGAAATGAAATTAACAATCCCATACATGTCCCAGTTTCAGGTATTGTAAGAGTCAACACCTTCTGTAGGTTTGGTTTAAGTACCTGGTTAAGTCACAATATCAACAATGGACAGGATTTGTACAAAAAAGACCCAATCCCTCCTGAAGATTCCTCCTGAAGACTGTGTCCCCTTATTGAAGCCACAGCCTCACAGCTCTGGGGAATCTTGGTCTGAGAGTAACCAACCCACCTATGGATCAGATCCACATGTAAGAGTTAATTCTTCAACTTTCCATTGCCTCTGAGTGGGAGATTCAGAGCCTCAACAGTGGACTGTGCTCATGTGGAAGGATGATAATCTTTACTATTGGCCACCTGTGCATAAGAGTGTCACAATATTACCTGTGTGCTGGGCCCTGTGAGGACAGTCTCTCTGCCATTCAAGGGCTTTATATGCTATGCATGAGAGTCAGAATTTGCTCTGAGACCTCCATGCTGGTATGAACCCTTGATTGTACCCGCGGCCCTAAAGCCCACGTATGAGAGTCAACATCTCTTTAATTGACTTTGTCCAGAGAGGAGATTCCTCAACTGCCTATGAGATGGTTTTAGAAATGAGTCACCATTTCAATTGTGGTCGGATATGTACATATGACAGTCACAATTCCAACTGTAAACTGCATCCATGTATGAAGTTCAAGACCTCATCAGTACACCGTGTCCTTTCGTGAATGCAATAATCCTAATAATTGGGGTGGTGTGTTCACAAGAAAAACAGTCTCACCTGTGTGCTGGGCCCTGTGATGACACTCTCTGTATCACCTGAGGGCTTTATACAGTATGTGAGGGAGTGGAAATTCTCTATGACCTTCCTACAAAAAGGAGACCCAGGATCTTACCCATTTCTCTAAGCTTAGTTATAAGAGACAGTATCTCTCCTGGTGACTGGTATGAGAGTCACTATTGCACCTGTAAGCCAGGCCAAGATGTATGTTACAATCCCATTTGTCAGTAGACAGTGAGCAGGATGGTCACATCACCTGAGTGCTGGGAAAGGGTTATGTCACAATCATTTTTGAGGCCAGGAACCAGTGATAAAAGAAACATCAAGGCCGGGCGCGGTGGCTCAAGCCTGTAATCCCAGTACTTTGGGAGGCCGAGGCGGGTGGATCACGAAGTCAGGAGATCGAGACCATCCTGGCTAACATGGTGAAACCCCGTCTCTACTAAAAATACAAAAAACTAGCCGGGCGTGGTGGCGGGCGCCTGTAGTCCCAGCTACTCGGAGGCTGAGGCAGGAGAATGGCGTAAACCCGGGAGGCGGAGCTTGCAGTGAGCCGAGATCGCGCCACTGCACTCCAGCCTGGGTGACACAGCGAGACTCCGTCTCAAAAAAAAAAAAAAAAAAAAAAAAAAGAAACATCACCTTAGTGCTAGGCCAAGGGATATGTTCCACTGTTTTCTGTGGGCAAGCTGCAGGCAAAAGAAACTCATCACCTTCTTGCTGGGCCCAGTGATACGTCACAATTTTCCCTGTGGGCAAAGTGGAGGGTAAAAACGAGGGTCATATATCTTAGGTCATGAATACAGAGATACATCATAAGGCCTCCTGTGGGCAGGCCACAGGTAGAAATCACCAATTTCCTAGGTGTTGGAGCCCACAATATATCAAAATACACAATGTATGCAGGGCCCAGGCAGGAGAGAAGAGTCACACAACTTAGGTACTGAGCCTAGCAATACATCCCAGTTTCTTTTTGGACAGAACCCAAAAGATGGAAGAATTTTATTACCCAGCTGTTGGGTCTAGCTGTATGTCAAAATATTCCCTGAAGGGAGAGATCAGGGAGGAGTGTAACCTCACCTACGTGAGAAGCTCAGAGATGTTGCCAATTCTGTGTGAGGTAAAGGAATAAGAGAAGAGTCAGGTATCCTAGCAACTAGGCTAGATTATATGTTACAATTACCCGAGTGGGCAGGACTCTCATGAGAAGACAGTCACATCATGTAGCTGATGAACTAAACAATGCATCACAATTCCCACTGTGTACTGGTCCCAGAAAGAAGAGGAGAGTCCCATCATCTAGGTGATGGGCCCAGAAATATGCCATATGCATCCTATGGGCAAGTAACAGGCAGATGTATCTCAGCATGTCTGTGGTAGGCCCGGTAGTAAGTTACTCTCCCTTCTATGGGCATGACCCAGGCAGAAGAAGTCACATCACCTAGGTGCTGGGCCCAGAGATATAGCATAGTATCTTTTGTGGGAAAAGACCAGGTAAAAGAAGAGACTCACATCAAACAGTTGATGGGTCTAGAGATACATTACAATCTGTCTGTGGGCAGGGTCTGGGCAGGAGACTCAGTCACTGTGGTCCTGGGCACAGCACTATGTAAAAATGCTTTATTTTGGAAGAGTCAAGACAGAAGAATATCACCTGTCTGTTAGCCCAGGGACATGCCACAATATCCCCTTGGTTTCAAACCAAACCTTGAAAGAAGAGTAGAGTAATGTCAGCTAGGTGCTGGTCCCAATTATTTGTCAAAATTCTTCTTTTGAGCAGAAATTGGTAGAAGATGATTATCAAAACACAAAGTTGATTGGTGCATAGATATGTCATAAAAACCTTGTAGGCAGGGCCAGGCAAGAGAGTTGCATCACCTGGGTATTGGACTCAGCAACATGGCAAAATGGCCCATATGGGCAGGGCACAGGCAGGGGAGTCACATAACCTGAATGTGGTGCCAGTGATATGTGACAATGCCCCCTGTGGGCAACATGAAGACAGAAGAGACTCATGTTACCTGGGTGCAAGGCCAAGCAATATGTCACATGCTACCTTTTTGCAATGCTAAGGCAGGAGCATGAAGCTACATCACCTAATTGCTGGTTTCAGTGAAATTTTATAATTTCAGCTGTGGGCTGGGCCCAGGGAGTAGAGTTAAATCACTGAGGTGATGGGCAGAATCTATGTCACAATCACACCTACAGGAATGTCCAGGTATGAGATTAACAATCCCATATATGTGTAGGTTCTAGGTGTAAGATTCAATAGCTCATGTAGGTTGGGCCTAAGTAAAGGAGTCACAATCTAGATGGTCGAATAATCTGTCCATTAGACCCTTAATTCCTCGTGTGGACTGTATCTCCTTAGTGAAGTCACAGCCTCAGAGGTGTGTTGAATCTGAGAGTCACCAACCCACCTGCGAATGGGATCCAGGTATGATAGTCAATTTTCTAATTTTGACTACCTCCAAGTCTGAGATTCAGAAGCTCAATCATTGGCTGTTTTCATGAGACAGAATGACAGTCTTTACTGTTGACTGGGTGTGCATAGGAGTCTCACAATGTCACCTGTGTGCTAGGCTCTGTTGGAACACTTTCTGCACCGCCTAAGGGCTTTATAGAGTGTGCATAAAAGTCACAGTCTGCTCTGAGGCCTTTCTGCTTGTATGTACACCATGATTCTATCTGTGACCCTAAGTTCAGGTGTGAGCATAGTTGGCAGCGTCAGATTAGAGAGTCCTCACTCTCTAGTCGGCAGGGTCTAGATTGGAGAGTCTTCACCTGTCTATGCACTGCATTTATTAATGAGTCACCACCTCAATTGTGGCCAAATGTTAATATATGACAGTAACAATTCCAACTTTGAACTGTGTCCACCTGTGAGATTCAGGAGCTCACTAGTTGTCTTTTGCCATGTGTGGGGGTGACAATCCTAAGAGTTGGCAGTTTCTGCATCTTAGAAACAATCTCACCTGTGTGCTAAACCCTGTGAAGACACTCTTTGTGCCACCCAAAAGGTTTACGAAACACACCAAAGATTGGTAAGACTTTTTTTTTTTTTTTTTTGAGAAGGAGCCTCATCTCACGCTGTCACCCAGTCTGGAGGGCAATGGCATGGCCTTGGCTCACTGCAACCTCTGCCTCCTGGGTTCAAGTGATTCTCCCACCTCAGCCTCTTGAGTAGCTGGGACTACAGGTACATGCCACCACACCCAGCTAATTTTTGTATTTTCGGTAGAGACTGAGTTTCACTATGTTGGCCAGACTGGTCTCCAACTCCTAACCTCGTGATCCACCCACCTTGGCCTCCCAAAGTGCTGGGAATACAGGCATGAGCCACTGTGCCCAGTCAGATTGGTAATTCTTTATGACATTCATACCAAGAGGGGGCCCAGGATCTTACTTGTTTCCCTAGGCTACAATACAAAAGACACTATCTCCCCTATTGGCTGATTCCAGGTATGGGAATCATCATAGCACCTATGAGTTGGGCCAGGATATTTGTCACAATTCCATCTATAAATAGAAAACGAGCAGAAGAGTCACATCACCTGGGTGCTGTATGAGGGATGTCATAATATTTCCTGGAAGCAGGGCACAGGCAGAAGAGTCACATAACCTGGTGGCTGAGCCCAGTGATATTTCACAATGCTCACTGTGGGAAAAGACCTGCCAGAAAAGACACATCACCCGGTTACTGGGTGCAGCGATATGTCACAATCTTCTCTATGTGCAGGCTGCAGGCAGAAAAAGAGTCACATCACTTTGGTGATACATGCAAACATATGTCACAAGGCCGCCTATGGGCAGGGCTTATTCAGTAACCTCTGATCCAATCCTATAGGTGTTGGGTCCAGTGACATGTCACAACACCAAAGATATGCATGGCTCAGCAAAACAAAAGATTTACATCATCTAGGTGCTAGATCCAGTGATATGTCACAATCCTCTTCTTTGGCATGGCTCAGAAAGAAGTAGAGAGTCACGTCACCTAGGTGTAGTAGAGAGTCACATCACCAAGCCATATGTCACAATACACAGTAAATGCAGGGCTCATGAAAATAGGAGAGTCAAATCTCTGAGGTGCTGGAAACAGTGATACATCACAATTTCTCCTTTGTCAGAGCCACATCACCTAGGTGCTTGGTCCAGTAATATGTCACAATTCCCTTGAGAGGTGAGCCCAGGCAAGAGAGTCACATCATTTAGGTGAGAACCCCACAGATGGGTCACTATTTTCTCTGTGAATAGGGCTCAGGGAGAAAAGGATAGTCACATCATTTAAATGACAGGCCCAGAGGTAGATTACAATGGCTCCTGGGTACAAAAACCAGGCAGAAGAATTATATCACATGTGTGCTGGCCCCAGTGATAAGTCACTTCCCCTTGTGTGGGCATGGCTTCAGCAGGAGAGAAGAGTCACATCACCAAGATTCTGGTTCCAGAGATATGTCATAATCTCTCCAATTGACAAAGCATGGGTAGGAGAGGAGGGTCAAATGAAGCAGTTGATGGACCCAGAGATATGTCACAATGCCCCCCATAGGCAGAGTACAAGCAGGTACCTCCCAATTCTTTAGGTGTTGTGATCAGGGACATGTCACAATACTTAAAAAATGCAGAACCCAGGCAATAAAACAGAGTCACATCACCTAGGTGCTAGGTTCAGTGATATGTCACAATCCCTAATTCAAGACGGCTCAGGGAAATAAAAAGAGTCACATAACTAAGGTGATAAATGTAAAGATATGTCATAATACTCCTGTGGGCAGAGTCCATTTAGCAGAGTCACATTACCTTGATGTTGGACCCAGCCATATATCACAATACACAGCATACCCAGGGCTCAAGCAGGGAAGAAAAATCACATCATCTAGTTGCTGCATTTGATGATATGTCACAATCACTTGTTTTTGCAGAGCCCAGACAGAAAAGAAGAGTCACATCTCCTAGTTGATGGATGCAGAGATAAGGCAAAAGGCTCCTTGTGGGCAGGACCCAGGCAGAAGGCTCTCACGCCCTAGGTGTTTGTCTCAGACATATGTCACACTACCCAATATAAGAAGGGCTCAGGCAAACAAGGAGTTTAATGATATGTTACAATCCCCACTCTTGGCAGGGACAGGACGCACACACACACAAACAAAGGCACATCACCTAGGTGATTAAAAAAACAAACAAAAAGATATGTCATAATACCCCCTGTAGGCAGGGCCCATGCAGAAGAGTCTCATCACCTAGGTTTTAGACCCAGTTATTTGTCACAATACACAATTTATGCAAGACTCACACAAAAGAGGAAAGTCACATAATGTAGGTGCTGGGTTCAGTGATACATTATAATCCCTCCTTGGGTAGAGTCCAAGCAGTAGAAAAGAGTTACATTACCTGGGTACTTGGACCAGGAATTTGTCACAATACCTCCCGAGGAAAGAGTCCAGGAAGGGGAGTCACATCACCTAATTGAGGGGCTCAAAGATATATTTCCCAGAGCTCCTTGTGGGTAGAGCTGAGGATAATCAAAAGAGTCACACAACCTAGGGGCTGGGCTCAGCTATATGTCACAACTTCCCTAGGTGCAAGTCTCTGGTATGAGGAAGAGTCACATCACGTAGGTGCTGGGCCAAGCAATATGTTACAATCCCCACTGTAGGAAGGTCTCAGGAAAATAGAAGAGTCACATTATCTGGTTGATCAGCACAGGAACATATCACAATTACCCTAGACTGAAGTGTTACATCCCCTGTGTGTGAAGTCCAGTGATAAGCCACTCTTCCTTTTGTGCACAGGGTTTAAGCAAAAGATGAAAGTCACATCACCTAGCCGCTGGGCTTACAGAATTGTCTCAAGCCCTCCTACGGTCAAAGCCTATTTAAGAGACAAGAATTATATTAGCTGCTCTGCCTATGGAGCAGCCATTTTTTTGTTTGTTTGTTTCTTTACTTCTCTAATAAACTTGCTTTTGTTTTACTGCATGGACTCACCCTGACTTCTTGGGGTCTGGGTCAAAAGCCCTTTTCAGTAACAGCTTTCTGGCAAACTATAAAGGGACCATACTGAGGAGAAAACTTAACTGAAGGAAATAAACTGCAGCACTAATTAGCCAACTTTGGGTAAGTAGTGGGGTACACTTTACCAGGGTAAAAAATGGGATTGGGTTACAGGCCCAACATGGAAGAGTTACAGTCTCTCCTAAGACATACTGGGTTAAAGATCTCTCTTAATAAAAAGTTTGAGGCCTAAGTTAGGAAGCTTCGAGTCCTTTCTAAGATTTAGGGTGTTGGCTGGGCATAGTGGTTCACATCTGTAATCCCAGCACTTTGGGAAGCCGAGGCAGGCAGATCACCTGAGGTCAGGAGTTCGAGACCCACCTGAACAACATGTAGAAACCCATCTCTACTAAAAATACAAAAACTAGCTAGGCGTGGTGACACATACCTGTAATCCTAGCTACTCGGGAGGCTGAGGTGGGAGAATCACTTGAACATGGGAAGCGGAGATCACTTAAATGCAGTTAACCAAGGTCGTGCCATTGCACTCCAGTCTGGGCAACAACAGGGAAACTCTGGCTCAAAAAAAAAAAAAAAAAAAAAAAAAAATTTAGGCGGTTAGAGGCCCCTCTCAGTAATGTCACTCTTGGTTAAAAATAGATGAAGCAGGCCAGGCGCTGTGGCTCATGCCTGTAATCCCAGTTACTCAGGAGGCTGAGGCAGGAGAATGTCTTGAACCCGGGAGGCAGAGGTTGCAGTGAGCCAAGCTCGTGCCACTACACTCTGTAGATTAATTTTCCCTGTGCTCTTTGCTGACAGTTGTGCGTGACAGGCTTAGGCACGTACAGGATCATGAGACATGGGGAGCTTCTACTCTCAAAAGGGGAAACTTGAGAGCTAGTGAAATTGCTGGAAATTTCCTGAGAAATTTGCGACTGAGAAGTCGCCGCCTGAATTTCTCAGTGTCGCTGCAATGGGTGGGTCTTTCACTGGCACCCCTGAGAGCCTCCCTTTCCCCAACCTGCCTCAGGCAATGCTTTTCTTTCCTTCTATCCTCTTTCTTTCTTATCTTTTCGGTTATTCAGGGCAACTGTCCTTTGTTTTTTTGTTTGTTTTGAAATGGAGTTTCCCTGTTATTCCCCAGGCTGAAGTGCAATGGGGCAATCTTAGCTCACCACAACCTCCGCCTACCGGGTTCAAGCGATTCTCCTGACTTAGCCTCCCAAGTAACTGGGACTACAGGAATTTGCCACCACGCCCGGCTAATTTTTTTTTTTTTTTTTTTTTTTTTTTTTTTTTTTTTTGAGGTGGAGTTTCACTCTTGTTGCCCAGGCTGCAGTGCAATGGCACGATCTCGGCTCACCGCAACCTCCGCCTCCCAGGTTCAAGCAATTCTCCTGCTTCAGCCTCCCTAGTAGCTGGGATTATAGGCATGTGCCACCAGGCCCAGCTAATTTTGTATTTTTAGTAGAGACGGGGTTTCTCCATGTTGGTCAGGCTGGTCTGGAACTCCCGACCTCAAGTGATCCACCCGCCTCGGCCTCCCAAAGTACTGGGATTACAGGCATGAGCCACTGCGCCCGGCGTAATTTTTGTATTTTTTAGTAAAGACAGGGTTTCACCATGTTAGCCAGGCTGGTCTCGAACTCCTGACCTCAAGTGATCTGCCCATCTTGGCCTCCCAAAGTGCTGGGATTACAGGCGTGAGCCATCGCACCCGGTCATGTGTGATATTTGTATATGAAAGAGTTCTGATTAATTGACTTAAGAATAATAAATGCTTGGCCCGGCGCGGTGGCTCACGCCTGTAATCCCAGCGCTTTGGGAGGCCGAGACGGGTGGATCACAAGGTCAGGAGATCGAGACCACGGTGAAACCCCGTCTCTACTAAAAATACAAAAAATTAGCCAGGCGCGGTTGTGGGCGCCTGTAGTCCCAGCTACTCGGGAGGCTGAGGCAGGAGAATGGCGTGAACCCGGGAGGCGGAGCTTGCAGTGAGCCGAGATCGCGCCACTGCACTCCAGCCTGGGCGACAGAGCGAGACTCCGTCTCAAAAAAAAAAAAAAAAAAAAAAAAAAAAGAATAATAAATGCTTAAGTCTAACTTTTTTTCAGAAAAGGAACAAACGTAATGCCTTTTAGTTCATGTGACATAAGTAATCTTTGGGAAATAAAAGCAGTTTTACATGCAAGGTGTGTAAGAAAAGTAGAATGTGGCCTGGCACGGTGGCTCAAGCCTGTAATCCCAGCACTTTGGGAGGCCGAGACGGGCGAATCACGAGGTCAGGAGATTGAGACCATCCTGGCTAACACGGTGAAACCCCGTCACTACTAAAAATACAAGAAAATTAGCCGAGCGAGGTGGTGGGCTCCTGTAGTCCCAGCTACTCGGGAGGCTGAGGCAGGAGAATGGCGTGAACCCGGGGGTGCGGAGCTTGCAGTGAGTCGAGATCGCGCCACTGCACTCCAGCCTGGGGCACAGAGCAATACTCCGTCTCAAAAAAAAAAAAAAAAAAAAAGAAAAGTAGAATGTGCTTTTGGTAAATGATTATAAGATGGCATAAAAATGTTAATTTTTTTGGCCTAGTTTAGAGGACTGAAGAGTTGTTTTAAGTTAAGTTAGGATTGAGCTGAAGGTTTGAGCAAGTTGTGGAAGGTTTGTAAAAAATTAATCTTGTAAAAAAAATTCTGGGGCCGGGCACGGTGGCTCAAGCCTGTAATCCCAGCACTTTGGGAGGCCAAGATGTGTGGATCACGAGGTCAGGAGATCGAGACTATCCTGGCTAACATGGTGAAACCCCGTCTCCACTAAAAAATACAAAAAACTAGCCGGGCGAGGTGGCGGGCGCCTGTAGTCCCAGCTACTCGGGAGGCTGAGGCAGGAGAATGGCCTAAACCCGGGAGGCGGAGCTTGCAGTGAGCTGAGATCCGGCCACTGCACTCCAGCCTGGGTGACAGAGCGAGACTCCGTCTCAAAAAAAAAAAAAAAAAAAAAAAAAAAAATTCTGTGTGTGAACATATTGGCTAAAGTTAAAGAGATATGCAGTTCTTTTTGTTGTTGTTTGAGACGGAGTTTCGTTCTTGTTTCCCAGGCTGGAGTGCAGTGGTGCAATCTCAGCTCACCACAACCTCCGCCTCCCAGGTTCAAGTAATTCTCCTGCCTCAGCCTCCCTAGTAGCTGGGATTACAGGCATGGGCCACCAAGCCGGGCTAATTTTGTATTTTTAGTAGCGATGGGGTTTCTCCATATTGGTCAGCCTGGTCTCGAACTCCCAACCTCACGTGATCCACCTGCCTCAGCCTCCCAAAGTGCTGGGCTTATAGGCCTGAGCCACCGCACCTGGCCTGTATTCAGTTTTTTTTTTTTTAAATAAATTAAACATTGGAATTTAAGTACAACAGGTGTTTTGTTTTGTTTTGTTTTTAAAGCACAGATCTGTTCCTTAACAAAAATTGTAGAGAGTTATTAAAAGTTTACGAGAATCTTGCCTTACGGTCAAACTGATTAAGATTGGATAAATCTGTATATAAGAATTTTTTTTTATTTTTTATTTATTTTTTGAGACGGAGTCTCGTTCTGCTGCCCAGGCTGGAGTGCAGTGGCTTTATCTCGGCTCACTGCAAGCTCTGCCTCACAGGTTCACACCATTCTCCTGCCTCAGCCTCCCGAGTAGCTGGGACTACAGGTGCCTGCCACCATGCCCAGCTAATTTTTTGTATTTTTAGTAGAGACGGGGTTTCACCATGTTAGCCAGGATGGTCTCGATCTCCTGACCTCGTGATCCGCCCGTCTCGGCCTCCCAAAGTGCTGGGATTACAGGCGTGAGCCACTGCACCCGGCCAAGATTTTATGAAAAACTTGTTTTGGCTGGGTGCAGTGGTAGAGGGAAGCTCAGGAGGGAGGCTCGGGAGGCTGAAGCAGGAGAATTGCTTGAGCCCTGGAAGTGGAGGTTTCAGTGAGCCGAGATCTAGCCACTGCACTCCCAGCCTGGGTGACAAAAGCAAAACTCCATCTCAAAAAGAAAAAAAAAAAAAAAGTGGGTTTAACCCCAATAGTACACTCATTCGAAAGTGAAATGTAGGCTTTCTCTTTTAAACAAGATTTTTATATTACATTTTGAAAAATGAACAATTTTGTGTGCCTTTTGAATAAACTACAAGAAAAATAAGACAGGAGACAAATGGTTTTTCTTTTTGTTGGTGGGGTTTTTGTTTGTTTGTTTTTCGTTTGTTTTTGTCATTGTTTGTTTGTTTTTGAGATGGACTGTAGCTCCATCGCCCAGGCTGAAGTTCTGATCTTGGCTCACTGCAATGTCTGCCTCCTGGGTCAAAGCAATTCTCCTGCCTCAGCCTCCTGAGTAGCTGGGATTACAGGCAAGTACCACCACACACAGCTAATTTTTCTATTTTTAGTAGAAACAAAGTTTGGGGCCAGGGGGGTGGCCCACGCTTATAATCCCAGCACTTTGGGAGGCCGAGGTGGGCAAATCATGAGGTCAGGAGTTCAAGACCAGCCTGACCAACATGGAGAAACCCCGTCTCTACTAACAATACAAAAATTAGCTGGGTGTGGTGGCATGCATCTGTAATATCAGCTACTCAGGAGGTTGAGGCAGGAGAATCGCTTGATCCTGGGAGGCAGAGGTTGCAGTGAGACAAGATCGAGCCATTACACTCCAGTCTGGGTGACAAAGCAAGATTCCATCTCAAAAAAAAAAAAAGGAAAAAAAAAGGGAAGGGGAGGGGAGGGGAGGGGAGGTGAAGGGAAGGGAAAGGGACAGGGTTTCATCATGTTGGCCAGGCTGGTCTTAAATTCCTGGCCTCAAGTGATCTGCCTTTGTATTTCTAGTAGAGATGGAGTTTCCCTATGTTGGCCAGGCTGGTCTTAAATTCCTGGCCTCAAGCAGTCCAACCAACTGGACCTTCCAAAGTGCTGAGATTACATGCATGAGCCACCACACCTGACCTCATCTTGGCTAAAAGAATGACATATGGTGACCTGGAATTTGATTTCATACTATCAAGTGTTTTAAACCTTTGATAGTTGACAAACTTTTCAATATTAAATTACAAATTTTGTCTTTTTCTGACCTAGTTAATCTTTTAAATATTAGGTTACCTAAAGTCCCCAAGTGACATATTCAGCTTATTTGGTATTAAAATCATGCAGGATGTATTGTCAAATATGAAATGGTGGTTGGCTTTCTTTAGGTTATATCAGTATAAATATGTTGTTGGTGAGTGTCCCAAAATTATGGAAAACTGTAAATCTGATGTGATTTAGTGTGTTATTAATAATTATAATTTTTATGTCAAATAGTTGTATCCCACAGGAGTAAGCAAAATTTCTAGTCAATTGTGGCTTTAATAATGGCTCTCTAGTTGGGCATGGTGGCTCACGCCTATAATCCCAGCACTTTGGGAGGCCCAGGTGGATGGATCACCTGAGGTCAGGAGTTTGAGACCAGCCTGGCCAACATGGTGCAACCCTGTGTCTACTGGGAAAAAAAAAAAAAAAAAAAAAAAAGTTAGCCTGGCCTGGTAGCAGACGCCTGTAATCCCAGCTACTCCCGAGGCTGAGGCAGGAGAATTGCTTGAACCCAGGAGACAGAACTTTCAGTGAGCCGAGATTGTGCAATTGCACTCCAGCCTGGGGACAGAGCAAGGTGAGGCTCCATCTCTAAATAAATAAATAAATAAATAAATAAATAAATAAATAAATAAATAACAGCTGTCCTAAGACTTTTTGTCACCCATAAACGATTGCTGTCTTGATTTGATCCTCTTCAAGAGATGATTTATAGTCTGCTATAGAAATTTGCCAGGTGCTTTTAAATGCAGGTTTCTGATAACTTTGGAGACTGCAACATTAGAACAGAGGAAACATTTTCAGGACTGTCACGGAGAGCTGAAATGTTAATGAATATCAAGCAGAAAAGGAGTTTATGGCATGAACTGAATTAATAGAAGACAAAAGTAATATTTTTTGAACTTTTTCTTAAAATGCTGCAAATCCTTTTTTTTGTTTTTCAGAGTCAAAATATTTTTAGCTATTTACAGTTTTTAACAACTGAGGAATGTATACTTCTGTAAAAAAAATTCGGAGCATATTTGTTTTTCTCCACCTGATTTCTCCAGAATGTGGAAATCTATTATTTTTTTTTAATTTATGGAAATATAGTTATTTGCATATGTGCCATAAGCATGTTTTCTTTTGCAACAGGGCACAATTGGAGACACTGGTAATTTCATGAAGACTTTGACTGGAATGGAGTGCTTTCCTTGAAGAAATCCTACTGAATTTGTAGAGTCAATATAAGCCTTTTGGGAAAGCTGGCCTCCGACTTTGCACAGTCCCTATGCAGGGTTCCTGACCCGTGGTAAGAAATGTTTTTTCTTTCTTTCTTTTCTTTCTTTTTCCTTCCTTCCTTCCTTCCTTCCTTCCTTCCTTCCTTCCTTCCTTCCTTCCTTCCTTCCTTCCTCCCTCCCTCCCTCTCTCTCTCTCTCTCTCTCTCTCTTTCTTTCTTTCTTTCTTTTTCAAACAGAGTTTCCATCACCCAGCCTGGGGACAATGGTGTGATTTCAACTCACTGCAACCTCTGCTTCCCAGGTTCCAGTGATCCTCCCACCCCAGCTGCCTGGGTAACTGAAACTACAGGTGCACGCCAGCACACTCAGCTAATATTAGTATTTCATGTCAAGATGAGTTTTCACCACGTTAACCAGGCTGGTCTCGAACTCCTGACCTCAGGTGATCCACTCACCTTGGTCTCCCATAGTGCTTGGGATTACAAGTGTGAGCCACCATGCCTGGCCAGGAATGTCTCTTTCTGACAGAACCAGGAGCCCAAAGTTATCTTGGGACCCCAAGAAGAGAGAAATTCACCCAACTCATAGGTATTTGATGGTACAGACCCATGGCTGGGCTTGGCTTTTAAAAAGTCTTTTCTGATAGTCCTTTAATGGAACGTAGTTACATCAAAGCCAATTTTTAAAACCTATGTGAAAAATAATTACTTTTGCTGCATTTTATACATATAATCAGGCCAAATATAATACTAAAGCTTTTTATGCAAGAAAATCAGTTTTACCATGATTTGTCTTTAGTAGAAATGGAAGACTGGAGAGAGAAAAAAATTATGTTTCAAGAACTATGGTACACCTGTTATTAGACACTAGTCTCATTTGTTGTTTATGAGTATTTTCCCTGCTATTTAGACTAATTCTGCTTATTCCTGTGAACACACCACTGATCTCTGACTGCAGCTGGAAAGAACCAAGAGAAATAGGTAATCTAAAAATCTGGATCAGGGGCCAGGTGCTCATGCCTGTAATCCCAGCACTTTGGTAGGCCAAGGCGGGTGGTCACAAGGTCAGGAGTCCGAGACCAGCCTGGCCAACATGGTGAAACTCTGTCTCTACTAAAACTACAAAAATTAGTCGGGCGTGGTGGCACATGACTGTAATCCCAGCTACTCGGGAGGCTGAGGCAGGAGAATCACTTGAACCCAGGAGGCGGAGTTGCAGTGAGCCGAGATTGCACCACTGCACTCCAGCCTGGCCAACAGAGTGAGACTCCATCTCAAAAAAAAAAAAAAAAAAAAAAAAAAATCCGGATCAGTATTCTAATTCTGAACACATATTGGAATCAGGTAGCAAACCCATAACAGCTTCGTTCCAACACTTGCCCTTATTTAGTTTACGTGGGATAATTTTACTTACTTTGCTTTACTGTTGTGGATTATATTGTTGTTGTGCTCTTTGTGTCGAAATGCAGCATAAGCTTGCTCAATGTTTTTTGGGCCGGGCGCGGTGGCTCAAGCCTGTAATCCCAGCACTTTGGGAGGCCGAGACGGGCGGATCACGAGGTCAGGAGATCGAGACCATCCTGGCTAACGCAGTGAAACCCCGTCTCTACCAAAAATACAAAAACTTAGCCGGGCGAGGTGGCAGGCGCCTGTAGTCCCAGCTACTCGGGAGGCTGAGGCAGGAGAATGGCGTGAACCCGGGAGGCGGAGCTTGCAGTGAGCTGAGATCCGGCCACTGCACTCCAGCCTGGGTGACAGAGCGAGACTCCGTCTCAAAAAAAAAAAAAAAAAAAAGAAATGCAGCATAAGCTTGCTCAATGTTTTCTTAAATAGAACAATTTTGCAGATATCATCTTTTGTTAAGAACTCAAGAGTTATAAATGGCCCTTGTCATACTGATGCTTTCTCACCTGGCCGGGCATGGTGACTCACGCTTGTAATCCTAGCACTTTGGGAGGCCAAGACAAGTGGATCACCTGAGGTCAGGAGTTCAAGACCAGCTTGGCCAACATGGTGAAACCTTGTCTCTACTAAAAATACAAAAATTAGCCAGGCATGGTGGCAGGTACCTGTAATCCCAGCTTCTCACAAGGCTAGAGGCAAGAGAATCACTTGAATCCAGGAAGCAGAAGCTGCAGTGAGCCAAGATCATGCCACTGCATTCCGGCCTAGAGTGAGACTCTGTCTTAAAAAAAAAAAAAAAAAAGAAAGAAAGAAAAAGAAGAGTCAAATCACCTCGGTGCTGGGCCCAGAGGTACTTCATAACCCCTCACTGGGCACAGCCAAAGCAGTAGAAAAAGTTACCTAACCTAGGTGCTGGGTACGGCAGTATGTCCCAATATCCCTTGAAAGAAGGGCGAGCCAGAGAGTAATATCACCCATGTGAGGGACCAAACGGTATGTTACAATGTCTTCTGTAGGCAGAGGACAGGGTGGAGGATTACATCACTTGTATGCTGAACTCAGCAATATGTCAAAACGGCCCATGTGGGCAAAACACAGGCAGGAGAGTCACATAACCTAAGTGCGAGGAGCCACAATATGTCAAAGTTGTCTCTATGGGCAGAACCAAGACATTGACTAAGTGCTGGGTGCAGCAAGATGTCACTACCCGGTCTGTGGGCTGAGCCCAGGCAGGAGCATAAAACTTCTCAAGTGCTAGGCTGAGGTATATGTCACAATCACAGCTGCAGGAAAGTCCAGAGATGAGATGAACCATCCTGAACATGTCTTGGTTCGAGGTATGAGAGGCACCACCTCCTGTATGTTGGGTCTAAGTATATAACTCACAATCTCAACAGTTTGCTGAATCCATCCGTAAGAGCCTCAATCCCTCCCACAGACTGTGTCCCTTTAGTGGAGTCAAAGCCTCACAGATATGCTGGATCTTGGTCTTAGAGTCACCAACCCACCTGCAAACCAAATCCATATATGAATCAATTTTCCAACTTCAACGTTCTTTGGATGTAATATTCAGAACCTCAACAGTCAGCTGTGTTCGTGTGGAAGAATGACAATACCTACTGCCAGCTGGGTATATATACATGAGTGTCATAATCTCACCTCTGTGCCATGCTCTGCTAGGACACCCCGTGTGTGTGTGTGTGTGTGTGTGTGTGTATACATTATATATACATATATTTTATATATATAACGTGTGTGTATATATATACACATATATACACACATTAAAGTCACAGTATGCTCTGAGACCTTTGTGCATCTACAGACTCATGATCCTACCCGTGGCCCCAAACCCAGGAATAAGAGTCAACATCTCTCCATTGAACATGTCCAGGTAGAAAGGATCTAACTTGCCAGAATTAGAAATGAGTCACCATCCCAACTGTAGCTGGATGTTCACATATGACAGTCACAATCCAAACTGTGGGCTGTGTCAATGTATGAAATTCAGGACCTCCCCAATGGGCTCTGTCCATCTGTGAGGATGACAGTCTTAACAGTTGGTGGTTGTTTAGTGTGCCCTGTAATGACACTTTCTGTACCACTCAAGGGCTTTATATAATATGTAAAAGAATAGTAGTCCTTTATGACCTTAATACACAGAGAAGACCCACAATCTCTCTCATTTTCCTAAGTCTAGTTATGGGAGACAGTATCTCTTCTATTGGATGGTTTGAGGTATAAGAGCAATTAATGAACCTGTGAGCTGGGCAAAATATATGTCACAATTTTACCTGTGGGTAGGAAGTGAGCAGCAGATTCACATCACGTAGGTTTTTGGCAAAGATATGTCACAATGTTTCCTGAGGTCAAAACCAGACAGAAGTCATATCACCCAGGTGCTCAGTCACAGATATACTACAATCCCCTCTGAAAGCAGAGCACAGGCAGCGGAGTCATTTCACCTGGGTGCTGAGCCCAGTGATATGTCAAAATGCTCTCTGTGGGCACAGCCTTGGCAGGAGAGACACATCATCTGGTGTCTGGGTCCGGCAATATATTACAGTATTTTCTGCGGGCAAGATGCAGGCAAAAGAGGAGAGTCACATCTCTTAGGTGATGGAGGAAGAGACATTTTACAAGGCTCCTCATGGGCAGGGCACATGCAGGAGCCTCCCATCCTCAAGGAATGATGCCCAGCTATATGTAACAATACCCAAGATATGCAGGGCCCAGGGAAAACAGAAGAGTAGCATCGCTTAGGTGCTGGGTTTAGTGATGTGTCAAATTCCCCCATTTTGTCAGGGCCCAAGCAGAAGACAAGAGTCATGCCACCTAGGTGATGAATGAACAGATACGTTATAATACCTCTGTAGGCAGGGCCCCAACAGATTTGCATCACAAAAGTGTTTGGTCCAGGCAGGAATGGAAAGTCACATCACCTAGGTGTTGAGCCCAGTGCCATATCACAATCTGTTCTTGGGCAGAGACCAAGAAAAGGAAAGTCACTTCCCCTGGGTTCTAGGGCCAGTGAAATGTCACAATGCCCTCTGTGAAAAGTGCTAAGGCAAAAGTATCGGCTCACATCACCTAGATGCTGGGTTCAGTGATATGCCACAATTTCACCTGTGGGACCTAGGCAGAAGGATCAGATCACTCAGGTGCTGGGAAGAGCTGTATGATACAATCACATATGCAAGAAGGTCTAAGAATGAGATTAACGATCCCACACATGTCCTGGTTCAAGGTACGAGAGTCAATACCTACTGTATGTTGTGTCTAATTACACGAGTCACCATCTCAAAGGTGAACTGGATCTGTGGATTAAATCCTCAATCCCTCCCATGAACTGTGTTCCCTTAGTGGAGTCAGAGGCTCACAGGTGTGCTGAATCTTGGTCTGAGAGTCACCAACCCGCCTGTGGACCAGATCCTTGTATGTGATTCAATTTTTCAACTTTCAGCTGCCTTTGGGTGTGACGTTCAGAGTCTCAAAAGTTGACTGGGTTCACGTGGTAAAATGACAATGTTCACTGTAGTCAGGGTGTGCACAGGAGTGGCATAATCTCACCTGTGTGCTTGGCCCTTTTAGGACACTCTCTGTACTATCCTAGGGCTTTATATGGTTTGCATGAGAGTCGCAATCCAGCCTGAGATCTTCATGCTGGTATAAACCTGTGATTGTATCCGTGTCCCTAAGCCCAGTTATGACAGTCAACATCTCTCCGATTTTCTGAGTTCAGATAGGAGAGCCCTCATTTTCCTATGAGCTGCATTTAAAAATGTTTTGCTGGCCGGGCGCAGTGGCTCAAGCCTGTAATCCCAGCACTTTGAGAGGCCGAGACAGGCAGATCACGAGGTCAGATCAATACCATCCTGGCTAACACAGTGAAACCCCGTCTCTACTAAAAAATACAAAAAAATTAGCCAGGCGAGGTGGCGGGCGCCTGTAGTCCCAGCTGCTCCGGAGGCTGAGGCAGAAGAATGGCGTGAACCTGGGAGGCGGAGCTTGCAGTGAGCCCAGATAGTGCCACTGCACTCCAGCCTGGGCGACAGACTGAGACTCCATCTCAAAAAAAAAAAAAAAAAAAAAAAGAAAAAAAAGTTTTGCTATCGCCAGATGCGGTGGCTCACGTCCGTAATCCCAGCACTTTGGGAGACTGAGGTGGGCGGATCACAAGGTCAGGAGATGGAGACCATCCTGGCTAATACAGTGAAACCACGTCTTACCAAAAATACAAAAAATTAGCCAGGCACGGTGGCGGGCACCTGTAGTCTCAGCTACTCAAGAGGCTGAGGCAGGAGAATGGCAGTACCTGGGAGGCAGAGCTTGCAGTGAGCAGAGATAGTGCCACTGCACTCCTGCACTCCAGCCTGGGTGACAGAGCAAGACTCCATCTCAAAAAAAAAAAAAAAAGACCAACCAGTTTTACAATCCCAAATCTGGATGGATGGTCACTTATGACAGTCACAATTCCAACTGTGGACTGCATCCATGTGTGAGATTCACAGCTGGGGTCTGTCCATCTGTGAGGGTCACAATTTTAACAGGGGCTTGGTTGTCCATACATGCAAGTCAATCTCACCTGTGTGCTGGGCTCTGTGATGGCACACTGTGTACAATCCAAAGACTTTATACCATAGGTGAGAGTGTGGTAATCCACTCTGACCTTCATAAAAATAGGAGACCTAGAATCTCATCCATTTTCCTAAGCCAAGCTATGAGAGACAGCATATCAACTACTGTCTGGTTTAAGATACGAGAGTCATCATCTCACCTGTGAGATGGGACATGTAACTTGGGAGTAGGTAGTGAGCAGGAGAGTCACATCACCTGGGTGCTTGGCCAGAGATTTGTACAATATTCCCTGATGGAAGGGACTAGGCAGGAGAGGAACATCTCCTGGGTGCTGAGTCCAGTGATATGTCACGATGCTCCGTGTGGGCAAGGTTCAGGCAAAAGAAACACATCGTCTGTTCGGTAGGCCCAGCAATATGTTACCATCTTCTATCTATAAACAGAATGCAGGTAAAAGAAGACAGTCACATCTCTCAGGTAATGGATGCGGAGATACGTCACAAGGCCTTCTGTGAGCAGGGCCCATGCATGTGCCTCCCATCCCCTGTGTGTTGAGTCCAGTGATATGACACAATACCCAAATATTCAGGGCCCAGGCAAAATAGGAGTGTCACCTCACCTAGGTTCTGGGTCCAGTGATTTGTTACAATCCCCCTTTTTTTTGACAGGGCCCGGGCAGAAGAGAAGAGGCACATCACCGAGTGGATGAATGAAAAAATATTTCATAATACGCCTGTAAATAGAACGCATGCAGAAGAGTCACATCAACTATGTGGTGGACGCAGACATGTCACAATACCCAATGTAGGCAGGGCCCAAACATAAGAGGAGAGTCACATCATCTAGGTGCTAGGACTGGTAATACATCACAATCCTTCCTTGGGCAGAGTCTAAACAGTGAAGGAGAGTCATATCACCTATGTGCTGAGTCCAGCAATGTGTCACAATAACTCCTGAGGGAAGAGTCCCAGGAGTATTGTTACATCACCTGGGTGCTGGGGCAGGAATATATTGCAATCTTCCTTGAAAGCAAAAACTAGGCAGGAGAATCACATGATCTAGTTTCTGGGACCAGCAATATGTCACAGTGCTTCCCAATGGAGTAGGCCCAGGCTGGAGAGACACATGACCTGGTTACCAGACCCAGTCACAATCTCCCCTGAGGTCAGGGAACAGGCAGAAAAAAGACACAACCCCTACATGATAGATGCAGAGAAAACACAATAAACCCCTTCTAATCAGGGTCAAGGTAAAAGTCTCTTATCTTCTAGGTGTTGGACCCAGCAATATGTCACAATACCAAAAATATGCAAGGTCCAGGTAAAAGAGGAGAGTGACATCAGTGAGGTGCTGGGTCCAGTGATAAGTCACTATTACTCTTTCTGGCAGGGACCGGGCAGAAAATGTGAGTCACATCACTTAGGTGACTAACGACATGATAGGCAATAATGTCCCTGGGGGCGGAGCCCATACAGGAGAATCACATAACTTAGACATTGCACCCAGACACATGTCATAATAGCAATGTATGTATAGCCAAGGCAGAAGAGGAGAGTCACATAACCTAGGTGCTGGGCCCAGTGATAAATCAGTTTCTTACTGGGCAGAGCGCAAGTGGTAGAGAAGAGTCATATCACCTAGTTGCTTGGTCTGAAAATATGTAACAATACCCCCTGAGGAGCGGGCTCAGGCAGGAGAGTCACATCACCTAGGCGATGAGCTCAGAGATATGTCACAATGCCTTCAGGTGAGTAGGGCTCAGGAAGAAAAGAAAAATTACATAAACTAGGTCCAGGACCCAGCCATATGTAACGATAACCCCAGTGGGGAGCACCCAGGCATGACAAAAGAGTCACATCACGTAGGAGCTGGCTCTAGCAATATGTAGCAATCTCCAGTGTGGACAGGGCTGAAAAAAAGAATGACCACATCAGTCGTCAACCATGTGATGAACTCAGAAATATGTCAAAATTATTCCTGTGAGCAAAGACCAGGCAGAAGGATTACATCATGTGTGCTGGGCTTAGTAATAAGTCACTCTCTCCTCTGTGGGCATGGTTCAAGCAAAAGAAAAAAGTCACATTACCTAGGTGCTGGGCCCAGAGTGATGCCACAATCTCTTCTATGGAGAAAGCCCAGGAAAAAGAGAAGAGTCACGTCAAATAGTTGATGGGCCCAGAGATATGTCACAATGCCCCTTGCTAACAGGGTCCAGGCAGAAGACTCACATCTTCTTCGTGCTGGGATCAGCAGTGTTTCCAATGTTTTTGAGAGCAGGACCAAGGAAAGAGAGTAACATAACCTCGGTGTTGGGCCCAATGATACATCACAATGTCCCCTGTGGGCAAAAGAGAGGAATCACATTATCTAGGTGCTGGACCTGGCAGTCTGCTTCATTCAATACCCTCTGTAAGCAGAGACTAGGCAGGAAAGGAGAGTCACATCACCGATGTAATGGGCACAGTGATATGTCAGAATATTCTCTGTAGGCAAGGCCTAGGCAAGAGAGTTACATCACCTGGGTGTTACACTCAACAATATGTCACAATGGCCCATGTAAGGCACAAGCAGGAGAGCCACATAACCTGGATATTGGGTGCAGTGATATGTCATAGTGCTCCCTATGGGCAGCGCCAAGTCAGGAGAATAGATTCCCATCGCCTAGGTCCTGGGTTCAGCGATGTGTCACAATCCTATCTGTGGCCTGAGCCCAGGCAGGAGAGTCAAATCACTCAAGTGCTGGACAGAGGCGTATGTCACAATCACAGCTGCAGGAAGGTCCATGAATGAGATGAACAATCCTGCACATGTCCAGGAGTCACAGTCTCAACCGTGGACTCTATTTCTGCATGAGAGCCTCTATCTGTCCTGCACACTGGGTCTCCTTAGTGGAGTCAAAGTCTCTTAGGTTTCAGGTGTCCTGAATCTTGGTCTGAGAGTCACCAACTCACCTGTGAACTAGATTCAAGGATGAAAGTCAATTTTCCAACTTTTGAAATGTTTTTTGGTGTGGAAATTCAGAATCTCAACAGTGGGCTGTGTTCATGTGGAATGATGGCAATCATGAGTGTTGGCTGGGTGTGGATATGATGTCACAATCTCACCTGTATGCTGAGGTCTATTAGGACATTCTCTGTACTACTTCAAGGCCTTATACTGCATACATAAGAGTCATGATCCGGCCTGAGACCTTTATGCCCACATGGACCCATAATTGTACCTGTGGCCCTAAGTCCAGGTATGGGAGTCAACATGTCTCCAGTTGGCTTAGTCCAGATAACAGATTACTTAACTGCCTATGAGCTGGGTTTAGAAATGTTTTGCCATTTCGGCCGGGTGTGGTGGCTCATGCCTATAATCCCAGCACTTTGGGAGGCTGAGGCAGGCGGGTCAACTAAGGTTGGGAGTTTGTGACCAGCCTGACCAACATGGAGAAACCCCATCTCTTTTTTTTTTTTTTTTTTTTTTCTTTTTTTTTGAGACGGAGTCTCGCTCTACCGCCCAGACTGGAGTGCAGTGGCCGGATCTCAGCTCACTGCAAGCTCCGCCTCCCGGGTTTACGCCATTCTCCTGCCTCAGCCTCCCGAGCAGTTGGGACTACAGGCGCCTGCCACCGCGCCCGGCTAGTTTTTTGTATTTTTTAGTAGAGACGGGGTTTCACCGTGTTAGCCAGGATGGTCTCGATCTCCTGACCTCGTGATCCGCCCGTCTCGGCCTGGAGAAACCCCATCTCTACTAAAAATACAAAATTAGCCGGGTGCGGTGGTGCATGCCTGTGATCCCAGCTACTCGGGAGGTTGAGGCGGGAGAATCGCTTGAACCCAGGAGGCGAAGGTTGTCATGAGCCAAGATCGCACCATTGCACTCCAGCCTGGGCAACAAGAGTGAAACTCCATCTCAAAAACAAACAAAACAAAACAAAACAAAAGAAATGTTTTGCCATTTCAACTCTGGCCTGATGTTCACATATGACATTCAAAATTGCGGCTGTGGACCGTATCCACTTGTGAAATTGAGGACCTCACCAGTTAGCTCTGTTCATGTGGGAGAATAACAATCCTAAGGGCTGTTGTGTTGTGCCTCTGAGAAACACAACCTTACCTGTGTGCTAGGCTCTGTGATGACATTCTCTGTCACCTGCGAGCTTTACAAAATACGCAAGACGGTGTCAATTCTTTATGATCTTCATAAAGAGAAGAACCAAAAACTTTTCCATTTGCCTAAGAGTTAAAATGTATAAAATCCTAAAATGTATAAATGTATAAAATCAAGCTGTGACCCAACCACCTTAGGCCCGCGTTGTCACGACCTCCTGAGGGTGTGTCACGGGTGTGTCTTTAATCTTGGCAAAATAAACTTTCTAAATTGAGACCTGTCTCAGATACTTTGGGGTTCACTTTACTAATTTTAGGTAGAATTTAAAATTCTTCTTAAAATAGAAACAAACATAAGGACTAAACTGAGAAACACTTTAAAAAGTGTACTCAAATTCACTGACACAATCATGGGTATACCTAAATAATGAGATTCTATCCGTTTTAAGTAAGTAAGAAGAAAATACATAATTACAAAGGAGGCTTTACCTCTGGGAAAACAAAAAGCTACTTTTGACCAATTATTCCCACAGATACACACCCGGTCCCCAACCACCCGCCAGGAGGGCCCATCCTGGTGCCTGGAGGGCAGGGTTCCTGCGATCTGGGGTTGGGGTTTGGGCTCAGGCCCCGCGCGGTGGCCTTGGGTCGCGCCCGGCCTGCCGGGTCCCCCAGCCCGAGGGACCGAGCGAGTGCGGGCGGGGCGGGCAGGGCCAGGGTGTCGGGGGCTCGGACTTCTAGCCACCCCTGCCGTGGGGCGGGCTGGGGCCGGCTTCCCGCTCTGGGAAATTTGCCCCCGCCGTCCCTGCCAGTGGCTGTCGTGGGTAGCCCCGCCTTGGAGCCTCGGCTACGGAGCTGCGCCAGACGGAAGAGCTGCGGGTGGGGAGGGACCAGCGGGCGGAGAAGGGACGGCCCTGCAGGTGACGCGTGGACTGGAAAGGGCGCCTGGGTGGGAAAAGGCACTGGCGGGTGATTGTGCCCCACGGGCCAGCCCCCAGGCTTTGCTGCCGACACTTCCCGAAATTCACACCCAGAGCGGGCGCACTAGTGTGTGTGGCGCCTGGAACCGCAGGGTCCCCACCCAAGTACGAGACCCCCGGAGGCAGCCCTGCCCAGGGGCGTCCACAGTCCCGGCCCCAGACCCCAGGTCCTGGCCATATTCGCCAAAGTCAGAGGCTGGAATCTGGCGGGCGGATGTAGGGTATCAGTTGAGCCCAGCTCTTGCCCGGCGGTGGCCAGCATAACGCAGTAAGACTCTCTGGAGTCCCCACTGTCCCCAACCTGCTGTCAAGCCCGCTGGGCTAAGGGATCCCTCTGCTCCTAGAGGTGCGTACCCAACGCCAGGCAGAGGGAGCAAGTGTGGGGCTGCTGGCGGTCAAGGTCCCCGGAGATGATGAGGGTCTTCTAGGAGGATCCCCGGGGCCACAGAAGGGGAGGGGAGTGAGCGCGAGGCCCACCTTGCAAAGGCGTTCTCGTCCCCGAGGGGCTGCACCTTCGGCCTCCAGACAAGTCTCTGTGCGCTCCCAGTGCTGCTGCCGGCACCTGCGCTCCACACTCCTGGCTGCCAAACAAAGAGGAAGCCAGCCCCCTGGGAACAGGCCACTCTCAGCTTCAGGTAGGGCTGGAGGCCCAGTGAGTCTGAGTGACCAACAAGTGAATGAGCTGGGAATGAAGCCTCCTGGGGCCGGGAGAGAGAGACCAGGTGGGAGGGCAATGAATGCCTGTACCTCTGGGGCTCCGGGCTGCCAGTGGCCCGACCAGGCTCCCGGTGTCCTCCGCCAACCTCAGTTTCCTCACCTGTCCCACAGGACGAATATAGCAGGACTGTTGTGATGATGAGGCTGGATAATACTGGTAAGCATTTATTAGCCTGCCTGGGCTCTGGATATATATATTTTTTCTTGGTAAAGAAACTTTGCCGCCCAATATCTACTATGGGGGAAAGAGTTTGGGAGGCAGAAGGCAGGACTCTCACCCTTGGCTTCAGAGTCCCTTATGGGTGCCCTGTCCCTTAGGTTCAATTAAAGCACATAGTTGGAAACAAGTCCCCTACCCAGTACAGCGACAGAGTCTGGAACCAGAAGATCTTGTTTTCTTATTGCCAAATCCTAATTCCTCAGGGTGGGGAGGGGGGTTAGCTTCAGACAGGAGTCTGAATTTGATTCTCACTCTCCAGGGTCAATCCAAGGCTCTTGTGATGCGATGTTGCTCTACCCCATCCCACCCCCGTGCTTCCCCCAGTGCACTGGGAGTCCTTAACTGTATTGACCTCAATTTGGAAACAATGTTCCCAAGGCAGGAGATGTGGCCCTCCCCAGGTAGCTGGCCTGATAAACACCTGTCCTGGGGCAAAAGACCTAAAGCAGGGAGGGACTCTCACTTCCCACTTTCATATGCTATAGCCATTTAATGGACTGTGGTGACCTCTCTGGGTCACCTAGCCTGCAGAATGGGATGTTGACTTCATGCCACAGTGAGGGAACGGAGGCACAGGGCTAGTGAGTGAGAAAATCAGAAAGACTCTGTGACTAGGAAACACTATTCAGGCCCACGGCCCCTACAGGACTCAGCATCCTTTGGGGTGCACCAGTGGGTGGTATGCAGCACCCTGGTTACCATCTGTACCTTGTGGGGGTGAGGGTGAGTGTCCTGGCAGGACAAGGTGCTCTAGGACCCACGAGGTAGATAGACATTGCCCCCCTTTCCCTGGCTGTGGGCACGGCAAGAGTTCTGAGTTCTGTTCTCTTTTTTTTTTTTTTTTTTTTTTTTTTGAGACGGAGTCTTGCTCTGTCCTCCAGGCTGGAGTGCAGTGGCCGGATCTCAGCTCACTGCAAGCTCTGCCTCCCGGGTTTAGGCCATTCTCCTGCCTCAGCCTCCCGAGTAGCTGGGACTATAGGCGCCCACCACCTCGCCCGGCTAGTTTTTTGTATTTTTAGTAGAGACGGGGTTTCACCGTGTTAGCCAGGATGGTCCCGATTTCCTTACCTCGTGATCCTCCTGTCTCGGCCTCCCAAAGTGCTGGGATTACAGGCTTGAGCCACCGCACCCGGCCCTGTTCTCTAATATATGTGAGGACCAGTGCCTACATGCAGTAGACACTTTCTCATTTCAGACATTCCAAAGATTTTAGGGGATGCATAGAAAGAAACTGAGATTCTAACTACATCCTCACACTGACAGGAGCCTCCAGTCCGGGCTCAGCTCTGACTCCTCCTGGGGAGGTTCACTCCACCCTCCTCCTTCCAACTAGAACCCAGCCCCAATAGCCCCGTGCACACCCATCTTTTATAGCAGCAGCCTGTCTTGGGAACTCAGCATTCTCTGCAATAATCTTGCTGTTTGTTGTTTACTTCTTTAGTGTTTGCTCCTTGGAGCTGTGTCTAGTTCACCGCTATGTTCCCAATACCAGGCACAGTACTCGGCCCATGGGAGGTGCTCAATGAGCAGTTGTTTAATCCATGAACAATGGCTGTCTCTGTGCTAGGGAAGCAGAAGGAGTAGGTCAGAGCACACCTTAGCTCACCCATTCCCTACCTGGGTGACCTTGGATAAGTCCTGAATTTTTTTCCTTTCAGTCACCTCATCTGTGACATGGAGATTAATTAAACTTACCTGAGTTATTTCTGATGAGAATTTAATGCACAAAAGTATCTAAAATGCTTCTAAACACAGACTGGCACTGTCAGGCCTCTGAGCCCAAGCCAAGCCATCGCATCCCCTGTGACTTGCATGTATAGCCCAGATGGCCTGAAGTAACCGAAGAATCACAAAAGAAGTGAAAATGCCCTGCCCCGCCTTAACTGATGACATTCCACCACAAAAGAAGTGAAAATGGTCGGTCCTTGCCTTAAGCGATGACATTATCTTGTGAAATTCCTTTTCCTGGCTCATCCTGGCTCAACAAGCTCCCCCACTGAGCACCTTGTGACCCTCACTCCTGCCCACCAGAGAACAACCCCCCTTTGACTGTAATTTTCCTTTACCTACCCAAATCCTATAAAGTGGCGCCACCCTTATCTCCCTTTGCTGACACTCTTTTCGGACTCAGCCTGCCTGCACCCAGGTGATTAAAAAGCTTTATTGCTCACACAAAGCCTGTCTGTTTGGTGGTCTCTTCACACGGACGCGCATGACAGGCACAGTGAGAGTGCAGCACACATGTGAGTTGTTTGCATTATCATGCCGCAGGTTGTTGGAATTCTTTTTCACTCATCATTTAGAACTTGAAACTCTGTTTACCTCATTGCATGTAAGGAAAATACATTTTGAATTATGTTTAGCATTTCACACTGAAATTATTTAAACTAAAAATAAACTTTAAAAAAATAGCCGGGTGTGGTGGCCGGCGCCTGCAGTCCCAGCTACTCCGGAGGCTGAGGCAGGAGAATGGCGAACCTGGGAGGTTGAGCTTGCAGTGAGTCGAGATCGCACCACTGCACTCCAGCCTGGGAGACAGAGTGAGACTCCGTGTCAAAAAAAAAAAAAAAAAAGATATATATAAATAGTTGATATTTATATATGATTCCTGTATGCTGCATAACTGTTGTAGCACAGAGCTGTTTATTTTTTAGATAATGTATATTACACAGTTATTTATTTTTTAGATAATGTACATTATTTGCCTTTTTCAGTGATATTTTGGTATTTTATATTCAGTTTAGATAGCGTTTCTATTATTTGTATAAATAAATATATTCTTTTCTATTTTCAGCTAATAACCGTGGCCACATAGTTTTAAAATATTTTATTACATTATCTGGAAGAGTTGATAAGATAATCTTATATTTTGTGTATGAACATATAAATATATTTTATATTTTTGTGTGTGAATATATAAAAATATTTTATATTTTGTGTGTGAACATATAAATATCTGGACACTGAAAAACTGATAATACATTTCAAATGCTTTTCTTAATCACTCGATTTTTAATCACTCTATTACATTCATCTTTTTATACATTCTATGAATGGATGGATGTAGAATATGTTGACAGATACTATATAAATGTATGTATAGATAAATGTAGATGCAAATATACATCTGTTTAGACAATGCTGTTTTCAAAATCACAGAGAATGATCACATTTTAACCTTTTATGTAATTAAACAAAAGATTTTCTATTTTTAATTACATTTACATTTTAATAATACAATACATAAATATACAGCATATTTTTAATAAAATTCTGGATTCCATTTAATATTATATTACTAGAACTTCTGTATCTATTCTGACACTTGAGATGAACTTTAACTTTCCTTTTGCTGAGTTTGCCCAGTTTTTATTCGAAGTAATACTACATCATGGGATCACCTTAGAGGCTTTCTATATTTATATGTTTTGCATCAGTTTCTAAAACCTGTAAATTATCTCATTTTGAATTTCTTATGGAAATAGAATCTTCTCCACTAAAAAACCCCATTAGTATACTGCACATTATTATTATTATTTTTTCCAAGACAGAGTCCAGCTCTGTTGCCCAGGCTGGAGTGCAATGGTGTGATCTTGGCTCACTGCAACCTCCGCCTCCTGGGTTTAAGCAATTCTCCTGCCTCAGCCTCCCAAATAGCTGGGTTTACAGGTGCCTGCCACCATGCCCAGCTAATTTTTAAATTTTTAGTAGAGATGGGGTATCACTGTGTTGGCCAGGCTGGTCTCCAACTCCTGCCCTTGTAATTTGCCTGCCTCGGCCTCCCAAAGTGCTTGGATTAGAGACGTGAGCCACCGTGCCTGGCTACAGCACTTTAAAGTCAGGAAAACTAAATGTTTCTCTTCTGGTCATATTATCTACACAATGTTTAGTTATTATTATGTATTTTCATTTGCTTTCAATTTTAGTATTTGCTCTTGAAATTACTTTTTAAAATGGCATAATATTCCCTTGGATTCTATTAATGAACGTCAGTGCTGTTTTTTGTATTTTGATATAAAAAATAAAACCTCACTGTGGATGTGATGGCTCACACCTGTAATTTCAGCACTTTGGGAGGCTGAGGTGGGAGGATTACTTAAACCCAGGAGTTTGAGATCAGACTGGGTTACATAATGTGGCTGCCTGCTGTCTAAACCATCTGAACTCCCTGGGGGAGGGGCAACAGCCATCACTGCAGCTGCTAGCTACCAAAGACACTAAGCCCCTGGGTCCAGGGGAGGGTGGCAGTCATCACTATAGCTCCAGGCCATGCGATTCCCCTGTTGGATCCAGGGAGGTTAGATAGCTTGGTCCTAAGAGGTATTCCCTATAGCACAGCACACCAGCTGTTGCAGACAATGGCCTGATTCCCTCTTTAGGCCAGACCTCGATCCATCCCTTCTCACTGAGTGGGGAGTCTGCAGAAACTCTAACAAATCCAACTGGGAGTGAAAGGACACAAAGATAGATGTGTACCCGCCCCCCACCCGCTACACCCTTGTTCTGCTCTCTAATCTTTGCACATACCAGAGATTTCATAAGTTCTGTGAGTACCTGGTTTTCTGCACGTACCAGAGATTTTGTTTTGCACATACCAGAGATTTTGTAAGTTCTGAGGCAAGGTCACAAGACGTGTTTAAGTAAGATAAACTCTTGCTGCCATAAACCTGCTCTCCCGCCTCAAAGGTTGAACCGAAATATCAGAAATGGCGGGAACCAATCATAGTTAGCCAAATCGCCTTGTTCAAACACTAGCCAATCATATATCTGATTTGTATAATAACTCTATGCCCACTTTTCTTAGACTACATAACACTGCTCGGAGCTCAGTGGGGGAGCTGTCCTGCCCGTCTCGTTTTGCGAGCGAGGGAGAGTTCCAGGTTCGAACCTGTAATAAAGATTCTTGCTGCTTAGCTTTGACTCCGGACTCTGGTGGTCTTCTTCGGGGAATAAACGGTCTGGGCATAACACTCTGATCTTAGTTATTTCTTGTCTTCTGCTAGGTTTTGAATTTGTTTATTCTTGCTTCTCTAGTTCTTTTAATTGTGATTTTAGGGCATTGATTTTAGATCTTTTCTGCTTTCTCTTGTGAGCATTTAGTGCTATAAATTTTCCTCTAGACACTGCTTTGTCTGTGTTCCAGAGATTCTGGTATGTTGTGTCTTTGTTCTCATTGGTTTCAAAGAACTTATTTATTTCTGCCTTCATTTTGTTATTTACTCAGTAGTCATTCTGGAGCAGGTTGTTCAGTTTCTATGTAATTGTGTGGTTTTGAGTGAGTTTCTTAATCCAGAGTTTTAATTTGATTGCACTGTGGCCTGAGAGACTGTTTGTTATGATTTCTGTTCTTTTGCATTTGCTGAGGAGTGTTTTACTTCCAATTATGTGGTCAATTTTAGAATAAGTGGGATGCTTTTCAGCATTCTTTGTATGTAGGGCTTATGCAGTGCCAGTGTGCTTTTTCAAAATGTGGTTATTTTGAAAGGTTTTTCTCTTTTTATTTGGCAGGACAGATTTGCTGATGGTATTATTCTAACTTAAAAGTAAATGTAAAACAGGAAAACCCAAAAGTATATAAAAATTAAACACAAGAACTGGGCACCGTGGCTCACGCCTGTAATTCCAGCACTTTGCTGGAGGCCGAGGTGGCTGGAATACCTAATGTCAAGAGTTTGAGACCAGACTGACCAACATGATGAAACCCCGTGTCTACTAAAAATACAAAAAAAATTAGCCAGACATGATGGAGGGTGCCTGTAATCCCAACTATTCAGGAGACTGAATCAGGAGAATCACTTGAACCCAGAAGGTAGAGGTTGTGTTGAGCCGAGATCATGCCACTGCACTCCTGCCTGGATGACACAGTGAGGCTCTATCTCAAAAATAACCCAAAAAATATAGCAAGATCCTTTGGGAGGCCGAGGTGGGTGGATCACTTGAAGTCAGGAGTTCAAGACCAGCCTTCCCAACATGGCAAAACCCTGTCTCTACTAAAACTACAAAAAATTAGCTGGGAGTGGTGGCAGGCGCCTGTAATCCCAGCTACTCGGGAGGCTGAGGCAGGAGAATTGCTTGAACCCGGGAGGCGGAGGTTGCAGTGAGCCAAGAACTTGCCAGTGCACTCCAGCCTGGGTGTCAAGAGTGAGACTCCATCTCAAAATCAATCAATCAATCAATCAATCAATCAATCACTAACATATTCTTGCTCAAAAATTTAATTTTGTTAAGATGTCAATACAACCTATAGTGGTAAACAAATTCGACGTAATTTCTATAAAAATACTAATAGCACAGGTTGTTTAAACAGAAATATTCTTTAAAGTTTTTAAATTTGATTATGAACTATAACTAGCCAAACACCCATGAAAAAGAGGAGCCAATATACTTTCTCATTTCAAAACATGTTAAAAGCTATAACAAAACAATGTAGTACTGACACAAAGATGGATAAACAGATGATAAATCAGAATAGGGAGCCCAGAAATGAACCCTTCTTTAAATAAGCGATCTTCCACAAAGCTACCAAGAGCACACAATAAAGAAAAGATAATATCTTCAAAAATTAATGCTGAAAACTGAATATCTGCACTGATAAAGCTGGATTTTTTCCTTGAACCATATGCAAAAAAAATTTAAATAAAATACTTAGATATAAAAAATAGCTAACAAATCTCTTAAAAAAAACGTGGAGAAAAGACGTGACATTGGCCTTGGAATCATTTTCTTAAATGACATTAAATGCATAAGCAACAAAGAAAAGAACAGAAAAATTTAACTGAAATATACTTAGAAATTTTTGAACATCAAAAAAAAATTCAAGAGAGTGACAATGCCTCCTAGGAAATCAGTGAAAATATTTGCAAATCACATGTGATAGAAGTTAATATTCAGAGGTCGGGCGCGGTGGCTCAAGCCTGTAATCCGAGCACTTTGGGAGGCCGAGAAGGGCGGATCACGAGGTCAGGAGATCGAGACCATCCTGGCTAACACGGTGAAACCCCGTCTCTACTAAAAATACAAAAAACTAGCCAGGCGAGGTGGTGGGCGCCTGTAGTCCCAGCTACTCGGGAGGCTGAGGCAGGAGAATGGCGTAAACCCGGGAGGCGGAGCTTGCAGTCAGCGAAGATTGGGCCATTGCACTCCAGCCTGGGTGACAGAGCGAGACTCCGTCTCAAAAAAAAAAAAAAAAAAAAAGAAGAAGTTAACATTCAGAATATATAAGCAACTCTTAAAACTGAACAATAAAGCTGAATAATGGGATTTAGAAATGGAAAACTAATTAAACTAAATTTTTATCAAAAGTATAAACAGGAAGAGTATTTGAACAGACACACAAAATTACTATTTTGTAGAGGAATGCATAAAAATTACAATGAAAGACAAAATAACTTCACACCCATTAGCATAGCCACTAACGATTTTTTAAGAAAACCAAATCTGTTGATGATGCTATGAAAATGAAACCTATGTTAATTGTTGGTGGAAAACAAAGATGCAGGCATTATTTTAAAATGTTACAAATGTTCCTCAGATAATTAAACATAAAATTTTAACCAATTATAGCAATCTTACTTATAAATTTATTTCCAAAGTATGCAGCACAGAACCTGGAAGAGATATTTAAACGTTTATGCTTATTGTACCAGAATTCACAAAAGTCAAAAGGCTGAAACAACTTAGATGTCCCTTGATTTATAAATACATCAAAAAAAATTTAACATATATAGACATGGAATATTATTCAGGCTTTTTTTTTTTTTGAGACGGAGTCTCGCTCTGTCTCCCAGGCTGGAGTGCAGTGGCCGGATCTCAGCTCACTGCAAGCTCTGCCTCCCGGGTTTACACCATTCTCCTGCTTCAGCCTCCCCAGTAGCTGGGACTACAGGCGCCCGCCACCTCACCCGGCTAGTTTTTTGTATTTTTTAGTAGAGACGGGGTTTCACGGTGTTAGCCAGGATGGTCTCGATCTCCTGACCTCGTGATCCACCCGTCTCGGCCTCCCAAAGTGCTGGGATTACAGGCTTGAGCCACCGCGCCCGGCCTATTCAGGCTTAAAAAAGAAAATCTTGTCACATTTTAAGGTAAATTTTGAAAATATTATGTAACGTGAAATAAACCAGTAACAAAATGATAGATACTACATGATTCCATTTACATGAGACAAGTTAAATAGTCAGACTCATAAAAACAGAAAGTGGAAAGGTGTTTGCCAAGGGCTGGAGAGAGGGTAAAATGGGCAGTTGTTACTTAGTGGGTATTGAGTTTTAGTTTTAAAAGATGTAGAACCTCTAGAAGCCTTTCGCATAACCAGGTGAATATACTTCAACATGCCTGAAATCCACAGCTTTTTTTTGACAGAGGGTCTCACTTTGTCACCCAAGCTGGTGTGCAGTGGCAAAATTATGGCTCACTTCAGCCTCAAACTCCCAGGATAAAGTGCTCCTTGTCCCTTGATCTCCCAGGTTGCTGGAACCACAGGTGCACACCACCATGGCTTGTTATTTTAAAGTTTTTTGTGTAGAGCAGGTCTTTGCATGTTTCCCCAGCTTGTCTCAAATGTTTGGGCTCAAGTGATCCTCCTGTTTTGACCTCTTAAGTTTCTGGGATTACAGAGGTGAGCCACTACCATGCCTGGCCATAAAATGTCCACTTAAATAGATTTTTAAATAATCAATTTTATGTTATCTGTTTTTAAAAAAATTATTTTAGAAGGAAAACTAAATGCAGAATTATAAATATTTTCTAAAATTACCTTCAAATCACAAAAGTGTTTCTCTCACACAAAGGAAATATATATTCATTATTAAACACAGGGTGAAAATAAGATTATTTCCACAACTGCTCAGACAAGATAAAACCACCACTGAAAATCAACTAAGAAAGAATATATACGAGATAAGCCATAATCATAATTGGGGTCATATTTATAGATAAAAACAGAAACATATAATCTGATGGTGATAGACATATGGCTAATTTATTTCTTAACTAAACCCTACATTGACTTAAAGTGCACAAACAGAATTGCAAATTGTCTAGAATTACAATATGTAAGTAAAACAAGAAAACACTATACACTGATATTAAGAAACTGACACTAAAAAGCACACCTATAGAACTGCAAAATAATAATAAAAGTAACGTTTACTCATAAGATCTGGTATGCAACATTGATGTACCATTAAAAAGACTGCCTAGATAACTACAATATTTGACTGTATCTGTGTACTCATGGAAGGCAGGTATTTTGAATCATCGACATGCACTGCATGGCAGTAAAATTTAAGAGAAATTGCAATATAATCATAAATAGAAGATTCTAATGATAAGCTTTTAATAAATAAGCATTAAAGAAAACTAGAGGTAAATTTCATAAATGTCATGTTTATATATGCTATTCTTACACAATATACGCTACATATATTCTTAAAGAATCTATGCTATTCTTACACAAAATGAAACTGCTGTAATTTAACTTTAGAAGCAAAGAATAGTCTTACCGGGGCTGGGCGCGGTGGCTCAAGCCTATAATCCCAGCACTTTGGGAGTCCGAGACGGGCGGATCACGAGGTCAGGAGATTGAGACCATCCTGGCTAACACGGTGAAACCCGGTCTTTACTAAAAAGTACAAAAAACTAGCCGGACAAAGTGGCGGGCGCCTGTAGTCCCAGCTACTTGGAAGGCTGAGCCAGGAGAATGGCGTAAACCCGGGAGGTGGAGCTTGCAGTGAGCTGAGATCCCGCCAGTGCACTCCAGCCTGGGCAACAGAGCCAGACTCCATGTCAAAAAAAAAGAAAAGAAAAAAAAAAGAATAGTCTTACCTTGCTAAATAAATAAAAAAAAAATCTTGCAGAATATAATTAAAGCCTCTGATATATAAAACAAATATCTGGGAAGAACTTACTTTATTATTTAAATATAAGCTGAAGAAAGTGAATGGAAATCATATAATTCCTTTCTGTCTGCAGCAAACTTAAATGTATAACTAAATATTTTAGTAAATATGGAATGCCTACTAATTATCTAATTTACTTCAGGCATAACACGTAAATTCTAACATGTCCTAAATGTCTGAATCTAAAATAACAGAGAAATTTGAAATAGAAAATAGAAAGTAAAAATGTATAGGGAGAGCAACATCAGTAAAATAATAATAATAATAATAATAATAAAAAAGTGACCTATTTTCTTTTTTTATTTCTGAGATGGAGTCTCTCTCTGTCGCCCAGGCTGGAGTGCAGTGGCTCAATCTTGGCTCACTATAACCTCCGCCTCCTGGGTTCAAGCAATTCTTCTGCCTCAGCCTCCCGAGTAGCTGGGATTACAGGTGTCCACCACCATGTCCAGCTAATTTTTGTATTTTTAGCAGAGACGGGGTTTCACCATGTTGGCCAGGATGTTCTCGATCTCCTGACCTTGTGATCCACCCACCTTGGCCTCCCAAAGTGCTGGGATTATAGGCGTGAGCCACCATGCCCGGCCAGGTAACCTATTTTTTTATCCCCTGATAGCAAAAAACTTGTGAGCCATCCCTGACAAAAATGTCTTTATGAAAGATCCAGGCAACCTGGCTCATACCTGTAATGATAGCTACATAATACATTGAGGTTGAAGAATTTCTTCAGGCCAGAATTTCAAGACCAGCCTGTATTATGTAAAAAGACTTCATCTCTCAAACAAGTACCTTCAAAAGAGCTTTGAGATCCAGGGATGGAGTTGTGAAACCCTCCTAAAGCCCAAGATTGAGGAACGTTCTTTTTAGGAGACAGGCTTCTATTAAGGTGGCAAACTACAGAACCTCTGTTCTTGGCTATAGACCAAAAAATAACCAACCCAACTTGCTCCCACTGAGAATTCTGAACTTACCCTATAACCATTCCAAACTCCTCCCAGTCAAAACCCGGAGAGCTTCTGCTCTTCCAGAGGCCTGGAGGAAAACACCCATTTGTAGCCATACAGTTTAACATTTTACTTCTAGCTCCAAGCCACAGTTCATGGCCAATTGTGCTGAAGTAGAATCCCACACAGTGACCTGGGAAGATGCTCTCTGGTACTCAGTGAAAGGCATCCTCATCCACATCGTGACGGAAGGCCCACCATATGCAGACCTGACTGCAACAACTTCCCCTAGTGTCTGCTCTGCAGATGAATGTCCTGAAGGATATTCAGTTTGTCCAATAATAAAATGGGAATTACAACTACCCAAGCCTTTTGTAACAAGCCAACTAAAGGTAAATCCTCTGTAGACGCAGCAGCCTTGTGACCAACCTACCACCTCTGCTTATTACAAATGAAGAGGTCATCCTATAAATATGGGATCTTTGCCTCTTGTAACCAGTTCATATAAACTTGAAGAGGTTTTCGTTCAATGAAATTTTCAAAAACCAATGCAAAGCAAAACTATATTGTGCCCATTGTCAATGTTTCCATTTTAACATAACCCTGGAAGTATGTAGCAGAAGAGTTAGGCAAAAATACATTGTTTAAAGCCATTGAAATTGAAGACAAGTAAGTAAAGAGTTGCTGTTTGCAGATCATATAATATTATATATTTTTAAAAAACCATAAACGGTAAATTTAAGGCCAGGCATGGTGGCTCATGTCCGTAATCCCAACACTTGGGGAGGCCAAGGCAGGCAGATCACCAGAGGTTAGGAATTCAGAACCAGCCTGCCCAATATGGTAAAACTTTGTTTCTACTGAAAACAGAAAAATTAGCCACGCATGTTGGTGGGCGCCTACAGTTCCAGCTACTCAAGAGTCTGAGGCCGGAGAATCACTTGAACCTGGGAGGCAGAGGTTGCAGGGAGGCAGAGGTTGCAGTGAGCCAAGATCATGCCACTGCACTCCAGCTTGGGCAACAGAGTAAGACTCCATCTCAAAGAAAAAGAATATATTTTAGCCTAAAATATTAACTCCATGCTTCATAAAGATAAATTTTCTTGTTTCACCTAAGTTGTACCTTAAGAAATGCAATGAGATAGACAACAACATAAAAATAGTGGGGGACTTTTATACGTTACTTACAGCATTACACAGGTCATCATGAGAGAAAGTCAAACAAACAAACAAAAATCAATGGGCTTAAACTATAACTTAGAACGAATGGACTTAACAGATCTTTACAGAATATTCTACCCAGCAACTGCAGAATATACATTTTTTTCATCAGCACATAAAACATTCTTCAAGATAGACAATATGATAGGTCACAAGACAAGTCTGAATTTTTTTTTTTTTTTGTAACAGCGTCTCACTCCGTCACTAAGGCTGGAGTGCAATGGTGCAATCTTAGCTCACAGCAACCTCTGCCTCCCACGTTCAAGGGATTCTGCTGCCTCAGCCTTCCAAGTAGCTGGGATTACAGGCACATGCCGCCATGCGTGCCTGCTTTGTATTTTTAGTAGAGATGGGGTTTCACCATATTGGCCAGGCTTGTTTTGAACTTCTGACCTCAGGTTATCTGCCTGCCTTGGCCTCCCAAAGTACTGGGATTAAAGCGTGAGCCACCATGCCCAGCCCCTGAATAAATTTAACAATATCAAAATTTTATCAAGTACTGTCTTAGACCGCAGTGGAATAAAATTGGAAATCAATTCCAATAGGAACACTTAAAACCATACAAATACATGAAAATTAAATAACCTGCTCTTGAATGACTGTTGGATCCACAATGAAGTCAAGATGGAAATTAAAGAACTCTTTAAACTGAATAATAGTGACACAACATATTAAAACCTCTGGGATACAGCAAAAGCGGTGCTAAGAGGAAAGTTCATAGCATTAAATACACACATCAAAAAGATCAAAACACCACAATAAACAACCTAAGATTACACCTCAAGGAACAAGAGAAAGAAGAACAAACAAAACCCAGCAGAAAAAAAAAAAAAAAAATCAGAGCAGAACTAAATAAAATTGAAACTTAAAAAATATAAAAGATAAATAAAACAATAAACTAGTTATTTGAAAAGATAAACCAAATTGATAAGACTATTGGTGAGATTAACCCAGAAAAGCAGAAGGAAGATCCAAATATGCTCAATAAGAAATAAAAGATCATTCTGAGTTTTTGGCCAGGCGCGATGGCTCAAGCCTGTAATCCCAGCACTTTGGGAGGCCGAGACGGGCAGATCACGAGGTCAGAAGATTGAGACCATCCTGGCTAACACGGTGAAATCCCATCTCTACTAAAATATACAAAAAACTAGCCAGGTGTGGTGGCCAGCGCCTCTAGTCCCAGCTACTCGGGAGGCTGAGGCAGGAGAATGGTGTAAACCCGGGAGGCGGAGCTTGCAGTGAGCCAAGATCCGGTCACTGCACTCCAGCCTGGGCGACAGAGCGAGACTCCATCTCAAAAAAAAAATAAAAAGAAAGAAAGAAAAGATCATTCAAAGCTACTATGAATACCTTTACATGCTCAAACTAGAAAATCTAGAGGAATTCCATAAATTCCTGGAAATATACAACCCTCCTAAATTAAACCAGGAAGAAATAAAAACTCTGAACAGACCAATAACAAGTAGCAAGATTAAACTAGTAATAAAAAATTGCCGCTGGGTGCAGTGGCTCATGCGTGTAATCCCAGCCCTTTGGTAGGATGAGGCGGGTGGATCACTTGAAGTCAGTCTGCTAGGGATGCAGAGATGATTTAACATAGGTAAGTCAATACATGTTATCCACCAAATAAACAGAATTAAAACCAAAAATTATATGATTATCTCAAAATACACAGAAAAATCATTTGGCGAAATCCAGCATCCCTTTATGATTAAAATCCTCAGCAAAATTGGGATAGAGGGAACATATTGTAAGGTCATAAAAGCCATCTATGACAGGCCAGGTGTGGTGGCTCACGCCTGTAATTCCAATACTTTGAGAGGCAGAGGTGGGCGGATCACCTGAGGTCAGGAGTTTGAGATCAGCCTGGCCAACATGGTGAAACCTCATCTGTACAAAAATACAAAAATTAGCCAGGAATGATGGCGGGTGCCTGTGGTCCCAGCTACTGGGGAGGCTGAGTCCCAGAGGTGGAAATTGCAGTGAGCGGAGATTGTGCCGTTGCACTCCAGCCTGGGCAACAGAGCAAGACTCTGCATGGAAAAAAAAAAAAAAAAAAAAAAAAAAACTATCTATGATAAACAGCCAACATTACACTGAACGGGAAAAAGTTGGAAGGATTTTTTCTGAGAACACAAGACAATAATGCCCACTCTCACCACTTCTATTCAACATAGTAATGGAAGTCTTAGCCAGAGCAATCAGAGTAAAGCAAAAAATAAACAGCATCTAAATTGGTAAAAAGGAAGTCAAACTGTCACTGCTTATCAATGATATAATTGTATAGCTGGGAAACCCTAAACACTCATCTAAAAAGCTTTTAGGGCTGGGTGCAGCGACTCAAGCCTGTAATCCCAGCAATTGGGGAGGTGGAGGCAGGTGGATCACCTGAGGTCAGGAGTCCAAGACCAGCCTGGCCAACGTGGTAAAACCCCGTCTCTACCAATAATACAAAAATTAGCCAGGCGCGGTGGCAAGTGGGTGTAATCCCAGCTACTAGGGAGGCTGAGACAGGAGAATCACTTGAACCCAGGAGGCAGAGGTTGCAGTGAGCTGAGATCATGCTACTGCACTCCAGCCTGGGCGACAGAGTAAGACCTTGTCTCAAAAAGAAAAAAAAAAAAAGAAAAGAAAAGAAAAAAAAGCTTTTTGATCTGATACATAAATTCAGTAAAATTTCAGGATACAAAATCAATGTGCACAGATTAGTGGCACTGGTGTACACTAACAGTGACCAAACTAGGACTTAAATTAAGAACTCAACTCATTTAAAAATAGCTGCAAAAAAAATAATAATTAGGAATATGTCTAACCAAGGTGGTGAAAGATCTCTACAAGAAAAATTACAAAATGTTGCTAAAAGAAATCACAGACAATGGAAACAAATGGAAACATATTTCATGCTTATGGATGGGTAGCAATCCTATTGCAACAATGATAAACCAACCAAAAGCAATCTGCAAATTTAATGTAATTTCCATCAAAATAGCATTATTATTCTTCACAGAACTAAAAAAAAATCCTAAAATTTATATAAAATAAAAAGAGAGCCTCCATAGTTAAAGCAAGAAAAAAAAAAAAAAAAAAAAACCAACAAAACCAAAAACACACACACAAAAAATCTGAAGGCATCACATTATCTGACTTCGAACTATACTACAAGGGTATAGTTACCAAAACAGCATTGTATGGGTATAAAAATAGACATTTAGACCAATGAAACAGAATAGCGAAACCAGAAATAAACCCAAATACTTACAGCCAACTGATCTTTGACAAAGTAAACAAAGATATAAAGTGGGGAAATAACACCCTATTCAATAAATGGTGCTGGCATACTTGGGAAGCCACATATTGAAGAATAAAACTGGGTCTTCGGCTGGGCACAGACGGTCATACCTGTTATCCCAGCCTTTAGGGAGGTTGAAGTGGGTGGATCACGAGGTCAGGAGTTCAAGACCAGCCTGGCCAAGATGGTGAAACCCCATCTCTACTAAAAATACAAAAAAAATTTAGCTGGGTATGGTGGCGGGTGCCTGTAATCCCAGCTACTCGGGAGGCTGAGGCAGAGAATTGCTCGAACCTGGGGGGCAGAGCTGAGATCACGCCACTGCACTCCAGCCTGGGTGACACAGCGAGACTCCGTCTCAAAAAAAAAAAAAAAAAAAAAAAAATGGATCTTCATCTCTCACCTTATAAAAAAATTAACTCAAGATGGATCAAATACTTTAATCTAAGACCTGAAACTACCCGAATTCTAAAGCCTTGGAAAAACTCTTCTAGACATTGACTTGGGCAAAGAGTGCATGACCAAGAACCCCAAAGCAAATGCAACAAAAACAAAGACAGATGTGACTTAAACAATTCTCAAAAGAAAATATACAAATGGCCAACAACAACAAAAAATACTGAACATCACTGATGATTAATGATCAGGGAAATGCAAATCAAAACCACAATGTGATACCACCTTACTCTTGCAAGAATGATCATAATTGGCTGGTCATGGTGGCTGATGCCTGTAATCCCAGCACTTTGGGAGACCAAGACTGGTGGATCACCTGAGGTCAGGAGTTCCAGAGGAGCCTGGCCAACATGGTAAAACCCCGCCTCTACTAAAAACACAAAAATTAGCAGGGTGCGATGGCTTATGTCTGTAATCCCTGCTGCTCCGGACGCTGAGGCTGGAGAATCGCTTAAACCCAGGAGGCAGAGGTTGCAGTGAGCCGAGATCGCACCACTGCACTCCAGTCTGGGCCAGAGACCGAGACTCCATCTCAAAAACAAAGAAACAAACATACAAACAGAAAAGACCATAATTAAAACATCAAAAAATGGACCAGGCACGGGTGGCTCATGCCTGTAATCACAGCAAACTCCCTCTCGGAAAAAAAAAAAGAAGAAGAAGAAAAGAAAAGAAAAGAAGGGATAAAACCCCAAATGTTGTGTGTCCTCACTTATGAGTGGGAGCTAAGCTATGAAGATGCAAAGGCATAAAAATTATATAATGGGGCCAGGCGCGGTGGCTCACGCTTGTAATCCCAGCACTCTGGGAGGCCGAGGCAGGCGATCACCTGAGGTCGGGAGTTCAAGACCAGCCTGACCAACATGGAAAAACCCTGTCTCTACTAAAAATACAAAATTAGCCGGGCATGGTGGCGCATGCCTGTAATCCCAGCTACTCGGGAAGACTGAGGCAGGAGAATCGCTAGAACCTGGGAGGCGGAGGTTGCGGTGAGCCAAGATCGCGCCATTGTACTCTAGCCTGGGCAGCAAGAGCGAAACTTCGTCTCAAAAAAAAAAAAAAAATTAAAAAATTAAAAATTAAAAAGAATTATATAATGGACTCTGGGCACACAGCGGGAAGGGTGGGAGAGGGAGTGAGGGATGAGAGACTACATATTGGATACAGTGCACACTGCTTGGGCGATTGGTGCACCTAAATCTCAGAAATCACCACAAAAGAACTTATCCATGTAACCAAATACTACCTGTACCCCAAAACTACTGAAATATAACAATTTAAGACAAAAATAAAACCCCCAAAACCCCATAAGTTGAAGTTTATATGCTTTGGCTTTTTTTTTCCAGAAATGGTCTCACTCTGTCACCCAGAATGGAGAGCAGTGGCTTGATCAGGGCTCACTGCAGCCACAACCTCCTGGGCTCAGGCAGTCCTCCTACTTCAGTCCCTGAATAACTGGTACTACAGGTTCAGGCCATCATGCTAAATTAGCTGGGCGTGGTGGTGGTGGGCGCTTGTGATCCCAGCTACTCGGGAGGCTGAGGCGGAAGAATCGCTCGAACCCAGGAAGGCGGAGGTTGCAGTGAGCTGAGATCATGCCATTGCATTCTGTCCTGGCTGGCAGAGCAACATTTGTCTAAAAACAAAAAAAGATAAAAATAAAGATTGTTTCAAGTTAAAAAAAAAAGTCTAATAAAATAAAATAGAAAAAGTTAAAAAATTATAAGAGATTATAAGGCCAGGCGCCATGGCTCATGCCTGTAATCCCAGCACTTTGGGAGGCTGAGGTGGGCGGATTGCCTGAGGTCAGGAGTTTGAGACCAGCCTGGCCTCAACATGGTGAAACCCTGTCTCTACTAAAAAAACAAAAATTAGCCAGGCGTGGTGGCAAGCACCTGTAATCCCAGCTTCTGGGGAGGCTGGGGCAGGAGAATTACTTGCACCCGGGAGGTGGAGCTTTCGCTGAGCTGAGATCGCGCCACTGCACTCCAGCCTGGGCGGCAGAGGGAGACTGTCACAAACAAACAAACAAACAAACAAAAAAGAGAGTATAAAATTTATGTGAAAATTAGAGTGTTCAAAAATGACAAATTTGATGGATTTATTTATAAGATTTTACTAAAATTAGGTTTAGTTTTTTTTTTTGTTTTATTTTTTGAGATGGCGTTTCACTCTTGTTGCCCAGGCTGGAGGGCAATGGCTCGATCTCAGCTCACTACAACCTCCACCTCCTGGGTTCAAATGATTCTCCTGCCTCAGACTCCTGATTAGCTGGGATTACAGGCGCCCATCACCACAGCTGACTAATTTTTGTATTTTTAGTGGAGAAGGGGTTTCACTACATCGACCAGGCTGGTCTTGAACTTCTGACCTCAGGTGATCTACCCGCCTCGGCCACCCAAACTGATGCCATTAAAGGAGTAAGCCATCACGCCCGGTCTTCAGTATTGATAATACACTATTACTAAAGTAAAAATTGGTTTACTGTTGAACAAAAATTTTATGTATTATTAACATGGCAGTAAACTATATTTGTTCACATTTTGAATACATTTAAAAAGAGAGTAAAGAAGAGAAAGAATTTTCCCATGCTCTGGGGTGGGCCCGGCTCAGCTCAGGGAGGAAGCCCTGCCTGGAAAGGCTGCAGCCTTTTGTTATCAGAAGCATCTGATAACATCTTCTGTCACTCAGGGCCCGAAGGGGCGGGGCCTTAAACATCATCCAATCAGGGACGCTGGGCTGAGACCGTCCAATCAGGCATGCAGCTGGAGCGGACAGGGCGACTTCCGGGATGTGGTCGGACCTTTGGCTCTCGCCGCAGCCGGAGGTCAAGGTGGGGTGCTTGCTCCTGTGTGTCCTCTCCTCCTAGAGGCCCAGCTTCTGTGGTCCTGTGACCCGCAGGTATTGGGAGATCCACAGCTAAGTCGCCAGGACCCCCTGGAAGCCTAGACATGGTGAGTGTGCCGGGTCCCACATCCGGAGAGAGTGGCCGGGGCTGGTTGGAACCGGCTGTGGCGGGACTCAGGCCTCCCCGCAGTCAGCTCCACAATCTGTGCCCGAAGTTCTCCTTGCCTAGCTCCACCTCAGTCCGCTTCAGCCATAAGATGGCGGCTGCGCTGACACCCGGCCCCCGGGCGTCCTGTCTCTAACCTGCGCTATAACTGTGCCCTGGCCTGGAGACCTCTTGGGGCAGCTCTGCACCCGCAGCGCGGAGTCTCTCCCATATGTGCAGGGACCATGGGAGGGTCGTCAGAGGAGAATCCTGACTCCGCGTGTGGGTTCATGAATGGAAAGAGCTTTGGTCCGTGAGGTTCCCAGCTCCTGTTTCCTCTTATTAAAAATTTACGGAAGTCAGCGCACAAATATAAAAAATTTATCCAAAGAGTGATTCCAAAATTGTAGAGCACCCAGCTGTGGGTTGTAGTTTATGGTCTATTGAAGGGATTTGACGGAAGAGTTTTATAAGGCGCATAATGAAGAAAACCAAATTCAGTAATTGGTTAGGTACAGTTAGGTAGTTTCTTAGTTTGTACTATCAAGATGGAAATTTCTTGATTATGTAGTCAGAGATTAATTGGCAGTTTATAGTTACTTAAGCCTGAATTTTTTTCCCCAATATCGTAATTTACAAAAAGTGCATTTGAATTAGTTTGTTTTTTTGAGACAAAGTCTCACTCTGTCGCCCAGGCTGGAGCGCAGTGGCACCGTCTGGGCTCACTGCAATCTCCGCCTACCAGGTTCCCGTGGTTCTCCTGATTTAGCCTTCCAAGTAGCTGGGATTACAGGCATGCGCCACCACGCCTCCTTAACTTTTTTTTTTTTTTTTTTTTTTGAGAAGGAATCTGGCTCTGTGGCCCAGGCTGGAGTGCAACGGCGCGATCTCGGCTCACTGCAAGCTACGCCTCCCGGGTTCACGCCAGTCTCCAGACTCAGCCTCCTGAGTAGCTGGGACTACAGGCACCCGGCATCACGCCCGGCTAATTTTTCTATTTTTAATAGAGACAGGGTTTCACTGTGTTAGCCAGGATGGTCTCGATCTCCTGACCTCGTGTTTCACCCGCCTCGGCCTCCCAAAGTGCTGGGATTACAGGTGTAAGCCACCGCGCCTGGCCGGATTAGGTTTTTTAAAAGTAGAATTTAGGAACTAGAGCCTCTTCAGTCTAACTGCCAGCCACTTAATTATTTGCACACCCCACAAGGAACTGCTGTTTCCTTGCATTTTTCACATGTGTCCCAAGTAGGGCCTCAAGTCTATCCCCCATCCCCTATTTCTCCAACCTGACTCTGGCTTGCAGTAAAATACTTAATTTCCTCTTCCTTCTGACATTCCCAAATGCCAGTTTGCCCTCCCTTATTCATATTATCAACTATTTGTCCTTTAGTGTATATTTTGATACCTGTTTTAATCATTTTTTTGACAAAGCATTTGATGGCACATTAAAAAAAAATTGTTTTCTGTTTGTAAATATTTTTTCTTCTGTTTTCCCTAGACACAGATATCAGAATGTTTTGGGGGTCAAGGTTTCTCTTTGGAAACTTTATAGGGAGATGTGTCCTCAGCTACCCTTCAATTTTTTTCTTGGACCTGAGATTCAGTACTGTCTGGGGAAAAACCAGGATACCCGCCATGGCTATGTCTGCGAGAGTGTCTAGTGAATATCAGTTCCTGGGTCATTTTCTCCCCTAAGACAACCTGAGGTATGGAGTGGAGCCTCTCAAGAGAGCAGGTGAATGCCCTTTGACTGAGAGGCATCTTCTGGTGCGCTGTTTTTTTGGAAAGCTACCCCCTTGAGATACTAATATTGTCTTTACCCAACCCAGCTTCCATTTCTTGGAGACGCGTTGCTGTTCAGACAATCAGATGCTGGTAGTGAAGGGGAAACCAAAATAATTTTTGCCCCTGGATTCTCTTAGGGGACAGAAAAATAGTGATAGAAAAATGGTAAAAAGTTTGTGAAATAAAATAGCACTCCAAAGACAAAGAAAAAAAACTGATCCCAGTGAGATGGTGCAAGAACTTGCAAAGTGAAATATACCTGGGGCACTCACTGGGGCAGAGTTTGTTCAGAGTCTCCTGAGAGAATGATTATTGAGCACTTAAGTGAACAGGATGGGGTGGGAGAATCTCTAAAGTAATTGGATGGCCTGACTTGACACACGAGTCAGACATATCTGTACCTTGAAATGATTAAGTGATTTCTTCACTTATTTTGACCAGGTTTTTGTGTGTGTGTGTGTGTGTGTGTGTGTTTTTTTTTTTTTTTTTTTTTTTTGGACAGTGTTTTCCTCTGTCGCCCAGGCTGTAGTGCAGTGGTGCAATCTCTGCAGTGCTACTTTTTGTATTTTTAGTAGAGATGGGGGTTTGCCATGTTGGCCAGGCTGTTTGAGCTCAAAATTCTGACCTCAAGTAATCTGCCCACCTTGGCCTCCCAAAGTGCTGGGATTGCAGGTGTGAGCCACTGTGCCCGGCTGACCTCAGTTTTTTAACTGTAAATTGCATTTTATTAGTAGGGCTTGAAAGGTAAGAAAATATTTACAAAGGGCATAAAAAAGGTGAGTTTCAGAAAATAATACCTAATTATATATTTGTTGAAAATTCTCATTCACCTTTTTCTCGGAGTGAATTTAGAAGTTTTCTCAGGTTTGTTTTGTTTTGTTTTGTTTTTTGTTGAGACAGAGTCTCACTCTGTCACCCAGGCTGGAGTGCAGTGGTGGGATCTCAGCTCACTGCAAACTCTGCCTCCCAGGTTCATGCCATTGTCCTGCTTCACTCTCCCGAGTTGCTGGGACTACATGTGCCCACCACCAAGCCCAGCTAATTTTTTTGTATTTTTAGCAGAGACGGGGTTTCACCTTGTTAGCCAGGGTGCTTTCGATCTCCTGACCTCATGATCCGCCTGCCTTGGCCCCCCAAAGTGCTGGGATTACAGGTGTAAGCCACTGTGCCCAGCCTTCTGGTGTGTTTTTTATGGCTGAATGATTTCAAACAGAATTCCATCTAGCTTTTAGAATGTTAGCTACTGAGAAAAAAAAAGAAGAAAAATTGTTCTTCCATTTCGGCTGTAGAGAATTAATATATTTCCACAAGCAAATGTGGTAGATAATTGGGGAGTTACATAGATTTGTGAAAACATCAGTTTCTTTTTTTGCAGGGTGAATTTGCTAAAGTAAATATCTTTGTTCTATATCCTGTTATTTCGATTTCTGAGTTTAATGCTAAATTTTATGTGATGAAACTTGGTACCTCCTAGAAGTGTTCCCATATAACTAATTGTTTACCACATGATTTTTAATACAAAAAGTAAAATAATACTTTATTGTCCAAAAGAAATAAATACCTTTCTTTCTCTTACTGAGGTACAAAATACTAGCACCTTAACATTTTCTTATATGTTTTTGGATCATTTTGCTGGATTTTTTCAAACACTTAGTTTCAAAAACTAAGTGAATGACTCTGACATGGTAATTAAAGCTTGAGCCCAATGACTGCAAACTGAGGTTAATTTTGAGCCAGCAAAAGGAGGTTATTAAAGACCCAGTTAGTTCCTTCTGGAAAGCCTTTCCTGCAGATGTCCCAGCCTGCTCACCCCAGCGGTGGAAGAAGCCTCCATAGTGAGAGAAGCTACAGAGCCCTGCAAAGCTGGGGCCCCACAGGCAGATGCAGTTAAGGTTAAGATAGAAAGGGTTGGGGAATGTCTTACTGAAGATAAAATTTTTACTGTTTTGAGGCAGTTTTGAGAGGTTTTAAACCAGTTACATGTATGTTAAAAAAAAAAAAATTGAATTCCAAAGGAGTATTGCAACAGGAGGAAGTACCAACTATAAGATCTTTAAGGATTGCAAAGATTAGGCAGAAAAGGGCTTTTTTTCCTAAGGATAAAAAAATAAGTTTAGAAAAAAGGTGAGGGGAATGTTTAAATGAAGGTTGAAATAATCAGGTTTTAGATCAGAGAATGTTTTACCCTGAAGTCAGTGTGTTCTTAGGAGGGATATAAAATGAGGTTGTGTGGTGGCTCAGACTGAGCATAGCTCAGAGTTCGGGAGCCTGTGGGAAGAAAATAAACTTAAGTAAATTTTGATTAAGAAGTATTTTATGTTGACCACTGAAGACAAATTCAGCTGCTTTTTTAATGAGAAAAAGAAGAAAATATGCGAGTGTTTTCCTGGCTGTGTATTGGGTAAGTAAAGAGAGAACCATCTAAGTCATAATGGGAAGGGTGTGTCTTTTCATAAAGTGTTCCTGGAGAACACAGAGGATAGAGAATTTTATTAATCACAGCTGTTTATTGTCTATGTGCTTCATCTTTTCCCACCTCTTTTCTTGGTTCTATACTTCCATTTGGCTTTTTGGGAGTTGTATATTATATTTGAAACCAGTAAATATAACTACAGTGTTCTGCTGAGTTCTGTGAGTAACTCTATCGGGTTACTGAATTTCAAAAAGGTTATGGGAGTCCCCAACTTTTAAACAGTAGGTCAGAAGCATAGATGAGCCCATGGAGTTTGTGACTGGCATCTGCAGTGAGGACAATGTTGTGGGACTGAGCCCTGAATCAGGGTCTATGCTGACTCTGGGTGGTGTCAGAATTCAAGTGTTAGACAATGAGTTGATGTTGGAGAGTTGTTGGTGTTCATCAAACTCTGCAGATTTGGTGCCAGAAGAAAAATAGCACAGACTTCTGGCCTGGAATGAAACTCTAGGTGTCTGGGAATGGGAGGCTCTGCTCTCCTCTACACAGGCTGTCACACTGCCCCTTGTTCTTTGATTTCAGATCTCCTCCCAGGGTGACAGAGGACTGAAAACTTAGAGATCTGATGACAAACCCCTTTTTGCGAAAGCTGCCAGCAGAGGATTTCCACCCACTCACAAACACTAGACATTGATGTGTCCACACCCCTCTCAGGACAAGGCACCACCCTCAGGAATTTTACCACAGCATTTTTGACCCTAGTGGTTTTTTTGGCCAAAAACCTACAAAAGTATCTACAAGTCTCCTGGCATATCTCTGTTTTCAGACACTGAATCTGCAGTAGCGACCTGTTTCTCCACCAGCCTAGGGTTGTCGACCACGTGTTCATAATCTTATCTCCCTGCACAGCCCCACCTGAGCCACTATCTATTGCGCAGACCAGTCTGTCCACCTGCATTGCACTCTCTCTAACCCAGGGACTTTTTTTTCTTTTAACTTTTATTTTTGGTTGGTTCAGGGGTACACATGCAGGTTTGTTGTACAGCTAAAATTGTGTCATGGAAGTTTGGTGTGCAGATTATTTTGTCACTGCAGTACTAATCATAGCACTAAAAAGGTACTTTTTCTGACCCTTTTAGTTCTGCCACCCTCCATCCTCAACTAGGCCTCAGTGTCTTTTTTTCTCCTCTGTGTTCATTTGTTCTTGTTATTTAGCTCTTACTTATAAATAATAGCATGCATTTGGTTTTCTGTTTCTGCATCAGTTTTCTAAGAATAGTGATCTCCAGCTTCATTCCATGTTGCTGCAAAGGACATAATCTTTTTGTTTTGTTTTGTTTTTTTGTTTTGTTTTATGGCCACACAGGATTTCATGATTTCATGATGTTTATGTACCATTATTTGTTTGTTTGTTTTGAGATGGAGTCTCGCTATGTCACTCATGCTGGAGTACAGTGGCATGATCTCAGTTCACTGCAACCTCCACCTCCCAGGTTCAAGCAGTTCTTCTGCCACTGCCTCCCGAGTAACAAGGATTACAGGTGTGTGCCACAACACCCAGCTAATTTTTGTATTTTTAGTATAGATGGGGTTTTACCATGTAGGCCAGGCTGGTCTCAAACTCCTGACTTCCGATGATCCGTCGCCTTGGCCTCCCAAAGTGTTGGGATTACAAGTGTGAGCCACTGCACCTGGCCCATATTTTGTTTTTATTAAGTTTTTTGTGTTTTGTTATATTTGGAGACAGGGTCTCACTCTTTTTCTCAGGCTGTAGTGCAGTGGTGTGGTCTTGGCTCACTAAAACCTCAACTTCTCAGGCTGAAGCTATCCGCTTCTACCTAAGCTTCCCAAGTAGCTAAGAATAAAGGCTTGTGCCACCATGCCTAGCTAATTTTTCTTTTTGTATTTTTTTTTTTTTTTTTTTTTTTTTTTTTATAGATGGGATTTTGCCATGTTGTCCATGCTGGTCTCAAACTCCTGAGCTCAGGCAATCCACCTGGCTCGGCCCCCAAAGTGCTGGATTACAGGCATGTGCCATCATATAACCATACCATATTTTGTTTATCCAGTCTACCAGTGATAGGCATTTAGGCTGATTCCATGTCTTTGCTATTGTGAATAGTGCTGCAATGAACGTGATTGTGCATGTGTCTTTGTGATAGAATCATCTGTATATTTTTAGGTATATACCCAATTGTGAGGTTACTGGGTCAAATGGTAATTTTGTTTTTAGTTTAGTGAGGAATCACCACACTGCTTTTCACAATGGTTGAATTATGATAATGGCCATTCTCACTGGTTTGAGATGATTTCTTGTTGTGGTTTTCTTTTGCATTTCTGTAATGATTAGTGATGAGCATTTTTTTATATGCTTGTTAGCCACATGTTTGTCTTCTTTTGAAGACAAGCATCTTCTTAATGTTTTTATCTTTTAAGTGAGGTTTTTTTTTTTCTTGTAAACTTGTTTTAGTTCCTAATGAATTCTGGATAGCAGACCTTTGTCAGAAGCATAGTTTGCAAGTATTTTCTATTATTCTGTAGGTTGTCACTTTACTGTGTTGATCCTTTCCTTCGCTGTGAAAAAGATCATTAGTTTAATTAGGTCCCATTTGTCAATTTTTGCTTTCGTTGCAATTACTTTTGATATCTTCATTATCTTTGCCAGTTTCTATGTCTAGAATGGCACTTCTTACCTTCCAGGGTTTCTTTTTTTATATACATAATTTTTCAGATTAACATTTAAGTCTTTCATTTACCTTGAGTTGATTTTTTTATATGGTGTTATAAAAGGATCCAATTTCAATCTGCTACATAGTGGTAGCTAGTTGTTCCAGTACCATTTATTAAATAGGAAGTTCTTCCCCCATTCCTGTTGTCACCTTTGTTGAAGATCAGATGGTTTTAGGTGTGTGTCATTATTTCTGGGCTCCCTATTCTGTTGCATTGGTCTATGAGTTTGTTTTTGTACCAGTACCATGTTGCTTGGTTTACTGTAGCCCTGTTGTATAGTTTGAAGTCAGGTAACGTAATGCCTCCAACTTTGTGGTTTTTGCTTACGATTGCCTTGGCTATTCAGGCTCTTTTTTGGTTCCGTGTGAATTTTAAAATTGTTTTTTTAGTTCTGTTAAAAAATATTTTGGTGGTTTGATTAAATTAGCATTACATCTGTAAATGTATTTCAGCAGTATGACCGTTTTATGATAGTGATCTTTTTTATTCATGAGCATAAAGTGGTTTTCCATTTGTTTGTATCATCTCTGGCTTCTTTAAGCATTGTTTTGTAATTCTTGTCATAGAGATCTTTTCCCTTTCTGGTTATCTGTATTTCTAGATATGTTATTCTTTTCTGTGGCAGTTGTGAATGGGGTTGTGTTTTCCATTCAGATTTGGCCTAGATGTTTTTGATATATAGGGTTGCTACTAATTTTTGTACATTTCTTTTGTATCCTGAGACTTTCCTCAAGTTGTGAGTTTAAAGAGCTTTTCTGCTTAGAGTATATGGGTTTCCAGATGTAGAATCATGTTGTTTGCAAATAGGGATAGTTTGACTTTCTCTCTTTTTGTTTGGATGCCTTTTATTTTTATCTTTTGCCTGATTGCTGTGGCTAAGACTTCCAATTTTATGTTGAATAGGAGTGTTGAGAGAAGACGTCCTTGTCTTGTGCCAGTTATCCAGAAGGAATGCTTCCAGGTTTTGTCCATTCAGTATGTTGGCTGTGAGTTTGTCATAGATAACTTACTATTTTGACGTATGTACCTTCAATGCCTAGTTTGTTGAGGGTTTTTAACGTGAAAAATGTTAAATTTTATTGAAAGCCTTTTGTGCATCTATTGAGATAGTCTTGTGGTTTCTCTCTTTAATTCTGTTTATGTGATGAATCACATTTATTGATTTGTGTATGTTGAACAAACCTTGAATCCCCAAAATAAACCGTAGTTTATCACAGCGGGTTAGCTTTTTGATAAGCTGCTGGATTTGGTTTGCCAGTAGTTTGTTGACGATTTCTTTTTTTTTTTCATTTTTTGAGATGGAGTCTTGCTGTGTCACCCAGGCTGGAGTGCAGTGGTGTGATCTTGGCTCACTGCAACTTCTGCCTCCCAGGTTCAAGTGATTCCCCTGTCTCAGCCTCTTGAGTAGCTGGGCTTACAGTCGTGTGGTACCATACCCGGCTAATTTTTTTGTGTTTTTAGAAGTGATGGGGTTTAATCGTGTTGGCCAGGCTGGTCTTGAACTATTGACCTCAGATAATCAGCCCATCTTGGCCTCCCAAAGTGCTGGGATTACAGGTGTGAGCCACCAGGCCCAGCCGTTTGTTGAAGATTTTGGCATCAATGTTCATCAAGGATATTGGCCTGAAGTTGCCTTTTTTTTTTGTTTTTGTTTTTTCTGTTAGGTTTTGGTATCAGAATGATGCTGTTCTTACACAATGAGTTGGAGAGGAGTTTCTTCTTTTTAATTTTTTGATTTTGTTTTAGTAGAAATAATTTAATCTTTTGAAATTGTTTTAGTAGAAATAATATCAGCTTCTATTTGTACATCTGGTAGAATTCAGCTGTGAATATGTCTGGTCCTGAGCTTCATTTGATCGGTAGGTTATTTATTACTCTTTCAGTTTTTTGAGCTTATCTATCTATTTAGGGCTTTGATGTTTTTGTGTGTATTCAGTCTTGGGAGGATGTATTTGTTCCAGAATTTTTTCATTTCTTCTAGAGTTTTGTTTTGTTTTTTTTATGTGCATAGTATGTTCATACAGACTTCAGTATATATATATATATATTTTATTTTATATTTGCTTATGTGCATAGTATATTCATAGACTTCAGTATATTTTTGTGGGGTCAGTGGTAATGTATCTTTTTCTCATTTCTAATTGTGTTTATTTGTATCTTCATTAATCTAGCTAGTAGTTTATTTACCTTTTTTTTAAAAAAATAGATTGAATGCCTGGATTTCTTGATATTTTGTAGTTTTTCATGTCTAAATCTCCTTCAGTTCAGATCTGATTTTGGTTATTTCTTGTCTTTTGCTAGCTTAGCGGCTGATTTGCTTTTGTTGCTCTCAGTCTTTTTTTTATGTTGTCAGGTTGTTAAACTGAGATCTAACTTTTTGGTGTGAGGATTTAATGCTATAAATTTTTCTTGTAATACTGCCTTAGCTGTATTGCAGGGATTCTGGTATGTTGTATTTTTGTCTTATTTGTTTCAAAAGACTTCTTGGTTTCTGCTTTAATTTCATTTTTTACCAAAAGGTTATTCAAGTGTAGGCCATTTAATTTTTATTTAATTGTATGGTTTCCAGTTGTTTTATTGGTATTGAATTATATTTTTCTTAAGCTATAGTCTGTGTGTGTGGTTTGCATCATTTTGGGATTTTTGAATTTGCTGAGAATGGTTTTATTTCTGATTGTGTGGTCAATTTTAGAGTATGTGGCACGTGGTAATGAGAAGAATGTGTATTATGGTATTTTTAGATGAAGAGTTCTGTAGATGTCTATTAGGACTATTTGGTCAAGTGTTGAGTTCAGGTCCTAATATTGTTGTTAATTTTTTTCTTCAGTGATCTGTCCGTTAGTGCCTGTGAGATGTAGTCTCTGATTATTACTGTGTCAGATTCTAAGTCTCTTCATAGGTCTCTAAGAACTTGCTTTATTCATGTGGACCCATGGATTTTTTTATAACACCTTTCTCTCTTCTGCTTTCCCCCCCATAAACGTCCTTTCAAGTGCACACAGTGTGCAAAATTCAGATGTCCAAGAGTTCAAGAACTTGTCCAGAGACCTGGCTGTTTTAAGAGAAAATATAAATTTGCAACAAGAGGCTTTATTCTCATATGTGAAAATAAGGGAGGATAACTTGCTGATTTTTTAAAAAAGGTTTAGATTATGTGTATATATTTCTTCTGCTTTTTGAAATATATGTAAATCATATTAACAATGAAACAAACCTTTTGTCATTCTTTTTGACTCAGAATTGTCTTTATTTGGGACCTGAGATTCATTGCTTTCTTTTTGTCTTGGCAAAAGATTATTTTTTTTTTATCTTTAGTCTTTAAACTAGACACAGATTTGTTCAGAGTAAACTTCATTTGAAGAGCATTAAAAAGTTGAGCACGAAGATCAGAATAAATTTAGCAATACAGAATAATATAGACTAAAAGATACTGAGTAAGTTCTTTGGCAGAAACCTGATTATCCAAGATGATTATTTGCAGGCTGACATACTTACACTGCAAAAGCCAGAAGAGTTCAGTGTATAAACTGAACAGTGGAGTCTGTTGTACTTGGGTTACTTCAGTACAGTTAGTGCAGTTATGTGTAGTGTTTGTAGACAACTTGCATTCATGTAAATTAAACAGTATTTTCTACGATAGTATGAATATAAGGCCACAATGTTTACTTTGAATTCCTTAGTTATTTTAATATTGTTATTCATACTTTTGAAATACAGTGTTTTAACTGAATTATAGTTCAGATAATTTTTTAAAATCTTACATACCTTCTGACAAGTACATAAAATTAGTCATATATGTATATCTGATATCCAAAGAAATTTACCATTAAATTGTTACAGTAGATATTAGTCTGACATGCTTATTAATTTATCCAATAGTAATAATTATAGGTAAGCATAATTTTAGTGTCATATTTTACCGAATTAGTATGCTGCTATTACGGAACAAATAAACACAGGTGATATGGCTACCCAAAAACCATAATAGCTCTCCAGTTAGCTATGTTGCAAGCTCTAATATATTTTACTATATTAACACAGATTTCAATGTTTTATAAAATAGTGCTGGTGGAAGCTGTCAGATATATTCCAATATAGATCTCACATTCAATGGTTAGGAAATAAGAGAGCAGCAGAGATGGAAGATAAATCTTTTAAAATTCTGCTGAGAACTGGGCATGGTGGCTCATGCCTCTAATCCCAGGACTTTGGGAGGCCAAGGTGGGTGAATCACCTGAGGTCAGGAGTTTGAGACCAGCCTGGACAACATAGTGAAAACTTGTCTCTACCAAAAATACAAAATTAGCTGGGTGTGGTGGCACATGCCTGTAGTCCCAGCTATTTGTGAGGCTCAGACAGGAGAATCACTTGAACCCAGGAGGCAAAGTTTGAGGTGAGCCAAGATCACACCATTGCACTCCAACCTGGGCAACAAGAATGAAACTCCATCTCAAAAAAAAAAAAAAAAAAAAATTCTGCTGAGAATATGCCCCCTTTATTCAATAATGCTCATGTTTCTCTTGCTGAGAGTAGCTATGCACTTCGGGTGTTTGGAGAGAAATTCTTCTTAGGGAGGTATTTTCTGGCTGACTTGATCAATTTTATATCCAATCTCAGTTTTTTCTTAAGACATTTTAACTTTTTTCTCTCAATATAATTTTTCTCAGAACAAGAGCTGTTTTTCTCTCGAACGCATTGCGTGTCTGTTTCAGAAACCCTATTAGTATCCAATGGTATCTGTGAAAGATGTGGGCTGTCACAGTGAGAACTCTGAGAGCTATCTCTATCTGGAGTCATGCTAAAACCCAGCAGTATTTTTTCATGTCACCATTATAAATAAAAACTCAGGCTGAAACACTGCTCCTTTTTCTATTATTGTGAAGGTGCAATTCTACCCAGGAGGTCTGCAGACTCTCCTCCTGCTGCTCAGGCTTCACTCTCTGATGTGGCACCAGAGTGCTGCTGTGGCAATTGGGATTCAACTAAGATGTGAGTTTCCAACTGTGAGCCCTGTGCTGTGGGCCGTGCCTCAGTGGCAGATGGTAGGGGTCAAGAGAATACACTAGCCACCAGGAGAGGGAAACAGGAGTGCTCAAGCCCAATGCTCGGGAAGTAGAGAGCTATTACTTTAAAATTTAAATAGCCAAAAAGATAGCACCCGAATCAACAATTTTTGTAGAAGAGTCAAAGCCTACCTTCACCAGACACTGGGGTTCAAGTTGCACAACTACCTCCAGTCATGAAGATGTGAAAAGTTTATTTTTTCATTGATTATAACCATTTAGCATACATGGATGGCCTTCCCAACTACCAGGTGAATTTAGGATGAACTATGTGTGACATGGTGCTGTAAATTCTACTTGTAGATGAATTATGGTGATTGTCTTTCTGTCTTTGCAATCTCTTGAGCAAATTGACTGTAATGCATGTCACATTCACATGTAATTGTATCATAAAACAGTTTTCTTTCTGTTCTGTTATTGTGGAGTTCCTTTGGGGCTAAAGAAAATTTTGCTTTTAATTATATTTTCCAAACCCAGTCTAGAATTACCAGACATAATGTAAACACATAAGGTACCAACTAAGCTTTACTCTAGATGGGCCTTTTTGGCTTCCAGTCAATTCACAATTGTGCAGTGAAGTGCATGCTGTCCCCTAAATATGCAGGTGGAATTGTGTCTCTGCCTACTTGGTATCTATCATCCTCTACAGTCACTTTTAGAGAGGCTAGACCAGATGTCTACAAACTTCGTAGGTCAGATATTAACCATTTTACCTCTTCTGATGACTTGTGTCTTCAGACTTGAAACTGATTCAGTGACCATCTGTCACCGAAACCCAATCAGTAAAATATGTGCATTGAGTAGACCTGTAGACATGAGAATCTCCATTTCTCCCTCCTTCCTCATGCTAAAATGCCCACAAATGTTCAGGTAACATTTACCTTGAATATTGCTGCTACTTTACCCATGGAGGGCCTGAATTTGCAGCTCCAAATTCTAAATCTAGGTCTTGAGAATTGAGACGGAAAAAACAAGTTTTTATCTGAGGAATGCAAGTCCTTTTAGGTATCAAACTCAGAGAGACATTAAAATGAGAGCACAGTCATGTTTCTCTCCCTTTGTTTTCAGCTATATATCTCTTGAAACTGTTCACTGTTGCCACAAGTAGCTATAAATTAAACTAATTCCACAGTGGACACTACATTCCATATCCTTAACCTTGATGTATATCCAATCAATTATTAAAGTTATTTCTTTACAGAAATAAGAATTTCTCACAACCAATTTTGCATCAGTGAGCACTCACAGTTCCTTTTTTTTTTTTTTTTTTTTTTTTGCCTTTACAAATCCACTTGTAAGTGCTGCTAATCAAAGTGTAGGTTCCAGGCAACTTGAATATTTTGTCTCAAGTTAAAATCCTTAAGCTTGACCCAAATAAACTGTCTGCTTTTGTTCATGTCGTGTCAGCTTTTTAAAGGTTAACTATTATTTAGAATGTTCTAGAGCAGCCTCTATGAGGGAATCTCTCCTTTGATTTCACTTTACTTGCTGTAACACCCAAAAATGCAGAGTGAGGTTGATTTCACCTAGAATTTGCAAATAAGGTCTGGCTGACCTCTGCCTGGGATTTACAAGGCAGGGCCGGACTTTGGATTTAGAATTTATAGAAAACCAACAGGAGGCATTTTCTGCATTGTGAGATATCAACATAGACATTTTGAATTCCTCTTTTGAGAGTGTGGCTTTTTGACCTTTTCACATCTTTTTCATTAACTTGCCATAGTTATGTGAGAGGCTCCAGGGGTAAATAGAATCTGATGGCAGAATCTGTAAGTGTAAACAAGCATCTTAAGGCCACAAAGTATCCAGAGCCACGACCACAACTATACCTACCTGTAAAATGTGATACTGGAGTAAAGTATTCTTGTCCTTCTACTTACCCAACAGCTAGCAAATCAGGACAGCTAGCAAATCAGGATGGATGACCCAGGTTGTGGAGTTCAACCAAGGCAGTTCCATTTTTTATTTAGAATCATCCTGAGTCTTCTCTGCCTGGCTTATCAGTGGACCATCAGCCCCAGGTCACTGGGAACCCTCTCACAATCACCTGTGAATCTTTGAGACATTTGAGAATGTCCAGAACAGAATTGTGTCAGGCTGACAAGAGTGATTAATTCTGCTTCTGTCCCAGTGTGAGAGAAATGAGTCATCCTGTGTTTGTTTTGCCCCTTACACAAGAAGTATCTTTGATTGGTACCCAGATGAGAGTTTTTCCAGTTCCTTGGTACTTGGGTAAAAAATCAGGAGGTCTGGAGGCTCAAATAGATAAACTAATTGCTTTCATTTCATATAGTCATTAAAAAAAATAGATGAAGCAGGCCAGGTGCAGTGGCTCATACCTGTAACCCCAGCACTTTGGGAAGCCAAGATGGGTGGATCATCTGAGATCAGGAGTTTGAGACCAGCCTGGCCAACATGGTGAAATCCTATCTCTACTAAAAATACCAAAAGTAGCTGGGTGTGGTGGCTCATGCCTGTAGGCTTGGCTACTTGCAAGGCTGAGGCAGGAGAATCTCTTGAACCTGGGAAGTGGAGGCTGCAGTAAGCCGAGATCCCATCTTTGCACTCCAGCCTGGGCAACAAAGTGAGACTTCATCTCAAAAAACAGAAAAAGAAAAGAAAAATAGATGAAGCAGTCATAGTTCCTACTATCCTGGCAGTTTTAGCCTAGACTAGCAACTGGAAATATGGTTGAAATATACATCAGATGGTGGGTACAGCAAATAGACGTGTGCAAAAAATTGGGGCTTTATTTGGGCCACTTTCTTTATACTGTGGCTTCTGATGTCTACACCTGAACTTAGAAGAGTCATCATTATTATTTGTATTTATTTTAGCCTGCTAAGAATACTTTTCTTTTTTTTTATTTGAGACAGAGTCTCGCTCTGTCGCCCAGGCTGGAGTCCAGTGGCGCGATCTCGGCTCACGGCAAGCTCCTCCTCCCGGGTTCATGCTATTCTCCTGCCTCAGGTTTCTGAGTCGCCGGGACCACAGGCGCCTGCCACCACGCCCAGCTAATTTTTTTTTTTTTTTTTTTTTTTGTATTTTTAGTAGAGACAGGTTTCACCGTGTTAGTCAGGATGGTCTCGATTTCCTGACCTTGTGATCCACCCACCTCAGCCTCCCAAAGTGCTGGGATTCTAGGCGTGAGCCACCGCACCTGGCCAGAATACTTACTTTTCTTCTAAAAAAATTATTCTAGATAACCTTAAGGGATTTTTAAAAATTGCTTATTAGCATATAATATAAAATTTGCAGGGCAGTGGCAAAAAAGATTAAAATTATACAAACTCAGACTTAGGTTTACTTAAGTAAGCTTTAAAAAAATGAACTGACAATACCCCCCAGTGGCACAGAGAACTTAATTGTACATCGGCTGTACACTCTGCCCCAGCCCTGTGCATATTCACCCTTTTTAGAGTCCTTATTTATGTTTGGCTCTACCCTGGCGTCTTGCCTCACAGAACTGATTAGAAGAGATCAGAGTTTTGGGTCATGAATCCTGTTGCCTTTTTAGAGCTGCTGCTCAACATTTTCTGCAACCCAACAGATAAATGGGAAATATAAAGTATGTATTATAGGATCTTACTTTTCAAATTTTTTATTAAACCCAGTGCTTGCAGAAACATTATTTAGCAACTTGTTTTCTGTTCCTGCAGATCTAGTAGTTGATTCACAAGTCCCAAGAAAGTAAGTATAAACACAATAAAAATTTATCTAAATTGCATTAAACTCTTTCCATCTGTATCTCTTTCATCTGTCTATATTTACCTTTTATTCTTTGCATTTTTTGAAAAAATCAATGACAGATCAACAGAAATAGAAATAAAAATGCTGGATCCTTTAAAGCCTTGGAATTATTGAACACGTAGTATCGACTCACAGGGTGTTATTAGGATTAAACCACATAATGTGCTATCACAGTGCTCTGTAACATCCTATTGAGCACATAGTACCTGCTTAATAAACATTGCATTAGTACATGTGCACATGTTGTTTTCCAAATGCAGACTTACTCAGAAATTGCTACCTTCTGTTTTCTCTGTAAACTTTAGAGTCAGCAAAGAGTATAATACTTTAGAATGAAGAATGATTGTCTTCATTTGTACCAGAAGTATTTGTGTTGTGACAAGAGTGCTGGGTTATCAGCCCAGGCTTCTAATGAGTGTCACCTGGCCATTTTGCAGAACTCTCTTTACTTGTGCCCTGTCCGTGGATTCTGTTTATTGTTCTGGTGGAAGCCACCATGTTATTTTAATTAAGTGGTTCATGTGACTCTAAGGTGAGGTCAGAATCAAGTATGAGGAATTCAAAATACATTCATGAGAGTTAAGTTCCATCTTTGCATTAAAGGGTGGTTCAAGAACCCGTTCTGTTTGGATTTGGTAGGGACAGGACAGCGTGGCCCATATTTCCAATACTGTAGTGGAAATTGCTGGTGCCTGTGTCAGGGGATGGCTCCTGAGGACAAAATAAAAGTGCATTTTTATCTCTGTGGAGCTACTCATTGTTTCTCAATCTCTTCTCCTATAAAGGACAGAAATGGGTGGAGTTTCTCTGTCTTGGTTCTTCTGCCTGTGGATGTGGTGACAGCAGGTAGACCTGTGGTGCTGACACTTTTAAAGGCATGTTCTCAAGATGCAGGTATAATTTGCCCAGAGAATTTTATCTGAGAAATAATCCTAGAGAAGGAGGAGAAAGAGGAAAAAATGGCCTTTTTTTTTTTTTTTCAGCTAAATATGTCTCAGATCAAGATCTGTGTCCACTCTGCTTCCTCCAGGAAACAAGTTTGGTACTTGCAAACCTGTACTTCTCTACTTGTGTTTTTCCTCCCTAATGAGTTTGTCTTAACTACTTTAAAAAATTCTTACAATAATCAAAGTCTCTGAAAAATATATTTTTCTATATACCAGAGCCTTCTCTACATTATGGCTTCTTATATGCCATGCAGAAATCTCACTATGAATTTATAATCTGCAATATTAAAAATGTCCCTTTGTGGCTGTTGAACATGGGAAGGTGTAGATACTCCAAATTCCTGTTGGGGAAAACCTGGGGTTTTTAGTGAAGACAGAGAACATGTAATGTTGAGGTTTCATCTGTGTTCTTTATTATGTCTATGCAGTACAGGATTAAGAAAATACCCATTGAAGCAGTATGGTATTTATTACCCAGAAAATTATAAAAAATTTGATAGGAGATAACTGCTCTTTACAGTACTAAAGAAAGACTATTTAAAATCACTATTAAAAATTACAGAACATGGGAGATACCTGTATCTTGAACTTTCCATAAAACTAATGTTTCCCTATGGTTAAATTCAGACTATAATTTACCTTTCAGGGGGCAGTATCTCAGCAGTAATGCTGTGTCCTTCTGGGTGCATCAGGACATTATAAAAGTTTGTTCTAGTGTAGTTGATGTTAATAAATCACTTAGTTGATAAGCTCTCTGATACATGTTTTACTATAGAATTAATTATTTTTCTCTTCATTGTTAAGTATCTTTATGCAGCTGATGTGAACAAACCACCACATTTAATCTGGCAGCTGCCCTTCTTTCTTAGGTTTCCTTTGCATTTGTCTGTTTTTGGAAAATGAAGGCTCTCATCTTTATTTACAAACCAGAAAAACACAGGGTCATTCAATTACTGGATATTTGACAAAATAGTCTTTTTGGGCCAAAAACATTGGCATACTGATGAGCTTGTTAAAAATTCAGCAACTCAGACTTTATCCCTGATCTTCTGAAAAAAAAAAAAAAAAAAAATCTGCAATAACAGGATCTCCAGCTTATTGTACACATAAAAATTTGAGTGATAGCTTCTAACTCAACATGTCTATTCCATCTGAATAATATACAAAAGTATGTCCATCTGAAAAATACACACAATTAATTCTTTTTTTTTTTTTTTTTTTTTGAGATAGAGTTTCACTCTTGTTGTCCAGGCTGGAGGGCAATGGTGCGATCTCAGCTCACCGCAACCTCCGCCTCCTGGATTCAAACGATTTTCCTGCCTCAGCCTCCCAAGTAGCTAGAATTACAAGCACAAAGCACCATGCCCAGCTAATTTTGTGTTTTCAGTAGGGACGGGGTTTCTCCATGTTGGTCAGACTGGTCTCAAACTCCCGACCTCAGGTGATCTGCCCGCCTCTGCCTCCCAAAGTGCTGGGATTACAGGCATGAGCTACCATGCCCGGCACACGATTAATTCTGTATGATGTAAATGTAGCACTCAAAATTGTACATGTTAGTGTTTATGCCCTCAATTTTATACTTTATTGTCCAGAAAAATACACTATATACACTGGTGTTATGGATCTTATAACACTTTGTTTTCTCAGAGTTAGAGAATACATTAGAGAATATTTCTAGTGGAAAACTATTTTATTGAATTATGTCAGTCACTCTTAGAAGTCAGAACCAGCTCTGTTTACTCTCTCCATTTTACGTTGAGTCAAATTAAAAATTATGCCCATGACCACTTGGTAAATAAGTGTGTTTGTGTGTGTTTTCCAGGGATCATTGACATTTCGGGATGTGGCCATAGAATTCTCTGTGGAGGAGTGGCAATGCCTGGACACTGCACAGCAGAATTTATATAGGAATGTGATGTTAGAGAACTACAGAAACCTGGTCTTCCTGGGTGAGAATAACTTTAATACGCAATTCCTAGTATACGCGATAGGTTTCATTTTGCTGCTGACTTTACTGGCCTGAACAAAGGAGGTTGAATGCAGGAATAAAGACAAAGACGGCACCAGGGGACTCCTTGCTTCTAGTGAACAAGGGCCGTGAACTTCTATAGCTCTTCATATTTATTGAGTAAAGGAGATAGGGAGAAGGGGGAGGTTGTGGTCAGCTGCTTGACTTAGTGACTGTATTCTTTGAACAGTACTCTCCAGATGTTCCAGTAGTTAACCTCAAGGAGCATGGCACCAGGGAGTGACTGTCCTCAGTGTACCTTCTGGCGGCATGAGCAGAAGCAAGTTTGCCCACATTCTGCATTCATGACAAACAATTTGCCGTTTGATTCATTCAAGTCCAGTGGAATGCTGAGTTGGTCACAGCCCTCAGGCTTTCGGCTCCCAACAGTATTGCTCTTTTGTATAATTTCTTTTTGGTAATTTATGCTTCAGATTTCTGTTTTCAAGAAAATCACAGGGAGTTTTCCATAGAGAAAAAATTTCAAGATGTTTCATCTTGACCTGAACTTACCACATTCTTGAGCTCCTCTCTGTCCTTCACTTTAGATTAATGGTAATTTCAAAATTTTACTGGCATAAAATATTATTGCTCACACTTTAAAATCTAATTACCACCACCAATTTTTAATTCAGTAGTGCCAGGTGATAAAAGTAAGAACCCACAAAATTAGAGTATTTTCTAAATATTTAGAAATTTCTGTTGTAATTTAGTATTTTGGGATAAATGTATTAGAATATTGTGTTAAATCCTCTTTACTGAGCACATTATTAAGTTGTTAATTGGAGAATATGAGCAAGAGGCATGTTACTTATTTTTAATAAAACAGGTATTGCTGTCCCTAAGCCAGACCTGATCATTTTTCTGGAGCAAGGAAAAGAGCCCTGGAATATGAAGAGACATGAGATGGCGGAAGAACCCCCAGGTAGGTGAGAGTGAATACAACAGACAACGTGGATGACAGGTCCAAAGTCAAGAAGAAAGCAAGTCCCTAAAGTGATATGGGAAGCAGTGTTCCAAAAGAAATAGTTTCTGGAAAGCCTAATTTTTATTTTTATTTTTAAATTTCCTCTCACACAGGGACGTCTTCTCTCTTTTGCTTTTAAAATATCTAAGAATTCTTTCCCTTCAGCAATCTTCCTTCAAGTTTACAGTGATAGCCAAAGTACTGTTCATGGCATACAAGAGAGTGTGCAAGCTTAGTTTTTTCATTTTTGTTTTTGTGGACACACAGATGTTTGCATAATTTTAAGACACTCACGTTAGACTATCTTTTAAGTTCTCTTTTTCCATCATCTCTGAAATGTGTGAGAGTAGTGATTTCTGTATTATTGGGTGTTTTTTGTTCATTTTTTCTGCACATTTCATCCTGTTTTTATTATAGTCTTGAAATATAGTTTGAAATTATAAAGTATGATGTCCTTCTGCTTTTTTCTTTTTCTTCAAGATTGCTTTGGCTATTCACAGTTTCTTGTAGTTTCATGTAAATTTTATGATTGTATTTTTCATTACTGTGAAAAAAAACCACTGGAATATTGATAGAAAGTTTATTGAATCTAGAGATCACTTTGGATAATATGGCGTTTTAGCATTTATTCTTTGAATCGATAGAGAAAATATATTTAAATTTATTTGTGTTCTCTCATTTTTCATTGATAAATCTTTCGCTTGAAAAGTTTTTCAGTTCCTCGGTTAAATTTGTCCTCAGATATTTATTATTTTAGTGCTATTTTAAATAAGATTGTTTTCTTCCTCTATTTTATCAGATAGTTTAAGTGTATGGAATCATAACTTGTATGTTAATTTTATATTTTGCTAATTTACTGAGTGTATTTATTAGTTTTAAAGGTTTTAATGTACTGTTTATGGTTTTTTTATAGAGAACATTGCATGATCTACAAGCGGCAATGTTTTACTTGTCTTCAATTTCAATGACTTTAAAAATTTTTTGACTAATTTTTCTTCCACATACATCAAGTGCTGTGTTGAAATAGAAGCTTTGACGATGGGCACAATATACTTTTGCATTGGTGTCTCAATTTGAAGGAGCAAACACCTCAAAGTTTTGATAAACTGGTTTCAGAGGGTAAAAATCTTCCTTTCTTGGGCCCCCAGGGTGATAGAATGCCCTCTGGGTTTGTAGTAGAGCGGGGTTGTAGCTTGGTCACAAGGCTGCTGGCTCTGCACTAGGGTCGGCTTATCATAAAGGACTTGGGTAGTTGTAATTCCCATTTTACTTTTGGACACAGTAAATATCCTTCAGGACTTTGCTCAGTAGGATAGATGCTAGGGCAGGTTTCTGCAGTCAGGTCTGCATATGGTGGGCTTTATATTAGGATGTGGATTAGTATGGCTTGTACTGAGTACCAGAGAGGATTTCTGAGGTCACTGTGGGTTTCTACATAGGCAGAACTGGCGATGAACTGTGGCTTAGGAAGCTGGAACTGAATCATGGAACTGTTATTGGGACCAAGGTCTGCAGGCCTGCCAGCTTGGCTCTAAATGGGTATCTCTCCAGGCTTCTGGAAGACCAAGACCTCTCACAGACTGTGGCTGGGAGAAGTTTGGGATGCTTACAGAGTAAGTTCAAAATTCTCAGTGGGATGGAGTTGGGTGGGACATTTTCTGGTCTGTAGTCAAGAGCAGGGGTCCTGTCGTTTGCCACCTAAATGAAAGCTTGCCTTCTGAAAAGGGTGCTCCTCAATCTTGGGCTCAGCAAAGTTTCACAATTCCCTCCCTGGATCTCAAAGCTCTCTTAAAGGCACTTATTTCCGAGATGGGGTCTCACTGCATAACCCAGGTTGGTCATAATATTTTGGCCTGAAGCAATTCTCCAACCTTACTGTACCATGTAGCTGTCATTACAGGTACTAACCATGATGCCTGGTTCTCTCATTAAGACATTTTTGTCATGGATGACTGACAAACTTTCTTGCTGTTGGGGGTTAAGCAAATAGGGCACCTTTTTCTTTTTATCTGCTTCTAAGAGTGTAAATGCTTTATATCTGTCTATCTCTTACAATCTTTGTCTTTTTGTGGCTGACGTTTCATTTTGCATAACGTTATCAAGATTTATCTTTATAATTGGTAGACTGTTTTCTGCTTTTTGAAAACTGAGTGATATTCCAGTATTTTTATATTTCAAATTGTATTTACTGAATGATTTGGTGACGGAAATTTGCATTGCCTTTACCTGTTAGCTTACAGTAATAATTATTGCTATGTAAATGACTCCTCATATGACCATACATGTTAAAGTATATATATATGGGTTGCATTCTATTTCATTAGTTTAATTTTCATCCTTATACCAGATTGTTTTAATTCTGTAACTTTGTAATGTCTTTTGAAATCAGGAACTTTAATGCCTGCAACATTCCTTTATTATTATTCTTATTTTAAGATTGATGGGAACTTTATTGCCTTTGGGGTTCGATATACTTTTGGGGTTGCTGTTTCTGTTTCTTCAAAAATACAATGAGAAATTTGAAAAACATTTCATTAAATTTGTAGATTACATTGACCAGGATTGACCAGGATGAACATCTTTACAATATTAACTATTACAACCTTTACATAAGAGCGTGCTCGAGTGTTTTGTTAAATTCCTATGTGTGTGTATATATATATATATATATATATATGGTTTTTTTTTTTTTTTTTTTTTTTTTTTTTTTTTTTTTTTTTTTTTTTGAGACGGAGTCTTGCTCTATCTCCAGGCTGGAGTGCAGTGGCACGATCTCGGCTCACTGCAACCTCTGCCTCCTGGGTTCAAGCGATTCCTTTGCCTCAGCCTCCTGAGTAGCTGGGACTACAGATGTGTGCCACCAAGCCTGGCTAGTTTTTCACATTTTAGTAGAGACAGGGTTTCACTATGTTGGTCAGAATGGTCTTGATCTCCTGACCTCGTGATCCACCTGCCTCGGCCTCCCAAAGTGCTGGGATAACAGACGTGAGCCACCATGCCTCACATTTTTTTTTTCCCAGTTTCTGTCTATTATTGTTGTATACTTGCATTTGAGTTTAGTCATAGAAAATAATTCATAAAATTTCAGTTTTAAAAAATTTGGTAAGACTTCTTTTTTGGCCTAAGAGGTGGTCTATCAAGAAATATGTTGTATGAGCTATTGAGAAGGGTGTGTATCCTGATGTTGAGGAGTGCTCTCTATACCTCTGTCAGAAATATTTGTTTTATACCACCTTTAAGTAGTCTGTTTCCTTATTAATATTCTGTTTTGATTTTTTTTAAATTATACTTTAAATTCTGGGGTACATGTGCAGAGCGTACAGGTTTGTTACATAGGTATGCACGTGCTGTGGTGGTTTGCTGTACCTATCAACCTGTTATCTACATTAGGTATTTCTCCTAATGTTATTCATCCACTAGCCTCCCACCTCACCACAGGCCCCGGTGTGTGATGTTCCCCTTCCTGTGTCCCTGTGTTGTCGTTGTTCAACTCCCACTTATGAGTGAGACCATGCTGTGTTTGGTTTTCTGTTCTTGTGTTAGTTTGCTGAGAATGATGGTTTCCAGCTTTATCCATGTCTCTGCAAAGGACATGAACTCATCCTTTTTTATGGCTGCACACTGTTGCGTGGTGTGTATATGCCACATTTTCTTTATCCAGTCTATTATTAATGGGCATTTGGGTGGGTTCCAAATCTTTGCTATTGTGAATAGTGCTGCAATAAACGTATGTGTGCATGTGTCTTTATACTAGAATGATTTATAATTTTTTGGGTATATACCCAGTAATAGAATTGCTGAGTCAAATGGTATTTCTAGTTCTGGATCCTTGAGGAATTGCCACATTGTCTTCCACAATCGCTGAACTAATTTACACTCCAACCAACAGTGTAAAAGCATTCGTACTTCTCCACATCTTCTCGAGCATCTGTTATTTCCTGACTTTTTAATGATCACCATTCTAACTGGGATGAAATGGTATCTCATTGTGGTTTTCATTTGCATTTCTCTAATGACCCGTGATGATGAGCTTTTTTTCATATGTTTGTTGGCCACATAAATATCTTTTTTTGAGAAGTATCTGTTCATATCCTTTGCCCACTTTTTGATGTGTTTTTTTTTTTTTCTTGTAAATTTGTTTAAGTTCTTTATAGATCCTGGATATTAGCCCTTTGTCAGATGGATATATTGGAAAATTTTTCTCCCATTCTGTAGGTTGCCTGTTCACTTTGATAGTTTCTTTTGCTGTGCAGAAGCTCTTTAGTTTAATTAGGTCCCATTTGTCAATTTGGCTTTTGTTGCCATTGCTTTTGGTGTTTTAGTTATGAAGTCTTTGCCCATGCCTGTGTCCTGAATGGCGTTGTCTAGGTTTTCTTTTAGGGTTTTTATGGTTTGAGGCGTTACCTTTAAGTCTGTAATCCATCTTGAGTTAATTTTTCTATAAGGTATAAGGAAGGGGTCCAGTTTCAGGTTTCTGAATATGGCTAGCCAGGTTTTTCAACACGATTTATTAAATAGGGAATTCTTTCCCCATTGCTTGTTTTTTTCAGGTTTGTCAAAGATCAGATGGTTGTAGATGTGTGATGTTATTTCTGAGGCCTCTGTTCTGTTCCATTGATCTGTATATCTGTTTTGATACCAGTACCATACTGTTTTGGTTACTGTAGCCTTGTAATATAGTTTGAAGTCAGGTAGCATGATGCCTCCAGCTTTGTTCTTTTTGCTTAGGATTGTCTTGGCTATATGAGCTTTTTTTCTGGTTCCATATTAAATTTAGTTTTTTCAAAATCTGTGAAGAAAGTTAATGGTAGCTTGATGGGGATAGCATTGAATCTATAAATCACTTTGGGCAGTATGGCCATTTTCACGATATCAGTTCTTCCTATCCATGAGCATGGAATGTTCTTCCATTTGTTTGTGTCCTCTCTTACTTTCTTGAGCAGTGGTTTGTAGTTGTCCCTGAAGAGGTCCTTCACATCCCTTGGTAGTTGTATTTCTAGGTATTTTATTCTCTTTGTAGCAATTGTGAATGGGAGCTCAGTCATGATTTGGCTCTCTCTCTATTATTGGTGTATAGGAATGCTTGTGATTTTTGCACATTGATTTTATATCCTGAGAGTTTGCTGAAGTTGCTTATCAGCTTAAAGAGATTTTGGGCTGAGACAATGTGGTTTTCTAAATATACAATCATGTCATTTGCAAACAGAGAGAATTTGGTTTCCTCTTTTCCTATTTGAATACCCATTATTTCTTTTTCTTGCCTGATTGCCCTCATGAGAACTTCTAATACTATGCTGAATGGGAGTGGTGAGATTTAATGTAACATCCAAGTTAAATTAATCCTCCTCACCACGGATACCCCCCTCACTTAGGTGTCCCTTGTTCACCATCCTCCATGAAATCAATATCCCGCACAAGAGTGCTACTCTCCTCACTCCGGGCCCATAAATCGTGGGGGTAGCTATAATGAACTGTATCCGGCATCTGGTTCTTTACCTCAGGGCCATATAACTAAGATCGCCCACACGTTCCCCTTAAATAAGACATCTCGATGGATCACGGGTCTATCACCCTTTTAACCAGTCACGGGAGCTCTCCATGCATTTGGTATCTTTTATCTCTGGTCTGCACGCGACCCCATCGCAGAAAACTGGTCCCGCCACAACACGTCCCGCAGAACCTGTCTTTGATTCCTAGTCCATGCCATTATTAATCGCACCTACGTTCAATATCCTAGCCCCACATAAGTTTTACAAGGTGTTATTTAATTCTTGCTTGTAGGACATACCAATAATTACCATGTAATCCATTTTCAATCACACTGCAAATAACGCAGGAAACTATCAACAAACCCTCCCACCCACATCTCTGACTTCTTCTCCAAAAATTCACTCTTGCCAAACCCCAAAAACAAAAGCTTTCACACACCTAGCCAGAGATCGCGTTTTCATCTTTTAGGTGTGCACAACTTCAACTGCCATTTCCTCAACGAACACAAAATTACTTCATTTTACCCCTCTTAACTTCATCCCACTCCTTCTCTTTCCTACTTCCTTGCTCTCATGCACTTGTTCACTACTAAATATGGGCCCTCATTGTCACAACCCGAAAGACAGCACCTCACAACTATACTTCTCTCCGTGCTTATGTAGCTTAATTCACCTAAAGCAAGACACTGAAAATGTCTAGACGGACTTGCACACCCCATGAGCAAATAGGTTTGGTCCTGGCCTTTCTATTAGCTCTTAGCAAGATTACACATGCAAGCATCCCTGCCCCAGTGAAGACACCCAATAAATCACTACGATCATATGGAGTAAGTATCAAACATGCACAATGCAGCTCAAGACACTTTGCTCAGCCACACCCCCACGGGAGACAGCAGTGACAAACCTTTAGCAACAAATGAAAGTTTAACTAAGCTATGCTAAAATCTAGGGTTGGTCAATTTCGTGCCAGCCACCGCGGCCATACGATTAACCCAAGCTAATAAAAACCAGCGTAAAGGGTGTTTTAGATCTAGTCAAATAAAGCTAAACTCCATCTAAATTGTAAAACCTTAGCTGATGTAAAATAAACTACGAAAGTGGCTTTAAAATTTCTGAACACACAATAGCTAAGACTTAAACTGGGATTAGAGACCCCACTATACTTAGCCCTAAACTTCAATAGTTAGAACAACAAAACTACTCGCCAGAATACTACAAGCAACAGCTTAAAACTCAAAGAACTTGGCGGTGCTTCACATCCCCCTAGAGGAGCCTGTTCCGTAATCGATAAACCCCGATCCACCCCACCATCTCTTGCTTAGCCTATATACCGCCATCTTCAGCAAACCCTAACAAGGTCGCAAAGTCAGCATAACTGTCCCCGCAAAAACGTTAGGTCAAGGTGTAGCCCATGAGATGGTAAAAAATGGGCTACATTTTCTACCCCAGAAAACCCTCGATAACTCTTAGGAAACCTAAGAGTCCAAGGAGGATTTAGCAGTAAATTAAGAGTAGAGTGCTTAATTGAACCAGGCCATAAAGCACGTACACACCGCCCGTCACTCTCCTCAAGTATATTTAAGGACTAACTTAACTAAACACCCCAACATTTATATAGAGGAGATAAGTCGTAACACGGTAAGTGTACTGGAAGGTGCACTTGGATAAATCAAAGCATAGTTTAACACTAAAGCATCCGGCTTACACCCGGAAGATCTCAATATCATTTGATTGCCTTGAGCTAATAATAGCCCTAAACCAATCTAAAACTAATACCAAACTAACATACACCAAACCATTTACCAACTCAAAAGTATAGGCGATAGAAATTCTATCCTGGTGCTATAGACACAGTACCGTAAGGGAAATAAAAAACAAACAAGCACAAAATAGCAAAGTTTCACCCCTGTACCTTTTGCATAATGAATCAGCTAGAAACAATCTCGCAAAGAGAACTAAAGCCAGACTCCCTGAAACCAGATGAGCTACCCAAAAACAGCTGAAAGAGCGCACCCGTCTATGTAGCAAAATAGTGGGAAGATTTATGGGTAGAGGTGACAAGCCTAACGAGCCTGGTGATAGCTGGTTATCCAAGATAGTTAAGTTTACCTGCAGAACTACCCAATCCCCCTGTAAACTTAATTGTTAGTTTAAAGAGGGACAGCTCTTCAGACATCAGGAAAAAACCTTGTATAGAGAGTAAAAAATCTGACCTCCATAGTTGCCCCAAAAGCAGCCATCAATTAAGAAAGCATTCAAGCTCAACATCAATTATATAAAAATTCCAAACACACCACTGAACTCCTTATTCCACATTGGATTAATCTATCATTTCATAGAAGCAACAATGCTAATATAAGTAACATGAACATTTTCTCCGCCGCATAAGCCTAAATCAGACTGAAAAACTTCACCGATGCTTAACAGCCTAACACTAACAAACAGAAACAAGTCAGTATTACTCACACTGTTAACCCGACACAGGCATGCTTTAAGGAAAGGTTAAAAAAAGTAAAAGGAACTCAGCAAACTTAACCCCGCCTGTTTACCAAAAACATCACCTCTAGCATTACCAGTATTAGAGGCACTGCCTGCCCGGTGACACATACTCAACGGCCGTGGTACCCTGACCGTGCAAAGGTAGCGTAATCACTTGTTCCTTAAATGGGGACTCGCATGAATGGCATCACGAGGGTTCAACTGTCTCTTACTTTCAACCAGTGAAATTGACCTGTCCGTGCAGAGGCGGACATGAAACAATAAGACGAGAAGACCCTATGGAGCTTTAATTTATTAATGCAATCAAAACTATACAAATCCACGGACCCTTACACCACCACACCTGCATTAAAAATTTTGGTTGGGGTGACCTCGGAGCATAACTAAACCTCCGAACAGCCTACGCTAAGACTACACAAGCCAAAGCGAACCAGCACCTGTAATTGACCCAATGACTTGACCAACGGAACAAGTTACCCTAGGGATAACAGCGCAATCCTATTCCAGAGTCCATATCGACAATAGGGTTTACGACCTCGATGTTGGATCAGGACATCCTAATGGTGCAGCAGCTATCAAGGGTTTGTTTGTTCAACGATTAAAGTCCTACGTGATCTGAGTTCAGACCGGAGTAATCCAGGTTGGTTTCTATCTATTCTATATTTCTCCCTGTACGAAAGGACAAGAGAAATAAGGCCCACTTCATAAAGTGCCCTCATTCCATAGATGACCTAATCTCAATCTAACAAAATAACACCAACCCAACCCAAAAACAGGGTTTGTTAAGATGGCAGAGCCCGGCAATTGCATAAAACTTAAAACTTTACAATCAGAGGTTCAACTCCTCTTCTTAACACCATGTCAACAACAAATCTCCTACTCCTTATTATATCCGTAATGGCCGCCATAGCATTCCTCACACTCATTGAACGAAAATTACTGGGCCACATACAACTACGCAAAGGACCAAACACCATTGGCCCCTACGGGTTGCTACAACCTTTCGCTGACGCCATAAAACTATTCACGGAAGAACCCTTAAAACCTTCAACATCTACCACCATTCTCTACATTACCGCACCAGCCTTGGCCTTTTCCATTGCTCTTCTCCTATGAACTCCCCTTCCCATACCCCATCCACTAATTAACTTCAATCTAGGACTTTTATTTATTCTAGCCACATCTAGTCTGTCTACTCCATTTTATGATCAGGATGGGCATCAAACTCAAACTATGCACTAATCGGAGCACTATGAGTTGTCGCCCAAACAATCTCATATGAAGTCACTCTTGCTATTATTCTCTTTATCAGTCTTACTAATAAGCGGCTCATTTAATCTTCTCATACTTATCACAACACAAGAACACCTCTGACTCCTCCTACCATCATGACCCCTAGCCATAAAATGATTCACCTCCACATTAGCTGAAACAAACCGAGCTCCTTTCGACCTCATAGAAGGCAAATCGGAACTAGTCTCAGGCTTTAACATTGAATATGCCGCAGGCCCATTCACCCTGTTCTTCATGGCTGAGTACATAAATATCATTATAATAAATGCCCTAATAACCACAATCTTCCTAGGCACATTATACTCTATTAATTCCCCAGAACTATTTACAACGTGCTTTACCACCAAAACACTTCTTCTAACCTCATTATTTTTATGAATCCGAACAGCATATCCTCGATTCCACCATGATCAACTTATACACTTACTATGAAAAAATTTCCTCCCACTTACACTAGCTCTTCTCATATGATATATCTCAACACCTGTTGCAATCTCCAGTATTCCTCCGCAAACCTAGAAATATGTCTGACAAAAGAGTTACTTTGATAGAGTAAATGATAGAGGCCCTAATCCTCTTATTTCTAGGATTATAGGTATCAAACCTACCCCTGAGAACCCAAATTTCTCCATGCTACCTACCACACTCCATCCTAAGTAAGGTCAGCTAAATAAGCTATTGGTCCCATACCCCGAAAATGTTGGTTATACCCTTCCCGTACTAATTAACCCACTAGCCCAACTTATTGTCTACCTCACCATAATCACAGGCACTCTCATTACAACGCTAAGCTCACACTGATTCCTCGCCTGAGCAGGCCTAGAAATAAATATAATAGCTTTCATCCCAATTCTAATCAAAAAAACAAACCCCCGTTCTACAGAAGCCGCTATTAAATATTTCCTGATACAATCCACCGCATCTATAATCCTCATAATAGCAATTATCTCCAACAACCTACTCTCCAGATGCTGAACCACAACAGACAACATCAACCAACTTTCATCTCTAGCCATAACAACAGCCCTAGCCATAAAATTAGGAATAGCCCCCTTCCACTTTTGAATCCCAGAAGTCACCCAAGGGACATCTTTAATTTCTGGTCTGCTCCTCCTCACATGACAAAAACTAGCTCCCATCTCAATTATATACCAAATACATTCTTCAACCAATACAGATATTCTCCTGACCCTCTCTACTCTATGTGTTATAATAGGCAGCTGAGGAGGCCTTAACCAAACACAACTACGCAAAATCATGGCATATTCTTCAATTACTCACACAGGCTGAGTAATAACACTAACCTACAACCCAAATATCACAATCTATTACCTAATCATATACACTATTATGACAACTACGGCATTCCTAACTCTCAACCTAAACTCAAATACCACAACTCTTATACTATCCTGCACTTGAAACAAACTAACCTGACTAATACCATTAATATCAACCACCCTCCTATCCATGGGAGGCTTACCCCCACTAATCTGTTTCCTACCCAAATGAATTACCATTCAAGAACTTACAAAAAGCAATAACTTCATCATCCCCTCCATTATAATTACCATAACCCTACTCAACTTATACTTTTATATACGCCTAATTTATACCACCTCCATAACAATACTCCCTACATCCAACAATACAAAAATAAAATGACAACTCGAAAATACAAAACCCATACTCCTCATCCCCCCACTCATTATCCTCACCACCCTCCTCTTAACAATTTCTCCACTAACCCTAGTCATCCTCTAGAAATTTAGGTGAAGTAAGACCAAGGACCTTCAAAGCCCTCAGTAAGTTAAACCATGCTTAATTTCTGAAATATATAAGGACTGCAGATTCTATTCCACATCAAATGAATGCAAATCAATTACTTTAATTAAGCTAAGCCCTTACTAGATTAATGGGACTCAAACCCATAAAATTTTAGTTAACAGCTAAATACTCTAACCACTGGCTTTAATCTACTTCTCCCGCCGCAGGGAAAAAAGGCGGGAGAAGCCCCGGCAAAATTAACTGCTCCCTTGAATTTGCAATTCAACATGAAAATCACCTCGGAGCTGGTAAAAAGAGAACTTTAATCTCTGTCTCTAGGTTTACAGCCTGATGCTTACTCAGCCATTCTACCCCTCCTCCCCCACCTATGTTCGCCTACCGTTGGCTGTTCTCAACAAACCACAAAGATATTGGAACCCTTTACCTACTGTTCGGCACATGGGCTGGGATCATAGGCACAGCTCGAAGCCTTCTTGTTCGAGCTGAACTGGGTCAACCAGGCAGCCTATTAGGCAACGACCATATCTACAATGTTATCGTTACAGCCCATGCGTTTGTCATAATTTTCTTTATAGTTATACCCATCATAATCGGAGGTTTCGGAAACGGATTAGTACCACTAATAATTGGTGCCCCCGACATGGCGTTCCCCCGCCTAAACAATATGAGTTTTTGACTTCTCCCCCCTTCCTTTCTACTGTTACTGGCATCTGCGGCAGTAGAAGCCAGTGCTGGGACAGGTTGAAGAGTTTATCCTCCTTTAGCAGGAAATTTCTCCCACCCAGGAGCTTCCGTAGATCTAACTATCTTCTCACTTCACCTAGCAGGCATCTCCTCCATCCTAGGGGCTATAAACTTCATTACCACTATTATCAACATAAAAGTCCCTGCAATATCTCAATATCAAACCCCCTTATTCATCTGGTCAGTGTTAATCACAGCCATCCTTTTACTCCTCTCTCTACCAGTACTAGCTGCCGGCATTACTATATTACTAACAGACCGTAACCTAAATACCACTTTCTTTGATCCTGCCGGAGGGGGGGGATCCTATCTTGTATCAACATCTATTCTGATTTTTCGGCCACCCAAAAGTCTATATCCTCATTCTACCTGGATTTGGGATAATCTCTCATATTGTGACATATTACTCCAGAAAAAAAGAGCCATTTGGCTACATAAGTATAGTTTGAGCTATAATGTCAATCGGGTTTTTAGGCTTTATTGTATGAGCCCATCATATATTTGCAGTAGGAATAGGTAGACACACGAGCCTACTTCACTTCCGCCACTATAATTATTGCAATTCCCACTGGCATTAAAGTCTTCAGCTGACTTTCCACGCTTCACGGAGGCAATATCAAATGATCTCCTGCAATACTTTGAGCTCTAGGCTTTATTTTTCTCTTTACCATAGGGGGCTTAACTGGTATCGTGTTAGCAAACTCATCATTAGACATTGTACTACACGATACGTACTATGTTGTTGCACACTTTCACTATGTACTATCGATAGGAGCTGTATTTGCTATCATAGGAGGCTTCATTCATTGATTCCCCTTATTTTCAGGCTATACTCTAGACCAAACTTATGCCAAAGCCCACTTCACCATCATATTTGTAGGTGTAAATTTAACCTTCTTCCCACAACATTTCCTCGCCTTATCCGGAATACCCCGACGCTACTCTGACTACCCTGATGCCTATACCAGATGAAATATCTCATCCATAGGCTCCTTCATTTCCCTAGTAGCAGTAATACTAATAATCTACATAACCTGAGAAGCCTTCGCCTCAAAACGTAAAGTCTCATTAATTGAACAGCCCTCTACCAACCTAGAGTGACTGCATGGTTGCCCTCCACCCTACCATACATTTGAAGAACCAACCTACATTAAACTAAATGAAAAAGGAAAGAATTGAACCTCCTAAAACTGGTTTCAAGCCAGCCCTGTGACCTCCACAACTTTTTCAATAAGATATTAGAAAAACTATTTCATACCTTTGTCAAAGCTAAATCATAGGTTAAACCCTATATATCTTATATGGCTCACTCCGTTCAACTAGGCCTACAAGATGCTATATTCCCTATCATAGAAGAATTAATTGCTTTTCATGACCACACTCTTATAATTGTATCCTTAATTAGCTTTCTAGTCCTATATGCCCTGTCTTCAGCTCTCACAACAAAACTAACCAACACCAATATCACGGACGCCCAAGAAATAGAAACCATTTGAACCATCTTACCCGCAATCATTTTAATCTTAATTGCTCTTCCATCCCTGCACATCCTATATCTAACAGACGAGATCAACAGCCCCTCTTTTACTATTAAATCAATTGGACACCAATGATACTGAACCTACGAATACACAGATTACGGAGGATTAATCTTTAACTCTTATATACTCCCCCCATTGTTCTTAAACCCAAGAGACCTTCGACTTCTAGAAGTTGACAACCGAGTAGTTCTCCCAATTGAAGCCCCTGTCCGAATAATAATTACATCTCAAGACGTCCTACACTCATGAACAATTCCTACTCTAGGCCTAAAAACAGATGCAGTTCCTGGACGCCTGAATCAAACCACATTCACCGCTATACGACCAGGTGTATACTACGGACAATGCTCAGAAATCTGCAGTGCTAACCACAGCTTCATACCCATTGTCACAGAACTGATTTCACTAAAAATTTTTGAGATAGGGCCTGTATTTACCCTATAGACCCCCCCCCCACATCTCACTCCATAACTCTCTGCAAAATATTCTTATAATACACTATACAGCTATCCTAGCATTAACCTTTTAAGTTAAAGATCGAGAGAAATACCCTCTCTGCAGTGAAATGCCTCAACTAGATACATCCGTATGGTTTACTATCATCATAACTATACTCCCCACACTATTTCTTATTATACAATTAAAACTACTAAACACAAACTACTACCCACCTCCCCTACAAAAGAATCCCAATACACAAACCTACAATAACCCCTGACAATTGAAATGAACGAAAATCTATTTGCCCCATTTACCTCTCCAACAATCCTAGGCCAACCTGCTGCAGTACTCATCATTTTACTCCCCGCGCTACTATTTCCAACCTCCAAACACCTTATTAATAATCGACTAATTACCATTCAACAAAACCTAATCCAACTAACCCTAAAACAAATAATAATATCCCATAATACCAAAGGACAAACCTGGTCCCTAATACTAACATCTTTAATTATTTTTATCTCAATAACCAATCTTCTCAGACTTCTACCCTACTCATTTACACTCACCACCCAACTATCTATAAACCTAGCCATAGCAATTCCCCTATGAGCAGGGACAGTAATCATAGGCCTTCACTTCAAAACTAAAAGCTCTCTGGCCCACTTCCTACCACAAGGCACACCCACTCCCCTTATTCCTATACTAGTAATTATTGAAACAATCAGTCTATTCATGCAACCAGTTGCCCTAGCCGTACGCTTAACCGCCAGTATCACAGCTGGCCATCTACTAATGCACCTAATAGGAAGTGCTGCACTAACATTATCAACCATCAACCTCCCTATCACCTCACTAATCTATGCACTTCTAGTACTATTGACCATTCTAGAAATCGCAGTGGCCCTAATCCAAGCCTATGTCTTCACACTATTAATCATCCTTTATCTATGTGATAACACTTAATGACCCACCAATCTCATGCCTCTCACATAGTTAAACCTAGCCCCTGACCACTAACAGGGGCTCTCTCAGCCCTGTTAACAACATCAGGCTTAATTATATGATTTCACTTTTACTCCACCACTCTACCAATGCTAGGCCTACTAACCAACGTGGTAACCATATACCAATGATGGCGTGACATTATTCGAGAAAGCACCTACCAAGGCCACCATACAATACCTGTCCAAAAAAGCCTTCGTTATGGAATAGTCCTTTTTATCATCTCAGAAATCCTCTTCTTCACCGGTTTCTTCTGAGCATTCTACCACTCGAGCTTTGCTCCCACCCCACACCTAGGAGGACGCTGACCACCAACAGGAATTACTACCTTAAATCCCCTAGAAATGCCCCTTTTAAACACCTCCGTACTACTTGCATCAGGAGTTACAATCACCTGGGCCCACCACAGCCTAATAGAAAGTAATGGAAAACAAACAATCCAAGCTTTACTCATTACAATCCTACTAGGCATCTACTTCACCCTACTACAAATTTCAGAGTACTTTGAAGCGCCCTTCACTATTTCCGATGGTATCCATGGCTCAGCATTCTTTATCACCACAGGCTTCCACGGACTTCACATCATCATCGGATCTACATTCCTTATTACCTGCCTTATCTGTCAACTATTATACCACTTCACATCAAACCACCATTTTGGATTCGAAGCCGCTGCTTGATATTGACACTTTGTAGATGTGGTCTGATTATTCCTTTATATCTCTATCTACTGATGAGGATCCTACTCTTTTAGTATAATTAGTACAGTTGACTTCCAATCAACTAGTTTCGATACTATTCGAAAAAGAGTAATTAACCTAGCATTAGCACTGACAATTAATACCCTTCTGACCCTCCTACTAGTAATTATCATATTCTGACTACCCCAGCTGAACTCTTATGCAGAAAAAACCGATCCTTACGAATGTGGCTTTGACCCACTAAACCCTGCCCGCATTCCCTTCTCCATAAAATTTTTCTTAGTCACCATTACCTTCCTACTATTTGACCTAGAAATTGCCCTACTACTACCCCTACCATGAGCTCTCCAAACAACAGATCTTCCAACCATGCTTAAATCATCAGTTACACTAATTATTGTCCTAACCCTAAGCCTAGCCTACGAATGAACTCAAAAAGGACTGGATTGAACTGAATTGGTAAGTAGTTTAAACAAAACAAATGATTTCGACTCATTAGATTGTGATAACCATACTAACCAAATGCCTTTCATCTATATAAGTGTTACACTAGCATTTATAATCTCACTCCTAGGTATGTTAACCTATCGCTCACATCTAATATCCTCCCTATTATGCCTAGAAGGAATATTATCATCACTGTTTATTATAAGTACTCTTATAGCTTTAAACATGCACTCCTTACTAGCTAACATTATACCCATCGCCCTACTAGTATTTGCTGCTTGCGAAGCAGCAGTCGGTCTTGCCGTACTAATCTCAATCTCTAACACATATGGTCTAGACTATATCCACAACCTAAATTTACTTCATTGTTAAAAATAGTTATCCCCACAATTATACTACTACCAACAACGTGATTTTCCAAAAATAGCATAATCTGAATTAACCTTACTGTACATAGCCTAACCATCAGTATTATCCCCTTATTATTTTTCAGCCAAACCAGCAACAATCTCCTCAACTACTCAATCCATTTATCTTCCGACCCTCTAACGACACCTCTCCTAATATTAACTGCCTGACTCCTGCCCCTTATGATTACAGCAAGCCAATATCACTTACATAATGAATCCCCCTCACGAAAAAATTCTCTCTCTCCATGTTAATTTTCCTACAAATCTCTCTAATTCTAACATTCATAGCCAAAGAACTATACATATTTTATATTCTATTCGAAACCAGTCTCATTCCTACCCTAATCATCATCACCCGATGAGGCAGCCAAGCAGAACGCCTTAACGCAGGCACATATTTCCTATTCTATACACTAACTGGCTCTCTTCCCCTACTCATTATGTTAATCTATACCTATAATAGTTTGGGTTCACTAAACATCATGCTACTCACGCTCATGCCTCAAAAACTAACAACCACTTGATCCCACAATCTTACCTGACTAGCATGCATAATAGCCTTCATAGTAAAAATACCCCTGTACGGCTTACACTTATGACTCCCCAAAGCCCATGTTGAAGCCCCCATTGCTGGATCAATAGTCCTTGCCACAGTACTCCTAAAACTAGGTGGCTACGGCATGATACGACTCACCTCTATCCTTAACCCTACAACAGAACATATAACCTACCCCTTCCTTATACTATCCCTATGGGGCATAATCATAACAAGCTCTACCTGTCTTCAACAGACAGACCTAAAATCACTCATCGCATACTCCTCCATGAGCCACATAGCCCTAGTAATCATAGCCTCCCTCATTCAAACCCCCTGAAGCTTCATTGGTGCAACTGTTCTTATAATCACCCACGGACTCACCTCATCCATACTATTTTGCCTAGTAAACTCAAACTATGAACGAACCCACAGCCGCATTATACTACTTTCCCGAGGACTCCAAATACTATTTCCATTAATAACCTTTTGATGATTTGCAGCAAACCTTACCAACATCACCCTACCCCCTACTATTAACCTAGTAGGAGAACTCCTTGTAATAATAACCTCATTCTCCTGATCATACATCACCATTACGCTTACAGGACTTAATATGCTAATTACAGCCCTCTACTCCCTCTATATATTTACCACAACACAATGAGGAATACTTACATATCACACTACTAATATAAAACCTTCCTTTACATGAGAAAACATACTAATATTCAAACACCTTTCCCCTATTATACTCCTGTCCCTTAACCCTAATGTTATTCTAGTTTTCACCTCCTGTAAATATAGTTTAACCAAAACATTAAATTGTGGATCTAACCATAGAGGCCTGCCACTTCTTATTTACTGAGAAAGCTAGCAAGGGCTGCTAACCCATGTCTCCGTTTTTAATAAATACGGCTTTCCCAACTTTTAAAGGATTACAGTTATCCATTGGCCTTAAGAACCAAAAACATCGGTGCAACTCCAAATAAAAGTAACAACCATGTACACCTCCATTACCATAACAATCCTAACCACTCTAATTCGACCAATTGCTATTACCTTTATTAATCCCAACAAAAGGCACCTATATCCATACTACGTAAAAACAACTATGATATATTCTTTCACCATTAGCCATCTCCCCATAATCTTGTATATTCTCCTGGACGAAGAAGCAATTATCTCAAACTGACATTGAATAACAATCCAAACATTAGAATTAACACTAAGCTTCAAATTTGATTACTTCTCCATAATATTTATCCCAATTGCACTATTCATTACTTGATCTATTATAGAATTCTCACTATGATATATAAGTTCAGACCCAAACATTAATCAATTCTTTAAGTACCTTCTCACATTTCTCATCATCATACTAATTTTAATCACTGCCACCAACCTCTTTCAACTTTTCATTGGCTGAGAAGGCATAGGAATTATATCCTTCTTATTAATTAGCTGATGGTACGCTCGAATAGAAGCCAACACAGCAGCCACTCAGGCAATGTTATACAACCGTATTGGCGATATCGGCTTTATCCTAAGCATAACATGGTTCATCCTACATTACAACTCATGAGACTTTCAACAAATGTTTATCCTAAACCCCAACCCAAGTCTTCTCCCGCTAATAGGTATTCTCCTGGCAGCAACAGGAAAATCAGCCCAATTTGGTCTTCACCCTTGACTACCTTCCGCCATAGAAGGCCCAACACCAGTCTCAGCTCTACTCCACTCCAGCACGATAGTTGTCGCCGGAGTATTCCTGCTCATCCGTTCCACCCTCTAATAGAAAATAATACATTAATCCAAAGCCTTACATTGTGCCTAGGAGCCATTACCACCACATTCATAGCAGTTTGCGCCCTAACACAAAACGATATTAAAAAAATCGTAGCCTTTTCCACCTCAAGCCAACTGGGCCTCATAATAGTTACTATCGGCATCAACCAACCATACCTAGCGTTTCTACATATCTGCACCCATGCCTTCTTCAAAGCTATATTATTCATCTGCTCTGGATCCATTATTCATAACCTACACAGCGAACAAGACATTCGAAAAATAGGAGGGTTATTTAAAACAATACCCCTTACTTCAACCTCCCTATTTATTGGCAACTTAGCACTTGCAGGCATACCCTACCTCACAGGCTTCTACTCCAAAGACCTCATCATCGAAACCGCAAACATGTCGTATACCAACGCCTGAGCCCTATCTATCACTCTCATTGCCACATCCCTAACTAGCGCTTACAGCACCCGAACTATCTTTATAACCCTAACAGGACAACCCCGCTTCCCAACCTCAATCTATATTAACGAGAACAACCCCACCTTATTAAAACCAATCAAACTCCTCACTATCGGCAGTATACTAGCAGGATTTCTTTTTTTTTTTGAGACGGAGTCTTGCTCTGTCACCCAGGCTGGAGTGCAGTGGCCGGATCTCAGCCCACTGCAAGCTCCTCCTCTCGGGTTCACGCCATTCTCCTGCCTCAGCCTGCCCAGTAGCTGGGACTACAGGCACCCGCCACTTCGCCCGGCTAGTTTTTTGTATTTTTTAGTAGAGACGGGGTTTCACCGTGTTAGCCAGGATGGTCTCTATCTCCTGACCTCATGATCCGCCCGTCTCGGCCTCCCAAAGTGCTGGGATTACAGGCTTGAGCCACTGCGCCGGCAATATACTAGCAGGATTTCTTATCACCAACAATATCTCCCCTACTTCACTCCCCCAACCAACAATACCTCACCATCTAAAACTCTCAGCCCTATATCTAACCACCCTGGGCTTTCTAGTAGCCCTAGACCTTGCCCTTATAACCAACAAACTTAAGATAAACATGCCATCACACACATTTAAATTCTCCAACATATTAGGATATTACCCTATCACAATTCACCATATAACCTCCTTCCAAAATCTACTTATAAGCCAAAACCTATCCTTCCTCTTACTAGACTTAACCTGACTGGAAAAATCTATAACCAAAACAATTTCACATATCCACACTACCATCTCCACCATCACAACCACCCAAAAAGGCATAATCAAACTTTACTCCCTCTCCTTTCTTATTCCCCTCATTCTAACTTTATTCCTAATAACATAATCTATTACCCCGAGTAATCTCAATAATAATGTATACACCAACAAACAACGTTCAACCAGTAACCACTACCAATCAACGTCCATAGTCATACAAAGCACCTGCACCAATAGAATCCCCTCGAACTAACCCCGACCCCTCACCCTCAAAAATCACCCAATCCCCCATACTATTAAAGTTCACCACCACCACTAAATCATCAAAATCTATAACTCATAAAATTAAACCCACCTCCATCGCTAATTCTACCAGAAAACTCACAAAAACCTCAAGCCCCGATCCCCATGTTTCAGGATACTCCTTAATAGCCATCGCCATAGTATACCCAAAAACAACTATCATACCCCCCAAATAAACTAAAAATATCATTAAACCCATATACGCTCTCCCACAATTCAAAATAATCACACAACCAACTATACCACTAACAATTAATGCCAGCCCTCCATAAATAGGAGAGGGTTTAGAAGAAAACCCCACAAACCCCATAACTAATGATACGTTTAACAAAAATAAAATATATGTCATTGTTCTCACGTGGACTCCAACCATGACCAATGATATGAAAAACCATCGTTGTACTTCAACTACAAAAACATTAATGACCCCAATACGCAAATCCCACCCAATCCTAAAAATAATTAACCACACCTTCATTGACCTACCCACCCCACCTAACATTTCTATATGATGAAACTTTGGCTCACTTCTTGCAACCTGCCTAATTCTACAAATTATTACAGGACTATTCCTAGCAATACACTACTCACCAGACACTTCCTCCGCCTTCTCCTCAATCGCACACATCGTCCGAGAGGTAAATAACGGCTGAATCCTTCGCTACCTCCACGCCAACTGTGCCTCCATACTCTTCATCTGCCTTTTTCTACATGTAGGCCAAGGCCTCTACTACGGCTCCTTTCTTCTCACAGAAACTTGAAACACTGGCATCACACTTCTACTCATAACCATAGCAACAGCCTTCGTGGGCTATGTACTCCCATGAGGCCAAATATCATTCTGAGGCACCACCGTAATTACAAACCTACTATCAGCAATCCCATACATCGGAACCACTCTCGTCCAATGAGTTTGAGGTGGATATTCTATTGAAAACCCCACCCTCACACGATTCTTTACCCTTCACTTTATCCTACCTTTCATTATCACAGCCTTGACTACTCTACACCTATTATTTCTACACGAAACAGGATCAAACCCGGCGGAATTTCCTCTCACTCCGATAAAATCGACTTCCACCTCTACTACACAATTAAGGACATCCTAGGCCTAGCCCTCTTTTTCACAACCTTAATAACATTAGTATTATTCACGCCTGACCTTCTAAGCGATCCAAACAACTACATCCCAGCCAACCCCCTAAGCACGCCTCCACACATTAAACCAGAATGATACTTCTTATTCGCATATGCAATTCTACGATCCATTCCTAATAAACTAGGAGGGGTGTTAGCACTCCTCCTATCAATCCTTATCTTATTATTCATACCCACTCTCCACAAATCCAAACAACAAAGTATGGCATTCCGCCCACTCAGCCAGTTCCTATTTTGACTCCTAATCACAATTCTACTAACTCTTACCTGAATCGGAAGTCAACCAATAAGCCAACCCTTTATGACTATTGGACAAGTAGCATCCGTAATACATTTCACCACAATTCTAGTCTTAATACCACTTGCCTCCCTAATTGAAAACAACCTGCTCAAATGAACCTGCCCCCGTAGTATAAATAAATACACCAGTCTTGTAAACTGAAAATGGAAAGTAGGCTAATAATTACTGCCTCATTTTCAGGACTTGTTATTGGCCTCTTCAGGATTTATTTTATTTTTATTTTTTGAGGGGTTTTTTGTGTCTCTCTCTCCTTCTGTTCTGCTCTTAGTTACTTGTTGTCTTCTGCTAGGGTTTGAATTTGTTTGTTCTTGCTTCTCTAGTTCTTTTAATTGTGATTTTAGCATGTCTATTTTAGATCTTTCTTGCTTTCTCTTGTGGGCATTTAGTGCTGTAAATTTTCCTCTAGACATTGCTTTGTCATAGTCCCAGAGATTCTGGTATTTTGTGTCTTTGTTCTCATTGGTTTCAAAGAACTTTTTAAGTTCTACTTTCATTTAATTATTGACCCTGTAGTCATTCAGGAGCAGGTTTTTCAGTTTCCATGTAGTTGTGTGATTTTTAGTGAGTTTCTTAATCCTGAGTTCTAATTTGATTGCAGTGGTCTGAGAGACTGTTATGATTTCCATTCTTTTACATTTGCTGAGGAGTGTTTTGCTTCCAATTATGTGGTCAGTTTTAGAATAAGTGCGATGTGGTGCTGAGAAGAATGTGTATTCTGTTGATTTGTGGCAAAGAGTTCTGTAGATGTCTATTAGGTCTGCTTGGTCCAGAGTTGAGTTCACCTCCTGAATATCCTTGTTAGTTTTCTGTCTCATTGATCAGGCTAATATTGACAGTGGGATGTTAAAGTCTCCCACTGTTATAGTGTGGGAATCTATGTCTCTTTGTAGGTCCCTAAGAACTTGCTTTATGATTCTAGGTGCTCCTGTATTGGGTGCATATATATTTAGGATAGTTATCTCTTGTTGTTGCATTGACCCCTTTACCATTATGTAATGCCCATCTTTGTCTCTTTTGATCTTTATTGGTTTAACGTCTGTTTTATCAGAGACTGGGATTGCAACCCCGGATTTTTTTTTTTTTTCTTTCCATTTGCTTGGTAAATATTCCTCCATCCATTTCTTTTGAGTCTATATGTGTCTTTGCACATATAGACTGAAATACAGCACTTAGATGGATCTTGACTCTTTATTCAATTTGCCAGTCTGTGTCTTTTAATTGGAGCATTTAGCCCTTGTATTTAAGGTTAATATTGTTATGTCATTATGATGCTAGCTGGTTATTTTGCCCATTAGTTGATGCAGTTTCTTCATAGTGTCGATGGTCTTTACAATTTGGTATGTTTTTGCAGGGGCTGGTACCAGTTGTTCCTTTGTGTGTTTAGTGCTTCCTTCAGGAGTTGTTGTAAGGCAGGCCTGGTGGTGACAAAGTCTCTCAGCATTTGCTTGTCTGTAAAGGATTTTATTTCTCCTTCACTTATGAAACTTAGTTTGACTGGATATGAAATTCTGGGTTGAAAATTCCTTTCTTTAAGAATGCTGAATATTGGCTCCCCACTCTCTTCTGGCTTGTAGGGTTTCTACAGAGAGATCCACTGTTAGTCTGATGGGCTTCCATTTGTGGATAACCCGACCTTTCTCTCTGGCTGCCCTCAACATTTTTTTCATTTCAACCTTGGTGAATCTGGCAATTATGTGCCTTGGGGTTGCTCTTCTCAAGGAGTATCTTTGTGGTGTTCTCTGTATTTCCTGAATTTGAATGTTGGCCTGTCTTGCTAGGTTGGGGACATTCTCCTGGATGATATTTTGAAGAGTGTTTTCCAACTTGATTCCATTCTCCCTGTCACTTTCAGGTACCCTAATCAAACGTAGATTTGGTCTTTTCACATAGTCCCATATTTCTTGGAGGCTTTGCTCATTTCTTTTTATTCTTTTTTCTCTACTCTTGTCTTCTTGCTTTATTTCATTCAGTTGATCTTCAATCTCTGATCTCCTTTCTTCTGCTTTATCGATTCAGCTATTGATACTTGTGCATGCTTCACGAAGTTCTCATGCTGTGTTTTTCATCTCCATCAGGTCATTTATGTTCTTCTCTAAACTGGTTCCTCCTGTTAGCAATTCGTCTAACCATGTCATAAGACTGTTTGCAAATCACTTTTATCTTGCAGCTCCCAAAATTCTCTTTTCGTCTGTAACTATTGAAATTGTGATTATAAATACGTTTTTGTTATAAATGTATTTGTGTGTATCGTAATTTGCTTTTTGAGCTTTTTTATTTTTACATAGTTTTTCTTAATTTTAGAATCTTTCAATTATTTATTTTTGTATTTTTATCACCACAATTTAGATATTTTTGTTCTTATCCTCATTTTTCTAACTTTTTATAGTCTTTTGTGTTCCTGTTTCACGCATTATTATTCCATTTTTAAAATTAGTATATAAATTTTTAGTGGTTTCTTTCTGAAATTTTAATAATATTTTTGGTGGGATTATGTTGCCCTATTTTGTATAGATTGTATGTAATCTTTGAGATTTGGACATTTAGAAAGGTTACCTGTCACAAAATTTATTAATGTAGCTTTGTCCTGGCATAGTCAGAAAGCAATGGTCTTGACTAGAGATTGTGTGGTTCTGTCAAACATGTTCTTCAGATTTGTGTTGTCTGAAATTTTGTGCTTTTAGTTTAAAGAGATTATGTTTCTCCTGAAAAGTAATTACCTGGTACACCTGTTCTGTCTCTGCAGCACTGCAGTGCTCTGCTGCAGTGTATTTACCTTTGGTCTCAGCAGACTCAAAATGAAAGTATACCATCATTTATTTCAGCAACTTATGTCATGGGAGACAGAAACCAGTGTGTGGAAAGGCCAGTAGAAGACAGAAATTAAATTGTACATGCCAATATTTTACTTTCCTTTAAAGAAAAGCCAGAAGTTACAATTTACTTCTGAAGGGACTAGGTAATACTGAGGAGCAGAAAGAGTTGTTATAGGTAAATGTAACAAACTTTTCTTTTTTTCTATGTGGTTCTTCGCATTGGGTTTAATTCAGACACTGTACACACTTAACTCATGTATAAATTATCCACATATGTATTTTGGTCTGTATGTTTTCATTACATTTATAAGTCTGTGAAGAATTAGGGCTTGTGTCATATTGCAGTGTAATCTTACTTATGTAGTTTGAATAATTTTATAGGTTAGATTTGGAAACTGTATTTATCTGAGTCTAATAAGTGGACTAATTTGTTATTTTTATTTCTTTTCAGTTATATGTTCTCATTTTGCTCAACACCTTTGTCCAGAGCAGGGCATAGAAGATTCTCTCCGAAAAGTGATATTGAGAAGATGTGAAAAATGTGGACCTGAGAATTTACAGTTAAAAATTGGTTGTACCAATGTGGATGAGTGTAAGGTGCACAAAAAAGGTTATAATAAGCTTAACCAGAGTTTGACAACTACACAGAGCAAAGTATTTAAATGTGGCGAATATGTAAACGTCTTTCATAAATGTTCAAATTCAAAAAGACATAAGATAAGGCATACTAGAAAGAAGCTTTTGAAATGTAAGGAATATGTCAGATCATTTTGCATGCATTCACACCTATGTCGACATAAAAGAATTTATACCAGAGAGAATTCCTACCAATGTGAAGAAGATGGCAAAGCCTTTAACTGGTCCTCAACCCTTACTTATTATAAGAGAATTCATACTGGAGAGAAACCTTACAAATGTGAAGAATGTGGCAAAGCCTTTAGTAAGGCCTCAACCCTTACCAGGCATAAGGTAATTCATGCTGGAGAGAAACCCTACAAATGTGAAGAATGTGGCAAAGCTTTCAACCAGTCCTCACACCTTGTGGAACATAAGAGAATTCATACTGGAGAGAAACCCTACAAATGTGAAGAATGTGGCAAAGCTTTCAACCGGTCCTCAAGTCTTACGGAACATAAGAGAATTCATACTGGAGAGAAACCCTACAAATGTGAAGAATGTGGCAAAGCTTTCCAGCGGTCCGCAAACCTTACAGTACATAAGAGAATTCATACTGGAGAGAAACCCTACAAATGTGAAGAATGTGGCAAAGCCTATGATAACTTCTCAACCCTTACTAAACATAAGGTAATTCATACTGGAGAGAAACCCTACAAATGTGAAGAATGTGGAAAAGCCTTCAGCTGGCCCTCAAGCCTTATTCAACATAAGAGAAGTCATGCTGGAGAGAAACCCTACAAATGTGAAGAATGTGACAAAGCTTTCAACTGGTCCTCAAAACTTAGTGAACATAAGAGAATTCATACTGGAGAGAAACCCTACAAATGTGAAGAATGTGGCAAAGCTTTCTACCGGTCCTCAAACCTTACGGAACATAAGAGAATTCATACTGGAGAGAAACCCTACAAATGTGAAGAATGTGGCAAAGCCTATGGTAACTTCTCAACCCTTACTAAACATAAGGTAATTCATACTGGAGAGAAACCTTACAAATGTGAAGAATGTGGAAAAGCCTTCAGCTGTCCCTCAAGCCTTATTGAACATAAGAGAATTCATGCTGGAGAGAAACCGTACAAATTTGAAGAATGTTGCAAAGCCTTCATCTGGTCCTGAAGACTTAGTGAACATAAGAGAATTCATACTGGAGAGAAACCCGATAAATGTGAAGAATGTGGCACAGCCTATGTTAACTTCTCAGCTCTTACTAAACATAAGATAATTCATACTGGAGAGAAACCCTACAAATGGGAAGAATGTGCAAAGCCTTTAGTAAGGCCTCAACCCTTACTGCACACAAGACAATTCATACTGGAGAGAAACCCTACAAATGTGAAGAATGTGGCAAAGCTTTCAACCGGTCCTCAACCCTTACGGAACATAAGAGAATTCATACTGGAGAGAAACCCTACAAATGTGAAGAATGTGGCAAAGCTTTCTACCAGTCCTCAAACCTTACAGAACATAAGAGAATTCATACTGGAGAGAAACCCTACAAATGTGAAGAATGTGGCAAAGCTTTCTACCAGTCCTCAAACCTTACAGAACATAAGAGAATTCATACTGGAGAGAAACCCTACAAATGTGAAGAATGTGGCAAAGCCTATGGTAACTTCTCAACCCTTACTAAACATAAGGTAATTCATACTGGAGAGAAACCCTACAAATGTGAAGAATGTGGAAAAGCCTTCAGCTGGCCCTCAAGTCTTAGTGAACACAAGAGAATTCATACTGGAGAGAAACCCTACAAATGTGAAGAATGTGGCAAAGCCTTTAGCTGGGTCTCAGTCTTCAATAAACATAAGAAAATTCATACTGGAAAGAAATTCTATAAATGTGAAGAATGTGGTAAAGAGTTCAACCAATCCTCACACCTTACTACTCATAAGAGAATTCATACGGGAGGAAAAACCCTACAAATGTGAAAAATGTGGCAAAGCTTTCAATTAGTTCTCAACCCTTACTGAACATAAGGGAATTTATACAGAAGGGAAACCCTACAAATGTGAAGAACGTGGCAGATTTTTTAACTCTTCCTCAATCCTTACTAAACATAAGGTAATTCATACTGGAGGGAATTCCTACAGTTGTGTGGAATGTGGCAAAGCCTTTAACCAGTCCTTAAGGCTTACCACATATAAGACAACTCATACTGGACAGAAAGCATACACATGTGAAGAATGTGGGAAAGCCTCTAACAGATCCTCAATTCTTAACAGACACAGGCTAATTCATACTAGAGAGAAACTACAAACCTGAAAGATGTGACAATGCTTTTGGCAACACCTGAAACTTTTCTGAGTATAAAAGAAATCATACTGGTGAGAAATCCTAGAAATGTGAAGAATGTGACAAAGCCTTTAAATGGCTGTCACACTTGATTGTAGGTAAGATAACTCATATTGGAGAAAACTAGTGTGAACAATGTGGCAAAACATTTAACCAATGCTCATGCCTTTTTGCAAAGGAAAGCATTTATACTAGCCTGGGCAACAGAGGGAAACTCTGTCTGGAAAAAAAAATCATTAATATCTTCTCACATCTTAGTCAATATCAGAGAGTTCATACTAAATAAAAGCGTTAAAAGTGCAATTGGTGTCAATAGATCTTTCAGAAAATATAAGCCCTTAAATTACAGAAGAATATTTATTTTGAGGAAACACATTACAAATATAAAGAGGATTGTAGTACCTTTACTTGTATCACAGGTTTTATTGTACACATTTTGTACTACAGGAAAACCCTGAGGTAGTTGTTCCAACTTTGCTCAACATCAGGGAATTTATATTGAAGAATAACCCTGCAAATTTAATGAATTTGGAAAAACATTTTTTCAAAAACTACAGATTATAAAACACAAAAGTTTATACTAAAATATATTTTTGCAGATACAGTAAATATTTTAAAAATTTAATCCAAAATTAAGTAAAGAGAATCCACAGTAGAAATACCTGTCTCTCAAACTTCAGACATTACACTTACTCAGATTGCTGAGTATAGGAAAAAATTCAAAACTAAAGTTGATAAAAAGAAAAATTATTTGTAAGTAGCTTTAAAAGAAGTAGATCTTTGAAGAGTTATAATTTCATTTAAAGTATACTTTTGTCCTGAAAATATAGATTTTTTTTTGCCAGACACAGTGGCTTACACCTGTAAGGCCAACACTTTGGGATGCTGAGGTGGGCAGATCACCTGAGTTGAAGACCAGCCTGGCCAACATGGTGAAATCCCATGTCTACTAAAAAGAAATACAAATATTAGCGAAGCATGGTAGTGCACACCTGTAGTCCCAGCTACTTGGGAGGCTGAGGCATGAGAATCACTTGAACCTGGGAGCCAGAAGTTGCAGTGAGCTGAGATGTTGCCACTGCATTGCAGCCTGGGTGACAGAGCGAGACTCTGTCTCAAAAGACAAAAAAAAAAACCCCAAAACAAAAACAGCTTATTTGGAAACTGAATAATGATGGAATTCAACTCTTTAATTACTTCATGCTATTTCTTCGTTTCTGTTGTTTTCACATGTAAAAGCCTGTGATCAATTCTTTCTGCATCAAAGATTTCGGAGACTTTTATTAGTTGGTCATTATTTATTACCTTTCTTATGGATGACTGAGGACATTAAAATGTAAGATGTATGATGAAAATCTAAGTAGAAAAGCTATTTGTGGTTAACTTATAGAATTGAGTGATGTATGAGGTAGGCGTTCAGAGTAATATTCTTTTTTTTTTTTTTTTTTTTTTTTTGAGAGGGAATCTCGTTCTGTTGCCCAGGCTGGAGTGCAGTGGCATAATCTCGGCTCATTATAAGCTCCTCCTCCCAGGTTCAAGCTATGCTCCTGTCTCTGCCTCCCAAGTAGCTGAGATTACAGGTACCCATGACCACATCCAACTAATTTTTGTGTTTTAGTAAAGGAAGGTTTCACCATGTTAACCAGGCTGATCTTGAACTTTTGACCTCAAGTGATCTGCCTGCTTTGGCTTCCCAAAGGGCTGTGATTATAGGTGTTAGCCACTGCACCCAGCCCTAAGTAATATTCTAATACATTATTATGAGAGAAAATCGTTCTTATAGTTTTTTTTTTTTTTTTTTTTTTTGAGACGGAGTCTCGCTCTGTGGCCCAGACTGGAGTGCAGTGGCCGGATCTCAGCTCACTGCAACCTCCGCCTCCCGGGTTTACGCCATTCTCCTGCCTCAGCCTCCCGAGTAGCTGAGACTACAGGCACCCGCCACCTCGCCCGGCTAGTTTTTTGTATTTTTTAGTAGAGACGGGGTTTCACCGGGTTAGGCAGGATGGTCTCGATCTCCTGACCTCGTGATCCGCCCGTCTCGGCCTCCCAAAGTGCTGGGATTACAGGCTTGAGCCACCGCACCCGGCCATTACTTATAGTTAAAATTAAATCAAAATAATTAGTATGTCATTTTACTAATTGTACTTTTATGTGATAAAACTACAGTTTTAAAGTTTTAAATTGTGTGTTAATTTTTTAATTGAACATTGATGACATGTTAAACACTGTTATACATTCAGCAAAGTGTTATTATGCCACTAATTTTAACCTATTCCACCTTACTCAAGGGTGTATTTAAAAGATGGTAACATTACACTATTTGGTAACATAATAGACTAACATTTCTAGTATTCTTCTTTTTCAGTGGCTTTAAACTGCAAATAAGTGAAAGAATATGGTTCCTGTGGGTTAATTTTTTTTATATTTAAATTTATTTTTCTTAGTTTTTGTGTGTACATAATATGTGTATATATTTATGTCATATATGGTATATTTTGGTACAGTCATACAATGTATAATAATCACATTGTGATAAGGTACCTATAACCTCTGGCCTTTATGTTTTGTATTACAAACAATTCAATTCTACAGTCTTAGTTACTCTAAATTGTACAGTTAAATTGTTATTGACTACATGGTTATTTTTATGGTATCATAAAAATTATATATAAACATAAATAAAATCAATATATTCCTGAGTCCTGAATAATTTTCGAAACTTTATTATGTATTTTTTGAACATGTGGCCTCTGCCTGAGAGCACATAATGGAGTTTTAGTTTTGACTTACATACAGTTACATGTACACATCTATTAGTCTAAAGATATAACTTAGGTTTAAGGAGCAAGGGTGTTTGAGTATAAGTTTGTAACTGTTTTCAGAAGAAAAGGGCAATATTGAAACAAAGCAAAGCATTTTAACAAGATGTCTAATTTACTAGAAAACAAAAATCCTCAAAAATGCTAAAAGCAAATGTATACTCTGCTTTGTATTCAGTTTATTACACTATCTTATAGCTTATGATTTAGAATCTTTCCATGCAAATTTTCTGTTTTTACTTGCATGATACTCATTCTAGACCCACAATCTTTTTTTTTTTTTTTTTTTTTTTCTGAGACCAAGTTTCCTTCTTGTTGCCCAGGCTCGAGTGCAATAGCATGGTCTTGGCTCACTGCAACCTCCGCCTCCTGGGCTCAAATGATTCTCCTGCCTGAGCCTCCCGAGTAACTTGGATTACAGGCATGTGCCACCACGCCTGGCTAATTTTTGCATTTTGCGTAGAGATGGGGTTTCACCATGTTGGCCAGGTTTGTCTCGAACTCCTGACCTCAGGTGATCCAGCCATCTCAGCCTCCCAAAGTGCTGGGATTACATGTGTGAGCCACCATGCCCGGCCTAGACCCATAATCTTTTTGTTTCCTCTTTTTTTTTTTTTTTTATATTTTATGAAGTATTTATTATCTGAGCTCATTTGTAGTCATAAGAATAATTTTTATAAAATTTCGTCGTGCACACAAAATTATTTTTAGAAGTAATTCCACAATTTGTGTATTATTACATTTTATTTAGTTAAAACATTCCATTAGCTTCTAGAACCCTATATAAGCTTACTTTTCTTTAATTATTCCCTTAACTTTTTATAAGTGACATAAGTAAATTTTATTTATTGAGTCAATTTGTTTCAGTAAGTACTAGGGAAGCTTCATAAGTCATGTGGATGCTTTTATATGTAAATGTAGCAAACAAACATGATGGTGTTCAGTGTATAACAGATGCTCCATAATTAGTCATAAATATTCCTGCTAAAGTTAGTTTGTAACTTCAAGTCAGAGATGGAAAATACCAATTGCAAAGAAATAACATTTATTCTTCATGTGAGAACATTTTTTCCAGGCTGCAAAGCTGAATCTTGCTGAATTTAAAGAGAAATGCTTCATTCATGTCCTAATTATCTAAGTTTTATCCTTTTATGTGCATTCAAACCATATATGCATCACAGACCTTCTTTTTCTGTGTTACGACTACAGTTTTCTCACTGTTGTTTTCCTGCCATGTGGTTTCACACGGTATGTTGTAGGTTTTAAGGAGGACATTGGTATTTTTTAATGTACTGAAAAACTGGTTTTGACTAGAAAGTTTGCTTATAAATATAACTTTAAGATTGGCTAATTAACATAAAAGACATACGTTGTCTATCGAAGAGGGGATTAAATCATCATGGTGTTTCTTTGTAAAAGAAAAATGTTAGGCTTTTATACAAAGTGTGGCAAATATGTAATTTGCTAGAACATACATATAAAAATTAAATTTTTAAGAGAATTAATAGTGAGCAATTTTAAATTTAGTTATTTAGGATGTACTTACAGAACAACTTACATTTCCATGCAAAATCCTCTATTTAAAGTGTGAATGTTAAAGACTGCAAAACAATAAAGTAACTGCTGTAAATATGGAATAATACTTATTTTCTATATTGATACTACAATTTGGAGAAATTTATCACTCATTTTTTAAAGAAATGTTTTAGTGGTTGAAGTTTAGTCTACAGTTTATATTCTTAGTCACCTAACTGTAGTGATCTCCTAGATGATTTTCTCTGAAAACTTTTGGAGATAATGGCAGCTTTTGGATTAAAACATTTCCTGTTAGTTTGCATGCAAACCAGTTTACTGTGATCACACAGTGGCCAATCATGTGAGCATAAGCAAGCCTGCCCTTTTCGTGTCTTTCATACTATTACCATAAGCACCAATAACTTCAGGTGCCCCAAGCTTAAAATAAAAGTCCTAAAGTCTTTGACTTCTCCCATGTACTGTGCTGGGTTCAGAACATACTGTTAAACATCAAAGTTCCTGTGGTTATGACTGACAAATGAGAAAACAGCAAAGAGACAGACAGTATTTGAAACATTGTTATTCTTAACTTGACAAATAAAATGTGTATTTCATTAAACAACATTTTGAAGTATATATATACATTGTCAAATGCTTAGAACTAGGTAATTAATACTTTATCTTATATTGTTAACATTTTTATGGTTAGACAACATGAAATTTTAAACATTTTTCAAAAATACAAATACATTATGAACTATAGTCATCATGCTGTACAATAAGTCTCTTGAAATTATTTCTTTTATCCAAGTATAATTATGTATTATTTGACAGGCATCTTTCAATCCCCCCATTTCTTCTAAATACCTTGGCATTTGGTGGTCACCAGTTTACTCTACATCGATGAGATTAACTTTTTTAGAATCCATGTGTAAGTGAAATCATGAGACATTAATCTTTCTGTGCTTCCCTTATTTCAACTAATATAATGTCCTCCAGGGTAATCCATGTGATTGAAAATAATAGAATTTTTGTTGTTTAAAGATGAATATTATTCCATTGTGTATATCTACCACATTGCCTTTATTTACTCATTAGATGTTGAACTGTTGATTTTATATATTTTACACGTGAAGAGTGCTGCAAACAACCTAGAAGTGCAAATGTTTCTTCATTCTAATTTCATTTGTTTTGGATATACAGTGGTGCAATTGTTATATGGTAGTTTGATTTTTAAGTTTTTTAAGAAAACTATTTTGTTTTTCATAATGGCTGTCCTCACTTACATTCAAACAAATAGTGTGCAAGCATTTTCTTCTCTTCAGAATTCTACCAACACTTTTTCTTCTTAGCGTCCTTCTAACAGAAGTGAGTTGGTATCTCATAGTTCTTTTTTTTGCTTGCCTTTCCCTGATAATAATTGACGTTGAGCATGTTTTTAATATATCTGTTGGCCGTGTGTATGTCTTTTTCTGAAAAATATTTAAGCCTTTTTCTCATTTTTAATAGTTATTTGCTTTTTGTTGTATAGTCATTTGATTTTGTTATATAGTTTTGATATTAATCCCTTATCACATTTATGATTTGCAAACATTTTCTTCCATTTTTTGGTTTCCTCATCCTGTTGATTGTATTATATTCCATGCAGCAGTTTTTAAATTTAAAATAATCTGATTAATCTATGTTTTCAATTTGCTCCTTGGGATTTGAAGTCAAATTTTAAAAGTCACTGCCCAACCAGTGTTACAGGGCTTTCAATCTGTTGTTTATAGTAGTTTTGGAGTTCTAGATCTTATATTTAAGTATCTAATTTATTTTGTGTTTTTATTTTAAGTATCTAATTTATTTTGTGTTTTTATTTTATTTAAGTATCTAATTTATTTATATATGGTATTAGTTGAGGGTCTTATTATATTCTTGTATATGTGGATATAAAGTTTCTCAACACCATTTATTGAAGATGCTGCCTTTTCCCTAAGAAATTGCCACCATTATTTAAAAATCAGATGGCTGTAAATACATCAATATATTTCTGGTTTCCTTTTTCTTCTCTACTCGCTTGTGTGTTTTAATTCAGGTACCACACTTTTTTTTTTTTTTTTACTGTAGCTTTTTAGTATATCTCAAAGTCAGATACCTTCACTTTTTCTATTGCTTGATTACTTTGGCTATTCAGGGCCTTTTGTGGTACCCTATAAATTTTAGATGTATTTTTAAAAATTTGTTAATTATGTCACTGGTATTTCGGTAGAGGTTGCATTATAGCCGTACATCATTTTGTATAATACAGATGTTTAACAATATTAGTAACGCCAATTTATGATTAATATTTTTCCAATTGTGTTTAATTTCTTTAATTTCATTTAATGATAGTTGTCAATGTATAGAAATTCTACTGACACTTGTATGTTGCTTTTGTATTCTGCAAGTTTAATACATTTATTAGTCCTACTAATTTTTAGTAATGTCTTAGGCTTTCATTTACTTAAAATTATGTATAGAAATAAAAATTACACCAGAATAATTTAACATTTTTTCTAATCTCAGTGTTTTGATTTTTATTTTCTAATTTTTCTTTCTTGGATAGTTAGTACTATGTTTAATAAGACTGAAGAAAGTGGGCATTTTTGTCTGCTCTTAGAGTGAAAGCTTACAAGATTTCCCTGTTTAGTATGTTATTAGCTGTGGTTTTTGTGTGTATGTGTGTGTTATATGTGGCAATTATTGGCTTGAGGTTCATTTATCCTATACCTACTTTTTTCAGAAATTTATGAAGAAATGTCGAATTTTGTTAAACTCTTATTCAGCATTTATTTAAATGTTAGAGATGAGAAATCACATCTGATTATACATAGATTTAAAAATATCTTCAGAGACTTCTGTGAACATGCATGCAAAGTAGAAAATTTAGAGAAAATAGATAAACTCCTGGATACACAAAACTTCCCAATATTGACAGAAAATAACAGAAGCCTTTAACAGAGCAAAAATGTAAAATGTGTAATGACATTGAATAAGTAATAATAAAACTACTAACCATAAAAAGCCCTGGATCATATGAAACCACAGCCATATTTTACTACATATACAAAGGTAAGCTGGTCCTAATCCTACTGAGTATTCCAAAAAATCAAGGTGGCATTTCAACCTAATTGCATGAAATCAGTGAATTATGTGAAACTAAAATCTAGTGAAAACATAACAAAGGAAACTACAGGTCAATATTCTGGGTGAACAATAATCCTCCATGAAATACTAGCAAATACTAGCAAACTGAATTCAAAAGCAAATCAAAGTTATTTTGCTACTATCATGTGAGCTTTATTCCATAAATACAAAGATGTTTCATCATATGCAAGTCAGTAAGTGTGATTCACCATGTAAAGATAATTAAAAGAAAAAATATTTAACACAGTAGCGGCAGAGAAAGCATTCAAGAAAATCCAATATTGACTCAAAAATATTCTCAACACACTAGAGATTGATGAGACATACCTCAAAAGAATGAGAGTCATCTATGACAAATCCTTAACAAACATACTAAAAATGCAAAAAGTAGATGCATTCTCTATAAGAATAAAAATAAGATGAGAATATCCATCCTAAACAGTCCTACTGAACATAGTAATGGAGTCCTAGCCAGAAAAATAAAAGGAATCCAAATAGCAAAGGAAGTCAAATTATCTTTATTGATGATATATTTCTCTACCTAGAATACTTTAAGGATTTCACCAAAAGACTCCTAAGCCTAAAGACTTCAAAAAAATCTCAGAATACAAAATCAACACAAATACATAGAATTTCTGTACGCCAATAATAAACTGAGAACAAAATTTTAAAAGAGCTCTATTTACAATAGCCACACACAAAAAAATTACCTAGAAATACATTAAGTCAAGGGGGTAAAATATCTCTACAAAGAACTGCAATGCTGAAGTAATAAGAGAGAATGCAAATAAATAGAAAAATACTGGATGCTCATGGATTCAAATAATATAGTTAAAATGGTCATTCTACCTAAAGCAACCTACAGATTTAAGTGCTGTTTTTATCAAGACTATCCATGACGCTTTTTTATAGAATTAGAAAAACTATTCTAAATATATATACAAAAGAATTAAAGAGTTCAAATAGCCAAGACAACTTCAGACTAAAAGAATAAATCTGGGCCAAGTGTGGTGGCTCACTCCTGTCATCTCAGTCCTTTGGGAGGCTGAAGAGGATGGATCACCTGAGGTCAGGAGTTTGAGACCAACCTGGCCAACAAGGTGAAACCATTGTCTACTAAATACAAAAAATCAACCAGGTTTATCACCGAAACAAGTGCTCTTCGTCATCATCAAAGTAAGAAGAGCATTGCCTGCTTTCTTGGAAGCAGCTGACCTGTTTTCTACTGATACAAAGTGGAGAAGGCATTGAAATAGTGAAAGAGGATGATATAAATTGAATACTTATATGAAATACAGTTTATAATAAAAAATAGCATTTGGTGTTCTACAACTGTAGATGAGACTATTAACATGAGGTCATATTCTTATTTCTATTGACAAATTACCTTCATTTACAATATTCTTGTTTCAGAAATATTCTTTTTTCTGCTCTATATTTGCTAGCTTTTGGTAAAATCTTATCTGAACTCAATAGAAATAAAATAAATCCATTCTACCACAAGCATTTTATTATTGCTGCATATGCTTATTTTGCTTAAAATACGTTAGCTTTTGTTGAAAGATTTATAGTTTTGTTTCCGAGTGTTGTTTATTTCTGAGAAGTTGCTTTCATGATAGAAAACTGCTATTCTCAGCTCAAATCACCTTGACTAATAGCAAGTGAAAGTGATGTGTGGATGAGAAGAAAATGTGTCTTCTCTGCATCTCTTTTTTAATCAATTGGCTGAAGAAAGAGAATGCAGATAGAAGGTGAACGAAAATATAATCCCTGAAAGACCATGAAAAAGTCTTCTTAATCAGAAAAAAATAAAGGAAATGGTGATTTGAGCAGAATATATATTATTTTGCAAAGCCTCTGAAATTTCAGTATACAACCTTCATTGCTTTAATAAATATGTTATTCTTTCAATTGTAATTCTTCAGGAAATAATTCAATTCCCTGGTGATTTAAAAAAGAGAAGAATAACTTATTTGTTAAGGTAAGAGATGTAGGAAAGACTCATAACTTTTGACCAACATCTCCTCCACCTCCAGCTTCAGGCAATCATCATTCTACTCTTTGCTTTTATGAGTTTGAGTTTGTTTTATTTTCCAATTTAAAACGTTTAGTTAAGAAGTAGACTTTAATGTCGAAAATACAAACTTGGGGAGGGCAGAAAGATCACACACAAGGCCGCCACTTCACACCTGGAGTGAGTTTGAATTTTTTAATACTCTACATAGAAATGAGATAATTTTTTATTATTTTGTGTGTGTGCTGGCTTATTTCACTTAACCTAATGTCTTCCAGGTTCATCAATGTTGTTGAAAATAAAAAGACTTTTTAAAAAAATTTTTCTTCTTTGAAATATATTTTTAAAATGACCAAATAAAGTCTAAGTGAATTAAGTATAGCTCCTAGCATAACTCACAGTTAATTTTAATTGACTGTCGTCTCTGTAGAAATATTTTTTATCAGCATTTTTTAACATACAACTAGAACTCAACTAACAGTCATTATGTGTCACAAAAATGAATCAGTTTAGAAGCTATGTTAATAATGAGACAATTGACTTCTGGTACCCAATTCAGAACAACTACAAAAGGAGTGGAGAACAGATTTCAACTGTGATGCACAATCTTATTCATTGGCTTGGTAGCTGAGTGCAGTGTTAAGGATTGTAAATCACTATTAAGTGGAAGTAGATCATCATAAAAGTCTTCATTCTCATCATCATCTCACTGAGTAAGGTTGCTTTCTTTTCTGCAATTGTGTTTAAAACTGTCCAAAGAGACTTTCCAAATGCTTGGTTTCTGTCTGGAAGTTTCAAATGAGGCTTTTGGGTGTGCATCTTTTTCTAGTTTTGCACAGCTACAGAGGCTTCAGGAAACTTCCCATCGTGGTGGAAGGCAAAGGGGAAGCAAAGACTTTCTGGTTGTGGCTGGAGAAAGAGCTACAATATGCTAACTGGTCTCACTCGGGATGTTCCTCACTTTCAGGATAGGTGGGGTGACCCAGCAATCATATGGACACTATCCTTTGCAGTGTCCCTCAAACTTTGGTTGCATCAGAATATCTGCAAGGCTTGCTAAGGCACAGACTGCTGAGCCCACCTCCAAGACTTCTTTCTTTTTAAGAAATGAATAGCATTCCCTTGTGTAAATATATCACTTTTTAAAATTCATTCACCTGTTGATGGACACTTAGGTTGATTTCATACCTTAGCTATTGTGAGTAATCCACTTTTTTTCTTTTCTTATTTATTTATATATCTCTTTTTTTATTTCTAGAAACATTTTAATTTTATACTATATAAGTTTTTAAAAATTTTTTTGGATCAAGGCCATTACTTTGTTATTAACATAATTTGAGACAAAATAACAATAAAAATCAACATTGATTAGTGAAAACAATTTTCTAGCCCTTAGTAATCATTTTCTCTCCCAGCTGACGTAAAAGTTGAATCTTTGTGTCATTTCTCACAGTTGTAACAAAGTAGCTTCTGATTAAATTGGTCTGCATATAATTTTGTAAAATTTTACTTTTTTAATCTAAAAATTAAACTTCTCTATTACCAGAAAAGTTATTTTTAATAGGTATTATTTCACTCTATTATATTTACATATGTGTACATGTGCCATGTTGGTGTGCTGCACCCATTAACTCATCATTTACATTAGGTATGTCTCCTAATGCTATCCCTCCCCCCTCTCCCCACCCCACGACAGGCCCTGGTGTGTGATGTTCCCCTTCCTGTGTCCAAGTGTTCTCATTGTTCAATTCCCATCTATGAGTGAGAACATGCAGTGTTTGGTTTTCTGTTCTTGTGATAGTTTGCTGAGAATGATGGTTTCCAACTGCATCCATGTCTCTACAAAGGAATGAACTCATTCTTTTTTATGGCTACATAGTATTCCATAGTGTATATGTGCCACATTTTCTTAATCCAGTCTGTCATTGATGGACATTTGTGTTGGTTCCAAGTCTTGCCATTGTGAATAGTGCTGCAATAAACATACGTGTGCATGTGTCTTTATAGCAGCATGATTTATAATCCTTTGTGTATATACCCAGTAATGGGATGGCTGGGTCAAATGGTATTTCTAGTTCTAGATCCTTGAGGAATCACCACACTGTCTTCCCCAATGGTTGAACTAGTTTACAGTCCCACCGACAGTGAAAAAGTGTTCCTATTTCTCCACATCCTCTCCAGCACCTGTTGTTTCCTGACTTTTTAATGATTGTCATTCTAACTGGTGTGAGATGGTATCTCTTTGTGATTTTGATTTCCTTTCCTCTGATGGCTAGGGATGATGAGCATTTTGTCATGTGTCTGTTGGCTGCATAAATGTCTTCTTTTGAGAAGTGTCTGCTCATATCCTTTGCCCACTTTTTTATGGGGTTGTTTGTTTTTTTCTTGTAAATTTGTTTGAATTCTTTGTAGGTTCTGGATATTGTCCCTTTGTCAGATGAGTAGATTGCAAAATTTTTCTCCTATTCTGTAGGTTGCCTGTTCACTCTGATGGTAGTTTTTTTTTTTTTTTTTTTTTTTTTTTTGCTGTGCAGAAGCTCTTTAATTAGATCCCATTTGTCAATTGTGGCTTTTGTTGCCATTGCTTTTGGTGTTTTAGACATGAAATCCTTGCCCATGCCTATGTCCTGAATGGTATTACCTAGGTTTTCTTCTAGGCTTTTTATGGTTTTAGGTCTAACATTTAAGTCTCCAGTCCATCTTGAATTAATTTATGTATAAGGCATAAGGAAGGGATCCATTATCAGCTTTCTACTTATGGCTAGCCAGTTTTCCCAGCACCATTTATTAAATAGGGAATCCTTTCCCCATTTCTTGTTTTTGTCAGGTTTGTCAAAGATCACATGGTTGTAGATGTGTGGTATTATTTCTGAGGGTTCTGTTCTGTTCCACTGTTCTATGTCTCTGTTTTGGTACCAGCACCATGCTGTTTTGGTTACTGTAGCCTTGTAGTATAGTTTGAAGTCAGGTATTGTGATGCTTCCAGCTTTGTTCTTTTGGCTTAATATTGTCTTGGCAATACGGGCTCTTTTTTGGTTCCATATGAACTTTAAAGTAGTTTTTACCAATTCTGTGAAGAAAATCATTTGTAGCTTAATGGGGATGGCATTGAATCTATAAATTACCTTGGGCAGTATGGCCATTTTCATGATATTGATACATGAGCATGGAATATTCTTCCATTTGTTTGTGTCTTCTTTTATTTCATTGAGCAGTGGTTTGTAGTTCTCCTTGAAGAGGTCCTTCACATCCCTTGTAAATTGGATTCCTAGGTATTTTATTCTATTTGAAGCAATTGCGAATGGGAGTTCACTCATGACTTGGCTCTGTTTCTCTGATACTAGTCTGTAAGAAAGCTTGCAATTTTTGCACATTGATTTTGTATCCTGATACTCTGCTGAAGTTGCTTATCAGCTTAAGGAGATTTTGGGCTGAGACGATGGGGTTTTCTAAATATACAATCATGTCATCTGCAAACAGGGACAATTTGACTTCCTCTTTTCCTAACTGAATACTCCTTTTTTTTTTCTCCTGGCTGATTGCCCTGGCCAGAACTTCCAACACTATGTTAGGAGTGCTGAGAAGGCATCCCTGTCTTGTGCCAGTTTTCAAAGGGAATGCTTCCAGTTTTTGCCCTTTGAGTATGATATTGGCTGTAGGTTTGTCATAAATAGCTCTTATTATTTTGAAATACGTTACATCAATGTCAAATTTATTGAGAGTTTTTAGCATGATGGGCTGTTGAATTTTGTCAAAGGCCTTTTCTGCATCTATTGAGATAATCATGTGGTTTTTGTCTTTGGTTCTGTTTATATGCTGGATTACGTTTACTGATTTGCATATATTGAACCAGCCTTACATTTCAGGGATGGATGAAGCCCACTTGATCATGGTGGATAAGACTTTTGATGTGCTGCTGGGTTCGGTTTGCCAGTATTTTATTGAGGATTTTTGTATCGATGTTCATCAGGGATATTGGTCTAAAATTCTCTTTTTTTGTTGTGCCTCTGCCAGGCTTTGGTATCAGGATGATGTTGGCCTCATAAAATGAGTTAGGGAGGATTCCCTCTTTTTCTATTGATTGGAATAGTTTCAGAAGGAATGGTACCATTTTATGCCTCTGGAAGAATTTGGCTGTGAATCCGTCTGGTCCTGGACTTTTTTTGATTGGTAGGCTATTAATTACTGCCTCAATTTCAGAGTCTGTTACTGGTCTTTTCAGGGATTCAACTTCTTCCTGGTTTAGTCTTGGGAGAGTGTATGTGTCCAGGAATTTATCCATTTCTTCAAGGTTTTCTAGTTTGTTTGCTTAGGCGTTTTTATAGTATTGTCTGATGGTAGTTTGTATTTCCATGGGATTGGTGGTGATATCCCCTTTATCATTTTTTATTGCATCTATTTGATTCTTCTCTCTTTTCTTTCTTATTAGTCTTGCTAGTGGTCTATCAATTTTGTTGATCTTTTCAAAAAACCAGCTCCTGGATTCATTGATTTTTTTTGAAGGATTTTTATGTCTCTATCTCCTTCAGTTCTGCTCTGATCTTAGTTATTTCTTGCCTTCTGCTAGCTTTGGAATGTGTTTGCTCTTGCTTCTCTAGTTCTTTTAATTGTGATGTTAGTGTGTCAATTTTAGATCTTTCCAGCTTTCTCTTATGGGAATTTGTGCTATAAATTTCCCTCTACACCCTGCTTTAAATGTGTCCCAGAGATTCTGGTATGTTGTATCTTTGTTCTCATTGGTTTCAAAGAACATCTTTATTTCTGTCTTCATTTCGTTATGTACCCAGTAGTCATTCAGGAGCAGGTTGTTCAGTTTCCATGTAGTTGAGTGGTTTTTATTGAATTTCTTAATCCTGAGTTCTAGTCTGATTGCACTGTGGTCTGAGAGACAGTTTGTTATACTTTCTGTTCTTTTCCATTTGCTGAGGAGTGCTTTACTTCCAACTATGTGGTCAATTTTGGAATAAATGTGATATGGTGCTGAGAAGAATGTATATTCTGTTGATTTGGGGTGGAGAGTTCTGTAGATGTCTATTAGGTCCACTTGGTGCAGAGCTGAGTTCAATTCTTGGATATCCTTGTTAACTTTCTGTTTCATTGATCTGTCTAATGTTGACAGTGGGATGTTAAATTCTCCCATTATTATTGTGTGGGAGTCTAAGTCTCTTTGTAAGTCTCTAAGGACTTGCTTTATGAATCTGGGTGCTCCTGTATTGGGTGCATATATATTTAGGATAATTCGCTCTTCTTGTTGAATTGATCCCTTTACCATTATCTAATGGCCTTCTTTGTCTCTTTTGATCTTTGTTGGTTTAAAGTCTGTTTTATCAGAGACTAGGATTGCAACCCCTGCCTTTTTTTTGTTTTCCATTTGCTTGGTAGATCTTCCTCCATCCCTTTGTTTTGAACCTATGTGTGTCTCTGCAGGTGACATGGGTCTCTTGAGTACAGCAAACTGAGGGTCTTGACTCTTTATCTAATTTGCCAGTCTGTGTATTTTAATTGAAGCATTTAGCCCATTTACATTTAATGTTAATATTGTTATGTGTTAACTTGATCCTGTCATTATGACATTAGCTGGTTATTTTGCTCATTAGGTGATGCAGTTTCTTCCTAGCATCAATGGTCTTTACATTTTGGCATGTTTTTGCAGTGGTTGGTACCTGTTGTTCTTTTCCATGTTTAGTGCTTCCTTCAGGATCTCTTGTAGGGCAGGCCTGGTAGTGACAAAATCTCTCAGCATTTGCTTGTCTGTAAAGGATTTTATTTCTCCTTCACTTGTGAAACTTAGTTTGGCTGGTTATGAAATTCTGGGTTGAAAATTCTTTTCTTTAAGAATGTTGAATATTGGCCCCCACTCTCTTCTGGCTTGGAGAGTTTCTGCTGAGAGATCTGCTGTTAGTCTGATGGGCTTCCCTTTGTGGCTAACCCGACCTTTCTCTCTGGCTGCTCTTAACATTTTTTCCTTCATTTAGACTTTGGTGAATCTGACAATTATGTGTCTGGAGTTGCTCTTCTCGAGGAGTATCTTTGTGGTGTTCTCTGTGTTTCCTGAATTTGAATGTTGGCCTGCTTTACTAGGTTGGGGAAGTTCTCGTGGATAATATCCTGCAGTGTTTTCCAACTTGGTTCCATTCTCCCCATCACTTTCAAGTACACCAATCTGACGTAGATTTGGTCTTTTCACATAGTCTCATATTTCTTGGAGGCTTTGCTCATTTCCTTTTACTCTTTTTTCTCTACACTTCTCGTTTCATTTCATTCATTTGATCCTCAATCACTGATACCATTTCTTCCAGTCAATAGAATCGGTTACTGAAGCTTGTGCATATGTCACATACTGAAGCTTGTGCATTTGTGACATGGCTTTCAGCTCTATCTGATCATTTAAGGAGTTCTCTACATTGGTTATTCTAGTTAGCCATTCATCAAATCTTTTTTCCACCTTTTTAGCTTCTTTGAGATGGGTTGAAACTTCGTCCTGTAGCTCGGAGAAGTTTGATTGTCTGAAGCCTTCTTCTCTCAACTTGTCAAAGTCATTCTCCATCCAGCTTTGTTCTGTTGCTGGCGAGGAGCTGCATTCCTTTGGAGGGGGAGAGGCACTCATGATTTTCAGAATTTCCAGCTTTTCTGCTCTGTTTTTTCCCCATCTTTGTGGTTTTATCTACCTTTGGTCTTTGATGATGGTGATGTGCAGATGGGGTTTTGGTGTGGATGTCCTTTCTGTTTTTAGTTTTCCTTCTAACATTCAGGACCCTTAGCTGCAGGTCTCTTGGAGTTTGCTGGAGCTCCACTCCAGACCCTGTTTGCCTGGGTATCAGCAGCGGAGACTGCAGAAGAGTGAATATTGCTGAGCAGCAAATGTTGCTGCCTGATTGTTCCTCTGGAAGCTTCATCTTAGAGGGGTACCTGGCCATGTGAGGCGTCAGGTGTCTGTCTGCCTGTGGTGGGGGTTGTCTCCCAGTTAGGCTACTTGGGGGTCAGGGACCCACTTGAGGAGGCAGTCTGTCTGTTCTCAGATCTCATACTCCATGCTGGGAGAACCACTACTGTCTTCAAAGCTGTCAGACAGGGACATTTAAATCTTCAGATGTTTCTGCTGCCTTTTGTTTGGCTGTGACCTGTCCCCAGAGGTAGAGTCTACAGAGGCAGGCAGGCCTCCTTGAGATGCAGTGGACTCCACCCAGTTCGAGCTCCCAGGCTGCTTTGTTTACCTACGCAAGCCTCAGCAATGGCGGGTACCCCTCCCCCAGCCTCGCTGCCACTTTGCAGTTAGATCTCAGACTGCTGTGCTAGCAATGAGGGAGGTTCTGTGGGCGTGGGACCCTCTGAACCAAGCACAGGATATAATCTCCTGGTGTGCCATTTGCTAAGACTCTTGATAAAGTGTAGTATTAGGGTGGGAGTGACCTGATTTTCCAGGTGTTGTGTGTCACAGTTTCCTTTGGCCAGGAAGGAAATTCCCTTCCCCCTTGCACTTCCTGGGTGAGACGATGCCTCACCCTGCTTTGGCTCTCGCTTGGTGGGCTGCACCCACTGTCCTGCACCCACTGTCCCACACGCCTCAGTGAGATGAACCCAGTACCTCAGTTGGAAATGCAGAAATCACCTGTCTTCTGTGTCACTCACGCTAGGAGCTGGAGGCAGGAGCTGTTCCTATTCGGCCATCTTGGAACCCCATTTTATATTTTAAGTTGTAGACCATGCAATGTAATCTTCAAACAATTGACAAATGTTTTTCCGTTTATGACTCTCTGCTTAATCCGCAGTCACTTTATTTTCACTCCTCAAAGGTATTTTTACTGCCTGAAAAGCAAAGGGATCGTTCAAGTGAGTGTGTTGAGCTAATCTTCTCCAGTGTCAGTCTATTCAGATTCAGAAAAGTATTCTGGTGAAAGAGAGTGCATTTCAACAGTATTATAACAGCAATGCAGAAAAGATGTAATAGAATAAAATGTGAATCACAACCTTCTAAGAAAATAAGTTAACTTTTCTTATTCTTTGTATGTGAGTATGTGCTAGCTCTAAGGTAGGGAATTGAGACTAAAGTGAGAGAGAAGAACTCTTCACATGAGTAGGACAAGAAGGTCCTATGACACCTTCTTGTTTGTCAAACATACTCAGAATAATTCTATGAAGAATTATTTGTTGTATTTATCAATTATTAGACTCTGATGATCATTTTTTACTTTATAAATTTAAATATCCCTTATGATCATTCAATGTCCTGTCCTTGATGCTTAAGTATTCAGACATAAAACAATTAAAATATTGATAAAAGGTGATTTTTTTTTCTTCAGACTGACTTTCACTCTGTTACCCAGGGTGGAGTACAATGGTGTGATCCCAGTTCACTGCAACCTCCACCTCCGAGGATCAAGCAATTCTCATGCTTCCTGAGTCACTGGGATTGCAGGTGTGTGCCATTATGCCTGACTTGGTGGGTATGTGATTATGAGGCACTGACTCATGGGTTAGGGGTTCTCCAGGGACCCTTCCCTTGCTGTCTGCCTTAGGCTAGCTAGCTAATCCCTCTCAGTCCCCTCTCAGGAGTGGAGACCCTAACTGCTGTTAGGGAGAATAGGCATTGATATCTTTGGCTATGCCTCGGTGGAGAGTGGTGCTGTGTAGAAAACAACAGTTAGAATTTCTTCTAGGGCTGGTTTAAGTGTCTCAGAAGAAACATGTGTTTATGCGTCATTCCATTTGCATTACCACTTGGAGCTTGGTAGTTTTTAGGGAAAAAGAAACAATCTGATTTACCAGAAGACATACATTGAAATGAAACAAGGAGGGTAGGAAAAGCCTAAAAATGTTGAGACTGCTGACACACCCCGATAACTGGTAGCTATACTTATGTTTGCTAAGATTTGGGTGCATAAGGCTTGGCTTTGGTTAGCTCCTTTTATCTTACTTTCTGATAAAAGAAGCCTCTGGGTTATTGGCACCTTATTTATTTTCATCACCCAGCAGGATTTGCAGAATACTTGATTAGAACTAGAATATTGATTTAGATTTTCACATTACCCATCCCTTTCTATTTTTTCTGAGTTGCAGGCAGAGATCACTGGTTGGCTTATAGGAATAAGCAGGGTTAGTTTAAAATATCATCAAAAACTTTAAAACAATGAATGAGACTAGAAGTTCATAAGAAATGTATGGTAAGTTTTGAAAGATAATTTTTTTTTAAGATGTTATTTTGTTAAAAACAACTCAGAATAGACTGAATTGTTTGCAAAATAGACTTTAGCATTATACTTGGCCTGACTATTTGATCATAGTACAGCAAGAATAACTACCCCTACATAGGCCTTTTTGATAGGCTTTGGTGAAACTCTGTTCCAAAAGAAATCTTAGATAGGACTTTTTAAACCTGGGCCAATCCATGGATAAATACCTGAGTTGGGTAAACTTCTGTATTTTTTGAGGTTCCAAGAGCATAGTGTTTCTGAGTCTGTTAGAAAGTGACATGTTTTACTCACCACAGGCCAGGAACTCTGTATGAGGACTGTGTAGACAAGGTATGAGACCAGCTTTCCCAAGAGACTGTTACTGGCTTTGCAACTTAAACTTGATTTCTTAAAGGAAAACACACCCTTCCAGTTAAAGCCTTGGTGAAACAGCTAGCATTTTTCTATTGTGTTTCATTGTGTAAGAAAATGGATTTTTTAGCTGGGCGTGGTGGCTCATGCCTGTCATCCCAGCACTCTCGGAGACTGAGGTGGGAAGATCAGGAAGTCAAGAGATTCAGACCATCCTGGCCAACATGGTGAAACACCATCTATACTAAAAATATAACAATTAGCTGGCCGTGGTGTTGCACGCCTGTAGTCCCAGCTACTCAGAAGACTGAAGCAGGAGACTCACTTGAACCCGGGAGACAAGGTTGCAGTGAGCTGAGATTTTGCCACTGCATGCCAGCCACAGACAGAGCAAGACTATGTCTCAAAAAAAAAAAAAAAAAGGAAAGAAAAGAAAATTGATTTTTGTTTCACTGCTGCAAATAACTATATTGTAAGTTAAGAATACTTAGAACTAGTTTTTGATTTTTAGCAGAACCAGGCAAAGAGAAACAGACAGGGTCCAAATTATGTTTACAGCAGTACACCTTGCTCAATTGTTTAAAACTTTTGAGAGAGTTCTGACTCTGAAAAACAAAATAAGAATTAGCAATGTTTTAAGCGACAGTTAAAAACATTGCTTTAGTTTTCTATTAACTAAATCTATTCTATTAACTTTGTTCTGCTTGATATCCATAAACATTTTCGCTTTTTATGAGTTCTGTACTTTTATGTCTTATCAGAAGCCCGCATTTGAGAGCACCTGTTAAAGTTCCACAGCTAATTAGAAGCCATTTTTTAAGAGGATTAAAACAAGAAAATTGTCTGTCAATGACAAAATGTCCAGGGTTACAGTGAGAAACATGATTGACAAAAAAATTTGGTTATCTGCAGTTTACAATGACCCAACATAACAACGTTAATTTTGATTGAAGCACATATTTAGACATTAGAACCTTGGACACCCCGTATGGTTTTGGAACAAATGTTAATATTATACACTCAAATATAAACTGAAAAAAAAAGACATCATTTTGACAATCCCATGTTCCTAAACATATTAAGTAATTCTGTTTGCCTTTCTTTTTAATGCTTTAGGGACTCTTTGTAGCAGCAAAAAGTCAGTAATCAGAAAAGACAACCTTGAGACTGAAGTTTGACTTTGGGGAGCTTGTTAAAGATGTTAGAGGTCTAAAACAGTTAATCTTATGGAATAGAATTTCAGATTACCACAAGTTATTTGTTTTGCCAACATGAAGAATTAAAAATTTGAAAAAGCAAAAACCTTTTATTAGCCCTTACTATTACATAAAAATCCTGTTAAAAAGAGAAAGCCAAATTTTACCCTTGTATTAGTTTACTATTAATGTTAACCCCAATTTTAATGAAATTATAGACAATTATATTTAATCTTAACCAGTTTGACCACGAAGTGAGATTTTTACACATCTTTATTATTATTATTATTATTATTATTATTATTATACTTTAGGGTACATGTGCACAACATGCAGGTTTGATACATAGGTGTACATGTGACATGTTGGTTTGCTGCACCTACCAACTGGTCATTTACATTAGGTATTTCTCCTAATGCTCTCTCTTCCCCAGGGCCCCACCCCCCAACAGGCCTCAGTGTGTGATGTTCCCCACCCTGTGTCCAAGTGTTCTCATTGTTCAGGTCCCACCTATGAGTGAGAACATGTGGAGTTTGGTTTTCTGTGTTTGTGCTAGCTTGCTGAGAATGATAGTTTCCAGCTTCATCCATGTCCCTGCAAAGAACACGAACTCATCCTTTTTTATGGCTGGATAGTATTCCATGGTATATATGTGCCATATTTTATTAATCCAGTCTATCATTGATGGACATTTAGGTTGGTTCCCAGTCTTTGTTATTGTGAATAATGCCACAATAAACATGTGTGTGCGTGTGTCTTTATATTAGCATGATTTATAATCCTTTGGGTACACACCCAGTAATGGGATTGCTGGGTCAAATGGTATTTCTAGTTCTAGATCCTTGGGGAAACACCACAATGTCTTCCACAATGGTTGAACTAATTTACACTCCCACCAACAGTGTAAAAGTATTTCTATTTCTCCACATCCTCTGCAGCATTTGTTGTTTCCTGACTTTTTAATGATCACCATTCTAGTTGGCATGAGATGGTATCTCATTGTGGTTTTGATTTGCATTTCTTTGATGACAAGTGATGATGAGCATTTTTTCATGTGTCTGTTGGCTGCATAAATATCTTCTTTTGAGAAATGTCTGTTCATATCCTCTGCTCACTTTTTGATGGGGTTGTTTTTTTTCTTGTAAATTTGTTAGAGTTCTTTGAAGATTCTGGATATTAGCCCTTTGTCAGATGGGTAGATTGCCAACATTTTCTCCCATTCTGTAGGTTGCCTTTTCACTCTGATGACAGTTTCTTTTCCCATGCAGAAGCTCTTTAGTTTATTAGATCCCATTTTTCCATTTTGGCTTTTGCTGCCATTGCTTTTGGTGTTTTAGTCATGAAGTCCTTGACCATGCCTATGTCCTGAATGGTATTGCCAAGGTTTTCTTCTAGGGTTTTTATGGTTTTAGGTCTAACATTTAAGTCCTTAATTCACCTTGAGTTAATTTTTATGTAAGGTGTAAGGAAGGGATCTGCTTTCAGCTTTCTACATGTGGCTAGCCAGTTTTCCCAACACAATTTATTAAAGAAGGAATCCTTTCCCCATTTCTTGTTTTTGTCAGGTTTGTCAAAGATCAGATGATTGTAGATGTGTGGTGTTATTTCTGAGGTCTCTGTTCTGCTCCATTGGTCTATATATCTGTTTGGTACCAGTGCCATGCTGTTTCGGTTATTGTAGCCTTGTAGTATAGTTTGAAGTCAGGTAGCGTGATACCTCCAGCTTTCTTCTTTTTGGTTAGGTGCAGGGGCCTTTGAAAACAGTATGCTAAGAATAGATAGGGCTCAAGGACAGTCTCTCCAATTGAACTTTTAATGAACTCCCGTAGGCGCCAAGAAGGCGGGCAGATAAGAGCATAAAGACAAGGAACTGAGTAAAAGGTTACATCTGGGTAAAGAAAGTTTGTTTTGCATTGTGTTCTTTCTGCTGACGTGAGGTTTATGGAATATAAATAAAGTGAGGCAGAGGCTCTGAGTGCAGCCGCCATGTTCTCTGTTTGTCTTTGTCTTTTGTGTCTGTTCATTCTCCACCACCCCCGGCACGGACCCCAATAAGTGGCGCAGCGAGCAGGGTTCGCACGGGTGAGTAGGGGAGAACAAGAAGGGGAACCCCCTAGGACCGGGTAAAGCCCGGATATTGTTAAGGGGAACCTTCTTAAGCTTTCATTATGGGGAATTCCAGTTCCTTGGCCTCAGAATATTTAAGATTATTACAAGGGCTTTTACTTTCAATTGGAGTTGATACCAAAGAGAGAACTTTACGCAAATTGTTTGCTCATGTGGAACAACATTGCTATTGGTTTCAATATCAAACTAAAGTGCAATTAAATAAACGAGATTGGCAACAGGTTGTTAAGACCCTTCGTCAAGCGCATCAGCGTGGCGATGTAATGTCGGCACCTTTGTGTGCCCTCTGTGCCTCTATTACTCAGGCTTTGGAGCTCTTAGAGACAGACTCTGAAAAAGGGGAAGGTGGAGATGAGGAATCTTTGAAGTCTCCAGTAGCCATTTCCTCTCCTTTAGATAATCCTGTAACTGATGGGGAAGGTTCTTTGTATAATGATGTGTCTCAGGAAAGGGAATCAGGAATTCAAAAGGAGCTTCAGCCCGTTGTTCAATTGTTACAACAAATTTTAAAATTGCAGTTATCTCCCCCTCACCCTTCTCCTCCACCCACTCCTGTTTTTACTTTTCCCATGGCTCATCCACCCCCATCAGCACCCAAGGCGGAGGAGGAGGATAGTTTTCCACCACCACCACCGCCGGTGGAAATGCTGCCTCGTTCAGGCACGGTTTTTACTGTCCCTGCTTCTACTGCTAAAGCTGTAATTGAGGTATTGGATTCTCAAGAGGATGAGGATCCTCTACAATTGTTTCCCATTACTAGGCAACCTTTTGGCCTTAATGATCAATTTCCTCAAGGAGGTGTGAATGTGCAGTATAATGTCCTTCAATTTAAGTTCCTTAAAGAAATGGAGGCAGCTGTTGCTAATTATGGCCCTCAATCTCCTTTTGTCATGGGGCTTTTAGATTCTTTCTCCTCTGAGAATTTGTTTTTGCCTCTTGATTGGGAGACTTTGGGGAAGGCTGTTTTGGACCGCTCTCAGTGGCTCCAGTTACGCAGTTGGTGGCTGGAAGATGCCAAAGAACAGGCCTGCCGCAATGCCACTAAAAATCCTCCAGGACCAACAGAGGAGCAATGAACAGGTACTGGTCAGTTTGCTACCGTAGCGGCTCAATCTGGGCTCGATGACATAGCATTATCACAAGTTAAAGGACATTTTTTTAAAAGCTTGGTGTAAAGTAGAACCATTGGGAAAAACTGCTTTGTCTTTCGTTAAGATTTTGCAGGGTGCTAATGAACCTTATCCTGATTTTGTTGCTCGGCTCCGAGATGCTGTAATGAAGACTGTGGGTAATGGGGCAGCAGGCAAAATCCTGATAACCACATTAGCTTTCGAGAATGCTAATCAAGAATGTCAAAGGTTGTTTCGCCCTCTAAAGGCTGCTGGAAACTTACAAATAGAAGATTTTATTAGAGTCTGTGCCGGAGTGGGAGGGGCTGCCTATAACACACAATTGTTTGCTGGAGCTCTATCTAAGGCACTCATGGGAAAAAAGGGGGTTTGCTTTCAATGTGGAAAGACTGGTCATTTTAAAAAGGATTGTCGTAAGTTATCTAGTAAGAATGACTCCCCCAAAATAGGATCTAAAAGGCTTCCCACTGAGCCCTGTCGTTGTTGCGGCAAAGGGCGACACTGGACTAATCAATGTCACTCTAAAGTGGACAAATATGGTAACCCTCTAACCTCCGGATCGGGAACCTTGCAGAGGGGCCCTTCAGTTTGGGGCCCCAGCAACAATACAAGCCCTCTTCATTTGCAATTTCCAATCAGCTCAGGGGTCCAGCATCAGCAGGCCAATCAGTCAATGTTAACCCCCAATTTTCACTAACTCAACTTTTCTCTGCTACTTCTGGTAGCACCGCTGCTGATGTGTCAATTTTGCAGACCGTCGAACTCACCCCAGAAATGGGAGTTGTTAAATTGCCTACAGGTGTTTTTGGGCCATTACCTCCACATACTGTTGGATTGCTTATAAGACATAGTAGTAGTATTCTAAAGGGTTTACAAATTCATTTGGGTGTTATAGATTCTGATTATAAAGGGGAAATTCAAATTATGGCACAGGCTCATAAACCCATATCCCTTAAAGAGGGGCAACGGATTGCACAACTCCTTTTACTACCCTATTTTCAGTTTCCTTCACGGAGGCAAGAAAGAACTGGAGGTTTTGGAAGCACGGGTAAACGTATTTTTTGGGAAACTTTAGTAACCCAACAAAAACCCTTGTTTCCTCTCGAAGTAGAGGACAAATTTTTCAGGGCTTGGTTGATACAGGAGCTAACGTTTCCATTATTGCCTCCGAGCAATGGCCTTTACAATGCCGCCTCAGAGGTGTATCAAAGTTCTCAATCCTTGAGTTGTCGAGGGCCGGATGGCCAAATGGCCCAAGTTCAATTTTATATTGTTCCTATTGCCCTAAATTTATGGGGGCGAGATTTATTGCAACAATTTGGAGCTTTTGTTTCTATTCCTCATGTTTCTAATTCTGCCAAGAATATGATGTTCCACATGGGCTACAATCCCCTTAAAAAGTCTTTAAACATGTAGCCACTGTTCAGCAGCCTCAAGCCCTTCCCTTAAAGTGGAAAACTAATATTCCTGTATGGGTTGAACAGTGGCCTTTAACACGTGAGAAGCTTGAGGCCTTGGAAAACTTAGTTCAGGAACAATTATCCTTAGGTCATCTAGAGCCTAGTACTTCTCCATGGAACTCCCCTGTTTTTGTGATAAAGAAAAAGAACGGTAAATGGAGATTATTAACAGATCTTCGTGCTATTAATGCATGTATTCAACCCATGGGATCCTTACAACCTGGCCTTCCTAATCCTTCTATAATTCCTCAAGATTGGGGGCTCATGGTTATTGATTTAAAGGATTGTTTTTTTTTCTATTCCTTTAGATCAAAAGGATTGTGAGCGTTTTGCCTTCTCTGTCCCTGTTTTTAATAATTCTCAGCCACTTTCTCAATACCAATGGAAAGTTTTACCTCAAGGTATGTTAAACAGCCCTACCTTGTGTCAAAAATTTGTCCATCGGGCCTTGGATCCTGTTCGAAAGCGTCATCCTTCTGTTCTTTTATGTCATATAGGTGACATTCTTCTTGCTGCACCCACCAGAGAAAAGCAGCAAGATGCTTTTGCATCATTACAAACTCAGCTTTCTTTCTACTCACTTAATGTTGCCCCAGAAAAAATTCAAGTAGATTTTCCTATTCAATATTTAGGTTATACCTTGAAAGCATGAAATATTCGACCCCCAAAAGTTCAAATTCGACGTGATCATTTAAAAACATTAAATGATTTTCAAAAGCTTTTAGGAGACATTAATTGGATGTGTCCTGTTTTAGGAATACCAACATATCAGTTACAGCATCTTTTTTCTATTCTAGAAGGAGACAGTCACTTGGACAGCTCACGTCATTTAACTCCTTTGGCTTTACAGGAACTCCAGCTTGTAGAAGAGCAACTTGAAAAGGCCCATTTACATTATATCCTTCCCGACGTTCCCCTTTCCCTTTGTTTATTTCATACTTTACTTTCTCCTACAGGAATGATTCATCAAACCAATCGGCCGCTAGAATGGATCTTTTTGTCCAATAAAACATCTAAACGCGGGCCTGAGTGGTTTCCTACAAGACGATTCAAACCCTGTTGAAAAGAAAACTGGATTCAGCATGCATTTCTTCCTTTGTTGGATGTGCCTCGGCGGGGGACTTATTTCCCTTAGTGAGGCTTTGTATGAATATTGGACTTATATTCCCTTTCCACCCTTGTATCAGGGAGTCGCCTGGGGAGAGGCGGAAATTAAGGTTTTCACCAATGACACTACTTGGATGCCGTCCCCCTATATAGACAAGGACAACACAGAATGGGAAACGGGAATCATAAACAACACATACCAATTTGGAGTGGAAGGACTTCCAATATGCATGGAAAATAGTCCTCATTGTCTCTGAAAATCGCATGAAGCCTGGGCTGTTCGCTATAATCATAGTCATGTGGCTGCTAATACTGTTATTATTGTAACTAGAAGCTTTCAGTATAATCATACTGTATATAGTAATGAGACTATTCCTAGTTCTTTACCTTTTTGTCCTAGCCCAGAGGTTTTTCCCCTAATATTGAGGTGCTGGAGTGGCAACAATGTCGGGAAACTAAACCCCAGATTTTATTAGAATACAATGGGATGCAAATAACTGATTCGAGTGTGCACGGTGATTTTCAAACAAAATTTAGTCACATACCTTTGAAATGGCACCAGGTAAATAAAAGTATTGCCGCTGATGGTAATGAAACCTTGGTATGGCGTGAAGGAGGCCTGTCACCACCTATGCCTCATCTTAGACACTCTTTACAAGTACAGAGTCATCTTTGGAAGTTGTTAGCTGCAGGCGATGCCATTAGCACTTTTGTGGGGAATATGTCCCTTAATCTTTCTAACCCAAATAACTCCTTTCATATTCAGTTATATTGGAATACCTCCTGATATATTATTGCTTGTGTCCATAAGCCCTACCTATTATTAGTGGAGAATTTGACATGAGATAATAATATGGAGATTGTTAATTATACAGATACGTGTACATTTTTGTCTTGCCTCAATCATTCCTGGTGACACAACTTTACTAGAGATATTTATATCCTCAGGGCTCGTAAAGAAATTTGGCTACCTGTTAACCTTATGCGACCGTGGGGGGCATCACCTCTTGAGACTTATATTTGGACTTCTCTCCAGCGAGCCCGCCGTGCCCTTGGACTTATAATTGCCTCGGTGATGAGCCTTGTCGCCATCGCCTCCACTGCGGCCGTAGCAGGGCTCGCTCTTCATCAAAACATACAAAATGCTGAATTTGTGCAGCAATGGCACGAACAATCTCACGGGTTATGGCTTCAACAACAAAACATTGATTCTCAACTTGCTGAAAGATTAGACAACATGGAGCAAGCATTGACATGGCTTGGAGATCAGCTCACTGTCCTCAGTACTCGGATAACATTACAATGTGATTGGAACTCCACTCAATTTTGTATAACGCCTGTGCCTTTTAATATCTCTCAGAATTGGACCAAAATCCGAAAATTATTAATAGGCCATAAAAATATTAGTTTAGACATCCAAGAGCTCACTCAGAACATTTCCGAAGCATTTCAACAACAATTACATGTGTTGTCCGGAACCACAACCCTACAGGAGCTGGGTCAACGCCTTGCTGCCTTTAACCCATGGAACCCAGTATCAGGATGATACTGGCCTCATAAAATGAGTTAAAACATGGATTTCTACAATCTCTGAAAGTATATTGCTTTGGACACTCGGATTGGGTCTACTTCTCTTGGTGATTCGATGCTCCCTCTGTCACCTCCAAAAACAAAAAAAACACAGAAACAAATATGGGCTACCTTTTTAGGATTGAGGCAAAGCAAAAAGGGGGAAATGCAGGGGCCTTTGAAAACAGTATGCTAAGAATAGATAGGGCTCAAGGACAGTCTCTCCAATAGAACTTTTAATGAACTCCCGTAGGCGCCAAGAAGGCGGGCAGATAAGAGCATAAAGACAAGGAACTGAGTAAAAGGTTACATCTGGGTAAAGAAAGTTTGTTTTGCATTGTGTTCTTTCTGCTGACGTGAGGTTTATGGAATATAAATAAAGTGAGGTAGAGGCTCTGAGTGCGGCCGCCATGTTCTCTGTTTGTCTTTGTCTTTTGTGTCTGTTCATTCTCCACCACCCCCGGCACGGACCCCAATAGTTAGGATTGTCTTGGCAATATGGGCTCTTTTTTTGGTTCCATATGAACTTTAAAGTAGTGTTTTTCAATTCTCTGAAGAAAGTCAATGGTAGCTTGATTGGGATGGCATTGAATCTATAAATTACCTTGAGCAGTATGGCCATTTTCACAATATTGATTCTTCCTATCCATGAGCATGGAATGTTCTTCCATTTGTTTGTGTCCTCTTTTGTTTTGTTGAGCAGTGGTTTGTAGTTATCCTTGAAGAGGTCCTTCACATTCCTTGGCAGTTGTATTCCTGGGTATTTTATTCTATTTGTAGCAATTGTGAATGGGAGTTTACTGATGATTTGGGTTCCTGTTTGTTCGTTATTGGTGTATAGGAATGCTTGTGATTTTGCACATTGATTTTGTATCCTGAGACTTTGCTGAAGTTGCTTATCAGCTTAAGGAGATTTTGGGCTGGGACGATGGGGTTTTCTAAATATACAATCGTGTCATCTGTGAACAGGGACAATTTGACTTCCTCTTTTCTTAACTGAATACACTTTATTTCTTTCTCTTTCCTGATTGACCTGGCCAGAACGTTCAACATTATGTTGAATAGGAGTGGTGAGAGAGGGCATCCCTGTCTTGTGTCAGTTTTCAAAGGGAATGCTTCCAGTTTTTGCCCATTCAGTATGATATTGGCTGTGGGTTTGTCATAAATGGCTCTTATTATTTTGAGAAACATTCAATCAATACCTAGTTTACTGAGAGTTTTTAGCATGAAGCAGTGTTGAATTTTTTTGAAAGCCTTTGCTGCATCTATTGAGATAATCATGTGGTTTTTGTCATTTTTGTCGATAATCATGTGGTTTATGTGTTTATGTGATGGATTACGTTTATTGATTTGCATATGTTGAACCAGCCTTGCATCCCACGGATGAAGCCGGCTTGATTGTGGTGGATAAGCTTTTTGATGTGCTGCCGGATTTGGTTTGCCAGTGTTTTATTGAGTATTTTTGCATCAATGTTTATCAGGGTTATTGTTTTAAAATTCTCTTTTTGTGTGTGTGTGTCTCTGCCAAGCTTTGGTATCAGGATGATACTGGCCTCATAAAATGAGTTAGGGAGGCTTCCCTCTTTTTCTATTGATTGGAATAGTTTCAGAAGGAATGGTACCATCTCCTCTTTGTATCTCTGGTAGATTTCAGCTGTGCATCCATCTGGTCCTGGACTTTTTTTGGTTGGTAGGCTATTATTGCCTCAATTTCAGAACGTGTTATTGGTCTACTCAGAGATTCAACTTCTTCCTGGTTTAGTCTTGGGAGGGTGTATATGTCCAGGAATTTATCCATTTCTTCTAGATTTCTAGTTTATTTGCATAGAAGTGTTTATAGTGTTCTCTGATGGTAGTTTTTATTTCTGTGGGATTGGTGGTGATATCCTCTTTATCATTTTTTATTGCATCTGTTTGATTCTTCTCTCTTTTTTTCTTTATAGATCTATAAATTTTATTGATCTTTTCAAAACACAGCTACTGGATTCACTGATTTTTTGAAGGTTTTTTTGTGTCTCCATCTCTTTCAGCTCTGCTCTGATCTTAGTTATTTCTCACCTCTGCTAGTTTTTGAATTTGCTTGCTCTTGCTTCTCTAGTTCTTTTAATTTTGATTGTAGGATGTCAATTTTAGATCTTTCCTGCTTTCTCCATGGGTGAATAGTGCTACAAATTTCTCTCTACATACTGCTTTAAATATGTCCCAGAGATTCTGGTATGTTGTGTCTTTGTTCTCATTGGTTTCAAATAAAATCTTTATTTCTGCCTTCATTTTGTTATTTACCCAGCAGTCATTCAGGAGCAGGTTGTTCAGTTTCCATATCTTGTGGTTTTGAGTGAGTTTCTTAATCCTGAATTCTAATTTGATTGCACTGTGGTCTGAGAGATAGTTTGTTTTGATTTCTGTTCTTTTACATTTACTGAGGAGTGCTTTACTTCCAATTATGTGGTCAGTTTTAGAATAAGTGCAACTTGAGAAGAATGTATATTCTGTTGATTTGGGGTGGAGAGTTCTGTAGATGTCTATTAGGTCCACTTGATGCAGAGCTAAGTTCAAGTCATGGATATCCTTGTTAACTTTCTGTCTCATTGATCTGTCTGATGTTGACGGTGGGGTGTTAAAGTCTCCCATTATTATTGTGTGGGAGTCTAAGTCTCTTTGAAGGTCTCTGATGACTTGCTTTATGAATCTGTGTGCTCCCATATTTCTTGGAGGCTTTATTTGTTTCTTTTTAGTCTTTTTTCTCTAACCTTGTCTTCTCACTTTATTTCATTAATTTGATCTTCAATCAGTGATACCCTTTCTTCCACTTGATCGAATCAGCTACTGAAGCTTGTGCATGCATCACGAAGTTCTCATGCCATGGTTTTCAGCTCCGTCAGGTCACTTGAGGTCTTTTTTCAAGGTTTTCAGCTTCTTTGTGATGGGTTTGAGCATGCTCTTTTAGCTCTGAGAACTTTGTTATTACCAACCTTCTGAAGCCGACTTCTATCAACTCATCAGAGTCATTCTCCATTCAGCTTTGTTCCATTGCTGGTGAGGAGCTGTGATCCTTTGGAGGAGAAGAGGAGCCCTGGTTTTTAGAATTTTCAGCTTTTCTGCTCTAGTTTCTCCCCATCTTTGTGGTTTTATCTACCTTTAGTCTTTGATGTTGGTGACCTACAGAAGGGGTTTTGGTGTATATGTCCTTTTTGTTCATGTTGCTTCTATTCCTTTCTGTTTGTTAGTTTTCTTTCTAACAGTCAGGTCCTTCAGTTGCAGGTCTGTTGGAATTTGCTGGAGATCCACTCCACACCCTATTTGCCTGGGTATCACCAGTGGAAGCTGCAGAATGGCAATTATGGCAGAACAGCAAATATTGCTGCTCGATCTTTCCTCTGGAAGCTTCATGCCAGAGGAGCACCCACCTATATGAGATGTCTGTCAGCCGCTACTGGGAAGTGTCTCCCAGTTAGGCTACAAGGGTATCAGGGATCAACTTGAGGAGGCAGTCTGTCCATTCTCAGAGCTCAAATGCCATCCTTGGAGAAGCACTGCTCTCTTCATAGCTATCAGGCATGCATGTTTAAGTCTGCAGAAGTTGTCTGCTGCCTTTTGTTTATCTATGCCCTGCCCACAAATGTGAAGTCTATAGAGGCAGTAGGTCTTGCTGAGCTACAGTGGGCTCTGCCTGGTTCGAGCTTCCCAGCCACTTTCTTTAGCTACTCAAGCCTCAGCAATGGTGGACACACCTCCCCCAACCAGGCTGCCAGCTTGCCGTTTGATCTCAGACTCCTGTGCTAGCAGTGGGCAAGGCTTTGTGGGCATGGGACCCACCGAGCCAGGCATGGGAGAGAATCTCATTGTCTGCTGGTTGCTAAGACCTTGAGAAAAGCACAGTATTTGGGCAGGAGTGTCCTGCTTTTCCATGTACAGTCTGTCCCGGTTTCCCCTGGCTAGGAAAGGGAAAGTCCCCAACCCCTTGTGCTTCCTGGGTGAAGCGACACCCTGCCCTGCTTTGGCTTACCCTCCATGGGCTGCTCCCACTGTCCAACAAGTCCCAATTAGATCAGCCAGGTACCTCAGTTGGAAATGCAGAAATCACCCGTCTTCTGCCTCAATCACGCTGGGAGCTGCAGACCAGAGTTTTTCCTATTCGGCCATCTTGGAATGGATTTCTGATTTTTACAAATCTTTTATAATCTTCTAGAATTTTTGATATAGAGCAGATTAGCATCTTAAGAAAACCTTGTTGTGCTTTCATTTAAACCCTTAAAGAAAAATCATATGATATTCCTTTGAATTTAGCTAATATGTTTACACAGTGTTTTCTTTCACAAAATTAATTTATATGGTATTTTTAAAATTTGCTTAAAAATTTCACTTTATTTAATTTAAGACAATCTTTTATTCCTAGGGAAAAATGTAGAATTTTGTACCTTATAATTTTTTATTAAAAAATTTTACTGTTTTTACACACATTGCTTGCAAATACATTTTTAGTAGTCTCAATTACATGTTATAATGGTAGCTTTTCATAATTTTAACATTAATGTAAAATCTGGTAAGTTGTTTTAATTATGTGCTAGGAGCAGATAAAGTCTGACTTCTACCAGTACAGTTAGAGGCATGGTTAGTTTTATATGTCACCAGGCCTTACTAATTGTGAAACTGGCAGGTTGACAGTTCTTAAAGGCTAAAGAAGCAGTTTACAACATTAAAACATTTAGTAAACCTACTATTTGACCTGCATAATTTAGACCACCTATTTACATTTGTAAGATATTTGTATTCTACAAGAATGTTTTTATTTCTTAAAGTTACATGAACCAAGAGGCATTAGAGCCTTTAATTTTGTCTTAATATTTTATCTAAGTGCTTATTTGTAGACCAATTAATTAGAGGGTTTTATTATAGACATCACATAAAACACATATATAACCATCTAGACTGACAGAAGAAGATCAGTAACTATAAGATTTTTTGTTTGCCAATTTTCTTTTTTTTTTTTTTTTTTTTTTTTTTTTTGAGACGGAGTCTCGCTCTGTCGCCCAGGCTGGAGTGCAGTGGCGTGATCTCGGCTCACTGCAAGCTCCGCCTCCCGGGTTCACGCCATTCTCCTGCCTCAGCCTCCCGAGTAGCTGGGACTACAGGCGCCCGCAACCGCGCCCGGCTAATTTTTTGTATTTTTAGTAGAGACGGGGTTTCACCGTGGTCTCGATCTCCTAACATTGTGATCCGCCCGCCTCGGCCTCCCAAAGTGCTGGGATTACAGGCGTGAGCCACCGCGCCCGGCCTTGTTTGCCAATTTTCTAATTGGATTATTGGTCTCTGGTTGAGGACCTTTATGAACAGGGCTAGGGGCCAGGTATGGTGGCTCTGCCTGTAATCCCAGTACTTTGGGAGGCCGAGGCGGGTGGATCACGAGGTCAGGAGATCGAGACCATCCTGGCAAACACAGTGAAACCCCATCTCTACTAAAAATACAAAAAAAAAAAAAAAAATTAGCTGGGCATGGTGGCAGATGCCTGTAATCCCAGCTACTTGGGAGGCTGAGGCAGAAGAATTGCTTGAACCCAGGAGGCAGAGGTTGCAGTTAGCCAAGATTGCACCATTGCACTCCAGCCTCGGTGACAGAGTGAGACTCTGCCCCAATTAAAAAAAAAAAAAGAACAGGGCTAGGAATACGGTTTCCAGGGCCTAATAAGCAAGCATACCTAGAAGAAAAAGACATATTTTGAGAGGACTTATTTACTTTGAATTCTAGGGCTTTCATAAAAAAAAAAAAAAAAAAGCCGAATTTCTTTTAAAATGTAATTTGTGGTGGCTTTTTTGTTTTCTTGAGGAGTCCCAGGCCTCCAGACGTTATTTTAGGGCCTTCTATGCTTGCATCAACAGTGACAAATAAAAGTGGAGAAAAGTAATTAAGTGAGAAAAAAAAATCCTCTTCCAGGAAAACAGGTTTTTTAAAGATAAAAATAGAAAGGCTTTTTGAATATATTGATAGGTTGGATATTCACTTTTCATTTAGGCAAGTGCACTTGAAAAAAGGTTTTTTTAATTAATCAAAACTTTACAGAGTATATAAACAGTGATTCTTATTATTTCCTTTACCAGTTTACACCACTACCTGTTTACAATCCTGTTTAGGCTTCTTAGTTTCCTCTGGGAGAAAGTGTCTGAGTTCAGGCAAGGGCAGGTTTTCAACTGGAATGCAGATAACTTTAGCAACAAAGCTTGATATTTGAAGAGGTGATTATTAGCCAGAGGCTTCCCTTAGAGGACAGCAGTCCAATGTGGGAATGCAAACAGTTATTTCCCATTGTTAGCTTCATGGCCTTTGGTACCAACAAGCCACCACTAAAACTGCTCAGAGGCAGGCTGGCCATCTTCTATCCATCAAGTCAAGTTTCTTGCTTTGATAACCCATTGGTTGTTTAGCTGGACCTTGAGCCTTAGTTAAAACTCCCATGGTCATTCACTTCGTTTTTGATACATAGAGATTAAATTCCTTTGTTATGAAAGAACTGAGGGTTAGTGCTTTAAGTAAGACTGGCTTCAGTTGGTTAAAGGCTTTTTAGTATTAGGTTCCCAAGTTAGGAAGTGAGTTTTAGGTGCTTCAGGGTTTTTTTAATATGATGGTAGAAAAGATTAGCTATTTCACCATTCCTAGGTGCCCAGAGTTTGCAAAAACCAGTAATGTCTAAGACCCCTCCAACTGTTTAAGAGTTTTGGGAAAGGAAATGGAGAAAATGAGTTTAATTCTTTCCTTACCTGGTGTTCTGGTACCTTCTGACTACACCTATCTACTTTACTGCATTTTGACAGAGCTGAGCTTTAAATTTTGAGAGCCTATATTTCCTTTCAGCTAAAAAATTGAGGAAAACCTTAGTGCCTTCCTGAGACCTCCTGAGTTGGGGCACAGAGAACAGTGTTATTTAAATACTGCAAAGTTTCAACTTGAGGATAAGAAAACCTAGAAAGATGTTTGAACAGGGCCTGTTTTAGCAACTTCCTTCTGATATTAGAGTCTGCCTAAGTAATAAACCTTTTTTATTGAATTAGAACACAGGGAGGTGTGTTTTCCTAAAGTTTTTCTCAGTCTTTTCAAAATGTCCTTGGGATTTTTATCTGGTTTCTGATTTAACAAGGACAGGTTAGAGTAATTAACATGCTTGATTATGGTTCTTTGCAAGCTTTCTAATATGCACATCAGACAGTCTTTTATTTTCCACTTCTCTATAGGATCACAAGGGTTCCAATTAGGATATTTAAGGGGCTTTGTTTTTATTCTTATTGCAAATGGGGATTCTGTCACTTTATTTTCCCCTTTCCACTGAGTTTCTTTTCTGACTGGCTATAGGAAAACTACTGTTTGTTTTTCAGTTTTTTTTGCTGCCTGTAAGCCTGCCTGTTTCTTAACAGTTAGGGTTTGGCTTAAAAGCAGCATAGCATCTCTCCACGTAACATTAAACACTTGGGTTAAATTTTGGAAAGACTCTATATATGTATCGGGGTTATCACAGAACTTGCCTGGGGCTCATTTTATTTTTTTAAGGTCCTGCAATGAGAAGGAAACTTGAATCCTAGTAACACCATGTCTATTGGGCATTTTCTGTAGGGGAAACAGTGATGTTGTGGGTTTCTTGAGTGGCATTACCAGAGGAGCTGATGATATATGGGTATTGAGGGTCCAAAATATGGGAGGCTGGTAGGGCACCCAGAAGTTGCATTTGAGGGTTCCCCAAGGGTTTGTACCTCAACATTTGGGAATTATATTTTGTAGGCTTGTCTGATATGGCTGCCAAGAGGGCAGATTTAATTTTACGATGCTTACAAAGATCTGGGTTTTCTCACAGAGCAAAGAAAGATCTATTTGTTGGATAGTGTTGAAATTAATGTTTCCTATAGAAAATCAGGCCTCCTGTCTCTAAGATGGTCATGGATTTGTGTAATAGAATATAAGCCATTTTTTCTTTCGAGTTTCAGGGTTAAAGAAGTTCCAGTGTTTCAGAATGCACTAGAGGGGAATGCAGACTGTAGATGGTTTGTTACCTATCTAGAGAAATAGGGGAGACAAGGCATTCCTCAGTCCCCTTTCTCTTTTCAGTGTGGCCTATGGTGGAAGGAAATAGAAAAAGGGCATACCACTTCTCAACTTTCCTTTTACTCCTCTGGGTCCCAGCAACCATCATAGACGTTACCCACATATGCAAGCATGACCTTCACCCAAGGGTCCGGAGGAGTTCGTCGGCAGGACACGTTATGTTCACCTTCTCACCTAGCTTTCCATGCTGCTGGTTTTCTAGGCCCACTCAGCCCAAAAGGCTCTCAAGGTACTCCAGTGGCTGAGGAGAGATTATGCAGTTGTTGGATTTGGGCACTATACTTTTATAGAGGGAATGCCCTAATACCATTTTTGGCTTCCCTTGCTATGGCCCCAGGAAGACATCAGAATCCCAGAGAATGGGACCGATTTACTTTCAAACATAAAATTCCTTTTCTGTTTAAATTCAAATGTAGTTTGATGAGGAACAGGTGCCTTAAAAATCTGCGAAAATTGAAGATTTGTTTTGCTAGCATGGCTTTCTTCCATCTGTTGAAAGTTGAGTTTTTCTGTTTACAAATAGGGCATGAGGCCTTATTACTGATAAAGGGAGGTAAAAGGGAAAATAATTGGGGAACTGTAAGTTTTGGACAGAGCATTGACAAGGCTTCCCATGGAGAATAATCCCATTCCACTAGGGATGCTGTAAAATTAGAAATGCTAGGTAAAAACTCCAACTTTATATTTTTAGGCAAAAGTTAGAATGAGGATTGGGGTTTGATAGGCTGTTCCTACAGCATAAGCTCCAGAACAAAAAAATGAACTTGTCTCATAAAGGAACTGTTTAGATTCATTGGGCAGTGCTGAGCTTTCACATGGAGAGAAAAAACAAACCAAATGCAAAGAAGGATATTTACTCAGGGTGAAATATTATTTCATACAGTGCATGAATGTTTATTACTGGGGGACAGGAAGGCCCTTATTAAGTAAAAATTTAAAGGGATTTTGAAATCTCCCTGTTGCTAGGAAATTACAAAAAATAACTCTGAGTTACATATCTGATTACCAAGACACTGACTGACTTTGGTCAGCTTGATTATATCCATAGGCTGTAAAAATGTTCACAACATTGCATACAAAGAATGGATAGGAGAAATGATATCCACAAAAAAAAAGAAGAATAAAATGAAATGGAAAAAAAAGACTAGAAGTTATTGCGCCAACGCCCTCATTGGCTATTGGGGACTGGAGTCAGTCCAAGGGCTTTTAGATAACACTGAGGTGTAGACTCAGCCAGAAACCTTCAGTTGCCCTAAGACCTCCTTTCAATTCCAAACAATGGGTAGGCCCTTCGTGAAAGGAACTGAATTAGAACAGAGTCAATGTTTCCAAGGTTGTTTTTGAGAGAAAAAAAACTTAGGACAAGAAGCCTCAGAAAGTAATCGAGGACAAGGAGCCTGACTCCTAATCACCCTTTTGATGCATTCCTTTCTCCCTGGCCAACACACCAAAATATGTTGTAGTTTTACCAATGCACCAAGATGTAACAACCTCTGTTGTTTGAGATAATACCCAGAATTCTTTGTGCTACATTCAAGAAGATTAAGGAGTGTGGACACAAGGGTGACGTTGGAGCAAAAGTTTAATATGCAAAGAGAAGAAAGCCCTATTCCAGCAGAGAGGGAGGGAGGCCTCAATTTGCCCACTATAAGGCTGGGATCCATGGTTTTTATAAACTGGAATGGGAAAAAATTGTGCTTAGTTTGTGGGCTGTCTTAGAGAATGTGTGACTCAGCTTGGCCTGGGGCCTTGGCCTGGGACCAATCGGGGGCTGAAGTAACGATTCATAAAGGCTGCTCAGGTTGGCCCAGAACCTGTTAGAAGCTGAAGCCAAAGCTTGGCCTAAGACCTTTGCCCATGACCAATCAAGGGCTCAAGTAATAATTTATAAAGACCAGACTCCTCACAGTTAAAAAAGAAAAGAACATGTCCACTGGAACCCATCAAAACCCACTGTGTTCATGCCCACAAAAAAAGAAAAAATCTTTTTTCTGGGAGCCCACTATACAAAGAACAAAGACATTTCTATGTCAGGCCTTGTTCCCTTATCTAAGTAAGCCAGAAGTGTGTGCAAATTTTTATCTAAATGGGCTTTAGGTTCTCCTACTTGTGCATCCGAGGGCATGAGTCCAGGCGCAACCCCCTGTACTAGTTCCCTTAATAGTGCCTGGAGCTTATTTTTTTTCCAAGCTGCTGTTTATGTTATGTGGGGATAAGGCACTAACCTGCGGGTTGGGGGCTCTCCATAAACCCTTCCCTTGCTATCTACCTAAGGCACACTAGCTAACTTCTCTCAGTGCTAGTAAGGTTAAGTTCCTTAAAACTTTGAAAACATGTTTTAGTTTTACCTTAGTTTGGAAAGCCAAATTTGGTCAAAAGTAAATATAACAACATTCTTCCATATAAATCATTTCAGAATTGAATATTCAGAACGTTAAATTTGATATATGTATTTGACTGTCAAATTTTTTTAAAAGTTGAATAGATAGAAAGTGTAGTGAAGGTGAAACACGAGAGATAAATTATGATAAATAAAGAGATAAATAAATTTTATGATAAATTATTTTGTGGTCATTTAAATTTTCAATTTAGCAGTGTTGACTGTGTTCAAAATGTGAATATTGACATATCAGAGAAAAAATGTTAACAATAAAAAATACAAAACAAAGCCTGATACTGTTAATGGCTTCTGTGAAACCTCAGTTGTTGTCTTAGTTTGAAAAAAATTTAAACAAGAGACAAACAAAAAAGAAGATGCAGCATAGAGTAATTTATTGCAAAGGAGTAGGACTATTTTTAAGGTTAGGTGCAGAATACCCAGTACACCTTGAGAGAGAAGGGATTCAGGGCGGGTTGTTTACAGGAATGAGAAAACGAAGACTGGAATGAGGGACTTTATGGGAGTCTTATGTAATTATTTATAAAGAGGTGAAAAGTAGTGTTATTAGTAAGCATGTTTTGGGTGGCCCTCTTGATACACAGACACAGTAGCTGTACATGCTTGTTCATATTTCAGATCTCACTAGCATCTTAAATCTCCATTCACAGGTTTGCTTTTACTATTATAACGAGTAAAAGGTCAGTTTGAGGAAAGGTAAAATCAAAATGTTCATGCTCTTTACAGGGGAGTTTCTCTATTGGAGAGAGCTTTGCTTGAATAAGCTGGAATACAATGCAAATGCTGGGGTTTATTGGGTTGGCAATAAGCAACCACTGTACAATGGCCATGTTTGCTGCATCCCAAAGACATAGTCACTTTCTTGACTACTCATCCTTCCTCAATAGTACTTATCTTGATTTATTCCATACTACCAGCTCTGAGACTAAGATTTAGCTGTTATATCAACATTGTCAACAGTGGGAAAATTAAAATTTTTAAATCAATCATATTTGAGCTTGATTTGGGTAATTAGCTGTGTGCCCAGGAAAAAATTCTTTACATCATTGGAGCTTCGATCTTCATTATTAACCAAAAATACTATTTTCCCACAACTGTTTTAATTCATACACGGTAGCTGTAAGTATTTTTTACTGAAAGTCTTGTCTAAATAATATGTATTTAAGAATAAGAATAAAACCATATATATTTCAAAATATTTTATTATAAGTAAGTGGGTATCTTTTGTCATATGTAATGTATTTATTTTTTCTAAAAATGCCAAAATAAGAATTTGATGATTTGTTCTGAATAACAGGTTAAGGGTTTCTACATCGTGACTTTGCTAATTTTTGCACATGGTTTTGACAACTACTGTTGAATTCAGGTTGAATTTTAAAACCACTGTTGTTTAGCTAGTGTGGTTTTTGGTTCATTTGGGGAACCAAATATATTAGGCATGGACTGTTTGGGTAACTTGGCTTCATTTCTGCTCTCTTTCTATTATTACATAGGGAGCTTTAGAAATGACTAGGATTCAAAGAAGGTTGGTTTGGAAACAAGCAACAGAAAATCCCAGAAAAGACTGAGGGAAATAGCTACTGAATAGTGCCTTTTAGTGAGATTTATACATGAAACAGAGTTTAATGAAATTCATAAAATTATTGCAAGTTGTTAAATTTAGAAACTAACTGCAAACAACATATTAGACACTTGCTTAGTTTGTCTATGGCATGTGTAGCTTGGGGAAGCTGACATTACAGACAAGAGTACTGCTACTGTAACAAGATATGGAACCAATACTAATGTGTTTGTAAATATTCCCTTTCATTCTGGCTCAATACTTTCAGCACAACTATGTATAATTCCAGAGACTCTGTTCCACCAAATCAAAGTCATGGTGTTTTCAGCTTTTTATGTTCATTTTTACCCAGCAAGATTCCTAGTAGATATCGTTATATTGAGGTACCCCAGGCAACTGCTGATTCTTAGAAATGACCACCCTATCTCATTTTTTTTTTTCACACATTCTGTTATTGAGTCCCTCTCACTCCATATTTAAGCCTTAATCAGGCTTCATTTTGGAAGAAACAGAGGAATGGGTTGCCATATATGTTTAGTTGAGAATCAGGATCCTCTTGAGTATAAGGACTTTTACATTTATTATTCGTAGTACAAAGCAGTATTTATAAGATGTGGACATGTTCATTCAAATTAAAGATAGTTTTTATTAGTATGCCAGTGTGGCAAAATAACTGTATAAAGTTCACACAATGGTCTGTTTCATACTCTCCCAAAACAAGGATCAATATGTATGCACTGCTGGATCTTAGTTTTTTTGGGGGGGTGGGGAGGTGTAGGCTTTTTGTTTATTTACATTTTTAAAGTTGTTTTTTCCTAATTATGATAATGTTAAGCTACAGAAAGCTTACCAAAAGCTCTATTTTACTACATTTTTTATTTTTTTTTTTTTTTTTTTTTTTTTTTTTTTTTTTTTTTGAGACGGAGTCTCGCTCTGTCACCCAGGCTGGAGTGCAGTGGCCGGATCTCAGCTCACTGCAAGCTCCGCCTCCCGGGTTTACGCCATTCTCCTGCCTCAGCCTCCCGAGTAGCTGGGACTACAGGCGCCCGCCACCTCGCCCGGCTAATTTTTTGTATTTTTTAGTAGAGACGGGGTTTCACCGTGTTAGCCAGGATGGTCTCGATCTCCTGACCTCGTGATCCGCCCGTCTCGGCCTCCCAAAGTGCTGGGATTACAGGCTTGAGCCACCGCGCCCGGCTTTTACTACATTTTTTAAACCAAAAGTCCAAATACTAAAGCATTGAAAGTGACATTCTCGATTGCCATTTTTCATTTGATGTGTCTACACTTATTACTACTGCCTATCTTTTACCAACTCTAAGAATTGCTAGACATAATTTTTTGACAAAATGGTTAATTAGAAAGACATATTATTTATAGTTTTATTTCATAGTTACTAACGAAGTTAGCATTTTTCATAAGTTTGTGCTTTAAGACTTGCCATCTGTCCTACTTTTAATGTTTTCCATTCATTGTTTATTCATACATATTCTGTAATATATATTTTCTAAATACTAATTTTTTGTACTATGTGTTTTTAAGCTATTTTCCCCCAGTTATGGTTTGCCTTTTCACCATCTTTATTAAAACATGTTTTATGTTTTTGATAATCAAAAATTCTTAAAATTGGTATAGTCTAATTCATAAATATTTTAATGCTTTTTTTTTTTTTTTAGATAAAATCTCATTCTATCACCCATGGCGGAGTGCAATGGCGCAACCTCAGCTCACTGCAATCTTTGCCTCCTGGGTTCAAGCGCTCTTCATGCCTCAGCCTCCCGAATAGCTGGGACAACAGACATGCACAGCACACCCTGCTGATTTTTGTGTTTTTAATTGAGACGGGGTTTTACCATGTTGGTCAGGCTAGTCTGGAACTCCCGACTTGAAGTAATCTGCCTGCCTGGGCCTCAAAGAATGCTAGGATTACAGGTACAAGCCACCACTCCCAGTCCATGCCTAATTTTTATATTGTGCGATGTCTAAGAAGTTTTTTTCCCACAATATAACAATATTATTCTTCATGTTCTCCTAGAAGTTTTGTTTTGTTTTGTTTTGTTTTGCTGTTTTTGAGACAGAGTCTTGCTCTGTCACTCAGGCTGGAATGCAGTGGAGTGATCTCGGCTTACTTCAACCTCTGCCTCCCAGGTTCAAGCGATTCTTCTGCTTCAGCCTCCCAAGGCACCATGCCCGGCGAATTTTTGTATTATTAGTAGAGACAGGGTCTCACCATATTGGCCAGGCTGTTCTCGAACTCCCCACCTCGTGATCTGCCGCCTCGGCTTCCCAAAATGCTAGGATTACAGGCATGAACCACCCTGCCAGGCCTCTCCTAGAAGTTTCAGATCCTCGATATATGTGAACAATTTTTGTGTTAGTTGCTTTGCAAGGATCCCATCTACCTAGGTAGAACCAATAGTTTAGCTATTAGTTTATTGACTACTTCTGCTTTGCCAGTATAATTGTATAATGATTTCTCATTTTAACCTGTTGGCTGAAACCATGGATGCAATGTTTAATAAAAATCTTGAACACCAGCATAATTATTATGTATATGACATTAAAAGACAAGTTTTCAGTAGTTTATTATGTACATTTGATGTACTTTATTTCAAATACCTTGTATATTTAGAAAATAAAATATTATTTTATTTCTAATTACATTACCAAGCTCTTATTCTGTGCCTATTTTATGTAGACCTATAGATTATACAATGTTCAACTTATCCTGTACTCTTGAGATGAACTTATTGATGGTTTTATTCATTTTATACAAAGAAAGAGTCGCTTTATTTGTAATTGGTTTAAAAAATTTTTGTCTTGGCTGGGTGTGGTGGTTCATGCTTGTAATCTCAGCACTGTGGGAGGCCAAGACTGGCGGCTCATGAGGTCAGGAGTTCAAGACCAGCCTGACCAACATCGTAAAACTCCGTCTCTACTAAAAATGCAAAAATTAGCTGGGCATGGTGGCATGTGCCTGTAATCCCAGCTACTCAGGAGGGTGAGGCAGGAGAGTCGCTTAAACCCAGGAGGTGGAGGTTGCAGTGATCCAAGACTGGGCCACTGCACTCCAGCCTGGGCAACAGAGTGAGACAAAGTCTCAAAAAATTTGTTTTTATGAATGAGATTGTTTATAGTCGTCCTTGTTTTGTCTCTGTCAAGCTTTGATATTAACTCAGGAATTGAGTTGTGCAGTGTTTTTAACTACTCTATTTTTGAGAAAGGTTAAGTACTATCAACCTTATGCTTTTCAGTTTTAAATTTTGAATGCTTGGAATACTTACCAGACATTTTTCTGAGACTGATATTTGTTGCATATGTGTTAATTTCTACTGATGTAGCATCTAGTTTACTGGTTCTGTCTTGTACACATAAGTTCAAATGTGGTTAGTTTTTATTTTAGTTATGGTATTATTCATTTTACAACTTATTTTTAGAATCTTTATATAGCTTCTTCTTTCTTGCAGATACTTTCATTTGTCTTTTTTAGCTATGGTAAGCATAGTTGTTTTTGATTTTTTTGTGTCCAATAACTCTAATAATGGATGTCTTTGCAGATTTTTTTCTGTTATGTTTTTTCTGGTGTCTTTCACTTTATCTTCTTATTATGAACTTTGTCATGTTTGATTGCTTGCTAGTCATTGCACATAATGGAAAATTTGCAAGGTTCATCAAGGTCTGAAATAGACGTGACTTTCTTTGGGAGAGTTTGCTTTTGCTTCCTTCTGTTTCCTGGGGATTCTACAATTTGAAGCAATTGTTTGTATCACTTCAGGTAATGTGGTTCATTCAGAATTAATATAATTGATGGAGAAATGCATATAAGACCAATGTGTAGAAACAAGTTTGCAGACATTTTTTCTCTTTTTTAAAATTTGTCTTTATGACCTGTCCTCAACTTGAAGACAGCCTTGTATGCCATTCCTTGGTGTTGGGAAGAAAACAACTGTTTGGGCCATACATACTCTTTAGAGTCCCAGGATAATTTTGAGAAGGTTTTTAGAATATATCACAAGCGCTAAACATCTAAAAGTACTTATTACATGTTAGAAAATTTCATTATACTAGTAATTCTTAATACAAATTGTAAGGAATTATGGTGCATTACTAGGTTCTATAAAGAGAATGTTTTTGTTTAGAATATTTTTTGATATATTACATTTTATGAACTATGAATACATTTTTAATATGTATAAGGTAAAGAATGAGATGTTTGGATTCAAAGATGCATAAGATCAAACACTGAAGAAATTTTCTGTGTAGTTGGGGAGAAAAAAGTGAAAAAGCCAACGCAACCCATGGATTGCAAGATTCTGCCTCGTGCCCTCACCTTACCTAGCTGTGCCTGGCTGCCAGACACCAAGATTTGTTTTTAATCATTGAAGAAAAAGCCTCCCAAAGTGATGAGATTACAGGCGTGAGTCACCGTGCCCAGCAATTTTTTTCTATTTTTAGTTGAGATGAGGTCTCATTATGTTGCCCAGTCTTGTCTTAAACTCCTGAACTCAAACAATCTTTTCCCCTTGGCCTCCCAAAATGTTGCTATTACAGGCATGAGTCAGCATACTTGACCCAATAAGTCTTATAAAAATATGACAGAGAGCACTTTGGGAGTCTGAAGCAGGAGGATTGCTTGAGCCAAAGAGACTGAGATCAGCCTAGAAAATATAGCAAGACCTTATCTCTGCAAAAACAACAAAACAATCAAAACAGAGAAGGCTTCTTGTATGTGACCTTCTAGACCTTCAACCAGTGCCTTTTCTGCAGGTAAACACTGTATAAGTTCATTTTATCTTTACACAAATGTGCATGTGAATATGTGATTCTATGGACCTGTAGAAATAGTATTGCATGTGTGCTTCCTGGATGACACCGTGTGTTCAATAGTTAGAAGAACAGGCTCAGAAGACCTGTGTAACCTTGGGCAAGTTTCTCAACTTCTCTGACTCATTTGTTACTCAGGGATAATAACATGTGAGTAAAATTAGTGCTGTTCTTTGAATGTAATAATAAAGTAGATAAACTATTTCAAGGGGAATAAAAATTTTACAAAGACAAAAGAGGATATTTAGAGATACATTCAAGATTCAAAAACATAATATATTTTTTAAATGTCCTGACATCAAATTTGTAAAGTTAGATGAAATTATCTATTTTCCAGAAAAGTATGTGACAAAAATTGGCTGTGGAAGAAATATGAGATACATAGAAAAATCAAAAATTATGCTTTTAATTTTACACACATAAAAACACATATGTTATAAAATAACACCTTTATAAATGTTTACAAAATGCATATACCATGAACCCAGCACCCAGTGATGGACGAGTCTGAACAACACAATTTCAACTGAGGACCGCATCCATGTGCCATATGCAGGACCTCGCCAGTGGTCTCTGTTCATGTGTGAGAGGGATAATCCTCACTGTTGGCTGGGTATACCTGTAAGAATCACAATTTTGACTTTGTGCTGGGGTCTGTTATGACACTCTGTGTACCACCCAAGGAGTCATACAATATGCGTGAGTTTTGTAATCCTCTGTGACCTTCATACAAGTAGAAAGCCCAGAACCTTGCCCATTGCTTTAAGGCTATCTATGAGAGTCAACAGATCTCCTATGGCTAGATCCGGGTATGCAAGTCATCACCGTGCCTCTGAGCTGAGTCTGGAAATTAGTCACTGTTCAACCTGTTCTCAGATCTACATGTGACAATCAGAATTTTAACTGTGGACTGCACCTGCATGTGAGGTTCAGGACCTCACCAATGTGCTGCTTTCTTGTTTGGAAGTGATGATCCTAATTGTTGGCTTGGTATGCCTATGAGAGTCACAGTCTCACTCTGTGCTGGGCCCTTATTATACTGTCTGTATTACTCAAAGTATTTATAGAATATGCTTACATTTTATCAACTTCCATTATCCTTCTAAATGTATGAGACTGAAGACTTTACACACTACTCAAAGTCTAGCTAACAGAGTCAAAATCACTCCTAGTGGCTGGTTTGCTATATGAGCATGGTCATGATGCCTGTGAGCTGGGAAAAAAACATAGGCTGAAATTTTACCTGTGAGAAGGGGACAGGCAAGATAATCAGATCACCTGAATGCTGGACCAAAAAGATGTCAATATCCACTCTCTGGGCAGGGCCATGGCAGTAAAGTCACATAACCTGGGAACTGGGCCTAACAGTATGTCACAATGCCTCCTGTGGGCAGGGTTCAGGCAGAATAGTTACATTACCTGTGTGCAGGGCACAGTATCATGACAATAATATGTCACAATCCACCTTGTGTACAGGGCCCAAGCAGAAAAGGAGAGTCGTAATACTTAGTTGATGGGCCCACTGATATGTCACAATGCCTCATATTGGAAGGGCCAAGGCAGGAGCGTCATATCATATGAGTGCACGGCTCAGTGATATGTCACAACCCACACTGAGGCAGGGCCCAGGTAGAAAAGTAGAGATACATTACTTAAGTGATGGGTCTACTTATATGCCATAACTCTCTGTGTTGGCAGGCCCAGGCAAAAGAAGAGAATCATTTAACCTAGGTGATGGGCCCAGTGATATATCACAATCTCCCCTGAGGATCTATGCAGGAGAGTAAAATAACTTACATGGTGGGCTCAGGTATATGTCACAATTCCATTTGTGGGCTTTTCCCTGGCAGGAGGGTCAAATAATTCAAGCGCTGGACAAAGGTATATGTCACAATCACACCAGCAAAAAATGTCCAGAAAGAAAATTTAAACTTTCACACATATTCTGGCTTCAGGTATGAAAGTCAAGACCTCCTGTGAGTTGGATCTAAGTACCTGAGTCACAGTCATAATAATGGGCCATATCCCTGCATGACAGCCACAATTCTAAACCCAAATTTCTCAGTGTATGAGTCACAGCCTCACAGCATGCTGAATCCTGGTCTTTGAGTCACTACCTTACCTGTAGACCAGATGTATTCATGAGTCACAATTCCAACTTTTGACTACCTGCACATGTGAGGTTCACAGCCTGAACAGTGGATGGTTTCCATGTGGGAGGGTGACAATGTTTACTGTTGGCTGAGTGTGCATAGGAAAGTCACAATTTCACCTGTGTCGCGCGTTCTGTTATGATACTCTCTGTACCAACCAAGGGCTTTATATGGTATGAGTAATAGTCACAATCTGCTTTGAGATCTTCATGCTGGTGTGAACCAATGATCATACCCATTGTTCTATTGCCAGGTATGTGTCAACATCTCTCTTATTGGTCAGCTATATTTATGACAGTCATCACAGTGCTTGTAAGCTGCCTCCATATCAAAAAGAAGTCACCATTTCAACTGTCCCAGCACACAAACGAAAGTCACAAATCCAATTGTGGACTATGCTTGTGAGATTTAAGCCCTCACCAGTGGGCTCTGTCCATGTGTGAGGGTGACAATCCTATTGTCAGCTGGGTTTGCCTATGAGAGTAATAATTTCATGTGGATACTGGATCCTGTAACTAACTCTAAATGCCACACAAGGGCTTTAGAGAATATGCTTGAGTGTCATAAACTTATATGACATTTCTTCACCCTGAACCTCATGCTTCTTCACCCAGAACTTACCCATTGCCCTAAGCCTAGAAAACAGAAGCCAAATCTCCCCTAGTGACTGGGTCCATGTATGAGGGCTATCATTACACACACCTCTAAACTCGGCCTAGATATATGCCACAATACCTTCTGTGAACAGAAATCGGAGAGTCACATCACTTTGGTGCTTGGCCAAAGATATGTCACAATTCTACTCATAAACAGGACCCAGGAAGAAGATGTATCACAAATGGCTACTGTAGGCAGGAGTCACATCACCCGGGTGGTTGACCCAGTTATATGGCAGAACACATTAGGACTCTCATTTCCTAATGAGAATCACATCACCCACATGCTGGGCCTAGTTTTTGTGTCACAATCCTCCTGTAGGCAGGGTCAAAGCAGAGCACAAAAAATGTATCACTGAAATGATGGACCCCGTGATATGTCACAATTCCCACTAAGGGGAAGGCCCAGAGGAAAAAAAGAGTCAAATCACATAGGTGATGGGTTCAGGTATGTCACAATGCCTTTTGTGGGAACAGCCTAGGCAGGATTGGAGAGGCACATAATCTACATATATGGCCCGAGATATGTCACAATCCCCCCTGAGCACAGAGCCCAGGCAGGAGCATCACATACTCTAGGTACTTGGCCAAGATAGATGTCAAAATCTCAACTATAGAATGGGCTTCTGCAGGAAAGCGAAACTCATCAGTTCTCTGGCAAAGATATATGTAACAATCACCCCACGGGAAGGTCCACACATAAGATTGACAATCTCGCACTTGTCCCAGCTTCAGGTATGAGAGTCAAGTACTCCTGTGAGTTGTGTTCAACAATGTGAATCGCATTTTTAACCATGGACTAGATCAGTGCCTAAGAAAGCCAACCTCAACTCTGGACAGTGTTTCAGTGGGGCAGTCACTGCCTCATAGGTGTGATACATTTTGGTCTGAGGATACAATCCCAACTGTATCCTACCTGTCACCATCCTACCTGTGAATCCGATCCACCTATGAGAATCACAATTCCAACTTCCGAATACCCCTGAATGTGAGATTCAGAGCCTCAACAGTGGGCTGTGTCTATGTGAGAGGGTGACAATTCTTACTCTTGGCTGCGTGTGCATACAAGGCTCTCAATCCCACTTGTGCTGAGCCCTGTTATGACACAATCCATACCACCCCAGGGCTTTATGCAGTATGCATAAGAATTGAAATTTCCTGTAAGACCTTAGTGCTGATAGAAGCCCACGATCTTCCCCATTGTCCTAAGCCTGAGAGTCAACATTTCTCCTGTTGGCTGGGTCCAGGTATGAGAGTCATCCCTGTGATTGCACAAATTACCTTTGTGCTGGTCCAAAAATATATCACAATCCCCCTCAATTGGCATGACCTAGAGAGAATGGAAGAGTCAGAGCATCTAAATTACGGCCACAGAGATATATCACAATACCTCCCGTGGGCAGGGCCTAGGATAGAGGGTCACATCACCTGCAGTCTGGACTCAGTAAAATGATTCAATTTCCCCTGTGGCCAGGGCCCAGGCAGAAGAGGAGGATCATATCACCTAAGTGCTAAGACCTGTGGTATGTCACAGTCCATTTTGGGGAGACAGAATGCAGGCAAAAGAGGAGAGTTACATCACCTAGGTAATGAGTTCAGAGGTATGTCACAATACCTACTGTGGGGAGGGCCCAGGCCATACGGTTACATCACTGAGGTGCTGGACTCAATGGTATCTCACAATGGCTCTGTGGCCAGGGCTCTGGCAGAAAATAAGAGTCACATGATCTAAGTGCTGGGCCCAGTGACATTTTACAACACCCTCTGTGGGTAGGGCTCAAGCATGAGAGTCATATCACTTAGGTGTTTGACCCAGGTATCTGTCACAATCCCCTCTGAAGGCTGGGCCCAGGCAGGGAAGTAAAAGTACTCAGGTGCTAGGCTAAAGTATATGTCACAACAACACCTGTGGGAAGGTCCAGGGCTAAGGTGCACAATTCCACACATGTCCCAGTTTCAGGTAAAAGAGTCAACACCTTCTGTGAGTTGTATGCAAGTACATGAGTCACAATCTCAATGATGGACTGAATCCATGCATGAGAGTCCCAATCCCACCTGCAGACTGTGTCCTGGTGTCAGAATCAAAGCCTCACTGGTGTGATGAACCCTGATCCTAGAGTGATCATCTACCTGTGGACAAAATCCACAAGTAAGAATCACAATTCCACTTTTCAACTGCCTCCAGATGTAAAATTCAGAAGTTCATCAGTGGTCTGTATTCATGTGGGAGAGTTACACTTTTTACTGTGGGCTGGAAGTGCATATAAGAATCACAAGTTCAGTTGTGTTCTGGGTCCTCTTATGACACTCTCTTTACTTCCATAGGGCTTTACATTGTTTGGGTGAGAGTCACAATCCCCTCTGAGACACTAGTGTTATATAAACTCACAATCTTACCTCTTTTCCTAAGTCCAGGTATGAGAGTCAACACATCTCATATTGGCTGGGTCCAAGTATGAAAATCATGACTGTGCCTCTTAGTTGGGTTTACATATGAGTCACCCTCTTACCTGTGGCTGGATCCACACATGACATTAAAAATTCAAACTGTGGACTCATCTGAGAGTGAGATTCAAGACTTCACCAGTGGGTTCTGTCTATGTGTGTGGATCACAATTCTTATTCTTGGCTGGGTGTGCATTTGAGAGTCACAATCTCTACTTTGTGCTGAGTTATGTAATGACACTGTTTGTACTACCTGAGGGTCTTATACAATATGAGTGAGTTTGATAATTTTGTGTGGCCTTCATACAAGTTAGAAACCCAAAGCCTTGCCTCTTGCCATAAACTGAAGAGCCAACATATTTTCTATTGGCTGGGTTCATTGCGCAAGTGAGTTGGGTTCAGAAATTTGTCACCATCCACCTGTGGCTGAATCCACATATGACAGTACAATTTCAATGGTGGAATAGGTTCATGTGTGGATGAAGGACCTCAGCAATGTGCTCAGTCTATGTGTGAGGGTGGCAATTGAAACTGTTGGCTAGGTGTGTATAGGAGAGTTACAATCTCACCTGTGGACTGGGACCTGTAATGACACTCTGTATTCCCCAAGAGCTTTATACCATATGTGTAAGTGTCATAATCATCTGTTACCTTCTTACAAGTAAAAGACCCAGACCCCTAAGCCTAGCTACCAGACTCAACATTCTCTTATTGGCTTGGTCCAGGTATGAGAGTCATCACCATTCCTGTGAGCTGAATCCAGAAATGAGTCACCATCCCACTTCTGACAAGAAATACGTATGACAGTCACAATTCCAGCTGTTGATGTGTTCACATATAAGATTCAGGACCTGAACAGTGGTCTTTGTCCATGTGTTATAGTGACAATAGTAACTGTTGTCTGGGATTGCATACAAGAATAAAAATCTCATCTGTGTCCTGGACCACATTATAGTTCACAATGTTACCTCTGGGAAAGGCTAAGAAATGAGAGTAACATCACCTGAATTTTTTACCTGGAATATGTCTCAATCTCCCCTATGGGCAAGGCCCAGGCTGGAGAATCAGATCACTTGTATGCAGGGCCTAGTGACATATTATAATATTTTCTCTAGCACAGCTCAGGCAGGAGAGTCACAACATTTGGGTGCTGGGTTCAGAGATATGCCACAATCCCTGTTTTAGGCATGTCTCTTGCAACACAGAAGAGGCACATTATGTAGAAAATTGGTTCAAAGATTTGTCACTATGTCCCCTTTAGGTGGCGCACAGGCAGGTGAGGAGAGCCACATCACCCAGATAATGGACCTAGCAATATTTCACAATGCTCCCTGATGGACGGGCAAAGACAAGAAAGTCACATAACCTAGGTGAGAAAACCTGACATATGTCACAATGCATGCTATGAGTAGGGATCATGGAAAAGGGGAGAATCACATAACCTGGGAGTTGCACCAAGATATATGTCATAATCACCCCAGTGGGCAGGGCCTAGGCATGAGATGAGAGTTACATCACGTAAATGCTGGGCCTAGCGATATGTCACAATCTCCACTGTTTACAGGTCCCAGAATAAAGAGTCATACCATCTACATGTTGGGACCAAAGATATGTATCAATGACACTTGTGGGCAGGGACCAGGCAGGAGAGCCATAGCACCTGGGTGCTGGGCCCAGTGATATGTCACAATGTCTTTCATAGGTAAAGCTCAGGTAACAGAGAAGACTTACATAAAATAGTTGATGGGCCCAGAGATATTTCACAATGCCCCCTGTGAACAGGGTCCAGGCAAGAGACTCATATCAACTTTGTGCTGGGCCACTATCTTTTGTGTGAGCAAATCATAGGAAAAAGGGGAGCATTGGCTGGTCACGGTGGCTCATGCTCGTAATCCCAGCACTTTGGGAGGCTGAAGCGGGTGGATCACCTGAGATCAGGAGTTCGAAGCCAGCCTGACCAACAAGGTGAAGCCTCATCTGTACTAAAAATACAAAATACCAAGTGTGGTGGCAGGCACCTGTAGTCCCAACTGCTCAGCAAGCTGAGACAGAAGAATTGCTTGAACCCAGGAGGTGGAGGTTGCAGTGAGCCAAGATCGTGCCACTGCACTCTAGCCTGGGTGACAGAGCGAGACTCATCTCAAAAAAAAAAAAAAAAAAAAAAAAGAGAAGTATCACATCAGCTGAGTGCTGAGCCCAGATATGTCACAATCCCCCTGTGAGCAGAATCCATGCAGAAGAAGAGAGTCAACATACATGGGTGACGGGCACAGAGATATTTCATAATGTCCCCTGTAGGAACGGCACAGGCAGAAGTGTAACATCACTTGAGTGTTGGACAGTGCAATATGTCAAAATAACCAATGTGGTCAGGGCACAGGCAGAAATCACATAACCTGGGTGCAGGGCCTGACAGTGCATCACAATGCCCTCTATGGGCAGAGCCAAGGCAGGAGAATAGGTCACATCTGCTAAGCGCTTGGTCAAGTGATGTGTCATAATCCCTACTGGGAGCTGGACCAAGGTTGGGAAGTCAAGTCACTCAGATTCTGGGCACACATCAGAATCACACCTACCGGAAAGTCCTGACATGAAATTAACAATCCCATACATGTCCCAGTTTCAGGTATTGTAAGAGTCAACACCTTCTGTAGGTTTGGTTTAAGTACCTGGTTAAGTCACAATATCAACAATGGACAGGATTTGTACAAAAAAGACCCAATCCCTCCTGAAGATCCCTCCTGAAGACTGTGTCCCCTTATTGAAGCCACAGCCTCACAGCTCTGGGGAATCTTGGTCTGAGAGTAACCAACCCACCTATGGATCAGATCCACATGTAAGAGTTAATTCTTCAACTTTCCATTGCCTCTGAGTGGGAGATTCAGAGCCTCAACAGTGGACTGTGCTCATGTGGAAGGATGATAATCTTTACTATTGGCCACCTGTGCATAAGAGTGTCACAATATTACCTGTGTGCTGGGCCCTGTGAGGACAGTCTCTCTGCCATTCAAGGGCTTTATATGCTATGCATGAGGGTCAGAATTGCTCTGAGACCTCCATGCTGGTATGAACCCTTGATTGTACCCGCGGCCCTAAAGCCCACGTATGAGAGTCAACATCTCTTTAATTGACTTTGTCCAGAGAGGAGATTCCTCAACTGCCTATGAGATGGTTTTAGAAATGAGTCACCATTTCAATTGTGGTCGGATATGTACATATGACAGTCACAATTCCAACTGTAAACTGCATCCATGTATGAAGTTCAAGACCTCATCAGTACACCGTGTCCTTTCGTGAATGCAATAATCCTAATAATTGGGGTGGTGTGTTCACAAGAAAAACAGTCTCACCTGTGTGCTGGGCCCTGTGATGACACTCTCTGTATCACCTGAGGGCTTTATACAGTATGTGAGGGAGTGGAAATTCTCTATGACCTTCCTACAAAAAGGAGACCCAGGATCTTACCCATTTCTCTAAGCTTAGTTATAAGAGACAGTATCTCTCCTGGTAACTGGTATGAGAGTCACTATTGCACCTGTAAGCCAGGCCAAGATGTATGTTACAATCCCATTTGTCAGTAGACAGTGAGCAGGATGGTCACATCACCTGAGTGCTGGGAAAGGGTTATGTCACCATCATTTTTGAGGCCAGGAACCAGTGATAAAAGAAACATCAAGGCCGGGCGCGGTGGCTCAAGCCTGTAATCCCAGTACTTTGGGAGGCCGAGGCGGGTGGATCACGAAGTCAGGAGATCGAGACCATCCTGGCTAACATGGTGAAACCCCGTCTCTACTAAAAATACAAAAAACTAGCCGGGCGTGGTGGCGGGCGCCTGTAGTCCCAGCTACTCGGAGGCTGAGGCAGGAGAATGGCGTGAACCCGGGAGGCGGAGCTTGCAGTGAGCCGAGATCGCGCCACTGCACTCCAGCCTGGGTGACACAGCGAGACTCCGTCTCAAAAAAAAAAAAAAAAAAAAGGAAACATCACCTTAGTGCTAGGCCAAGGGATATATTCCACTGTTTTCTGTGGGCAAGCTGCAGGCAAAAGAAACTCATCACCTTCTTGCTGGGCCCAGTGATACGTCACAATTTTCCCTGTGGGCAAAGTGGAGGGTAAAAACGAGAGTCATATATCTTAGGTCATGAATACAGAGATACATCATAAGGCCTCCTGTGGGCAGGCCACAGGTAGAAATCACCAATTTCCTAGGTGTCGGAGCCCACAATATATCAAAATACACAATGTATGCAGGGCCCAGGCAGGAGAGAAGAGTCACACAACTTAGGTACTGAGCCTAGCAATACATCCCAGTTTCTTTTTGGACAGAACCCAAAAGATGGAAGAATTTTATTACCCAGCTGTTGGGTCTAGCTGTACGTCAAAATATTCCCTGAAGGGAGAGATCAGGGAGGAGTGTAACCTCACCTACGTGAGAAGCTCAGAGATGTTGCCAATTCTGTGTAAGGTAAAGGAATAAGAGAAGAGTCAGGTTTCCTAGCAACTAGGCTAGATTATATGTTACAATTACCCGAGTGGGCAGGACTCTCATGAGAAGACAGTCACATCATGTAGCTGATGAACTAAACAATGCATCACAATTCCCACTGTGTACTGGTCCCAGAAAGAAGAGGAGAGTCCCATCATCTAGGTGATGGGCCCAGAAATATGCCATAGGCATCTGGGCAAGCAACAGGCAGAAGTATCTGAGCATATCTGTGGTAGGCCCGGTAGTAAGTTACTCTCCTTTCTATGGGCATGACCCAGGCAGAAGAAGTCACATCGCCTAGGTGCTGGGCCCAGATATATATATCACAATATCTTTTGTGGAAAAAGACCAGGTAAAAGAAGAGACTCACATCAAACAGTTGATGGGTCTAGAGATACGTTACAATCTGTCTGTGGGTAGGGTCTGGGCAGGAGACTCAGTCACTGTGGTCCTGGGCACAGCACTATGTAAAAATGCTTTATTTTGGAAGAGTCAAGACAGAAGAAAATCACCTGTCTGTTAGCTCAGGGACATGCCACAAAATCCCCTTGGTTTCAAACCAAACCTTGAAAGAAGAGTAGAGTAACGTCAGCTGGGTGCTGGTCCCAATTATTTGTCAAAATTCTTCTTTTGAGCAGAAATTGGTAGAAGATGATTATCAAAACACAAAGTTGATTGGTGCATAGATATGTCATAAAAACCTTGTAGGCAGGGCCAGGCAAGAGAGTTGCATCACCTGGGTATTGGACACAGCAACATGGCAAAATGGCCCATATGGGCAGGGCACAGGCAGGGGAGTCACATAACCTGAATGTGGTGCCAGTGATATGTGACAATGCCCCCTGTGGGCAACATGAAGACAGAAGAGACTCATGTTACCTGGGTGCAAGGCCAAGCAATATGTCACATGCTACCTTTTTGCAATGCTAAGGCAGGAGCATGCAGCTACATCACCTAATTGCTGGTTTCAGTGAAATTTTATAATTTCAGCTGTGGGCTGGGCCCAGGGAGTAGAGTTAAATCACTGAGGTGACGGGCAGAATCTAGGTCACAAGCACACCTACAGGAATGTCCAGGTATGAGATTAACAATCCCATATATGTCTAGGTTCTAGGTGTAAGATTCAATAGCTCATGTAGGTTGGGCCTAAGTAAAGGAGTCACAATCTAGATGGTCGAATAATCTGTCCATTAGACCCTTAATTCCTCGTTTGGACTGTATCTCCTTAGTGAAGTCACAGCCTCAGAGTTGTGTTGAATCTGAGAGTCACCAACCCACCTGCGAATGGGATCCAGGTATGATAGTCAATTTTCTAACTTTTGACTACCTCCAAGTCTGAGATTCAGAAGCTCAATCATTGGTTGTTTTCATGAGACAGAATGACAGTCTTTACTGTTGACTGGGTGTGCATAGGAGTCTCACAATGTCACCTGTGTGCTAGGCTCTGTTGGAACACTTTCTGCACCGCCTAAGGGGTTTACAGAGTGTGCATAAAAGTCACAGTCTGCTCTGAGGCCTTTCTGCTTGTATGTACACCATGATTCTATCTGTGACCCTAAGTTCAGGTGTGAGCATAGTTGGCAGGGTCAGATTAGAGAGTCCTCACTCTCTAGTCGGCAGGGTCTAGATTGGAGAGTCTTCACCTGCCTATGCACTGCATTTATTAATGAGTCACCACCTTAATTGTGGCCAAATGTTAATATATGACAGTAACAATTCCAACTTTGAACTGTGTCCACCTGTGAGATTCAGGAGCTCACTAGTTGTCTTTTTTCCCATGTGTGGGGGTGACAATCCTAACAGTTGGCAGTTTCTGCATCTTAGAAACAATCTCACCTGTGTGCTAAACCCTGTGAAGACACTCTTTGTGCCACCCAAAAGGTTTACGAAACACATCAAAGATTGGTAAGACTTTTTTTTTTTTTTGAGAAGGAGCCTCATCTCACGCTGTCACCCAGGCTGGAGGGCAATGGCATGGCCTTGGCTCACTGCAACCTCTGCCTCCTGGGTTCAAGTGATTCTCCCACCTCAGCCACTTGAGTAGCTGGGACTACAGGTACATGCCACCACACCCAGCTAATTTTTGTATTTTCGATGGAGACTGAGTTTCACTATGTTGGCCAGACTGGTCTCCAACTCCTAACCTCGTGATCCAACCACCTTGGCCTCCCAAAGTGCTGGGAATACAGGCATGAGCCATCGCGCCCGGTCAGATTGGTAATTCTTTACGACATTCTTACAAAGAGGGGGCCCAGGATCTTACTTGTTTCCCTAGGCTACAATACAAAAGACACTATCTCCCCTATTGGCTGATTCCAGGTATGGGAATCATCATAGCACCTATGAGTTGGGCCAGGATATTTGTCACAATCCCATCTATAAATAGAAAACGAGCAGAAGAGTCACATCACCTGGGTGCTGTATGAGGGATGTCATAATATTTCCTGGAAGCAGGGCACAGGCAGAAGAGTCACATAACCTGGTGGCTGAGCCCAGTGATATTTCACAATGCTCACTGTGGGAAAAGACCTGCCAGAAAAGACACATCACCTGGTTACTGGGTGCAGCGATATGTCACAATCTTCTCTATGTGCAGGCTGCAGGCAGAAAAAGAGTCACATCACTTTGGTGATACATGCAAACATATGTCACAAGGCCGTCTATGGGCAGGGCTTATTCAGTAACCTCTGATCCAATCCTATAGGTGTTGGGTCCAGTGACATGTCACAACACCAAAGATATGCATGGCTCAGCAAAACAAAAGATTTACATCATCTAGGTGCTGGATCCAGTGATATGTCACAATCCTCTTCTTTGGCATGGCTCAGGAAGAAGTAGAGAGTCAAATCACCTAGGTGTTGGACCAAGCCATATGTCACAATACACAGTAAATGCAGGGCTCATGAAAATAGGAGAGTCAAATCTCTGAGGTGCTGGAAACAGTGGTACATCACAATTTCTCCTTTGTCAGAGCCATATCACCTAGGTGGCTGATCCAGTAATATGTCACATTTCCCTTGAGAGGTGAGCCCAGGCAAGAGAGTCACATCATTTAGGTAAGAACCCCACAGATGTGTCACTATTTTCCCTGTGAATAGGGCTCAGGGAGAAAAGGATAGTCACATCATTTAAATGATAGGCCCAGAGGTAGATTACAATGGCTCCTGGGTACAAAAACCAGGCAGAAGAATTATATCACCTGTGTGCTGGGCCCAGTGATAAGTCACTTTCCCTTGTGTGGGCATGGCTTCAGCAGGAGAGAAGAGTCACATCACCAAGATTCTGGTTCCAGAGATATGTCATAATCTCTCCAATTGACAAAGCATGGGTAGGAGAGGAGGGTCAAATGAAGCAGTTGATGGACCCAGAGATATGTCACAATGCCCCCCATAGGCAGAGTACAAGCAGGTACCTCCCAATTCTTTAGGTGTTGTGGTCAGGGACATGTCACAATACTTAAAAAATGCAGAACCCAGGCAATAAAACAGAGTCGCATCACCTAGGTGCTAGGTTCAGTGATATGTCACAATCCCTATTTCAAGAGGGCTCAGGGAAATAAAAAGAGTCACATAACCAAGGTGATAAGTGTAAAGATATGTCATAATACTCCTGTGGGCAGAGTCCATTTAGCAGAGTCACATTACCTTGATGTTGGACCCAGCCATATATCACAATACACAGCATACCCAGGGCTCAAGCAGGGAAGAAAAATCACATCATCTAGTTGCTGCATTTGATGATATGTCACAATCACTTGTTTTTGCAGAGCCCAGACAGAAAAGAAGAGTCACATCTCCTAGTTGATGGATGCAGAGATAAGGCAAAAGGCTCCTTGTGGGCAGGACCCAGGCAGAAGGCTCTCACGCCCTAGGTGTTTGTCTCAGACATATGTCACAGTACCAAATATAAGCAGGGCTCAGGCAAACAAGGAGTTTAGTGATATGTTACAATCCCCACTCTTGGCAGGGACAGGACGCACACACACACAAACAAAGGCACATCACCTAGGTGATTAAAAAAACAAACAAAAAGATATGTCATAATACCCCCAGTAGGCAGGGCCCATGCAGAAGAGTCTCATCACCTAGGTTTTAGACCCAGTTATTTGTCACAATACACAATTTATGCAAGACTCAGACAAAAGAGGAAAGTCACATAATGTAGGTGCTGGGTTCAGTGATACATTATAATCCCTCCTTGGGTAGAGTCCAAGCAGTAGAAAAGAGTTACATTACCTGGGTACTTGGATCAGGAATTTGTCACAATACCTCCCGAGGAAAGAGTCCAGGAAGGGGAGTCACATCACCTAATTGAGGGGCTCAAAGATATATTTCCCAGAGCTCCTTGTGGGTAGAGCTGAGGATAATCAAAAGAGTCACACAACCTAGGGGCTGGGCTCAGCTATATGTCACAACTACCCTAGGTGCAAGTCTCTGGTATGAGGAAGAGTCACATCACGTAGGTGCTGGGCCAAGCAATATGTTACAATCCCCACTGTAGGAAGGTCTCAGGAAAATAGAAGAGTCACATTATCTGGTTGATCGGCACAGGAACATATCACAATTACCCTAGACTGAAGTGTTACATCCCCTGTGTGTGAAGTCCAGTGATAAGCCACTCTTCCTTTTGTGCACAGGGTTTAAGCAAAAGATGAAAGTCACATCACCTAGCCGCTGGGCTTACAGAATTGTCTCAAGCCCTCCTATGGTCAAAGCCTATTTAAGAGACAAGAATTATATTAGCTGCTCTGCCTATTGAGCAGCCATTTTTTTGTTTGTTTGTTTCTTTACTTCTCTAATAAACTTGCTTTTGTTTTACTGCATGGACTCACCCTGACTTCTTGGGGTCTGGGTCAAAAGCCCTTTTCAGTAACAGCTTTCTGGCAAACTATAAAGGGACCATACTGGGGAGAAAACTTAACTGAAGGAAATAAACTGCAGCACTAATTAGCCAACTTTGGGTAAGTAGTGGGGTAAACTTTACCAGGGTAAAAAATGGGATTGGGTTACAGGCCCAACATAGAAGAGTTAGAGTCTCTCCTAAGACATACTGGGTTAAAGAACTCTCTTAATAAAAAGCTTGAGGCCTAAGTTAGGAAGCTTCGAGTCCTTTCTAATATTTAGGGTGTTGGCTGGGCATGGTGGTTCACATCTGTAATCTCAGCACTTTGGGAAGCCGAGGCAGGCGGATCACCTGAGGTCAGGAGTTCGAGACCCGCCTGACCAACATGTAGAAACCCGTCTCTACTAAAAATACAAAAACTAGCTAGGCGTGGTGACACATACCTGTAATCCTAGCTACTCGGGAGGCTGAGGTGGGAAAATCACTTGAACATGGGAAGCGGAGATCACTTAAATGCAGTTAACCAAGATCGTGCCATTGCACTCCAGTCTGGGCAACAAGAGGGAAACTCTGGCTCAAAAAAAAAAAAAAAAAAATTTAGGCGGTTAGAGGCCCCTCTCAGTAATGTCACTCTTGGTTAAAAATAGACGAAGCAGGCCAGGCGCTGTGGCTCATGCCTGTAATCCCAGTTACTCAGGAGGCTGAGGCAGGAGAATGTCTTGAACCCGGGAGGCAGAGGTTGCAGTGAGCCCAGCTCGTGCCACTACACTCTGTAGATTAATTTTCCCTGTGCTCTTTGCTGACAGTTGTGCGTGACACGCTTGGCATGTACAGGATCATGAGACATGGGGAGCTTCTATTCTCAAAAGGGGAAACTTGAGAGCTAATGAAATTGCTGGAAATTTCCTGAGAAATTTGCGACTGAGAAGTCGCCGCCTGAATTTCTCAGTGTCGCTGCAATGGGTGGATCTTTCACTGGCATCCCTGAGCGCCTCCCTTTCCCCAACCTGCCTCAGGCAATGCTTTTCTTTCCTTCTATCCTCTTTCTTTCTTATCTTTTCGGTTATTCAGGGCAACTGTCCTTTGTTTTTTTGTTTGTTTTGAGACGGAGTTTCCCTGTTATTGCCCAGGCTGGAGTGCAATGGGGCAATCTTGGCTCACCACAACCTCCGCCTCCCGGGTTCAAGTGATTATCCTGACTTAGCCTCCCAAGTAGCTGCGACTACAGGAATTTGCCACCACGCCCGGCTAATTTTTGTATTTTTTTTTTTTGAGGCGGAGTTTCACTCTTGTTGCCCAGGCTGGAGTGCAATGGCACGATCTCGGCTCACCGCAAACTCCGCCTCCCAGGTTCAAGCAATTCTCCTGCCTCAGCCTCCCTAGTAGCTGGGATTATAGGCATGTGCCACCAGGCCCAGCTAATTTTGTATTTTTAGTAGAGACGTGGTTTCTCCATGTTGGTCAGGCTGGTCTGGAACTCCCGACCTCAGGTGATCCACCCGCCTCGGCCTCCCAAAGTGCTGGGATTACAGGCATGAGCCACTGCGCCCGGCCTAATTTTTGTATTTTTAGTAAAGACAGGGTTTCACCATGTTGGCCAGGCTGGTCTCGAACTCCTGACCTCAAGTAATCTGCCCATCTTGGCCTCCCAAAGTGCTGGGATTACAGGCGTGAGCCATCGCACCCGGTCATGTGTGATATTTGTATATGAAAGAGTTCTTATTAATTGACTTCAGAATAATAAATGCTTAAGTCTAACTTTTTTTCAGAAAAGGAACAAACGTAATGCCTTTTAGTTCATGTGACATAAGTAATCTTTGGGAAATAAAAGCAGTTTTACATGCAAGGTGTGTAAGAAAAGTAGAATGTGCTTTTGGTAAATGATTATAAGATGGCATAAAAATGTTAATTTTTTTGGCCTAGTTTAGAGGACTGAAGAGTTGTTTTAAGTTAAGTTAGGATTGAGCTGAAGGTTTGAGCAAGTTGTGGAAGGTTTGTAAAAAATTAATCTTGTAAAAAAAATTCTGGGGCCGGGCACGGTGGCTCAAGCCTGTAATCCCAGCACTTTGGGAGGCCAAGATGTGTGGATCACGAGGTCAGGAGATCGAGACTATCCTGGCTACCATGGTGAAACCCCGTCTCCACTAAAAAATACAAAAAACTAGCCGGGCGTGGTGGCGGGCGCCTGTAATCGCAGCACTTTGGGAGGCCGAGGTGGGTGGATCACGAGGTCAGGAGATCGAGACCATCCTGGCTAACACGTGAAACCCCGTCTCTACTAAAAAAAATACAAAAATTAGCCGGGAGCGGTGGCGGGCGCCTGTAGTCCCAGCTACTCGGGAGGCTAAGGCAGGAGAATGGCGTGAACCCGGGAGGTGGAGCTTGCAGTGAGCTGAGATCCAGCCACTGCACTCCAGCCTGGGGGACAGAGCGAGACTCCGTCTCAAAAAAAAAAAAAAAAAAAAAAATTCTGTGTGTGAACATATTGGCTAAAGTTAAAGAGATATTATGCAGGTTTTTTTGTTGTTGTTTGAGACGGAGTTTCATTCTTGTTGCCCAGGCTGGAGTGCAGTGGTGCAATCTCAGCTCACCACAACCTCTGCCTCCCAGGTTCAAGTAATTCTCCTGCCTCAGCCTCCCTAGTAGCTGGGATTACAGGCATGGGCCACCATGCCGGGCTAAATTTGTATTTTTAGTAGAGATGGGGTTTCTCCATATTGGTCAGCCTGGTCTCGAACTCCCAACCTCACGTGATCCACCTGCCTCAGCCTCCCAAAATGCTGGGCTTATAGGCCTGAGCCACCGCACCTGGCCTGTATTCAGTTTTTTTTTTTTTTTTAAATAAATTAAACATTGGATTTAAGTACAACAGGTGTTTTGTTTTGTTTTGTTTTTAAAGCACAGATCTATTCCTTAACAAAAATTGTAGAGAGTTATTAAAAGTTTACGAGAATCTTTCCTTATGGTCAAACTGATTAAGATTGGATAAATCTGTATATAAGAATTTTTTTTTTTTTTTTTTTTTTTTTTTTTTTTTTTTTGAGACGGAGTCTGGTTCTGCTGCCCAGGCTGGAGTGGCTTTATCTCGGCTCACTGCAAGCTCTGCCTCACAGCTTCACACCATTCTCCTGCCTCAGCCTCCCGAGTAGCTGGGACTACAGGTGCCTGCCACCACGCCCAGCTAATTTTTTGTATTTTTTTTTTTTTTTTTTTGAGACGGAGTCTCACTATGTCGCCCAGGCTGGAGTGCAGTGGCCGGATCTCAGCTCACTGCAAGCTCCGCCTCCCGGGTTCACGCCATTCTCCTGCCTCAGCCTCCCGAGTAGCTGGGACTACAGGCGCCCGCGACCGCGCCCAGCTAGTTTTTTGTACTTTTTAGTAGAGACGGGGTTTCACCGTGTTAGCCAGGATGGTCTCGGTCTCCCGACCTCGTGATCCGCCCGTCTCGGCCTCCCAAAGTGCTGGGATTACAGGCTTGAGCCACCGCGCCCGGCCAATTTTTTGTATTTTTAGTAGAGGCGGGGTTTCACCATGTTAGCCAGGATGGTCTCGATCTCCTGACCTCGTGATCCGCCCGTCTCGGCCTCCCAAAGTGCTGGGATTACAGACGTGAGCCACCGCGCCCGGCCAAGATTTTTTTTTTTTTTTTTTTTTTTTTTTTTTGAGACGGAGTCTCGCTCTGTCGCCCAGGCTGGAGTGCTGTGGCCGGATCTCAACTCACTGCAAGCTCCCCCCGGGTTCCCGCCATTCTCCTGGCTCAGCCTCCCGAGTAGCTGGGACTACAGGCGCCCGCCACCTCGCCCGGCTAGTTTTTTGTATTTTTTAGTAGAGACGGGGTTTCACCGTGTTAGCCAGGATGGTCTCGATCTCCTGACCTCGTGATCCGCCCATCTCGGCCTCCCAAAGTGCTGGGATTACAGGCTTGAGCCACCGCGCCCGGCCAAGATTTTATTAAAAACTTGTTTTCGCTGGGTGCAGTGGTAGAGGGAAGCTCAGGAGGGAGGCTCAGGAGGCTGAGGCAGGAGAATTGCTTGAGCCCTGGAAGTGGAGGTTTCAGTGAGCCGAGATCTAGCCACTGCACTCCCAGCCTGGGTGACAAAAGCAAAACTCCATCTCAAAAAGAAAAAAAAAAAACAACTGGGTTTGACCCCAATAGTACACTCATTCGAAAGTGAAATGTAGGCTTTCTCTTTTAAACAAGATTTTTATATTACATTTTGAAAAATGAACAATTTTGTGTGCCTTTTGAATAAACTACAAGAAAAATAAGACAGGAGACAAATGGTTTTTCTTTTTGTTGGTGGGGTTTTTGTTTGTTTGTTTTTCGTTTGTTTTTGTCATTGTTTGTTTGTTTTTGAGATGGACTGTAGCTCCATCGCCCAGGCTGAAGTTCTGATCTTGGCTCACTGCAATGTCTGCCTCCTGGGTTAAAGCAATTCTCCTGCCTCAGCCTCCTGAGTAGCTGGGATTACAGGCAAGTACCACCACACACAGCTAATTTTTCTATTTTTAGTAGAAACAAAGTTTGGGGCCAGGCGGGTGGCCCACGCCTATAATCCCAGCACTTTGGGAGGCCGAGGTGGGCAAATCATGAGGTCAGGAGTTCAAGACCAGCCTGACCAACATGGAGAAACCCTGTCTCTACTAACAATACAAAAATTAGCTGGGTGTGGTGGCATGCATCTGTAATATCAGCTACTCGGGAGGTTGAGGCAGGAGAATCGCTTGATCCTGGGAGGCAGAGGTTGCAGTGAGACAAGATCGAGCCATTACACTCCAGCCTGGGTGACAAAGCAAGATTCCATCTCAAAAAAAAAAAAAAAAAAGGAAAAAAAAAAGGGAAGGGGAGGGGAGGAGAGGTGAATGGAAGGGAAAGGGACAGGGTTTCATCATGTTGGCCAGGCTGGTCTTAAATTCCTGGCCTCAAGTGATCTGCCTTTGTATTTCTAGTAGAGATGGAGTTTCCCTATGTTGGCCAGGCTGGTCTTAAATTCCTGGCCTCAAGCAGTCCAACCAACTGGACCTTCCAAAGTGCTGAGATTACATGCATGAGCCACCACACCTGACCTCATCTTGGCTAAAAGAATGACATATGGTGACCTGGAATTTGATTTCATACTATCAAGTGTTTTAAACCTTTGATAGTTGACAAACTTTTCAATATTAAATTACAAATTTTGTCTTTTTCTGACCTAGTTAATCTTTTAAATATTAGGTTACCTAAAGTCCCCAAGTGACATATTCAGCTTATTTGGTATTAAAATCATGCAGGATGTATTGTCAAATATGAAATGGTGGTTGGCTTTCTTTAGGTTATATCAGTATAAATATGTTATTGATGAGTGTCCCAAAATTATGGAAAACTGTAAATCTGATGTGATTTAGTGTGTTATTAATAATTATAATTTTTATGTCAAATAATTGTATCCCACAGGAGTAAGCAAAATTTCTAGTCAATTGTGGCTTTAATAATGGCTCTCTAGTTGGGCATGGTGGCTCACGCCTATAATCCCAGCACTTTGGGAGGCCCAGGCGGATGGATCACCTGAGGTCAGGAGTTCGAGACCAGCCTGGCCAACATGGTGCAACCCTGTGTCTACTGGAAAAAAAAAAAAAAAGTTAGCCTGGCCTGGTAGCAGACGCCTGTAATCCCAGCTACTCCCGAGGCTGAGGCAGGAGAATTGCTTGAACCCAGGAGACAGAACTTTCAGTGAGCCGAGATTGTGCAATTGCACTCCAGTCTGGGGACAGAGCAAGGTAAGGCTCCAGCTCTAAATAAATAAATAAATAAATAAATAAATAAATAACAGCTGTCCTAAGACTTTTTGTCACCCATAAACGATTGCTGTCTTGATTTGATCCTCTTCAAGAGATGATTTATAGTCTGCTATAGAAATTTGCCAGGTGCTTTTAAATGCAGGTTTCTGATAACTTTGGAGACTGCAACATTAGAACAGAGGAAAAATTTTCAGGACTGTCATGGAGAGCAGAAATGTTAATGAATATCAAGCAGAAAAGGAGTTTATGGCATGAACTGAATTAATAGAAGACAAAAGTAATATTTTTTTACCTTTTTCTTAAAATGCTGCAAATCCTTTTTTTTGTTTTTCAGAGTCAAAATATTTTTAGCTATTTACAGTTTTTAACAACTGAGGAATGTATACTTCTGTAAAAAAAATTTGGAGCATATTTGTTTTTCTCCACCTGATTTCTCCAGAATGTGGAAATCTATTATTTTTTTTTAATTTATGGAAGTATAGTTATTTGCATACGTGCCATAAGCATGTTTCTTTTGCAACAGGGCACAATTGGAGACACTGGTAATTTCATGAAGACTTTGACTGGAATGGGGTGCTTTCCTTGAAGAAATCCTACTGAATTTGTAGAGTCAATATAAGCCTTTTGGGAAAGCTGGCCTGCGACTTTGTCTGCGCAGTCCCTGTGCAGGGTTCCTGACCCGTGGTAAGTATAAGGAATGTCATTTCTTTCCTTCCTTCCTTTCTTCCTTCCTTCCTTCCTTCCTTCCTTCCTTCCTTCCTTCCTTCCTTCCTTCCTTCCTTCCTTCCTTCCTTCCTGCCTTCCTTCCTTTCTCTCTCTCTCTCTCTCTTTCTTTCTTTCTTTCTTTCTTTCTTTCTTTCTTTCTTTCTTTCTTTCTTTCTTTCTTTCTTTCTTTCTTTCTTTCTTTCTCTTTCTTTCTTTCTTTCTTTCTTTCTTTCTTTCTTTCTTTCTTTCTTTCTTTCTTTCTTTCTTTCTTTCTTTCTTTCTTTCTTTCTTTCTCTTTCTTTCTTTCTTTTTCAGACAGAATTTCCATCACCCAGCCTGGGTACAATGGTGTGATTTCAACTTACTGCAACCTCTGCTTCCCAGGTTCAACTGATCCTCCCACCCCAGCTGCCTGAGTAACTGAGACTACAGCTAATATTAGTATTTCATGTCAAGATGAGTTTTCATCATGTTGACCAGGCTGGTCTCGAACTCCTGACCTCAGGTGATTCACTCACCTTGGTCTCCCATAGTGCTTGGGATTACAAGTGTGAGCCACCATGCCTGACCAGGAATGTCTCTTTCTGACAGAAACAGGAGCCCGAAGTTATCTTGGGACCCCAAGAAGAGAGAAATTCACCCAACTCATAGGTATTTGATGGTACAGACCCATGGCTGGGCTTGGCTTTTAAAAAGTCTTTTCTGATAGTCCTTTAATGGAACATAGTTACATCAAAGCCAATTTTAAAAAGCTATGTGAAAAATAATTACTTTTGCTGCACTTTGTACAAATAATCAGGCCAAATATAATACTAAAGCTTTTTATACAAGTAAATCAGTTTTACCATGATTTGTCTTTAGTAGAAATGGAAGACTGGAGAGAGAAAAAAATTATGTTTCAAGAACTATGGTACACCTGTTATTAGACACTAGTCTCATTTGTTGTTTTTGACTATTTTCCCTGCTATTTAGACTAATTCTGCTTATTCCTGTGAACACACCACTGATCTCTGACTGCAGCTGGAAAGAACCAAGAGAGATAGGTAATCTAAAAATCTGAATCAGGGGCCAGGTGCTCATGCCTGTATTCCCAGCACTTTGGTAGGCCAAGGCGGGTGGATCACAAGGTCAGGAGTCCGAGACCAGCCTGGCAAACATGGTGAAACTCTGTCTCTACTAAAACTACAAAAATTAGTCGGGCGTGGTGGCACATGACTGTAATCCCAGCTACTCGGGAGGCTGAGGCAGGAGAATTGCTTGAACACAGGAGGCGGATTGCAGTGAGCCGAGATTGCACCACTGCACTCCAGCCTGGCCAACAGAGTGAGACTCCATCTCAAAAAAAAAAAAAAAAACAAACTCCGGATCAGTATTCTAATTCTGAACACATATTGGAATCAGGTAGCAAACCCATAACAGCTTCGTTCCAACACTTGCCCTTATTTAGTTTACGTGAGATAATTTTACTTACTTTGCTTTACTGTTGTGGATTATATTGTTGTTGTGCTCTTTGTGTCGAAAGGCAGCATAAGCTTGCTCAATGTTTTCTTAAATAGAACAATTTTGCAGATATCATCTTTTGTTAAGAACTCAAGAGTTATAAATGGCCCTTGTCATACTGATGCTTTCTACCTGGCCGGGCATGGTGACTCACGCTTGTAATCCTAGCACTTTGGGAGGCCAAGACAAGTGGATCACCTGAGGTCAGGAGTTCAAGACCAGCTTGGCCAACATGGTGAAACCTTGTCTCTACTAAAAATACAAACATTAGCCAGGCATGGTGGCAGGTACCTGTAATCCCAGCTTCTCACAAGGCTAGAGGCAAGAGAATCGCTTGAACCCGGGAAGCAGAAGCTGCAGTGAGCCGAGATCATGCCACTGCATTCCGGCCTAGAGTGAGACTCTGTCTTAAAAAAAAAAAAAAAGAAAGAAAGAAAGAAAAAGAAGAGTCAAATCACCTCGGTGCTGGGCCCAGAGGTACTTCATAACCCCTCACTGGGCACAGCCAAAGCAGTAGAAAAAGTTACATAACCTAGGTGCTGGGTACGGCAGTATGTCTCAATATCCCTTGAAAGAAGGGCGAGCCAGAGAGTAATATCACCCATGTGAGGGACCAAACGGTATGTTACAATGTCTTCTGTAGGCAGAGGACAGGGTGGAGGATTACATCACTTGTATGCTGAACTCAGCAATATGTCAAAACGGCCCATGTGGGCAAAACACAGGCAGGAGAGTCACATAACCTAAGTGCGAGGAGCCACAATATGTCAAAGTTGTCTCTATGGGCAGAACCAAGACATTGACTAAGTGCTGGGTGCAGCAAGATGTCACTACCCGGTCTGTGGGCTGAGCCCAGGCAGGAGCATAAAACTTCTCAAGTGCTAGGCTGAGGTATATGTCACAATCACAGCTGCAGGAAAGTCCAGAGATGAGATGAACCATCCTGAACATGTCTTGGTTCGAGGTATGAGAGGCACCACCTCCTGTATGTTGGGTCTAAGTATATAACTCACAATCTCAACAGTTTGCTGAATCCATCCGTAAGAGCCTCAATCCCTCCCACAGACTGTGTCCCTTTAGTGGAGTCAAAGCCTTACAGATATGCTGGATCTTGGTCTTAGAGTCACCAACCCACCTGCAAACCAAATCCATATACGAATCAATTTTCCAACTTCAACGTTCTTTGGATGTAATATTCAGAACCTCAACAGTCAGCTGTGTTCGTGTGGAAGAATGACAATACTTACTGCCAGCTGGGTATATATACATGAGTGTCATAATCTCACCTCTGTGCCATGCTCTGCTAAGACACCCCGTGTGTGTGTGTGTGTGTGTGTATACATTATATATACATATATTTTATATATATAACGTGTGTGTGTATATATATACACATATATACACACATTAAAGTCACAGTATGCTCTGAGACCTTTGTGCATCTACAGACTCATGATCCTACCCATGGCCCCAAACCCAGGAATAAGAGTCAACATCTCTCCATTGAACATGTCCAGGTAGAAAGGATCTAACTTGCCAGAATTAGAAATGAGTCACCATCCCAACTGTAGCTGGATGTTCACATATGACAGTCACAATCCAAACTGTGGGCTGTGTCAATGTATGAAATTCAGGACCTCCCCAATGGGCTCTGTCCATCTGTGAGGATGACAGTCTTAACAGTTGGTGGTTGTTTAGTGTGCCCTGTAATGACACTTTCTGTACCACTCAAGGGCTTTATATAATATGTAAAAGAATAGTCGTCCTTTACGACCTTAATACATAGAGAAGACCCACAATCTCTCTCATTTTCCTAAGTCTAGTTATGGGAGACAGTATCTCTTCTATTGGATGGTTTGAGGTATAAGAGCAAATAATGAACCTGTAAGCTGGGCAAAATATATGTCACAATTTTACCTGTGGGTAGGAAGTGAGCAGCAGATTCACATCATGTAGGTTTTTGGCAAAGATATGTCACAATGTTTCCTGAGGTCAGAAACCAGACAGAAGTCATATCACCCAGGTGCTCATTCACAGATATATTACAATCCCTTCTGAAAGCAGAGCACAGGCAGCGGAGTCATTTCACCTGGGTGCTGAGCCCAGTGATATGTCAAAATGCTCTCTGTGGGCACAGCCTTGGCAGGAGAGACACATCATCTGGTGTCTGGGTCCGGCGATATGTTACAGTATTTTCTGCGGGCAGGATGCAGGCAAAAGAGGAGAGTCACATCTCTTAGGTGATGGAGGAAGAGACATTTTACAAGGCTCCTCATGGGCAGGGCACATGCAGGAGCCTCCCATCCTCAAGGAATGATGCCCAGCTATATGTAACAATACCCAAGATAAGCAGGGCCCAGGGAAAACAGAAGAGTAGCATCGCTTAGGTGCTGGGTTTAGTGATGTGTCAAATTCCCCCATTTTGTCAGGGCCCAAGCAGAAGACAAGAGTCATGCCACCTAGGTGATGAATGAGCAGATACGTTATAATACCTCTGTAGGCAGGGCCCAAACAGATTTGCATCACAAAAGTGTTTGGTCCAGGCAGGAATGGAAAGTCACATCACCTAGGTGTTGAGCCCAGTGCCATATCACAATCTGTTCTTGGGCAGAGACCAAGAAAAGGAAAGTCACTTCCCCTGGGTTCTAGGGCCAGCGAAATGTCACAATGTCCTCTGTGAAAAGTGCTAAGGCAAAAGTATCGGCTCACATCACCTAGATGCTGGGTTCAGTGATATGCCACAATTTCACCTGTAGGACCTAGGCAGAAGGATCAGATCACTCAGGTGCTGGGAAGAGCTGTATGATACAATCACATATGCAAGAAGGTCTAAGAATGAGATTAACGATCCCACACATGTCCTGGTTCAAGGTACGAGAGTCAATACCTACTGTATGTTGTGTCTAATTACACGAGTCACCATCTCAAAGGTGAACTGGATCTGTGGATTAAATCCTCAATCCCTCCCATGAACTGTGTTCCCTTAGTGGAGTGAGAGGCTCACAGGTGTGCTGAATCTTGGTCTGAGAGTCACCAACCCGCCTGTGGACCAGATCCTTGTATGTGATTCAATTTTTCAACTTTCAGCTGCCTTTGGGTGTGACGTTCAGAGTCTCAAAAGTTGACTGGGTTCACGTGGTAAAATGACAATGTTCACTGTAGTCAGGGTGTGCACAGGAGTGGCATAATCTCACCTGTGTGCTTGGCCCTTTTAGGACACTCTCTGTACTATCCTAGGGCTTTATATGGTTTGCATGAGAGTCGCAATCCAGCCTGAGATCTTCATGCTGGTATAAACCTGTGATTGTATCCGTGTCCCTAAGCCCAGTTATGACAGTCAACATCTCTCCGATTTTCTGAGTTCAGATAGGAGAGCCCTCATTTTCCTATGAGCTGCATTTAAAAATGTTTTGCTGGCCGGGCGCAGTGGCTCAAGCCTGTAATCCCAGCACTTTGAGAGGCCGAGACAGGCAGATCACGAGGTCAGATCAATACCATCCTGGCTAACACAGTGAAACCCCGTCTCTACTAAAAAATACAAAAAAATTAGCCAGGCGAGGTGGCGGGCGCCTGTAGTCCCAGCTGCTCCGGAGGCTGAGGCAGAAGAATGGCGTGAACCTGGGAGGCGGAGCTTGCAGTGAGCCCAGATAGTGCCACTGCACTCCAGCCTGGGCGACAGACTGAGACTCCATCTCAAAAAAAAAAAAAAAAAAAAAAAAGAAAAAAAAGTTTTGCTATCGCCAGATGCGGTGGCTCACGTCCGTAATCCCAGCACTTTGGGAGACTGAGGTGGGCGGATCACAAGGTCAGGAGATGGAGACCATCCTGGCTAATACAGTGAAACCACGTCTTACCAAAAATACAAAAAATTAGCCAGGCACGGTGGCGGGCACCTGTAGTCTCAGCTACTCAAGAGGCTGAGGCAGGAGAATGGCAGTACCTGGGAGGCAGAGCTTGTAGTGAGCAGAGATAGTGCCACTGCACTCCTGCACTCCAGCCTGGGTGACAGAGCAAGACTCCATCTCAAAAAAAAAAAAAAAAGACCAACCAGTTTTACAATCCCAAATCTGGATGGATGGTCACTTATGACAGTCACAATTCCAACTGTGGACTGCATCCATGTGTGAGATTCACAACTGGGGTCTGTCCATCTGTGAGGGTCACAATTTTAACAGGTGCTTGGTTGTCCATACATGCAAGTCAATCTCACCTGTGTGCTGGGCTCTGTGATGGCACACTGTGTACAATCCAAAGACTTTATACCATAGGTGAGAGTGTGGTAATCCACTCTGACCTTCATAAAAATAGGAGACCTAGAATCTCATCCATTTTCCTAAGCCAAGCTATGAGAGACAGCATATCAACTACTGTCTGGTTTAAGATACGAGAGTCATCATCTCACCTGTGAGATGGGACATGTAACTTGTGAGTAGGTAGTGAGCAGGAGAGTCACATCACCTGGGTGCTTGGCCAGAGATTTGTACAATATTCCCTGATGGAAGGGACTAGGCAGGAGAGGAACATCACCTGGGTGCTGAGTCCAGTGATATGTCACGATGCTCCGTGTGGGCAAGGTTCAGGCAAAAGAAACACATCGTCTGTTCGGTAGGCCCAGCAATATGTTACCATCTTCTATCTATAAACAGAATGCAGGTAAAAGAAGACAGTCACATCTCTCAGGTAATGGATGCGGAGATACGTCACAAGGCCTTCTGTGAGCAGGGCCCATGCATGTGCCTCCCATCCCCTGTGTGTTGAGTCCAGTGATATGACACAATACCCAAATATTCAGGGCCCAGGCAAAATAGGAGTGTCACCTCACCTAGGTTCTGGGTCCAGTGATTTGTTACAATCCCCCTTTTTTTTGGCAGGGCCCGGGCAGAAGAGAAGAGGCACATCACCGAGGGGATGAATGAAAAAATATTTCATAATACCCCTATAAATAGAACCCATGGAGAAGAGTCACATCAACTATGTGGTGGACGCAGACATGTCACAATACCCAATGTAGGCAGGGCCCAAACATAAGAGGAGAGTCACATCATCTAGGTGCTAGGACTGGTAATACATCACAATCCTTCCTTGGGCAGAGTCTAAACAGTGAAGGAGAGTCATATCACCTATGTGCTGAGTCCAGCAATGTGTCACAATAACTCCTGAGGGAAGAGTCCAAGGAGTATTGTTACATCACCTGGGTGCTGGGGCAGGAATATATTGCAATCTTCCTTGAAAGCAAAGACTAGGCAGGAGAATCACATGATCTAGTTTCTGGGACCAGCAATATGTCACAGTGCTTCCCAATGGAGTAGGCCCAGGCTGGAGAGACACATGACCTGGTTGCCAGACCCAGTCACAATCTCCCCTGAGGTCAGGGAACAGGCAGAAAAAAGACACAACCCCTACATGATAGATGCAGGGAAAACACAATAAACCCCTTCTAATCAGGGTCAAGGTAAAAGTCTCTTATCTTCTAGGTGTTGGACCCAGTAATATGTCACAATACCAAAAATATGCAAGGTCCAGGTAAAAGAGGAGAGTCACATCAGTGAGGTGCTGGGTCCAGTGATAAGTCACTATTACTCTTTCTGGCAGGGACCGGGCAGAAAATGTGAGTCACATCACTTAGGTGACTAACGACATGATAGGTAATAATGTCCCTGGGGGCGGAGCCCATACAGGAGAATCACATAACTCAGACATTGCACCCAGACACATGTCACAATAGCAATGTATGTATAGCCAAGGCAGAAGAGGAGAGTCACATAACCTAGGTGCTGGGCCCAGTGATAAATCAGTTTCTTACTGGGCAGAGCGCAAGTGGTAGAGAAGAGTCATATCTCCTAGTTGCTTGGTCTGAAAATATGTAACAATACCCCCTGAGGAGCGGGCTCAGGCAGGAGAGTCACATCACCTAGGTGATGAGCTCAGAGATATGTCACAATGCCTTCAGGTGAGTAGGGCTCGGGAAGAAAAGAAAAATTACATAAACTAGGTCCAGGGCCCAGCCATATGTAACGATAACCCCAGTGGGGATCACCCAGGCATGACAAAAGAGTCACATCACGTAGGAGCTGGCTCTAGCAATATGTAGCAATCTCCAGTGTGGACAGGGCTGAAAAAAAGAATGACCACATCAGTCGTCAACCATGTAATGAACTCAGAAATATGTCAAAATTATTCCTGTGAGCAAAGACCAGGCAGAAGGATTACATCATGTGTGCTGGGCTTAGTAATAAGTCACTCTCTCCTCTGTGGGCATGATTCAGGCAAAAGAAAAAAGTCACATTACCTAGGTGCTGGGCCCAGAGTGATGCCACAATCTCTTCTATGGAGAAAGCCCAGGAAAAAGAGAAGAGTCACGTCAAATAGTTGATGGGCCCAGAGATATGTCACAATGCCCCTTGCTAACAGGGTCCAGGCAGAAGACTCACATCTTCTTCGTGCTGGGATCAGCAGTGTTTCCAAAGTTTTTGAGAGCAGGACCAAGGAAAGAGAGTAACATAACCTCGGTGTTGGGCCCAATGATACATCACAATGTCCCCTGTGGGCAAAAGAGAGGAATCACATTATCTAGGTGCTGGACCTGGCAGTCTGCTTCATTCAATACCCTCTGTAAGCAGAGACTAGGCAGGAAAGGAGAGTCACATCACCGATGTAATGGGCACAGTGATATGTCAGAATACTGTCTGTAGGCAAGGCCTAGGCAAGAGAGTTACATCACCTGGGTGTTACACTCAACAATATGCCACAATGGCCCATGTAAGGCACAAGCAGGAGAGCCACATAACCTGGATATTGGGTGCAGTGACATGTCATAGTGCTCCCTATGGGCAGCGCCAAGTCAGGAGAATAGATTCCCATCACCTATGTCCTGGGTTCAGCGATGTGTCACAATCCTATCTGTGGCCTGAGCCCAGGCAGGAGAGTCAAATCACTCAAGTGCTGGACAAAGGCGTATGTCACAAGCACAGCTGCAGGAAGGTCCATGAATGAGATGAACAATCCTGCACATGTCCAGGAGTCACAGTCTCAACCGTGGACTCTATTTCTGCATGAGAGCTTCTATCTGTCCTGCACACTGGGCCTCCTTAGTGGAGTCAAAGTCTCTTAGGTTTCAGGTGTCCTGAATCTTGGTCTGAGAGTCACCAACTCACCTGTGAACTAGATTCAAGGATGAAAGTCAATTTTCCAACTTTTGAAATGTTTTTTTGGTGTGGAAATTCAGAATCTCAACAGTGTGCTGTGTTCATGTGGAATGATGGCAATCATGAGTGTTGGCTGGGTGTGGATATGATATCACAATCTCACCTGTATGCTGAGGTCTATTAGGACATTCTCTGTACTACTTCAAGGCCTTATACTGCATACCTAAGAGTCATGATCCGGCCTGAGACCTTTATGCCCACATGGACCCATAATTGTACCTGTGGCCCTAAGTCCAGGTATGGGAGTCAACATGTCTCCAGTTGGCTTAGTCCAGATAACAGATTACTTAACTGCCTATGAGCTGGGTTTAGAAATGTTTTGCCATTTCGGCCGGGTGTGGTGGCTCATGCCTATAATCCCAGCACTTTGGGAGGCTGAGGCGGGCGGGTCAACTAAGGTTGGGAGTTTGTGACCAGCCTGACCAACATGGAGAAACCCCACATCTACTAAAAATACAAAATTAGCCGGGTGCGGTGGTGCATGCCTGTGATCCCAGCTACTCGGGAGGTTGAGGCGGGAGAATCGCTTGAACCCAGGAGGCGAAGGTTGTCATGAGCCAAGATCGTGCCATTGCACTCCAGCCTGGGCAACAAGAGTGAAACTCCATCTCAAAAACAAACAAAACAAAACAAAACAAAAGAAATGTTTTGCCATTTCAACTCTGGCCTGATGTTCACATATGACATTCAAAATTGCAGCTGTGGACCGTATCCACTTGTGAAATTGAGGACCTCACCAGTTAGCTCTGTTCATGTGGGAGAGTAACAGTCCTAAGGGCTGTTGTGTTGTGCCTCTGAGAAACACAACCTTACCTGTGTGCTAGGCTCTGTGATGACACTCTCTGTCACCTGCGAGCTTTACAAAATACGCAAGACGGTGTCAATTCTTTATGATCTTCATAAAGAGAAGAACCAAAAACTTTTCCATTTGCCTAAGAGTTAAAATGTATAAAATCCTAAAATGTATAAATGTATAAAATCAAGCTGTGACCCAACCACCTTAGGCCCGCGTTGTCACGACCTCCTGAGGGTGTGTCACGGGTGTGTCTTTAATCTTGGCAAAATAAACTTTCTAAATTGAGACCTGTCTCAGATACTTTGGGGTTCACTTTACTAATTTTAGGTAGAATTTAAAATTCTTCTTAAAATAGAAACAAACATAAGGACTAAACTGAGAAACACTTTAAAAAGTGTACTCAAATTCACTGACACAATCATGGGTATACCTAAATAATGAGATTCTATCCGTTTTAAGTAAGTAAGAAGAAAATACATAATTACAAAGGAGGCTTTACCTTTGGGAAAACAAAAAGCTACTTTTGACCAATTATTCCCACAGATACACACCCGGTCCCCAACCACCCGCCAGGAGGGCCCATCCTGGTGCCTGGAGGGCAGGGTTCCTGCGATCTGGGGTTGGGGTTTGGGCTCAGGCCCCGCGCGGTGGCCTTGGGTCGCGCCCGGCCTGCTGGGTCCCCCAGCCCGAGGGACCGAGCGAGTGCGGGCGGGGCGGGCAGGGCCAGGGTGTCGGGGGCTCGGACTTCTAGCCACCCCTGCCGTGGGGCGGGCTGGGGCCGGCTTCCCGCTCTGGGAAATTTGCCCCCGCCGTCCCTGCCAGTGGCTGTCGTGGGTAGCCCCGCCTTGGAGCCTCGGCTACGGAGCTGCGCCGGACGGAAGAGCTGCGGGTGGGGAGGGACCAGCGGGCGGAGAAGGGACGGCCCTGCAGGTGACGCGTGGACTGGAAAGGGCGCCTGGGTGGGAAAAGGCACTGGCGGGTGATTGTGCCCCACGGGCCAGCCCCCAGGCTTTGCTGCCGACACTTCCCGAAATTCACAGCCAGAGCGGGCGCACTAGTGTGTGTGGCGCCTGGAACCGCAGGGTCCCCACCCAAGTACGAGATCCCCGGAGGCAGCCCTGCCCAGGGGCGTCCACAGTCCCGGCCCCAGACCCCAGGTCCTGGCCATATTCGCCAAAGTCAGAGGCTGGAATCTGGCGGGCGGATGTAGGGTATCAGTTGAGCCCAGCTCTTGCCCGGCGGTGGCCAGCATAACGCAGTAAGACTCTCTGGAGTCCCCACTGTCCCCAACCTGCTGTCAAGCCCGCTGGGCTAAGGGATCCCTCTGCTCCTAGAGGTGCGTACCCAACGCCAGGCAGAGGGAGCAAGTGTGGGGCTGCTGGCGGTCAAGGTCCCCGGAGATGATGAGGGTCTTCTAGGAGGAGCCCCGGGGCCACAGAAGGGGAGGGGAGTGCGCGCGAGGCCCACCTTGCAAAGGCGTTCTCGTCCCCGAGGGGCTGCACCTTCGGCCTCCAGACAAGTCTCTGTGCGCTCCCAGTGCTGCTGCCGGCACCTGCGCTCCACACTCCTGGCTGCCAAACAAAGAGGAAGCCAGCCCCCTGGGAACAGGCCACTCTCAGCTTCAGGTAGGGCTGGAGGCCCAGTGAGTCTGAGTGACCAACAAGTGAATGAGCTGGGAATGAAGCCTCCTGGGGCCAGGAGAGAGAGACCAGGTGGGAGGGCAATGAATGCCTGTACCTCTGGGGCTCCGGGCTGCCAGTGGCCCGACCAGGCTCCCGGTGTCCTCCGCCAACCTCAGTTTCCTCACCTGTCCCACAGGACGAATATAGCAGGACTGTTGTGATGATGAGGCTGGATAATACTGGTAAGCATTTATTAGCCTGCCTGGTCTCTGGATATATATTTTTTTTCTTGGTAAAGAAACTTTGCCGCCCAATATCTACTATGGGGGAAAGAGTTTGGGAGGCAGAAGGCAGGACTCTCACCCTTGGCTTCAGAGTCCCTTATGGGTGCCCTGTCCCTTAGGTTCAATTAAAGCACATAGTTGGAAACAAGTCCCCTACCCAGTACAGCGACAGAGTCTGGAACCAGAAGATCTTGTTTTCTTATTGCCAAATCCTAATTCCTCGGGGTGGGGAGGGGGGTTAGCTTCAGACAGGAGTCTGAATTTGATTCTCACTCTCCAGGGTCAATCCAAGGCTCTTGTGATGCGATGTTGCTCTACCCCATCCCACCCCCGTGCTTCCCCCAGTGCACTGGGAGTCCTTAACTGTATTGACCTCAATTTGGAAACAATGTTCCCAAGGCAGGAGATGTGGCCCTCCCCAGGTAGCTGGCCTGATAAACACCTGTCCTGGGGCAAAAGACCTAAAGCAGGGAGGGACTCTCACTTCCCACTTTCATATGCTATAGCCATTTAATGGACTGTGGTGACCTCTCTGGGTCACCTAGCCTGCAGAATGGGATGTTGACTTCATGCCACAGTGAGGGAACGGAGGCACAGGGCTAGTGAGTGAGAAAATCAGAAAGACTCTGTGACTAGGAAACACTATTCAGGCCCACGGCCCCTACAGGACTCAGCATCCTTTGGGGTGCACCAGTGGGTGGTATGCAGCACCCTGGTTACCATCTGTACCTTGTAGGGGTGAGGGTGAGTGTCCTGGCAGGACAAGGTGCTCTAGGATGCACGAGGTAGATAGACATTGCCCCCCTTTCCCTGGCTGTGGGCACGGCAAGAGTTCTGAGTTCTGTTCTCTTTTTTTTTTTTTTTTTTTTTTTTTTGAGACGGAGTCTTGCTCTGTCCTCCAGGCTGGAGTGCAGTGGCCGGATCTCAGCTCACTGCAAGCTCCGCCTCCCGGGTTTACGCCATTCTCCTGCCTCAGCCTCCCGAGTAGCTGGGACTATAGGCGCCCACCACCTCGCCCGGCTAGTTTTTTGTATTTTTAGTAGAGACGGGGTTTCACCGTGTTAGCCAGGATGGTCCCGATTTCCTGACCTCGTGATCCTCCTGTCTCGGCCTCCCAAAGTGCTGGGATTACAGGCTTGAGCCACCGCGCCCGGCCCTGTTCTCTAATATATGTGAGGACCAGTGCCTACATGCAGTAGACACTTTCTCATTTCAGACATTCCAAAGATTTTAGGGGATGCATAGAAAGAAACTGAGATTCTAACCACATCCTCACACTGACAGGAGCCTCCAGTCCGGTCTCAGCTCTGACTCCTCCTGGGGAGGTTCACTCCACCCTCCTCCTTCCAACTAGAACCCAGCCCCAATAGCCCCGTGCACACCCATCTTTTATAGCAGCAGCCTGTCTTGGTAACTCAGCATTCTCTGCAATAATCTTGCTGTTTGTTGTTTACTTCTTTAGTGTTTGCTCCTTGGAGCTGTGTCTAGTTCACCGCTATGTTCCCAATACCAGGCACAGTACTCGGCCCATGGGAGGTGCTCAATGAGCAGTTGTTTAATCCATGAACAATGGCTGTCTCTGTGCTAGGGAAGCAGAAGGAGTAGGTCAGAGCACACCTTAGCTCACCCATTCCCTACCTGGGTGACCTTGGATAAGTCCCGAATTTTTTTCCTTTCAGTCACCTCATCTGTGACATGGAGATTAATTAAACTTACCTGAGTTATTTCTGATGAGAATTTAATGCACAAAAGTATCTAAAATGCTTCTAAACACAGACTGGCACTGTCAGGCCTCTGAGCCCAAGCCAAGCCATCGCATCCCCTGTGACTTGCATGTATACGCCCAGCTGGCCTGAAGTAACCAAAGAATCACAAAAGAAGTGAAAATGCCCTGCCCCGCCTTAACTGATGACATTCCACCACAAAAGAAGTGAAAATGGTCGGTCCTTGCCTTAAGCGATGACATTATCTTGTGAAATTCCTTTTCCTGGCTCATCCTGGCTCAACAAGCTCCCCCACTGAGCACCTTGTGACCCTCACTCCTGCCCACCAGAGAACAACCCCCCTTTGACTGTAATTTTCCTTTACCTACCCAAATCCTATAAAGTGGCGCCACCCTTATCTCCCTTTGCTGACACTCTTTTCGGACTCAGCCTGCCTGCACCCAGGTGATTAAAAAGCTTTATTGCTCACACAAAGCCTGTCTGTTTGGTGGTCTCTTCACACGGACGCGCATGACAGGCACAGTGAGAGTGCAGCACACATGTGAGTTGTTTGCATTATCATGCCGCAGGTTGTTGGAATTCTTTTTCACTCATCATTTAGAACTTGAAACTCTGTTTACCTCATTGCATGTAAGGAAAATACATTTTGAATTATGTTTAGCATTTCACACAGAAATTATTTAAACTAAAAATAAACTTTAAAAAAATAGCCGGGTGTGGTGGCCGGTGCCTGCAGTCCCAGCTACTCCGGAGGCTGAGGCAGGAGAATGGCGAACCTGGGAGGTTGAGCTTGCAGTGAGTCGAGATCGCACCACTGCACTCCAGCCTGGGAGACAGAGTGAGACTCCGTGTCAAAAAAAAAAAAAAAAAAGATATATATAAATAGTTGATATTTATATATGATTCCTGTATGCTGCATAACTGTTGTAGCACAGAGCTGTTTATTTTTTAGATAATGTATATTACACAGTTATTTATTTTTTAGATAATGTACATTATTTGCCTTTTTCAGTGATATTTTGGTATTTTATATTCAGTTTAGATAGCGTTTCTATTATTTGTATAAATAAATATATTCTTTTCTATTTTCAGCTAATAACCGTGGCCACATAGTTTTAAAATATTTTATTACATTATCTGGAAGAGTTGATAAGATAATCTTATATTTTGTGTATGAACATATAAATATATTTTATATTTTTGTGTGTGAATATATAAAAATATTTTATATTTTGTGTGTGAACATATAAATATCTGGACACTGAAAAACTGATAATACATTTCAAATGCTTTTCTTAATCACTCGATTTTTAATCACTCTATTACATTCATCTTTTTATACATTCTATGAATGGATGGATGTAGAATATGTTGACAGATACTATATAAATGTATGTATAGATAAATGTAGATGCAAATATACATCTGTTTAGACAATGCTGTTTTCAAAATCACAGAGAATGATCACATTTTAACCTTTTATGTAATTAAACAAAAGATTTTCTATTTTTAATTACATTTACATTTTAATAATACAATACATAAATATACAGCATATTTTTAATAAAATTCTGGATTCCATTTAATATTATATTACTAGAACTTCTGTATCTATTCTGACACTTGAGATGAACTTTAACTTTCCTTTTGCTGAGTTTGCCCAGTTTTTATTCGAAGTAATACTACATCATGGGATCACCTTAGAGGCTTTCTATATTTATATGTTTTGCATCAGTTTCTAAAACCTGGAAATTATCTCATTTTGAATTTCTTATGGAAATAGAATCTTCTCCACTAAAAAACCCCATTAGTATACTGCACATTATTATTATTATTTTTTCCAAGACAGAGTCTAGCTCTGTTGCCCAGGCTGGAGTGCAATGGTGTGATCTTGGCTCACTGCAACCTCCGCCTCCTGGGTTTAAGCAATTCTCCTGCCTCAGCCTCCCAAATAGCTGGGTTTACAGGTGCCTGCCACCATGCCCAGCTAATTTTTAAATTTTTAGTAGAGATGGGGTATCACTGTGTTGGCCAGGCTGGTCTCCAACTCCTGCCCTTGTAATTTGCCTGCCTCGGCCTCCCAAAGTGCTTGGATTAGAGACGTGAGCCACCGTGCCTGGCTACAGCACTTTAAAGTCAGGAAAACTAAATGTTTCTCTTCTGGTCATATTATCTACAGAATGTTTAGTTATTATTATTTATTTTCATTTGCTTTCAATTTTAGTATTTGCTCTTGAAATTACTTTTTAAAATGGCATAATATTCCCTTGGATTCTATTAATGAACGTCAGTGCTGTTTTTTGTATTTTGATATAAAAAATAAAACCTCAGTGTGGATGTGATGGCTCACACCTGTAATTTCAGCACTTTGGGAGGCTGAGGTGGGAGGATTACTTAAACCCAGGAGTTTGAGATCAGACTGGGTTACATAATGTGGCTGCCTGCTGTCTAAGCCATCTGAACTCCCTGGGGGAGGGGCAACAGCCATCACTGCAGCTGCTAGCTACCAAAGACACTAAGCCCCTGGGTCCAGGGGAGGGTGGCAGTCATCACTATAGCTCCAGGCCATGCTATTCCCCTGTTGGATCCAGGGAGGTTAGATAGCTTGGTCCTAAGAGGTATTCCCTATAGCACAGCACACCAGCTGTTGCAGACAATGGCCTGATTCCCTCTTTAGGCCAGACCTCGATCCATCCCTTCTCACTGAGTGGGGAGTCTGCAGAAACTCTAACAAATCCAACTGGGAGTGAAAGGACACAAAGATAGATGTGTACCCGCCCCCCACCCGCTACACCCTTGTTCTGCTCTCTAATCTTTGCACATACCAGAGATTTCGTAAGTTCTGTGAGTACCTGGTTTTCTGCACGTACCAGAGATTTTGTTTTGCACATACCAGAGATTTTGTAAGTTCTGAGGCAAGGTCACAAGACGTGTTTAAGTAAGATAAACTCTTGCTGCCATAAACCTGCTCTCCCGCCTCAAAGGTTGAACCGAAATATCAGAAATGGCGGGAACCAATCATAGTTAGCCAAATCGCCTTGTTCAAACACTAGCCAATCATATATCTGATTTGTATAATAACTCTATGCCCACTTTTCTTAGACTACATAACACTGCTCGGAGCTCAGTGGGGGAGCTCTCCTGCCCGTCTCGTTTTGCGAGCGAGGGAGAGTTCCAGGTTCGAACCTGTAATAAAGATTCTTGCTGCTTAGCTTTGACTCCGGACTCTGGTGGTCTTCTTCGGGGAATAAACGGTCTGGGCATAACACTCTGATCTTAGTTATTTCTTGTCTTCTGCTAGGTTTTGAATTTGTTTATTCTTGCTTCTCTAGTTCTTTTAATTGTGATTTTAGGGCATTGATTTTAGATCTTTTCTGCTTTCTCTTGTGAGCATTTAGTGCTATAAATTTTCCTCTAGACACTGCTTTGTCTGTGTTCCAGAGATTCTGGTATGTTGTGTCTTTGTTCTCATTGGTTTCAAAGAACTTATTTATTTCTGCCTTCATTTTGTTATTTACTCAGTAGTCATTCTGGAGCAGGTTGTTCAGTTTCTATGTAATTGTGTGGTTTTGAGTGAGTTTCTTTTTTTTTTTTTTTTTTTGAGACGGAGTCTCGCTCTGTCGCCCAGGCTGGAGTGCAGTGGCGAGATCTCGGCTCACTGCAAGCTCCGCCTCCTGGGTTCACGCCATTCTCCTGCCTCAGCCTCCCGAGTAGCTGGGACTACAGGCGCCCACAACCGCGCCCGGCTAATTTTTTGTATTTTTAGTAGAGACGAGGTTTCACTGTGGTCTCGATCTTCTGACCTTGTAATCCGCCCGCCTCGGCCTCCCAAAGTGCTGGGATTACAGGCGTGAGCCACCGCGCCCGGCCCTTGAGTGAGTTTCTTAATCCAGAGTTTTAATTTGATTGCACTGTGGTCTGAGAGACTGTTTGTTATGATTTCTGTTCTTTTGCATTTGCTGAGGAGTGTTTTACTTCCAATTATGTGGTCAATTTTAGAATAAGTGGGATGCTTTTCAGCATTCTTTGTATGTAGGGCTTATGCAGTGCCAGTGTGCTTTTTCAAAATGTGGTTATTTTGAAAGGTTTTTCTCTTTTTATTTGGCAGGACAGATTTGCTGATGGTATTATTCTAACTTAAAAGTAAATGTAAAACAGGAAAACCCAAAAGTATATAAAAATTAAACACAAGAACTGGGCACCGTGGCTCACGCCTGTAATTCCAGCACTTTGCTGGAGGCCGAGGTGGCTGGAATACCTAATGTCAAGAGTTTGAGACCAGACTGACCAACATGATGAAACCCCGTGTCTACTAAAAATACAAAAAAAATTAGCCAGACATGATGGAGGGTGCCTGTAATCCCAACTATTCAGGAGACTGAATCAGGAGAATCACTTGAACCCAGAAGGTAGAGGTTGTGTTGAGCTGAGATCATGCCACTGCACTCCTGCCTGGATGACACAGTGAGGCTCTATCTCAAAAATAACCCAAAAAATATAGCAAGATCCTTTGGGAGGCCGAGGTGGGTGGATCACTTGAAGTCAGGAGTTCAAGACCAGCCTTCCCAACATGGCAAAACCCTGTCTCTACTAAAACTACAAAAAATTAGCTGGGAGTGGTGGCAGGCGCCTGTAATCCCAGCTACTCGGGAGGCTGAGGCAGGAGAATTGCTTGAACCCGGGAGGCGGAGGTTGCAGTGAGCCAGGAACTTGCCAGTGCACTCCAGCCTGGGTGTCAAGAGTGAGACTCCATCTCAAAATCAATCAATCAATCAATCAATCAATCACTAACATGTTCTTGCTCAAATATTTAATTTTGTTAAGATGTCAATACAACCTATAGTGGTAAACAAATTCGACGTAATTTCTATAAAAATACTAATAGCACAGGTTGTTTAAACAGAAATATTCTTTAAAGTTTTTAAATTTGATTATGAACTATAGCCAAACGCCCATGAAAAAGAGGAGCCAATATACTTTCTCATTTCAAAACATGTTAAAAGCTATAACAAAACAATGTAGTACTGACACAAAGATGGATAAACAGATGATAAATCAGAATAGGGAGCCCAGAAATGAATCCTTCTGTAAATAAGCGATCTTCCACAAAGCTACCATGAGCACACAATAAAGAAAAGATAATATCTTCAAAAATTAATGCTGAAAACTGAATATCTGCACTGATAAAGCTGGATTTTTTCCTTGAACCATATGCAAAAAAAATTTAAATAAAATACTTAGATATAAAAAATAGCTAACAAATCTCTTTAAAAAAATGTGGAGAAAAGACGTGACATTGGCCTTGGAATCATTTTCTTTAATGACATTAAATGCATAAGTAACAAAGAAAAGAACAGAAAAATTTAACTGAAATATACTTAGAAATTTTTGAACATCAAAAACAAATTCAAGAGAGTGACAATGCCTCCTAGGAAATCAGTGAAAATATTTGCAAATCACATGTGATAGAAGTTAATATTCAGAATATATAAGCAACTCTTAAAACTGAACAATAAAGTTGAATAATGGGATTTAGAAATGGAAAACTAATTAAACTAAATTTTTATCAAAAGTATAAACAGGAAGAGTATTTGAACAGACACACAAAATTACTATTTTGTAGAGGAATGCATAAAAATTACAGTGAAAGACAAAATAACTTCACACCCATTAGAATAGCCACTAACGATTTTTTAAGAAAACCAAATCTGTTGATGATGCTATGAAAATGAAACCTATGTTAATTGTTGGTGGAAAACAAAGATGCAGGCATTATTTTAAAATGTTACAAATGTTCCTCAGATAATTAAACATAAAATTATAACCAATTATAGCAATCTTACTTATAAATTTATTTCCAAGGTATGCAACACAGAACCTGGAAGAGATATTTAAACGTTTATGCTTATTGTACCAGAATTCACAAAAGTCAAAAGGCTGAAACAACTTAGATGTCCCTTGATTTATAAATACATCAAAAAAAAATTTAACATATATAGACATGGAATATTATTCAGGCTTTATTTTTTTTTTTTGAGACGGAGTCTCGCTCTGTCTCCCAGGCTGGAGTGCAGTGGCCGGATCTCAGCTCACTGCAAGCTCTGCCTCCCGGGTTTACGCCTTTCTCCTGCTTCAGCCTCCCCAGTAGCTGGGACTACAGGCACCTGCCACCTCACCCGGCTAGTTTTTTGTATTTTTTAGTAGAGACGGGGTTTCACCGTGTTAGCCAGGATGGTCTCGATCTCCTGACCTCGTGATCCACCCGTCTCGGCCTCCCAAAGTGCTGGGATTACAGGCTTGAGCCACCGCGCCCGGCCTATTCAGGCTTAAAAAAGAAAATCTTGTCACATTTTAAGGTAAATTTTGAAAATATTATGTAACGTGAAATAAACCAGTAACAAAATGATAGATACTACATGATTCCATTTACATGAGACAAGTTAAATAGTCAGACTCATAAAAACAGAAACTGGAAAGGTGTTTGCCAAGGGCTGGAGAGAGGGTAAAATGGGCAGTTGTTACTTAGTGGGTATTGAGTTTTAGTTTTAAACGATGTAGAACCTCTAGAAGCCTTTCGCATAACCAGGTGAATATACTTTAACATGCCTGAAATCCACAGCTTTTTGTTTGACAGAGGGTCTCACTTTGTCACCCAAGCTGGTGTGCAGTGGCAAAATTATGGCTCACTTCAGCCTCAAACTCCCAGGATAAAGTGCTCCTTGTCCCTTCATCTCGCAGGTTGCTGGAACCATAGGTGCACACCACCATGGCTTGTTATTTTAAAGTTTTTTGTGTAGAGCAGGTCTTTGCATGTTTCCTCAGCTTGTCTCAAATGTTTGGGCTCAAGTGATCCTCCTGTTTTGACCTCTTAAGTTTCTGGGATTACAGAGGTGAGCCACTACCATGCCTGGCCATAAAATGTACACTTAAATAGATTTTTAAATAATCAATTTTATGTTATCTGTTTTTAAAAAAATTATTTTAGAAGGAAAACTAAATGCAGAATTATAAATATTTTCTAAAATTACCTTCAAATCACAAAAGTGTTTCTCTCACACAAAGGAAATATATATTCATTATTAAACACAGGGTGAAAATAAGATTATTTCCGGCCGGGCGCGGTGGCTCAAGCCTGTAATCCCAGCACTTTGGGAGGCCGAGGCGGGTGGATCACGAGGTCAGGAGATCGAGACTATCCTGGCTAACATGGTGAAACCCCGTCTCTACTAAAAATACAAAAAACTAGCCGGGCGTGGTGGCAGGCGCCTGTAGTCTCAGCTACTTGGGAGGCTGAGGCGGGAGAATGGCGTGAACCCGGGAGGCGGAGCTTGCAGTGAGCCGAGATCACGCCACTGCACTCCAGCCTGGGAGACACAGCGAGACTCCGTTTCAAAAAAAAAAAAAAAAAAAAAAAGATTATTTCCACAACTGCTCAGACAAGATAAAACCACCACTGAAAATCAACTAAGAAAGAATATATACGAGATAAGCCATAATCATAATTGGGGTCATATTTATAGATAAAAACAGAAACATATAATCTGATGGTGATAGACATATGGCTAATTTATTTCTTAACTAAACCCTACATTGACTTAAAGTGCACAAACAGAATTGCAAATTGTCTAGAATTACAATATGTAAGTAAAACAAGAAAACACAATACACTGATATTAAGAAACTGACACTAAAAAGCACACCTATAGAACTGCAAAATAATAATAAAAGTAATGTTTACTCATAAGATCTGGTATGCAACATTGATGTACCATTAAAAAGACTGCCTAGATAACTACAATATTTGACTGTATCTGTGTACTCATGGAAGGCAGGTATTTTGAATCATCGACATGCACTGCATGGCAGTAAAATTTAAGAGAAATTGCAATATAATCATAAATAGAAGATTCTAATGATAAGCTTTTAATAAATAAGCATTAAAGAAAACTAGAGGTAAATTTCATAAATGTCATGTTTATATATGCTATTCTTACACAATATATGCTACATATATTCTTAAAGAATCTATGCTATTCTTACACAAAATGAAACTGCTGTAATTTAACTTTAGAAGCAAAGAATAGTCTTACCGGGGCTGGGCGCGGTGGCTCAAGCCTATAATCCCAGCACTTTGGGAGTCCGAGACGGGCGGATCACGAGGTCAGGAGATTGAGACCATCCTGGCTAACACGGTGAAACCCAGTCTTTACTAAAAAGTACAAAAAACTAGCCGGACAAAGTGGCGGGCGCCTGTAGTCCCAGCTACTTGGAAGGCTGAGCCAGGAGAATGGCGTAAACCCGGGAGGTGGAGCTTGCAGTGAGCTGAGATCCCGCCAGTGAACTCCAGCCTGGGCAACAGAGCCAGACTCCGTGTCAAAAAAAAAGAGAAGAAAAAAAAAAAGAATAGTCTTACCTTGCTAAATAAATAAAAAAAAATCTTGCAGAATATAATTAAAGCCTCTGATATATAAAACAAATATCTGGGAAGAACTTACTTTATTATTTAAATATAAGCTGAAGAAAGTGAATGGAAATCATATAATTCCTTTCTGTCTGCAGCAAACTTAAATGTATAACTAAATATTTTAGTAAATATGGAATGCCTACTAATTATCTAATTTACTTCAGGCATAACACGTAAATTCTAACATGTCCTAAATGTCTGAATCTAAAATAACAGAGAAATTTGAAATAGAAAATAGAAAGTAAAAATGTATAGGGAGAGCAACATCAGTAAAATAATAATAATAATAATAATAATAAAAAAGGTGACCTATTTTCTTTTTTTATTTCTGAGATGGAGTCTCTCTCTGTCGCCCAGGCTGGAGTGTAGTGGCTCAATCTTGGCTCACTATAACCTCCGCCTCCTGGGTTCAAGCAATTCTTCTGCCTCAGCCTCCCGAGTAGCTGGGATTACAGGTGTCCACCACCATGTCCAGCTAATTTTTGTATTTTTAGCAGAGACGGGGTTTCACCATGTTGGCCAGGATGGTCTCGATCTCCTGACCTTGTGATCCACCCACCTTGGCCTCCCAAAGTGCTGGGATTATAGGTGCGAGCCACCATGCCCGGCCAGGTGACCTATTTTTTTATCCCCTGATAGCAAAAAACTTGGGAGCCATCCCTGACAAAAATGTCTTTATGAAAGATCCAGGCAACCTGGCTCATACCTGTAATGATAGCTACATAATACATTGAGGTTGAAGAATTTCTTCAGGCCAGAATTTCAAGACCAGCCTGTATTATGTAAAAAGACTTCATGTCTCAAACAAGTACCTTCAAAAGAGCTTTGAGATACAGGGATGGAGTTGTCAAACCCTCCTAAAGCCCAAGATTGAGGAACGTTCTTTTTATTTTTTATTTTTTATTTTTTATTTATTTATTTATTTATTTTTTTGAGACGGAGTCTCGCTCTGTCGCCCAGGCTGGAGTGCAGTGGCCGGATCTCAGCTCACTGCAAGCTCCGCCTCCCGGGTTCACGCCATTCTCCTGCCTCAGCCTCCCGAGTAGCCGGGACTACAGGCGCCCGCCACCGCGCCCGGCTAATTTTTTGTATTTTTAGTAGAGACGGGGTTTCACTGTGGTCTCGATCTCCTGACCTTGTGATCCGCCCGCCTCGGCCTCCCAAAGTGCTGGGATTACAGGCTTGAGCCACTGCGCCCGGCCTGGAACGTTCTTTTTAGGAGACAGGCTTCTATTAAGGTGGCAAACTACAGAACCTCTGTTCTTGGCTATAGACCAAAAAATAACCAACCCAACTTGCTCCCACTGAGAATTCTGAACTTACCCTATAACCATTCCAAACTCCTCCCAGTCAAAACCTGGGAGAGCTTCTGCTCTTCCAGAGGCCTGGAGGAAAACACCCATTTGTAGCCATACAGTTTAACATTTTACTTCTAGCTCCAAGCCACAGTTCATGGCCGATTTTGCTGAAGTAGAATCCCACACAGTGACCTGGGAAGATGCTCTCTGGTACTCAGTGAAAGGCATCCTCATTCACATCGTGACATAAGGCCCACCATATGCAGACCTGACTGCAACAACTTCCCCTGGTGTCTGCTCTGCAGATGAATGTCCTGAAGGATATTCAGTCTGTCCAATAATAAAATGGGAATTACAACTACCCAAGCCTTTTGTAACAAGCCAACTAAAGGTAAATCCTCTGTAGACGCAGCAGCCTTGTGACCAATCTACCACCTCTGCCTATTACAAATGAAGAGGTCATCCTATAAATATGGGATCTTTGCCTCTTGTTACCAGTTTATACAAACTTGCAGAGGTTTTCGTTCAATGAAATTTTCAAAAACCAATGCAAAGCAAAACTATATTGTGCCCATTGTCAATGTTTCCATTTTAACATAACCCTGGAAGTATGTAGCAGAAGAGTTAGGCAAAAATACATTGTTTAAAGCCATGGAAATTGAAGACAAGTAAGTAAAGAGTTGCTGTTTGCAGATCATATATATTATATATTTTTAAAAAACCATAAACGGTAAATTTAAGGCCAGGCATGGTGTCTCATGTCCGTAATCCCAACACTTGGGGAGGCCAAGGCAGGCAGATCACCAGAGGTTAGGAATTCGGAACCAGCCTGGCCAATATGGTAAAACTTTGTTTCTACTGAAAACAGAAAAATTAGCCATGCATGGTGGCGGGCGCCTACAGTTCCAGCTACTCAAGAGTCTGAGGCAGGAGAATCACATGAACCTGGGAGGCAGAGGTTGCAGGGAGGCAGAGGTTGCAGTGAGCCAAGATCACGCCACTGCACTCCAGCTTGGGCAACAGAGTAAGACTCCATCTCAAAGAAAAAGAATATATTTTAGCCTAAAATATTAACTCCATGCTTCAGAAAGATAAATTTTCTTGTTTCACCTAAGTTGTACCTTAAGAAATGCAGTGAGATAGACAACAACATAAAAATAGTGGGGGACTTTTATACGTTACTTACAGCATTACACAGGTCATCATGACAGAAAGTCAAACAAACAAACAAAAATCAATGGGCTTAAACTATAACTTAGAACAAATGGACTTAACAGATCTTTACAGAATATTCTACCCAGCAACTGCAGAATATATATTTTTTTCATCAGCACATAAAACATTCTTCAAGATAGACCATACAATAGGTCACAACACAAGTCTGAATTTTTTTTTTTTTTTTTTTTTTTTGTAACAGCGTCTCACTCCGTCACTAAGGCTGGAGTGCAATGGTGCAATTTTAGCTCACAGCAACCTCTGCCTCCCAGGTTCAAGGGATTCTGCTGCCTCAGCCTTCCAAGTAGCTGGGATTACAGGCACATGCCGCCATGCGTGCCTGCTTTGTATTTTTAGTAGAGATGGGGTTTCACCATATTGGCCAGGCTGGTTTTGAACTTCTGACCTCAGGTTATCTGCCTGCCTTGGCCTCCCAAAGTACTGGGATTAAAGCGTGAGCCACCATGCCCAGCCCCTGAATAAATTTAACAATATCAAAATTTTATCAAGTACTGTCTTAGACCGCAGTGGAATAAAATTAGAAATCAATTCCAATAGGAACACTCAAAACCATACAAATACATGAAAATTAAATAACCTGCTCCTGAATGACTGTTGCATCCACAATGAAATCCAGATGGAAATTAAAGAACTCTTTAAACTGAATAATAGTGACACAACATATTAAAACCTCTGGGATACAGCAAAAGCAGTGCTAAGAGGAAAGTTCATAGCATTAAATACACACATCAAAAAGTTCAAAACACCACAATAAACAACCTAAGATTACACCTCAAGGAACAAGAGAAACAAGAACAAACCAAACCCAGCAGAAAAAAAAAAAAAAAATCAGAGCAGAAGTAAATAAAATTGAAACTTAAAAAATATAAAAGGTAAATAAAACAATAAACTAGTTGTTTGAAAAGATAAACCAAATTGATAGACTATTGGTGAGATTAACCCAGAAAAGCAGAAGGAAGATCCAAATATGGTCAATAAGAAATAAAAGATCATTCTGAGTTTTTGGCCAGGCGCGATGGCTCAAGCCTGTAATCCCAGCACTTTGGGAGGCCGAGACGGGCAGATCACGAGGTCAGAAGATTGAGACCATCCTGGCTAACACGGTGAAACCCCATCTCTACTAAAATATACAAAAAACTAGCCAGGTGTGGTGACCAGCGCCTCTAGTCCCAGCTACTCGGGAGGCTGAGGCAGGAGAATGGTGTAAACCCGGGAGGCGGAGCTTGCAGTGAGCCAAGATCCGGCCACTGCATTCCAGCCTGGGCGAGAGAGCGAGACTCCATCTCAAAAAAAAAAAAAATAAAAAGAAAGAAATAAAAGATCATTCAAAGCTACTATGAATACCTTTACATGCTCAAACTAGAAAATCTAGAGGAATTCCATAAATTCCTGGAAATATACAACCCTCCTAAATTAAACCAGGAAGAAATAAAAACTCTGAACAGACCAATAACAAGTAGCAAGATTAAACTAGTAATAAAAAATTGCCGCTGGGTGCAGTGGCTCATGCTTGTAATCCTAGCACTTTGGTAGGATGAGGCGGGTGGATCACTTGAAGTCAGTCTGCTAGGGATGCAGAGATGATTTAAACATAGGTAAGTCAATACATGTTATCCACCAAATAAACAGAATTAAAACCAAAAATTATATGATTATCTCAAAATACACAGAAAAATCATTTGGCAAAATCCAGCATCCCTTTATGATTAAAATCCTCAGCAAAATTGGGATAGAGGGAACATATTGTAAGGTCATAAAAGCCATCTATGACAGGCCAGGTGTGGTGGCTCACGCCTGTAATTCCAATACTTTGAGAGGCAGAGGTGGGCGGATCACCTGAGGTCAGGAGTTTGAGATCAGCCTGGTCAACATAGTGAAACCTCATCTGTACAAAAATACAAAAATTAGCCAGGAATGATGGCGGGTGCCTGTGGTCCCAGCTACTGGGGAGGCTGAGTCCCAGAGGTGGAAATTGCAGTGAGCGGAGATTGTGCCGTTGCACTCCAGCCTGGGTGACAGAACAAGACTCCGTATGGGAAAAACAAAACAAAACAAAACAAAACAAAAACTATCTATGATAAACAGCCAACATTACACTGAACGGGAAAAAGTTGGAAGGATTTTTTCTGAGAACACAAGACAATAATGCCCACTCTCACCACTTCTATTCAACATAGTAATGGAAGTCTTAGCCAGAGCAATCAGAGTAAAGCAAAAAATAAACAGCATCTAAATTGGTAAAAAGGAAGTCAAACTGTCACTGCTTATCAATGATATAATTGTATAGCTGGGAAACCCTAAACACTCATCTAAAAAGCTTTTAGGGCTGGGTGCAGCGACTCAAGCCTGTAATCCCAGCAATTGGGGAGGTGGAGGCAGGTGGATCACCTGAGGTCAGGAGTCCAAGACCAGCCTGGCCAACGTGGTAAAACCCCGTCTCTACCAATAATACAAAAATTAGCCAGGCGCGGTGGCAAGTGGGTGTAATCCCAGCTACTAGGGAGGCTGAGACAGGAGAATCACTTGAACCCAGGAGGCAGAGGTTGCAGTGAGCTGAGATCATGCTACTGCACTCCAGCCTGGGCGACAGAGTAAGACTTGTCTCAAAAAAAAAAAAAAAGAAAAGAAAAAAAAGGTTTTCGATCTGATACGTAAATTCAGTAAAATTTCAGGATACAAAATCAATGTGCACAGATTAGTGGCACTGGTGTACACTAACAGTGACCAAACTAGGAATTAAATTAAGAACTCAACTCATTTAAAAATAGCTGCAAAAAAAATAATAATTAGGAATATGTCTAACCAAGGTGGTGAAAGATCTCTACAAGAAAAATTACAAAATGTTGCTAAAAGAAATCACAGACAGTGGAAACAAATGGAAACATATTTCATGCTTATGGATGGGTAGCAATCCTATTGCAACAATGATAAACCAACCAAAAGCAATCTGCAAATTCAATGTAATTTCCATCAAAATAGCATTATTCTTCTTCACAGAACTAAAAAAAATCCTAAAATTTATATAAAATAAAAAGAGAGCCTCCATAGTTAAAGCAAGAAGAAAAAAAAAACCAACAAAACCAAAAACACACACACACAAAAATCTGAAGGCATCACATTATCTGACTTCGAACTATACTACAAGGGTATAGTTACCAAAACAGCATTGTATGGGTATAAAAATAGACATTTAGACCAATGAAACAGAATAGCGAAACCAGAAATAAACCCAAATACTTACAGCCAACTGATCTTTGACAAAGTAAACAAAGATATAAAGTGTGGAAAGAACACCCTATTCAATAAATGGTGCTGGCATAATTGGGAAGCCACATATTGAAGAATAAAACTGGGTCTTCGGCTGGGCACAGAGGGTCATACCTGTTATCCCAGACTTTAGGGAGGTTGAGGTGGGTGGATCACGAGGTCAGGAGTTCAAGACCAGCCTGGACAAGATGGTGAAACCCCGTCTCTACTAAAAATACAAAAAAAAATTTAGCTGGGTATGGTGGCGGGTGCCTGTAATTCCAGCTACTCAGGAGGCTGAGGCAGAGAATTGCTTGAACCTGGGGGGCAGAGCTGAGATCACGCCACTGCACTCCAGCCTGGGCGACACAGCGAGACTCCGTCTCAAAAAAAAAAAAAAAAAATGGATCTTCATCTCTCACCTTATAAAAAAATTAACTCAAGATGGATCAAATACTTTAATCTAAGACCTGAAACTACCCGAATTCTAAAGCATTGGAAAAACTCTTCTAGACATTGACTTGGGCAAAGAGTGCATGACCAAGAACCCCAAAGCAAATGCAACAAAAACAAAGACAGATGTGACTTAAACAATTCTCAAAAGAAAATATACAAATGGCCAACAACAACAAAAAATACTGAACATCACTGATGATTAATGATCAGGGAAATGCAAATCAAAACCACAATGTGATACCACCTTACTCTTGCAAGAATGACCATAATTGACTGGTCATTTTGGCTGATGCCTGTAATCCCAGCACTTTGGGAGACCAAGACTGGTGGATCACCTGAGGTCAGGAGTTCCAGAGGAGCCTGGCCAACATGGTAAAACCCCGCCTCTACTAAAAACACAAAAATTAGCAGGGTGCGATGGCTTATGTCTGTAATCCCTGCTGCTCCGGAGGCTGAGGCTGGAGAATCGCTTGAACCCGGGAGGCGGAGGTTGCAGTGAGCCGAGATCGCACCACTGCACTCCAGTCTGGGCCAGAGAGCGAGACTCCATCTCAAAAACAAACAAACAAACATACAAACAGAAAAGACCATAATTAAAACATAAAAAAATGGACCAGGCACGGGTGGCTCATGCCTGTAATCACAGCAAACTCCCTCTCGGAAAAAAAAAAAAAAAAGAAGAAAAGTAAAGAAAAGAAGGGATAAAACCCCAAATATTGTGTGTCCTCACTTATGAGTGGGAGCTAAGCTATGAAGATGCAAAGGCATAAAAGTTATATAATGGGGCCAGGCGCGGTGGCTCACGCTTGTAATCCCAGCACTCTGGGAGGCCGAGGCAGGCGATCACCTGAGGTCGGGAGTTCAAGACCAGCCTGACCAACATGGAGAAACCCTGTCTCTACTAAAAATACAAAATTAGCCGGGCATGGTGGCGCATGCCTGTAATCCCAGCTACTCGGGAAGACTGAGGCAGGAGAATCGCTAGAACCTGGGAGGCGGAGGTGGCGGTGAGCCGAGATCGCACCATTGTACTCTAGCCTGGGCAACAAGAGCAAAACTCCGTCTCAAAAAAAAAAAAAAAAAAAAAAAATTTAAAAATTAAAAAGAATTATATAATGGACTCTGGGCACACAGCGGGAAGGGTGGGAGAGGGAGTGAGGGATGAGAGACTACATGTTGGATACAGTGCACACTGCTTGGGCGATTGGTGCACCTAAATCTCAGAAATCACCACAAAAGAACTTATCCATGTAACCAAATACTACCTGTACCCCAAAACTACTGAAATATAACAATTTAAGACAAAAATAAAACCCCCAAAACCCCATAAGTTGAAGTTTATATGCTTTGGCTTTTTTTTCCCAGAAATGGTCTCACTCTGTCACCCAGAATGGAGAGCAGTGGCTTGATCAGGGCTCACTGCAGCCACAACCTCCTGGGCTCAGGCAGTCCTCCTACTTCAGTCCCTGAATAACTGGTACTACAGGTTCAGGCCATCATGCTAAATTAGCTGGGTGTGGTGGTGGGCGATTGTAATCCCAGCTACTTGGGAGGCTGAGGCAGAAGAATCGCTTGAACCCAGGAAGGGGGAGGTTGCTGTGAGCTGAGATCATGCCATTGCATTCTGGCCTGGCTGGCAGAGCAACATTTGTCTAAAAACAAAAAAAGATAAAAATAAAGGTGGTTTCAAGTTAAAAAAAAAAAAGTCTAATAAAATAAAATAGAAAAAGTTAAAAAATTATAAGAGATTATAAGGCCAGGCGCCATGGCTCATGCCTGTAATCCCAGCACTTTGGGAGGCTGAGGTGGGCGGATTGCCTGAGGTCAGGAGTTTGAGACCTGACCTCAACATGGTGAAACCCTGTCTCTACTAAAAAAACAAAAATTAGCCAGGCGTGGTGGCAAGCGCCTGTAATCCCAGCTTCTGGGGAGGCTGGGGCAGGAGAATTACTTGCACCCGGGAGGTGGAGCTTTCGGTGAGCTGAGATCGCGCCACTGCACTCCAGCCTGGGCGGCAGAGGGAGACTGTCACAAACAAACAAACAAAAAAGAGAGTATAAAATTTATGTGAAAATCTAGAGTGTTCAAAAATGACAAATTTGATGGATTTATTTATAAGATTTTACTAAAATTAGGTTTAGTTTTTTTTTGTTTTGTTTTTTTGAGATGGCGTTTCACTCTTGTTGCCCAGGCTGGAGTGCAATGGCCCAATCTCAGCTCACTACAATCTCCACCTCCTGGGTTCAAATGATTCTCCTGCCTCAGCCTCCTGAGTAGCTGGGATTACAGGCACCCATCACCACACCTGACTAATTTTTGTATTTTTAGCGGAGAAGGGGTTTCACCAGGTCAACTAGGCTGGTCTTGAACTTCTGACCTCAGGTGATCCGCCCGCCTCGGCCACCCAAACTGACGCCATTAAAGGAGTAAGCCATCACGCCCGGCCTTCAGTATTGATAATACACTATTACTAAAGTAAAAAATGATTTACTGTTGAACAAAAGTTTTATGTATTATTAACATGGCAGTAAACTATATTTGTTCACATTTCGAATACATTTAAAAAGAGAGTAAAGAAGAGAAAGAATTTTCCCGTGCTCTGGGGTGGGCCTGGCTCAGCTCAGGGAGGAAGCCCTGCCTGGAAAGGCTGCAGCCTTTTGTCATCAGAAGCATCTGATAACATCTTCTGTCACTCAGGGCCCGAAGGGGCGGGGCCTTAAACATCATCCAATCAGGGACTCTGGGCTGGGACCGTCCAATCAGGCATTCAGCTGGAGCGGACAGGGCGACTTCCGGGATGTGGTCGGACCTTTGGCTCTCGCCGCAGCCGGAGGTCAAGGTGTGGTGCTTGCTGCTGTGTGTCCTCTCCTCCTAGAGGCCCAGCTCCTGTGGTCCTGTGACCTGCAGGTATTGGGAGATCCACAGCTAAGTCGCCAGGACCCCCTGGAAGCCTAGACATGGTGAGTGTGCCGGGTCCGACATCCGGAGAGAGTGGCCGGGGCTGGTTGGAACCGGCTGCGGCGGGACTCAGGCCTCCCCGCAGTCAGCTCCACAATCTGTGCCCGAAGTTCTCCTTGCCTAGCTCTACCTCAGTCCGCTTCAGCCATAAGATGGCGGCTGCGCTGACACCCGGCCCCCGGGCGTCCTGTCTCTAACCTGCGCTATAACTGTGCCCTGGCCTGGAGACCTCTTGGGGCAGCTCTGCACCCGCAGCGCGGAGTCTCTCCCATATGTGCAGGGACCATGGTAGGGTCGTCAGAGGAGAATCCTGACTCCGCGTGTGGGTTCATGAATGGAAAGAGCTTTGGTCCGTGAGGTTCCCAGCTCCTGTTTCTTCCTATTAAAAATTTGCGGAAGTCAGCGCAGAAATATTAAAGAATTTATCCAAAGAGTGATTCCAAAATTGTAGAGCACCCAGCTATGGGTTGTAGTTTATGGTCTATTGAAGGGATTTGACGGAAGAGTTTTATAAGGCGCATAATGAAGAAAACCAAATTCAGTAATTGGTTAGGTACAGTTAGGTAGTTTCTTAGTTTGTACTATCAAGATGGAAATTTCTTGATTATGTTGTCAGAGATTAATTGGCAGTTTATAGTTTCTTAAGCCTGAATTTTTTTCCCCAATATAGTAATTTACAAAAAGTGCATTTGAATTAGTTTGTTTTTTTGAGACAAAGTCTCACTCTGTCGCCTAGGCTGGAGCTCAGTGGCACCGTCTGGGCTCACTGCAATCTCCGCCTACCAGGTTCAAGTGATTCTCCTGACTTAGCCTCCCAAGTAGCTGGGATTACAGGCATGCGCCACCACGCCCCCTTAACTTTTTTTTTTTTTTTTGAGACGGAGTCTGGCCCTGTGGCCCAGGCTGGAGGGCGGTGGCGCGATCTAGGCTCACTGCAAGCTCCGACTCCCGGATTCACGCCAGTCTCCGGACTCAGAGCCTCCCGAGTAGCTGGGACTACAGGCACCCGCCATCACGCCCGGCTAATTTTTCTATTTTTAGTAGAGATGGGGTTTCGCGGTGTTAGCCAGGATGGTCTCGATCTCCTGACCTCGTGTTTCACCCGCCTCGGCCTCCCAAAGTGCTGGGATTACAGGTGTAAGCCACCGCGCCTGGCCGGATTAGGTTTTTTAAAAGTAGAATTTAGGAACTAGAGCCTCTTCAGTCTAACTGCCTATTTGCACACCCCACAAGGAACTGCTGTTTCCTTGCATTTTTCACATGTGTCCCAAGCAGGGCCTCAAGTCTATCCCCCATCCCCTATTTCTCCAGCCTGACTCTGGCTTGCAGTAAAATACTTAATTTCCTCTTCCTTCTGACATTCCCAAATGCCAGTTTCCCCTCCCTTATTCATATTATCAACTATTTGTCCTTTAGTGTACATTTTGATACCTGTTTTAATCATTTTTTTGACAAAGCATTTGATGGCACATTTAAAAAAAATTGTTTTCTGTTTGTAAATATTTTTTCTTCTGTTTTCCCTAGACACAGATATCAGAATGTTTTGGGGGTCAAGGTTTCCCTTTGGAAACTTTATAGGGAGATGTGTCCTCAGCTACCCTTCAATTTTTTCTTGGACCTGAGATTCAGTACTGTCTGGGGAAAAACCAGGATACCCGCCATGGCTATGTCTGCGAGAGTGTCTAGTGAATATCAGTTCCTGGGTCATTTTCTCCCCTAAGACAACCTGAGGTATGGAGTGGAGCCTCTTAAGAGAGCAGGTGTTGGCCGGGCGCGGTGGCTCAAGCCTGTAATCCCAGCACTTTGGGAGGCCGAGACGGGCGGATCACTAGGTCAGGAGATCGAGACCATCCTGGCTAACAGGGTGAAACCCCGTCTCTACTAAAAAAAATACAAAAAGCTAGCCGGGCGACGTGGCGGGCGCCTGTAGTCCCAGCTACTCGGGAGGCTGAGGCAGGAGAATGGCGTAAACCCGGGAGGCGGAGTTTGCAGTGAGCTGAGATCCGGCCACTGCACTCCAGCCCGGGGACAGAGCGAGACTCCGTCTCAAAAAAAAAAAAAAAAGAGCAGGTGAATGCCCTTTGAATATTGAGAGGCATCTTCTGGTGCGCTGTTTTTTTGGAAAGCTACCCCCTTGAGATACTAATATTGTCTTTACCCAACCCAGCTTCCATTTCTTGGAGACGCGTTGCTGTTCAGACAATCAGATGCTGGTAGTGAAGGGGAAACCAAAATAATTTTTGCCCCTGGATTCTCTTAGGGGACAGAAAAATAGTGATAGAAAAATGGTAAAAAGTTTGTGAAATAAAATAGCACTCCAAAGACAAAGAAAAAAAACTGATCCCAGTGAGATGGGGCAAGAACTTGCAAAGTGAAATATACCTGGGGCACTCACTGGGGCAGAGTTTGTTCAGAGTCTCCTGAGAGAATGATTATTGAGCACTTAAGTGAACAGGATGGGGTGGGAGAATCTCTAAGGTAATTGGATGGCCTGACTTGACACACGAGTCAGACATATCTGTACCTTGAAATGATTAAGTGATTTCTTCACTTATTTTGACCAGGTTTTTGTGTGTGTGTGTGTGTGGTTTTTTTTTTTTTTTTTTTTTTTTTTTTTTTGACAGTGTTTTCCTCTGTCACCCAGGCTGTATTGCAGTGGTGCAATCTCTGCAGTGCTACTTTTTGTATTTTTAGTAGAGATGGGGGTTTGCCATGTTGGCCAGGCTGTTTGAGCTCAAAATTCTGACCTCAAGTAATCTGCCCACCTTGGCCTCTCAGAGTGCTGGGATTGCAGGTGTGAGCCACTGTGCCCGGCTGACCTCAGTTTTTTAACTGTAAATTGCATTTTATTAGTAGGGTTTGAAAGGTAAGAAAATATTTACAAAGGGCATAAAAAAGGTGAGTTTCAGAAAATAATACCTAATTATATATTTGTTGAAAATTCTCATTCACCTTTTTCTCAGAGTGAATTTAGAAGTTTTCTCAGGTTTGTTTTGTTTTGTTTTTTGTTGAGACAGAGTCTCACTCTGTCACCCAGGCTGGAGTGCAGTGGTGGGATCTCAGCTCACTGCAAACTCTGCCTCCCAGGTTCATGCCGTTCTCCTGCTTCACTCTCCCGAGTTGCTGGGACTACAGGTGCCCACCACCATGCCCAGCTAATTTTTTTGTATTTTTAGCAGAGACGGGGTTTCACCTTGTTAGCCAGGGTGCTCTCGATCTCCTGACCTCATGATCCACCTGCCTTGGTCCCCCAAAGTGCTGGGATTACAGGTGTAAGCCACTGTGCCCAGCCTTGTGGTGTGTTTTTTATGGCTGAATGATTTCAAACAGAATTCCATCTAGCTTTTAGAATGTTAGCTACTGAGAAAAAAAATAAGAAAAATTGTTCTTCCATTTCGGCTGTAGAGAATTAATATATTTCCATAAGCAAATGTGGTAGATAATTGGGGAGTTACATAGATTCGTGAAAACATCAGTTTCTTTTTTTGCAGGGTGAATTTGCTAAAGTAAATATCTTTGTTCTATATCCTGTTATTTCGATTTCTGAGTTTAATGCTAATTTTTTTTTTTTTTTTTTTTTTGAGACGGAGTCTCGCTCTGTCACCTAGGCTGGAGTGCAGTGGCCGGATCTCGGCTCACTGCAAGCTCCACCTCCCGGGTTCACGCCATTCTCCTGCCTCAGCCTCCCGAGTAACTGGGACTACAGGCGCCCACCACCTCGCCCGGCTAGTTTTTTTTGTATTTTTTAGTAGAGACGGGGTTTCACCGTGTTAGCCAGGATGGTCTCGATCTCCTGACCTCGTGATCCGCCCGTCTCGGCCTCCCAAAGTGCTGGGATTACAGGCTTGAGCCACCGCGCCCGGCCTTAATGCTAAATTTTATGTGATGAAACTTGGTACCTCCTAGAAGTGTTCCCATATAACTAATTGTTTACCACATGATTTTTAATACAAAAAGTAAAATAATACTTTATTGTCCAAAAGAAATAAATACCTTTCTTTCTCTTACTGAGGTACAAAATACAAACACCTTAAAATTTTCTTATATGTTTTTGGATCATTTTGCTGGATTTTTTCAAACACTTAGTTTCAAAAACTAAGTGAATGACTCTGACATGGTAATTAAAGCTTGAGCCCAATGACTGCAAACTGAGGTTAATTTTGAGCCAGCAAAAGGAGGTTATTAAAGGCCCAGTTAGTTCCTTCTGGAAAGCCTTTCCTGCAGATGTCCCAGCCTGCTTACCCCAGCGGTGGAAGAAGCCTCCATAGTGAGAGAAGCTACAGAGCCCTGCAAAGCTGGGGCCCCACAGGCAGATGCAGTTAAGGTTAAGATAGAAAGGGTTTGGTAGTGTCTTACTGAAGATAAAATTGTTACTGTTTTGAGGCAGTTTTGAGAGGTTTTAAACCAGTTACATGTATGTTAAAAAAAAAATAATTGAATTCCAAAGGAGTATGGCAACAGGAGGAAGTACCAACTATAAGATCTTTAAGGATTGCAAAGATTAGGCAGAAAAGGGCTTTTTTTCCTAAGGATAAGAAAATAAGTTTAGAAAAAAGGTGAGGGGAATGTTTAAATGAAGGTTGAAATAATCAGGTTTTAGATCAGAGAATGTTTTACCCTGAAGTCAGTGTGTTCTTAGGAGGGATATAAAATGAGGTTGTATGGTGGCTCAGACTGAGCATAGCTCAGAGTTCAGGAGCCTGTGGGAAGAAAATAAACTTAAGCGAATTTTGATTAAGAAGTATTTTATGTTGACCACTGAAGACAAATTCAGCTGCTTTTTTAATGAGAAAAAGAAGAAAATATGCGAGTGTTTTCCTGGCTGTGTATTGGGTAAGTAAAGAGTGCACCATCTAAGTCATAATGGGAAGGGTGTGTCTTTTCATAAAGTGTTCCTGGAGAACACAGAGGATAGAGAATTTTATAATCACAGCTGTTTATTGTCTATGTGCTTCATCTTTTCCCACCTCTTTTCTTGGTTCTATACTTTTCTTCCATTTGGCTTTTTGGGAGTTGTATATTTTATTTGAAACCAGTAAATAGGCCGGGCACGGTGGCTCAAGCCTGTAATCCCAGCACTTTGGGAGGCGGAGACGGGCGGATCACGAGGTCAGGAGATCGAGACCATCCTGGCTAACACGATGAAACCCCGACTCTACTAAAAGATACAAAAAACTAGCCGGGCGTGGTGGCGGGCGCCTGTAGTTCCAGCTACTCCGGAGGCTGAGGCAGGAGAATGGCGTGAACCCCGGAGGCGGAGCTTGCAGTGAGCCGAGATCCGGCCACTGCACTCCATCCAGCCTGGGCGACAGAGCGAGACTCCGTCTCAAAAAAAAAAAAAAAGAAAAAAAAAGAAACCAGTAAATATAACTACAGTGTTCTGCTGAGTTCTGTGAGTAACTCTATCGGGTTACTGAATTTCAAAAAGGTTATGGGAGTCCCCAACTTTTAAACAGTAGGTCAGAAGCATAGATGAGCCCATGGAGTTTGTGACTGGCATCTGCAGTGAGGACAATGTTGTGGGACTGAGCCCTGAATCAGGGTCTATGCTGACTCTGGGTGGTGTCAGAATTCAAGTGTTAGACAATGAGTTGATGTTGGAGAATTGTTGGTGTTCATCAAACTCTGCAGATATGGTGCCAGAAGAAAAATAGCACAGACTTCTGGCCTGGAATGAAACTCTAGGTGTCTGGGAATGGGAGGCTCTGCTCTCCTCTACACAGGCTGTCACACTGCCCCTTGTTCTTTGATTTCAGATCTCCTCCCAGGGTGACAGAGGACTGAAAACTTAGAGGAGATCTGATGACAAAACCCTTTTTGCGAAAGCTGCCAGCAGAGGATTTCCACCCACTCACAAACACTAGACATTGATGTGTCCACACCCCTCTCAGGACAAGGCACCACCCTCAGGAATTTTACCACAGCATTTTTGACCCTAGTGGTTTTTTTGGCCAAAAACCTACAAAAGTATCTACAAGTCTCCTGGCATATCTCTGTTTTCAGACACTGAATCTGCAGTAGCGACCTGTTTCTCCACCAGCCTAGGGTTGTCGACCACGTGTTCATAATCTTATCTCCCTGCACAGCCCCACCTGAGCCACTATCTATTGCGCAGACCAGTCTGTCCACCTGCATTGCACTCTCTCTAACCCAGGGACTTTTTTTTCTTTTAACTTTTATTTTTGGTTGGTTCAGGGGTACACATGCAGGTTTGTTGTACAGCTAAAATTGTGTCATGGAAGTTTGGTGTGCAGATTATTTTGTCACTGCAGTACTAATCATAGCACTAAAAAGGTACTTTTTCTGACCCTTTCAGTCCTCCCACCCTCCATCCTCAACTAGGCCTCAGTGTCTTTTTTTCCCCTCTGTGTTCATTTGTTCTTGTTATTTAGCTCTTACTTATATATAATAACATGCATTTGGTTTTCTGTTTCTGCATCAGTTTTCTTTTTTTTTTTTTTTTTTTTTTTTTGAGATGGAGTCTCGCTCTGTCGCCCAGGCTGGAGTGCAGTGGCGCGATCTCGGCTCACTGCAAGCTCCGCCTCCCGGGTTCACGCCATTCTCCTGCCTCAGCCTCCCGAGTAGCTGGGACTACAGGCGCCCACAACCGCGCCCGGCTAATTTTTTGTATTTTTAGTAGAGACGGGGTTTCACCGTGGTCTCGATCTCCTGACCTTGTGATCCGCCCGCCTTGGCCTCCCAAAGTGCTGGGATTACAGGCGTGAGTCACCGCGCCCGGCCTTCTGCATCAGTTTTCTAAGAATAATGATCTCCAGCTTCATTCCATGTTGCTGCAAAGGACATAATCTTTTTTTTGTTGTTTTTTTGTTTTTTTGTTTTGTTTTATGGCCACACAGGATTTCATGATTTCATGATGTTTATGTACCATTATTTGTTTGTTTGTTTTGAGATGGAGTCTCGCCATGTCACTCCTGCTGGAGTACAGTGGCATGATCTCAGTTCACTGCAACCTCCACCTCCCAGGTTCAAGCAGTTCTTCTGCCACTGCCTCCCGAGTAACAAGGGTTGCAGGTGTGTGCCACAACACCCAGCTAATTTTTGCATTTTTAGTATAGATGGGGTTTTACCATGTAGGCCAGGCTGGTCTCAAACTCCTGACTTCCGATGATCCGTCGCCTTGGCCTCCCAAAGTGTTGGGATTACAAGTGTGAGCCATTGCACCTGGCCCATATTTTGTTTTTATTAGGTTTTTTGTGTCTTGTTATATTTGGAGACAGGGTCTCACGCTTTTTCTCAGGCTGGAGTGCAGTGGTGTGGTCTTGGCTCACTGAAACCTCAACTTCTCAGGCTCAAGCTATCCGCTTCTACCTAAGCTTCCCAAGTAGCTAAGAATAAAGGCTTGTGCCACCATGCCTAGCTAATTTTCTTTTTGTATTTTTTTGTATTTTTTTTTTATAGATGGGATTTTGCCATGTTGTCCATGCTGGTCTCAAACTCCTGAGCTCAGGCAATCCACCTGGCTCGGCCCCCAAAGTGCTGGATTACAGGCATGTGCCATCATATAACCATACCATATTTTGTTTATCCAGTCTACCAGTGATAGGCATTTAGGCTGATTCCATGTCTTTGCTATTGTGAATAGTGCTGCAATGAACATGATTGTGCATGTGTCTTTGTGATAGAATCATCTGTATATTTTTAGGTATATACCCAATTGTGAGGTTACTGGGTCAAATGGTAATTTTGTTTTTAGTTTAGTGAGGAATCACCACACTGCTTTTCACAATGGTTGAATTATGATAATGGCCATTCTCACTGGTTTGAGATGATTTCTTGTTGTGGTTTTCTTTTGCATTTCTGTAATGATTAGTGATGAGCATTTTTTTATATGCTTGTTAGCCACATGTTTGTCTTCTTTTGAAGACAAGCATCTTCTTAATGTTTTTATCTTTTAAGTGAGGTTTTTTTTTTTCTTGTAAACTTGTTTTAGTTCCTAATGAATTCTGGATAGCAGACCTTTGTCAGAAGCATAGTTTGCAAGTATTTTCTATTATTCTGTAGGTTGTCACTTTACTGTGTTGATACTTTCCTTCGCTGTGAAAAAGATCATTAGTTTAATTAGGTCCCATTTGTCAATTTTTGCTTTTGTTGCAATTACTTTTGATATCTTCATTATCTTTGCCAGTTTCTATGTCTAGAATGGCACTTCTTACCTTCCAGGGTTTCTTTTTTTATATACATAATTTTTCAGATTAACATTTAAGTCTTTCATTTACCTTGAGTTGGTTTTTTTATATGGTGTTATAAAAGGATCCAATTTCAATCTGCTACATAGTGGTAGCTAGTTGTTCCAGTACCATTTATTAAATAGGAAGTTCTTCCCCCATTCCTGTTGTCACCTTTGTTGAAGATCAGATGGTTTTAGGTGTGTGTCATTATTTCTGGGCTCCCTATTCTGTTGCATTGGTCTATGAGTTTGTTTTTGTACCAGTACCATGTTGCTTGGTTTACTGTAGCCCTGTTGTATAGTTTGAAGTCAGGTAATGTAATGCCTCCAACTTTGTTGTTTTTGCTTACGATTGCCTTGGCTATTCAGGCTCTTTTTCGGTTCCGTGTGAATTTTAAAATTGTTTTCTTAGTTCTGTTAAAAAATATTTTGGTGGTTTGATTAAATTAGCATTACATCTGTAAATGTATTTCAGCAGTATGACCGTTTTATGATAGTGATCTTTTTTATTCATGAGCATAAAGTGGTTTTCCATTTGTTTGTATCATCTCTGGCTTCTTTAAGCATTGTTTTGTAATTCTTGTCATAGAGATCTTTTCCCTTTCTGGTTATCTGTATTTCTAGATATGTTATTCTTTTCTGTGGCAGTTGTGAATGGGGTTGTGTTTTCCATTCAGATTTGGCCTAGATGTTTTTGATATATAGGGTTGCTACTAATTTTTGTACATTTCTTTTGTATCCTGAGACTTTACTCAAGTTGTGAGTTTCTAGAGCTTTTCTGCTTAGAGTATATGGGTTTCCAGATGTAGAATCATGTTGTTTGCAAATAGGGATAGTTTGACTTTCTCTCTTTTTGTTTGGATGCCTTTTATTTTTATCTTTTGCCTGATTGCTGTGGCTAAGACTTCCAATTTTATGTTGAATAGGAGTGTTGAGAGAAGACGTCCTTGTCTTGTGCCAGTTATCAAGAAGGAATGCTTCCAGGTTTTGTCCATTCAGTATGTTGGCTGTGAGTTTGTCATAGATAACTTACTATTTTGACGTATGTACCTTCAATGCCTAGTTTGTTGAGGGTTTTTAACGTGAAAAATGTTAAATTTTATTGAAAGCCTTTTGTGCATCTATTGAGATAGTCTTGTGGTTTCTCTCTTTAATTCTGTTTATGTGATGAATCACATTTATTGATTTGTGTATGTTGAACAAACCTTGAATCCCCAAAATAAACCGTAGTTTATCACAGCGGGTTAGCTTTTTGATAAGCTGCTGGATTTGGTTTGCCAGTAGTTTGTTGATGATTTCTTTTTTTTTTTTGAGATGGAGTCTTGCTGTGTCACCCAGGCCGGAGTGCAGTGGTGTGATCTTGGCTCACTGCAACTTCTGCCTCCCAGGTTCAAGTGATTCCCCTGTCTCAGCCTCTTGAGTAGCTGGGCTTACAGTTGTGTGGTACCATACCCAGCTAATTTTTTGTGTGTTTTTAGAAGTGATGGGGTTTAATCGTGTTGGCCAGGCTGGTCTTGAACTCCTGACCTCAGGTAATCAGCCCATCTTGGCCTCCCAAAGTGCTGGGATTACAGGTGTGAGCCACCAGGCCCAGCCGTTTGTTGAAGATTTTGGCATCAATGTTCATCAAGGATATTGGCCTGAAGTTGCCTTTTTTTTTGTTTGTTTTTTCTCTGTTAGGTTTTGGTATCAGAATGATGCTGTTCTTACACAATGAGTTGGAGAGGAGTTTCTTCTTTTTAATTTTTTGATTTTGTTTTAGTAGAAATAATTTAATCTTTTGAAATTGTTTTAGTAGAAATAATATCAGCTTCTATTTGTACATCTGGTAGAATTCAGCTGTGAATATGTCTGGTCCTGAGCTTCATTTGATCGGTAGGTTATTTATTACTCTTTCAGTTTTTTGAGCTTATCTATCTACTTAGGGCTTTGATGTTTTTGTGTGTATTCAGTCTTGGGAGGATGTATTTGTTCCAGAATTTTTTCATTTCTTCTAGAGTTTTGTTTTGTTTTTTTATGTGCATAGTATGTTCATACAGACTTCAGTATATATATATATATTTTTTATTTTATATTTGCTTAAGTGCATAGTATATTCATAGACTTCAGTATATTTTTGTGGGGTCAGTGGTAATGTATCTTTTTCTCATTTCTAATTGTGTTTATTTTTATCTTCTTCATTAATCTAGCTAGTAGTTTATTTACCTTTTTTTAAAAAAATAGATTGAATGCCTGGATTTCTTGATATTTTGTAGTTTTTCATGTCTAAATCTCCTTCAGTTCAGATCTGATTTTGGTTATTTCTTGTCTTTTGCTAGCTTAGCGGCTGATTTGCTTTTGCTGCTCTCAGTCTTTTGTTTATGTTGTCAGGTTGTTAAACTGAGATCTAACTTTTTGATGTGAGGATTTAATGCCATAAATTTTTCTTGTTATACTGCCTTAGCTGTATTGCAGGGATTCTGGTATGTTGTATTTTTGTTCTTATTTGTTTCAAAAGACTTCTTGGTTTCTGCTTTAATTTCATTATTTACCAAAAGGTTATTCAAGTGTAGGCCATTTAATTTTTATTTAATTGTATGGTTTCCAGTTGTTTTATTGGTATTGAATTATATTTTTCTTAAGCTATAGTCTGTGTGTGTGGTTTGCATCATTTTGGGATTTTTGAATTTGTTGAGAATGGTTTTATTTCTGATTGTGTGGTCAATTTTAGAGTATGTGGCACGTGGTAATGAGAAGAATGTGTATTATGGTATTTTTAGATGAAGAGTTCTGTAGATGTCTATTAGGACTATTTGGTCAAGTGTTGAGTTCAGGTCCTAATATTGTTGTTAATTTTTTTCTTCAGTGATCTGTCCGTTAGTGCCTGTGAGATGTAGTCTCTGATTATTACTGTGTCAGATTCTAAGTCTCTTCATAGGTCTCTAAGAACTTGCTTTATTCATGTGAACCCATGGATTTTTTTATAACACCTTTCTCTCTTCTGCTTTTCCCCCCATAAACGTCCTTTCAAGTGCACACAGTGTGCAAAATTCAGATGTCCAAGAGTTCAAGAACTTGTCCAGAGACCTGGCTGTTTTAAGAGAAAATATAAATTTGCAACAAGAGGCTTTATTCTCATATGTGAAAATAAGGGAGGATAACTTGCTGATTTTTAAAAAAAGGTTTAGATTATGTGTATATATTTCTTCTGCTTTTTGAAATATATGTAAATCATATTAACAATGAAACAAACCTTTTGTCATTCTTTTTGACTCAGAATTGTCTTTATTTGGGACCTGAGATTCATTGCTTTCTTTTTGTCTTGGCAAAAGATTATTTTTTTTTTATCTTTAGTCTTTAAACTAGACACAGATTTGTTCAGAGTAAACTTCATTTCAAGAGCATTAAAAAGTTGAGCACGAAGATCAGAATAAATTTAGTAATACAGAATAATATAGACTAAAAGATACTGAGTAAGTTCTTTGGCAGAAACCTGATTATCCAAGATGATTATTTGCAGGCTGACATACTTACACTGCAAAAGCCAGAAGAGTTCAGTGTATAAACTGAACAGTGGAGTCTGTTGTACTTGGGTTACTTCAGTATAGTTAGTGCAGTTATGTGTAGTGTTTGTAGACAACTTGCATTCATATAAATTAAACAGTATTTTCTACAATAGTATGAATATAAGGCCACAATGTTTACTCTGAATTCCTTAGTTATTTTAATATTGTTATTCATACTTTTGAAATACAGTGTTTTAACTGAATTATAGTTCAGATAATTTTTTAAAATCTTACATACCTTATGACAAGTACATAAAATTAGTCATATATGTATATCTGATATCCAAAGAAATTTACCATTAAATTGTTACAGTAGATATTAGTCTGACATGCTTATTAATTTATCCAATAGTAATAATTATAGGTAAGCATAATTTTAGTGTCATATTTTACCAAATTAGTATGCTGCTATTACGGAACAAATAAAGACAGGTGATATGGCTACCCAAAAACCATAATAGCTCTCCAGTTAGCTATGTTGCAAGCTCTAATATATTCTACTATATTAACACAGATTTCAATGTTTTATAAAAAAGTGCTGGTGGAATCTGTCAGATATATTCCAATATAGATCTCACATTCAATGGTTAGGAAATAAGAGAGCAGCAGAGATGGAAGATAAATCTTTTAAAATTCTGCTGAGAACTGGGCATGGTGGCTCATGCCTCTAATCCCAGGACTTTGGGAGGCCAAGGTGGGTGAATCACCTGAGGTCAGGAGTTTGAGACCAGCCTGGACAACATAGTGAAAACTTGTCTCTACCAAAAATACAAAATTAGCCGGGTGTGGTGGCACATGCCTGTAGTCCCAGCTATTTGTGAGGCTCAGACAGGAGAATCACTTGAACCCAGGAGGCAAAGGTTGCAGTGAGCCAAGATCACACCATTGCACTCCAACCTGGGCAACAAGAATGAAACTCCATCTCAAAAAAAAAAAAAAAAAAAAAAAATTCTGCTGAGAATATGCCCCCTTTATTCAATAATGCTCATGTTTCTCTTGCTGAGAGTAGCTATGCACTTTGGGTGTTTGGAGAGAAATTCTTCTTAGGGAGGTATTTTCTGGCTGACTTGATCAATTTTATATCCAATCTCAGTTTTTTCTTAAGACATTTTAACTTTTTTCTCTCAATATAATTTTTCTCAGAACAAGAGCTGTTTTTCTCTCGAATGCATTGCGTGTCTGTTTCAGAAACCCTATTAGTATCCAATGGTATCTGTGAAAGATGTGGGCTGTCACAGTGAGAACTCTGAGAGCTATCTCTATCTGGAGTCATGCTAAAACCCAGCAGTATTTTTTCATGTCACCATTATAAATAAAAACTCAGGCTGAAACACTGCTCCTTTTTCTATTATTGTGAAGGTGCAATTCTACCCAGGAGGTCTGCAGACTCTCCTCCTGCTGCTCAGGCTTCACTCTCTGATGTGGCACCGGAGTGCTGCTGTGGCAATTGGGATTCAACTAAGATGTGAGTTTCCAACTGTGAGCCCTGTGCTGTGGGCCGTGCCTCAGTGGCAGATGGTAGGGGTCAAGAGAATACACTAGCCACCAGGAGAGGGAAACAGGAGTGCCCAAGCCCAATGCTCGGGAAGTAGAGAGCTATTACTTTAAAATTTAAATAGCCGATAAGATAGCACCTGAATCAACAATTTTTGTAGAAGAGTCAAAGCCTACCTTCACCAGACACTGGGGTTCAAGTTGCACAACTACCTCCAGTCATGAAGATGTGAAAAGTTTATTTTTTCATTGTTTATAACCACTTAGCATACATGGATGGCCTTCCCAACTACCAGGTGAATTTAGGATGAACTATGTGTGACATGGTGCTGTAAATTCTACTTGTAGATGAATTATGGTGATTGTCTTTCTGTCTTTGCAATCTCTTGAGCAAATTGACTGTAATGCATGTCACATTCACATGTAATTGTATCATAAAACAGTTTTCTTTCTGTTCTGTTATTGTGGAGTTCCTTTGGGGCTAAAGAAAATTTTGCTTTTAATTATATTTTCCAAACCCAGTCTAGAATTACCAGACATAATGTAAACACATAAGGTACCAACTAAGCTTTACTCTAGATGGGCCTTTTTGGCTTCCAGTCAGTTCACAATTGTGCAGTGAAGTGCATGCTGTCCCCTAAATATGCAGGTGGAATTGTGTCTCTGCCTACTTGGTATCTATCATCCTCTACAGTCACTTTTAGAGAGGCTAGACCAGATGTCTACAAACTTCGTAGGTCAGATATTAACCATTTTACCTCTTCTGATGACTTGTGTCTTCAGACTTGAAACTGATTCAGTGACCATCTGTCACCGAAACCCAATCAGTAAAATATGTGCATTGAGTAGACCTGTAGACATGAGAATCTCCATTTCTCCCTCCTTCCTCATGCTAAAATGCCCACAGATGTTCAGGTAACATTTACCTTGAATATTGCTGCTACTTTACCCATGCAGGGCCTGAATTTGCAGCTCCAAATTCTAAATCTAGGTCCTGAGAATTGAGACGGAAAAAACAAGATTTTTATCTGAGGAATGCAAGTCCTTTTAGGTATCAAACTCAGAGAGACATTAAAATGAGAGCACAGTCATGTTTCTCTCCCTTTGTTTTCAGCTATATATCTCTTGAAACTGTTCACTGTTGCCACAAGTAGCTATAAATTAAACTAATTCCACACTGGACACTACATTCCATATCCTTAACATTGATGTATATCCAATGAATTATTAAAGTTATTTCTTTACAGAAATAAGAATTTCTCACAACCAATTTTGCATCAGTGAGCACTCACTGTTCCTTTTTTTTTTTTTTTTTTTTGCCTTTACAAATCCACTTGTAAGTGCTGCTAATCAAAGTGTAGGTTCCAGGCAACTTGAATATTTTGTCTCAAGTTAAAATCCTTAAGCTTGACCCAAATAAACTGTCTGCTTTTGTTCATGTCGTGTCAGCTTTTTAAAGGTTAACTATTATTTAGAATGTTCTAGAGCAGCCTCTATGAGGGAATCTCTCCTTTGATTTCACTTTACTTGCTGTAACACCCAAAAATGCAGAGTGAGGTTGATTTCACCTAGAATTTGCAAATAAGGTCTGGCTGACCTCTGCCTGGGATTTACAAGGCAGGGCCGGACTTTGGATTTAGAATTTATAGAAAACCAACAGGAGGCATTTTCTGCATTGTGAGATATCAACATAGACATTTTGAATTCCTCTTTTGAGAGTGTGGCTTTTTGACCTTTTCACATCTTTTTCATTAACTTGCCATAGTTATGTGAGAGGCTCCAGGGGTAAATAGAATCTGATGGCAGAATCTGTAAGTGTAAACAAGCATCTTAAGGCCACAAAGTATCCAGAGCCACGACCACAACTATACCTACCTGTAAAATGTGATACTGGAGTAAAGTATTCTTGTCCTTCTACTTACCCAACAGCTAGCAAATCAGGACAGCTAGCAAATCAGGATGGATGAGCCAGGTTCTGGAGTTCAACCAAGGCAGTTCCATTTTTTATTTAGAATCATCCTGAGTCTTCTCTGCCTGGCTTATCAGTGGACCATCAGCCCTAGGTCACTGGGAACCCTCTCACAATCACCTGTGAATCTTTGAGACATTTGAGAATGTCCAGAACAGAATTGTGTCAGGCTGACAAGAGTGATTAATTCTGCTTCTGTCCCAGTGTGAGAGAAATGAGTCATCCTGTGTTTGTTTTGCCCCTTACACAAGAAGTATCTTTGATTGGTACCCAGATGAGAGTTTTTCCAGTTCCCTGGTACTTGGGTAAAAAATCAGGAGGTCTGGAGGCTCAAATAGATAAACTAATTGCTTTCATTTCATATAGTCATTAAAAAAAATAGATGAAGCAGGCCAGGTGCAGTGGCTCATACCTGTAACCCCAGCACTTTGGGAAGCCAAGATGGGTGGATCATCTGAGATCAGGAGTTTGAGACCAGCCTGGCCAACATGGTGAAATCCTATCTCTACTAAAAATACCAAAAGTAGCTGGGTGTGGTGGCTCATGCCTGTAGGCTTGGCTACTTGCAAGGCTGAGGCAGGAGAATCTCTTGAACCTGGGAAGTGGAGGCTGCAGTAAGCCGAGATCCCATCTTTGCACTCCAGCCTGGGCAACAAAGTGAGACTTCATCTCAAAAAACAGAAAAAGAAAAGAAAAATAGATGAAGCAGTCATAGTTCCTACCATCCTGGCAGTTTTAGCCTAGACTAGCAACTGGAAATATGGTTGAAATATACATCAGATGGTGGGTACAGCAAATAGACGTGTGCAAAAAATTGGGGCTTTATTTGGGCCACTTTCTTTATACTGTGGCTTCTGATGTCTACACCTGAACTTAGAAGAGTCGTCATTATTATTTGTATTTATTTTAGCCTGCTAAGAATACTTTTCTTTTTTTTTTTATTTGAGACAGAGTCTCGCTCTGTCGCCCAGGCTGGAGTCCAGTGGCGCGATCTCGGCTCACGGCAAGCTCCTCCTCCCGGGTTCATGCTATTCTCCTGCCTCAGGTTTCTGAGTCGCCGGGACCACAGGCGCCTGCCACCACGCCCAGCTAATTTTTTTTTTTTTTTTTTTTTTGTATTTTTAGTAGAGACAGGTTTCACCGTGTTAGTCAGGATGGTCTCGATTTCCTGACCTTGTGATCCACCCACCTCAGCCTCCCAAAGTGCTGGGATTCTAGGCGTGAGCCACCGCACCTGGCCAGAATACTTACTTTTCTTCTAAAAAAATTATTCTAGATAACCTTAAGGGATTTTTAAAAATTGCTTATTAGCATATAATATAAAATTTGCAGGGCAGTGGCAAAAAAGATTAAAATTATACAAACTCAGACTTAGGTTTACTTAAGTAAGCTTTAAAAAAATGAACTGACAATACCCCCCAGTGACACAGAGAACTTAATTGTACATCGGCTGTACACTCTGCCCCAGCCCTGTTCATATTCACCCTTTTTAGAGTCCTTATATATGTTTGGCTCTACCCTGGCGTCTTGCCTCGCAGAACTGATTAGAAGAGATCAGAGTTTTGGGTCATGAATCCTGTTGCCTTTTTAGAGCTGCTGCTCAACATTTTCTGCAACCCAACAGATAAATGGGAAACATAAAGTATGTATTATAGGATCTTACTTTTCAAATTTTTTTATTAAAACCAGTGCTTGCAGAAACATTATTTAGCAACTTGTTTTCTGTTCCTGCAGATCTAGTAGTTGATTCACAAGTCCCAAGAAAGTAAGTATAAACACAATAAAAATTTATCTAAATTGCATTAAACTCTTTCCATCTGTATCTCTTTCATCTGTCTATATTTACCTTTTATTCTTTGCATCTTTTGAAAAAATCAATGACAGATCAACAGAAATAGAAATAAAAATGCTGGGTCTTTTAAAGCCTTGGAATTATTGAACACGTAGTATTGACTCACAGGGTGTTATTAGGATTAAACCACATAATGTGCTATCACAGTGCTCTGTAACATCCTATTGAGCACATAGTACCTGCTTAATAAACATTGCATTAGTACATGTGCACATGTTGTTTTCCAAATGCAGACTTACTCAGAAATTGCTACCTTCTGTTTTCTCTGTAATCTTTAGAGTCAGCAAAGAATATAATACTTTAGAATGAAGAATGATTGTCTTCATTTGTACCAGAAGTATTTGTGTTGTGACAAGAGTGCTGGGTTATCAGCCCAGGCTTCTAATGAGTGTCACCTGGCCATTTTGCAGAACTCTCTTTACTTGTGCCCTGTCCGTGGATTCTGTTTATTGTTCTGGTGGAAGCCACCATGTTATTTTAATTAAGTGGTTCATGTGACTCTAAGGTGAGGTCAGAATCAAGTTTGAGGAATTCAAAATACATTCATGACAGTTAAGTTCCATCTTTGCATTAAAGGGTGATTCAAAAACCCGTTCTGTTTGGATTTGGTAGGGACAGGACAGCGTTGCCCGTATTTCCAGTACTGTAGTGGAAATTGCTGGTGCCTGTGTCAGGGGATGGCTCCTGAGGACAAAATAAAAGTGTATTTTTATCTCTGTGGAGCTACTCATTGTTTCTCAATCTCTTCTCCTATAAAGGACAGAAATGGGTGGAGTTTCTCTGTCTTGGTTCTTCTGCCTGTGGATGTGGTGACAGCAGGTAGACCTGTGGTGCTGACACTTTTAAAGGCATGTTCTCAAGATGCAGGTATAATTTGCCCAGAGAATTTTATCTGAGAAATAATCCTAGAGAAGGAGGAGAAAGAGGAAAAAATGGCCTTTTTTTTTTTTTTCAGCTAAATATGTCTCAGATCAAGATCTGTGTCCACTCTGCTTCCTCCAGGAAACAAGTTTGGTACTTGCAAACCTGTACTTCTCTACTTGTGTTTTTCCTCCCTAATGAGTTTGTCTTAACTACTTTAAAAAATTCTTACAATAATCAAAGTCTCTGAAAAATATATTTTTCTATATACCAGAGCCTTCTCTACATTATGGCTTCTTATATGCCATGCAGAAATCTCACTATGAATTTATAATCTGCAATATTAAAAATGTCCCTTTGTGGCTGTTGAACATGGGAAGGTGTAGATACTCCAAATTCCTGTTGGGGAAAACCTGGGGTTTTTAGTGAAGACAGAGAACATGTAATGTTGAGGTTTCATCTGTGTTCTTTATTATGTCTATGCAGTATAGGATTAAAAAAATACCCATTGAAGCAGTATGGTATTTATTACCCAGAAAATTATAAAAAATTTGATAGGAGATAACTGCTCTTTACAGTACTAAAGAAAGACTATTTAAAATCACTATTAAAAATTACAGAACATGGGAGATACCTGTATCTTGAACTTTCCATAAAACTAATGTTTCCTTATGGTTAAATTCAGACTATAATTTACCTTTCAGGGGGCAGTGTCTCAGCAGTAATGCTGTGTCCTTCTGGGTGCATCAGGACATTATAAAAGTTTGTTCTAGTGTAGTTGATGTTAATAAATCACTTAGTTGATAAGCTCTCTGATACATGTTTTACTATAGAATTAATTATTTTTCTCTTCATTGTTAAGTATCTTTATGCAGCTGATGTGAACAAACCACCACATTTAATCTGGCAGCTGCCCTTCTTTCTTAGGTTTCCTTTGCATTTGTCTGTTTTTGGAAAATGAAGGCTCTCATCTTCATTTACAAACCAGAAAAACACAGGGTCATTCAATTACTGGATATTTGACAAAATAGTCTTTTTGGGCCAAAAACATTGGCATACTGATGAGCTTGTTAAAAATTCAGCAACTCAGACTTTATCCCTGATCTTCTGAAAAAAAAAAAAAATCTGCAATAACAGGATCTCCAGCTTATTGTACACATAAAAATTTGAGTGATAGCTTCTAACTCAACATGTCTATTCCATCTGAATAATATACAAAAGTATGTCCAGCTGAAAAATACACACAATTAATTCTTTTTTTTTTTTTTTTGGAGATAGAGTTTCACTCTTGTTGTCCAGGCTGGAGGGCAATGGTGCGATCTCAGCTCACCGCAACCTCCGCCTCCTGGATTCAAACGATTTTCCTGCCTCAGCCTCCCAAGTAGCTAGAATTACAAGCACAAAGCACCATGCCCAGCTAATTTTGTGTTTTTAGTAGGGATGGGGTTTCTCCATGTTGGTCAGACTGGTCTCAAACTCCCGACGTCAGGTGATCTGCCTGCCTCTGCCTCCCAAAGTGCTGGGATTACAGGTGTGAGCTACCATGCCCGGCACACGATTAATTCTGTATGATGTAAATGTAGCACTCAAAATTGTACATGTTAATGTTTATGCCCTCAATTTTATACTTTATTGTCCAGAAAAATACTATATATACACTGGTGTTATGGATCTTATAACACTTTGTTTTCTCAGAGTTAGAGAATACATTAGAGAATATTTCTAGTTGAAAACTATTTTATTGAATTATTTCAGTCACTCTTAGAAGTCAGAACCAGCTCTGTTTACTCTCTCCATTTTACGTTGAGTCAAATTAAAAATTATGCCCATGACCACTTGGTAAATAAGTGTGTTTGTGTGTGTTTTCCAGGGATCATTGAGATTTCGGGATGTGGCCATAGAATTCTCTGTGGAGGAGTGGCAATGCCTGGACACTGCACAGCGGAATTTATATAGGAATGTGATGTTAGAGAACTACAGAAACCTGGTCTTCCTGGGTGAGAATAACTTTAATATGCAATTCCTAGTATACGCGATAGGTTTCATTTTGCTGCGGACTTTATTGGCCTGAACAAAGGAGGTTGAATGCAGGAATAAAGACAAAGACGGCACCAGGGGACTCCTTGCTTCTAGTGAACAAGGGCCGTGAACTTCTATAGCTCTTCATATTTATTGAGTAAAGGAGATAGGGAGAAGGGGGAGGTTGTGGTCAGCTGCTTGACTTAGTGACTGTATTCTTTGAACAGTACTCTCCAGATGTTCCAGTAGTTAACCTCAAGGAGGTAGTTAACCCAGTAGTTAACCCAGGGAGTGACTGTCCTCAGTGTACCTTCTGGCGGCATGAGCAGAAGCAAGTTTGCCCACATTCTGCATTCATGATAAACAATTTGCCTTTTGATTCATTCAAGTCCAGTGGAATGCTGAGTTGGTCACAGCCCTCAGGCTTTCAGCTCCCAACAGCATTGCTCTTTTTTTTTTTTTTTTTTGAGACGGAGTCTGACTCTGTCGCCCAGCCTGGAGTGCAGTGGATGGATCTCAGCTCACTGCAAGCTGCGCCTCCCGGGTTCACGCCATTCTCCTGCCTCAGCCTCCCGAGTAGCTGGGACTACAGGCGCCACCACCTCGCCCGGCTAATTTTTTGTATTTTTTTAGTAGAGACGGGGTTTCACCGGGTTAGCCAGGATGGTCTCGATCTCCTGACCTCGTGATCCGCCCGTCTCGGCCTCCCAAAGTGCTGAGATTACAGGCTTGAGCCACCGCGCCCGGCCAGCATTGCTCTTTTGTATAATTTCTTTTTGGTAATTTATGCTTCAGATTTCTGTTTTCAAGAAAATCACAGGGAGTTTTCCATAGAGAAAAAAATTTCAAGATGTTTCATCTTGACCTGAAATTACCACATTCTTGAGCTCCTCTCTGTCCTTCACTTTAGATTAATGGTAATTTCAAAATTTTACTGGCATAAAATATTATTGCTCACACTTTAAAATCTAATTACCACCACCAGTTTTTAATTCAGTAGTACCAGGTGATAAAAGTAAGAACCCACAAAATTAGAGTATTTTCTAAATATTTAGAAATTTCTGTTGTAATTTAGTATTTTGGGATAAATGTATTAGAATATTGTGTTAAATCCTCTTTACTGAGCACATTATTAAGTTTTTAATTGGAGAATATGAGCAAGAGGCATGTTACTTATTTTTAATAAAACAGGTATTGCTGTCCCTAAGCCAGACCTGATCATTTTTCTGGAGCAAGGAAAAGAGCCCTGGAATATGAAGAGACATGAGATGGCGGAAGAACCCTCAGGTAGGTGAGAGTGAATACAACAGACAACGTGGATGACAGGTCCAAAGTGAAGAAGAAAGCAAGTCCCTAAAGTGATATGGGAAGCAGTGTTCCAAAAGAAATAGTTTCTGGAAAGCCTAATTTTTATTTTTATTTTTAAATTTTCTCTCACACAGGGGCATCTTCTCTCTTTTGCTTTTAAAATATCTAAGAATTCTTCTTTCCCTTCAGTAATCTTCCTTCAAGTTTACAGTGACAGCCAAAGTACTGTTCATGGCATACAAGAGAGTGTGCAATCTGAGTTTTTTCGTTTTTGTTTTTGTGGACACACAGATGTTTGCATAATTTTAAGACACTCCACGTTAGACTATCTTTTAAGTTCTCTTTTTCCATCATCTCTGAAATGTGTGAGAGTAGTGATTTCTGTATTATTGGGTGTTTTTTGTTCATTTTTCTGCACATTTCATCCTGTTTTTATTATAGTCTTGAAATATAGTTTGAAATTATAAAGTATGATGTCCTTCTGCTTTTTTCTTTTTCTTCAAGATTGCTTTGGCTATTCACAGTTTCTTGTAGTTTCATGTAAATTTTATGATTGTATTTTTCATTACTGTGAAAAAAAACCACTGGAATATTGATAGAAAGTGTATTGAATCTAGAGATCACTTTGGATAATATGGTGTTTTAGCGTTTATTCTTTGAATCGATAGAGAAAATGTATTTAAATTTATTTGTGTTTTCTTATTTTTCATTGATAAATCTTTCACTTGAAAAGTTTTTCAGTTCCTCGGTTAAATTTGTCCTCAGATATTTATTATTTTAGTGCTATTTTAAATAAGATTGTTTTCTTCCTCTATTTTATCAGATAGTTTAAGTGTATGGAATCATAACTTGTATGTTAATTTTATATTTTGCTAATTTACTGAGTGTATTTATTTGTTTTAAAAGGTTTTAATGTACTGTTTATGGTTTTTTTATAGAGAACATTGCATGATCTACAAGCAGCAATGTTTTACTTGCCTTCAATTTCATTGACTTTAAAAATTTTTTGACTAATTTTTCTTCCACATACATCAAGTGCTGTGTTAAAATAGAAGCTTTGACGATGGGCACAATATACTTTTGCGTTGGTGTCTCAATTTGAAGGAGCAAACACCTCAAAGTTTTGATAAACTGGTTTCAGAGGGTAAAAATCTTCCTTTCTTGGGCCCCCAGGGTGATAGAATGCCCTCTGGGTTTGTAGTAGAGCGGGGTTGTAGCTTGGTCACAAGGCTGCTGGCTCTGCACTAGGGTCGGCTTATCATAAAGGACTTGGGTAGTTGTAATTCCCATTTTACTTTTGGACACAGTAAATATCCTTCAGGACTTTGCTCAGTAGGATAGATGCTAGGGCAGGTTTCTGCAGTCAGGTCTGCATATGGTGGGCTTTATATTAGGATGTGGATTAGTATGGCTTGTACTGAGTACCAGAGAGGATTTCTGAGGTCACTGTGGGTTTCTACATAGGCAGAACTGGCGATGAACTGTGGCTTAGGAAGCTGGAACTGAGTCATGGAACTGTTATTGGGACCAAGGTCTGCAGGCCTGCCAGCTTGGCTCTAAATGGGTATCTCTCCAGGCTTCTGGAAGACCAAGACCTCTCACAGACTGTGGCTGGGAGAAGTTTGGGATGCTTACAGAGTAAGTTCAAAATTCTCAGTGGGATGGAGTTGGGTGGGACATTTTCTGGTCTGTAGTCAAGAGCAGGGGTCCTGTAGTTTGCCACCTAAATGAAAGCTTGCCTTCTGAAAAGGGTGCTCCTCAATCTTGGGCTCAGCAAAGTTTCACAATTCCCTCCCTGGATCTCAAAGCTCTCTTAAAGGCACTTATTTCCGAGATGGGGTCTCACTGCATAACCCAGGTTGGTCGTAATATTTTGGCCTGAAGCAATTCTCCAACCTTACTGTACCATGTAGCTGTCATTACAGATACTAACCATGATGCCTGGTTCTCTCATTAAGACATTTTTGTCATGGATGACTGACAAACTTTCTTGCTGTTGGGGGTTAAGCAAATAGGGCACCTTTTTCTTTTTATCTGCTTCTAAGAGTGTAAATGCTTTCTATCTATCTATCTCTTACAATCTTTGTCTTTTTGTGGCTGACATTTCATTTTGCATAACGTTATCAAGATTTATCTTTATAATTGGTAGACTGTTTTCTGCTTTTTGAAAACTGAGTGATATTCCAGTATTTTTATATTTCAAATTGTATTTACTGAATGATTTGGTGACAGAAATTTGCATTGCCTTTACCTGTTAGCTTACAGTAATAATTATTGCTATGTAAATGACTCCTCATATGACCATACATGTTAAAGTATATATATATATGGGTTGCATTCTATTTCATTAGTTTAATTTTCATCCTTATACCAGATTGTTTTAATTCTGTAGCTTTGTAATGTCTTTTGAAATCAGGAACTTTAATGCCTGCAGCATTCCTTTATTATTATTATTATTTTAAGATTGATGGGAACTTTATTGCCTTTGGGGTTCGATATAGTTTTGGGTTGCTGTTTCTGTTTCTTCAAAAATACAATGAGAAATTTGAAAAACATTTCATTAAATTTGTAGATTACATTGACCAGGATTGACCAGGATGAACATCTTTACAATATTAACTATTACAACCTTTACATAAGAGCGTGCTCGAGTGTTTTGTTAAATTCCCATGTGTGTGTATATATATATATATGGTTTTGTTTTTTTTTTTTTTTTGAGACGGAGTCTTGCTCTATCTCCAGGCTGGAGTGCAGTGGCACGATCTCGGCTCACTGCAACCTCTGCCTCCTGGGTTCAAGCGATTCCTTTGCCTCAGCCTCCTGAGTAGCTGGGACTACAGATGTGTGCCACCAAGCCTGGCTAGTTTTTCACATTTTAGTAGAGACAGGGTTTCACTATGTTGGCCAGAATGGTCTTGATCTCCTGACCTCGTGATCCACCTGCCTCAGCCTCCCAAAGTGCTGGGATAACAGACGTGAGCCACCATGCCTCACATTTTTTTTTTTCCAGTTTCTGTCTATTATTGTTGTATACTTGCATTTGAGTTTAGTCATAGAAAATAATTCATAAAATTTCAGTTTTAAAAAATTTGGTAAGACTTCTTTTTTGGCCTAAGAGGTAGTCTATCAAGAAATATGTTGTATGAGCTATTGAGAAGGGTGTGTATCCTGATGTTGAGGAGTGCTCTCTATACCTCTGTCAGAAATATTTGTTTTATACCACCTTTAAGTAGTCTGTTTCCTTATTAATATTCTGTTTTGATTTTTTTTAAATTATACTTTAAATTCTGGGGTACATGTGCAGAGCGTACAGGTTTGTTACATAGGTATGCACGTGCTCTGGTGGTTTGCTGTACCTATCAACCTGTTATCTACATTAGGTATTTCTCCTAATGTTATTCATCCACTAGCCTCCCACCCCACCACTGGCCCCGGTGTGTGATGTTCCCCTTCCTGTGTCCCTGTGTTGTCGTTGTTCAACTCCCACTTATGAGTGAGAACATGCTGTGTTTGGTTTTCTGTTCTTGTGTTAGTTTGCTGAGAATGATGGTTTCCAGCTTTATCCATGTCTCTGCAAAGGACATGAACTCATCCTTTTTTATGGCTGCACACTGTTGTGTGGTGTGTATGTGCCACATTTTCTTTATCCAGTCTATTACTAATGGGCATTTGGGTGGGTTCCAAATCTTTGCTATTGTGAATAGTGCTGCAATAAACGTATGTGTGCATGTGTCTTTATAGTAGAATGATTTATAATTTTTTGGGTATATACCCAGTAATAGAATTGCTGAGTCAAATGGTATTTCTAGTTCTGGATCCTTGAGGAATTGCCACATTGTCTTCACAATCGCTGAACTAATTTACACTCCAACCAACAGTGTAAAAGCATTCGTACTTCTCCACATCTTCTCGAGCATCTATTATTTCCTGACTTTTTAATGATCACCATTCTAACTGGGATGAAATGGTATCTCATTGTGGTTTTCATTTGCATTTCTCTAATGACCCGTGATGATGAGCTTTTTTTCATATGTTTGTTGGCCACATAAATATCTTTTTTTGAGAAGTATCTGTTCATATCCTTTGCCCACTTTTTGATGTTTTTTTTTTTGTTTTTTTTTCTTGTAAATTTGTTTAAGTTCTTTATAGATCCTGGATATTAGCCCTTTGTCAGATGGATATATTGGAAAATTTTTCTCCCATTCTGTAGGTTGCCTGTTCACTCTGATAGTTTCTTTTGCTGTGCAGAAGCTCTTTAGTTTAATTAGGTCCCATTTGTCAATTTGGCTTTTGTTGCCATTGCTTTTGGTGTTTTAGTTATGAAGTCTTTGCCCATGCCTGTGTCCTGAATGGCGTTGTCTAGGTTTTCTTTTAGGGTTTTTATGGTTTGAGGTGTTACATTTAAGTCTGTAATCCATCTTGAGTTAATTTTTCTATAAGGTATAAGGAAGGGGTCCAGTTTCAGGTTTCTGAATATGGCTAGCCAGTTTTTTCAACACGATTTATTAAATAGGGAATTCTTTCCCCATTGCTTGTTTTTTTCAGGTTTGTCAAAGATCAGATGGTTGTAGATGTGTGATGTTATTTCTGAGGCCTCTGTTCTGTTCCATTGATCTGTATATCTGTTTTGATACCAGTACCATACTGTTTTGGTTACTGTAGCCTTGTAATATAGTTTGAAGTCAGGTAGCATGATGCCTCCAGCTTTGTTCTTTTTGCTTAGGATTGTCTTGGCTATATGAGCTTTTTTTCTGGTTCCATATTAAATTTAGTTTTTTCAAAATCTGTGAAGAAAGTTAATGGTAGCTTGATGGGGATAGCATTGAATCTATAAATCACTTTGGGCAGTATGGCCATTTTCACGATATCAGTTCTTCCTATCCATGAGCATGGAATGTTCTTTCATTTGTTTGTGTCCTCTCTTACTTTCTTGAGCAGTGGTTTGTAGTTGTCCCTGAAGAGGTCCTTCACATCCCTTGGTAGTTGTATTTCTAGGTATTTTATTCTCTTTGTAGCAATTGTGAGTGGGAGCTCAGTCATGATTTGGCTCTCTCTCTATTATTGGTGTATAGGAATGCTTGTGATTTTTGCACATTGATTTTATATCCTGAGAGTTTGCTGAAGTTGCTTATCAGCTTAAAGAGATTTTGGGCTGAGACAATGGGGTTTTCTAAATATACAATCATGTCATTTGCAAACAGAGAGAATTTGGCTTCCTCTTTTCCTATTTGAATACCCATTATTTCTTTTTCTTGCCTGATTGCCCTCATGAGAACTTCTAATACTATGCTGAATGGGAGTGGTGAGATTTAATTTAACATCCAAGTTAAATTAATCCTCCTCACCACGGATACCCCCCTCACTTAGGTGTCCCTTGTTCACCATCCTCCATGAAATCAATATCCCGCACAAGAGTGCTACTCTCCTCGCTCCGGGCCCATAAATCGTGGGGGTAGCTATAATGAACTGTATCCGGCATCTGGTTCTTTACCTCAGGGCCATATAACTAAGATCGCCCACACGTTCCCCTTAAATAAGACATCTTGATGGATCACGGGTCTATCACCCTATTAACCAGTCACGGGAGCTCTCCATGCATTTGGTATCTTTTATCTCTGGTCTGCACGCGACCCCATCGCAGAAAGCTGGTCCCACCACAACACGTCCCGCAGAACCTGTCTTTGATTCCTAGTCCATGCCATTATTAATCGCACCTACGTTCAATATCCTAGCCCCACATAAGTTTTACAAGGTGTTATTTAATTCATGCTTGTAGGACATACCAATAATTACCATGTAATCCATTTTCAATCACACTGCAAATAACGCAGGAAACTATCAACAAAGCCCCCCACCCCCATCTCTGACTTCTTCTCCAAAAATTTACTCTTGCCAAACCCCAAAAACAAAAGCTTTCACACACCTAGCCAGAGATCGCGTTTTCATCTTTTAGGTGTGCACAACTTCAACTGCCATTTCCTCAACTAACACAAAATTACTTCACTTTACCCCTCTTAACTTCATCCCACTCCTTCTCTTTCCTACTTCCTTGCTCTCATGCACTTGTTCACTACTAAATATGGGCCCTCAGTGTCACAACCCGAAAGACAGCACCTCACAACTATACTTCTCTCCGTGCTTATGTAGCTTAATTCACCTAAAGCAAGACACTGAAAATGTCTAGACGGACTTGCACACCCCATGAGCAAATAGGTTTGGTCTTGGCCTTTCTATTAGCTCTTAGCAAGATTACACATGCAAGCATCCCTGCCCCAGTGAAGACACCCGATAAATCACTACGATCATATGGAGTAAGTATCAAGCACGCACAATGCAGCTCAAGACAGTTTGCTCAGCCATACCCCCACGGGAGACAGCAGTGACAAACCTTTAGCAATAAATGAAAGTTTAACTAAGTTATGCTACAATCTAGGGTTGGTCAATTTCGTGCCAGCCACCAGGGCCATATGATTAACCCAAGCTAATAAAAACTGGCGTAAAGGGTGTTTTAGATCTAGTCAAATAAAGCTAAACTCCATCTAAATTGTAAAACCTTAGGTGATGTAAAATAAACTACGAAAGTGGCTTTAAAATTTCTGAACACACAATAGCTAAGACTCAAACTGGGATTAGAGACCCCACTATGCTTAGCCCTAAACTTCAATAGTTAGAACAACAAAAGATTTATGGGTAGAGGTGACAAGCCTACCAAGCCTGGTGATAGCTGGTTATCCAAGATAGAATTTTAGTTCAACCTTAAGTTTACCTGTAGAACTACCCAATCCCCCTGTAAACTTAATTGTTAGTCTAAAGAGGGACAGCTCTTCAGACATCAGGAAAAAACCTTGTATAGAGAGTAAAAAATCTGACCTCCATAGTTGGCCCAAAAGCAGCCATCAATTAAGAAAGCGTTCAAGCTCAACATCAATTATATAAAAATTCCAAACACACCACTAAACTCCTTATTCCACATTGGATTAATCTATCATTTCATAGAAGCAACAATGCTAATATAAGTAACATGAACATTTTCTCCGCCGCATAAGCCTAAATCAGACTGAAAAACTTCACCGATGCTTAACAGCCTAACACTAACAAACAGAAACAAGTCAGTATTACTCACACTGTTAACCCGACACAGGCATGCTTTAAGGAAAGGTTAAAAAAAGTAAAAGGAACTCAGCAAACTTAACCCCGCCTGTTTACCAAAAACATCACCTCTAGCATTACCAGTATTAGAGGCACTGCCTGCCCGGTGACACGTACTCAACGGCCGTGGTACCCTGACCGTGCAAAGGTAGCATAATCACTTGTTCCTTAAATGGGGACTCACATGAATGGCATCACGAGGGTTCAACTGTCTCTTACTTTCAACCAGTGAAATTGACCTGTCCGTGAAGAGGCGGACATGAAACAATAAGACGAGAAGACCCTATGGAGCTTTAATTTATTAATGCAATCAAAACTGTACAAATCCACGGACCCTTACACCACCACACCTGCATTAAAAATTTTGGTTGGGGTGACCTCGGAGCATAACTAAACCTCCGAACAGCCTACACTAAGACTACACAAGCCAAAGCAAACCAGCACCTGTAATTGACCCAATGACTTGACCAACGGAACAAGTTACCCTAGGGAAAACAGTGCAATCCTATTCCAGAGTCCATATCGACAATAGGGTTTACGACCTCTATGTTGGATCAGGACATCCTAATGGTGCAGCAGCTATCAAGGGTTCGTTTGTTCAACGATTAAAGTCCTACGTGATCTGAGTTCAGACCGGAGTAATCCAGGTTGGTTTCTATCTATTCTATATTTCTCCCTGTACGAAAGGACAAGAGAAATAAGGCCCACTTCATAAAGTGCCCTCATTCCATAGATGACCTAATCTCAATCTAACAAAATAACACCAACCCAACCCAAAAACAGGGTTTGTTAAGATGGCAGAGCCCGGCAATTGCATAAAACTTAAAACTTTACAATCAGAGGTTCAACTCCTCTTCTTAACACCATGTCAACAACAAATCTCCTACTCCTTATTATATCCGTAATGGCCGCCATAGCATTCCTCACACTCATTGAACGAAAATTACTGGGCCACATACAACTACGCAAAGGACCAAACACCATTGGCCCCTACGGGTTGCTACAACCTTTCGCTGACGCCATAAAACTATTCACGGAAGAACCCTTAAAACCTTCAACATCTACCACCATTCTCTACATTACCGCACCAGCCTTGGCCTTTTCCATTGCTCTTCTCCTATGAACTCCCCTTCCCATACCACATCCACTAATTAACTTCAATCTAGGACTTTTATTTATTCTAGCCACATCTAGTCTAACTGTCTACTCCATTTTATGGGCATCAAACTCAAACTATGCACTAATCGGAGCACTATGAGTTGTCGCCCAAACAATCTCATATGAAGTCACTCTTGCTATTATTCTCTTATCAGTCTTACTAATAAGCGGCTCATTTAATCTTCTCATACTTATCACAACACAAGAACACCTCTGACTCCTCCTACCATCATGACCCCTAGCCATAAAATGATTCACCTCCACATTAGCTGAAACAAACCGAGCTCCTTTCGACCTCATAGAAGGCAAATCGGAACTAGTCTCAGGCTTTAACATTGAATATGCCGCAGGCCCATTTACCCTGTTCTTCATGGCTGAGTACATAAATATCATTATAATAAATGCCCTAATAACCACAATCTTCCTAGGCACATTATACTCTATTAATTCCCCAGAACTATTTACAACGTGCTTTACCACCAAAACACTTCTTCTAACCTCATTATTTTTATGAATCCGAACAGCATATCCTCGATTCCACCATGATCAACTTATACACTTACTATGAAAAAAATTTCCTCCCACTTACACTAGCTCTTCTCATATGATATATCTCAACACCTGTTGCAATCTCCAGTATTCCTCCGCAAACCTAGAAATATGTCTGACAAAAGAGTTACTTTGATAGAGTAAATGATAGAGGCCCTAATCCTCTTATTTCTAGGATTATAGGTATCGAACCTACCCCTGAGAACCCAAATTTCTCCATGCTACCTACCACACTCCATCCTAAGTAAGGTCAGCTAAATAAGCTATTGGGCCCATACCCCGAAAATGTTGGTGATACCCTTCCCGTACTAATTAACCCACTAGCCCAACTTATTGTCTACCTCACCATAATCACAGGCACTCTCATTACAACGCTAAGCTCACACTGATTCCTCGCCTGAACAGGCCTAGAAATAAATATACTAGCTTTCATCCCAATTCTAATCAAAAAAACAAACCCCCGTTCTACAGAAGCCGCTATTAAATATTTCCTAATACAATCCACCGCATCTATAATCCTCATAATAGCAATTATCTCCAACAACCTACTCTCCAGATGCTGAACCACAACAGACAACATCAACCAACTTTCATCTCTAGCCATAACAACAGCCCTAGCCATAAAATTAGGAATAGCCCCCTTCCACTTTTGAATCCCAGAAGTCACCCAAGGGACATCTTTAATTTCTGGCCTGCTCCTCCTCACATGACAAAAACTAGCTCCCATCTCAATTATATACCAAATACATTCTTCAACCAATACAGATATTCTCCTGACCCTCTCTACTCTATCTGTTATAATAGGCAGCTGAGGAGGCCTTAACCAAACACAACTACGCAAAATCATGGCATATTCTTCAATTACTCACACAGGCTGAATAATAACACTAACCTACAACCCAAATATCACAATCTATTACCTAACCATATACACTATTATGACAACTACCGCATTCCTAACTCTCAACCTAAACTCAAATACCACAACTCTTATACTATCCTGCACTTGAAACAAACTAACCTGACTAATACCATTAATATCAACCACCCTCCTATCCATGGGAGGCTTACCCCCACTAATCTGTTTCCTACCCAAATGAATTACCATTCAAGAACTTACAAAAAGCAATAACTTCATCATCCCCTCCATTATAATTACCATAACCCTACTCAACTTATACTTTTATATACGCCTAATTTATACCACCTCCATAACAATACTCCCTACATCCAACAATACAAAAATAAAATGACAATTCAAAAATACAAAACCCATACTCCTCATCCCCCCACTCATTATCCTCACCACCCTCCTCTTACCAATTTCTCCACTAACCCTAGTCATCCTCTAGAAATTTAGGTGAAGTAAGACCAAGGACCTTCAAAGCCCTCAGTAAATTAAACCACGCTTAATTTCTGAAATATATAAGGACTGCAGATTCTATTCCACATCAAATGAATGCAAATCAATTACTTTAATTAAGCTAAGCCCTTACTAGATTAATGGGACTCAAATCCATAAAATTTTAGTTAACAGCTAAATACTCTAACCACTGGCTTTAATCTACTTCTCCCGCCGCAGGGAAAAAAGGCGGGAGAAGCCCCGGCAGAAATTAACTGCTCCCTTGAATTTGCAATTCAACATGAAAATCACCTCGGAGCTGGTAAAAAGAGAACTTTAATCTCTGTCTTTAAGTTTACAGCCTAATGCTTACTCAGGCATTCTAACCCCCTCCCCCACCTATGTTCGCCTACCGTTGGCTGTTCTCAACAAACCACAAGGATATTGGAACCCTTTACCTACTGTTCGGCACATGGGCTGAGATCATAGGCACAGCTCGAAGCCTTCTTGTTCGAGCTGAACTGGGTCAACCAGGCAGCCTATTAGGCAACGACCATATCTACAATGTTATCGTTACAGCCCATGCGTTTGTCATAATTTTCTTTATAGTTATACCCATCATAATCGGAGGTTTCAGAAACTGATTAGTACCACTAATAATTGGTGCCCCTGACATGGCTTTCCTCCGCCTAAACAATATGAGTTTTTGACTTCTCCCCCCTTCCTTTCTACTGTTACTGGCATCTGCGGCAGTAGAAGCCAGTGCTGGGACAGGTTGAAGAGTTTATCCTCCTTTAGCAGGAAATTTCTCCCACCCAGGAGCTTCCGTAGATCTAACTATCTTCTCACTTCACCTAGCAGGCATCTCCTCCATCCTAGGGGCTATAAACTTCATTACCACTATTATCAACATAAAAGCCCCTGCAATATCTCAATATCAAACCCCCTTATTCATCTGGTCAGTGTTAATCACAGCCATCCTTTTACTCCTCTCTCTACCAGTACTAGCTGCCGGCATTACTCTATTACTAACAGACCGTAATCTAAATACCACTTTCTTTGATCCTGCCGGAGGGGGGGATCCTATCTTGTATCAACATCTATTCTGATTTTTCGGCCACCCCGAAGTCTATATCCTCATTCTACCTGGATTTGGGATAATCTCTCATATTGTGACATATTACTCCAGAAAAAAAGAGCCATTTGGCTACATAGGTATAGTTTGAGTTATAATGTCAATCGGGTTTTTAGGCTTTATTGTATGAGCCCATCATATATTTGCAGTAGGAATAGGTAGACACACGAGCCTACTTCACTTCCGCCACTATAATTATTGCAATTCCCACTGGCATTAAAGTCTTCAGCTGACTTGCCACGCTTCACGGAGGCAATATCAAATGATCTCCTGCAATACTTTGAGCTCTAGGCTTTATTTTTCTCTTTACCATAGGGGGCTTAACCGGTATCGTGTTAGCAAACTCATCATTAGACATTGTACTACACGATACGTACTATGTTGTTGCACACTTTCACTATGTACTATCCATAGGAGCTGTATTTGCTATCATAGGAGGCTTCATTCATTGATTCCCCTTATTTTCAAGCTATACTCTAGACCAAACTTATGCCAAAGCCCACTTCACCATCATATTTGTAGGTGTAAATTTAACCTTCTTCCCACAACATTTCCTCGCCTTATCCGGAATACCCCGACGCTACTCTGACTACCCCGATGCCTATACCAGATGAAATATCTCATCCATAGGCTCCTTCATTTCCCTAGTAGCAGTAATACTAATAATCTACATAACCTGAGAAGCCTTCGCCTCAAAACGTAAAGTCTCATTAATTGAACAGCCCTCTACCAACCTAGAGTGACTGCATGGTTGCCCTCCACCCTACCATACATTTGAAGAACCAACCTACATTAAACTAAACAAAAAAGGAAAGAATTGAACCTCCTAAACTGGTTTCAAGCCAGCCCTGTGACCTCCACAACTTTTTCAATAAGACATTAGAAAAACTATTTCATAGCTTTGTCAAAGCTAGATCATAGGTTAAACCCTATATATCTTATATGGCTCACTCAGTTCAACTAGGCCTACAAGATGCTATATCCCCTATCATAGAAGAATTAATTGCTTTTTATGACCACACTTTTATAATTGTATCCTTAATTAGCTTTCTCGTCCTATATGCCCTGTCTTCAGCTCTCACAACAAAACTAACCAACACCAATATCACGGACGCCCAAGAAATAGAAACCATTTGAACCGTCTTACCCGCAATCATTTTAATCTTAATTGCTCTTCCATCCCTGCACATCCTATATCTAACAGACGAGATCAACAACCCCTCTTTTACTATTAAATCAATTGGACACCAATGATACTGAACCTACGAATACACAGATTACGGAGGATTAATCTTTAACTCTTATATTCTCCCCCCATTGTTCTTAAACCCAAGAGACCTTCGACTTCTAGAAGTTGATAACCGAGTAGTAGTTCTCCCAATTGAAGCCCCTGTCTGAATAATAATCACATCTCAAGACGTCCTACACTCATGAACAATTCCTACTCTAGGCCTAAAAACAGATGCAGTTCCTGGACGCCTGAATCAAACCACATTCACCGCTACACGACCAGGTGTATACTACGGACAATGCTCAGAAATCTGCGGTGCTAACCACAGCTTCATACCCATTGTCACAGAATTGATTCCACTAAAAATTTTTGAGATAGGGCCTGTATTTACCCTATAGACCCCCCCCCCCACATCTCACTCCATAACTCTCTGCAAAATATTCTTATAATACACTGTACAGCTATCCTAGCATTAACCTTTTAAGTTAAAGATCGAGAGAAATACCCTCTCTGCAGTGAAATGCCTCAACTAGATACATCCATATGGTTTACTATCATCATAACTATACTCCCCACACTATTTCTTATTTTACAATTAAAACTACTAAACACAAACTACTACCCACCTCCCCTACAAAAGAATCCCAATACACAAACCTACAATAACCCCTGACAATTGAAATGAACGAAAATCTATTTGCCCCATTTACCTCTCCAACAATCCTAGGCCAACCTGCTGCAGTACTCATCATTTTACTCCCCGTGCTACTATTTCCAACCTCCAAACACCTTATTAATAATCGACTAATTACCATCCAACAAAACCTAATCCAACTAACCCTAAAACAAATAATAATATCCCATAATACCAAAGGACAAACCTGGTCCCTAATACTAACATCTTTAATTATTTTTATCTCAATAACCAATCTTCTCGGACTTCTACCCTACTCATTTACACTCACCACCCAACTATCTATAAACCTAGCCATAGCAATTCCCCTATGAGCAGGGACAGTAATCATAGGCCTTCACTTCAAAACTAAAAGCTCTCTGGCCCACTTCCTACCACAAGGCACACCCACTCCCCTTATTCCTATACTAGTAATTATTGAAACAATCAGTCTATTTATGCAACCAGTTGCCCTAGCCGTACGCTTAACTGCCAGTATCACAGCTGGCCATCTACTAATGCACCTAATAGGAAGTGCTGCACTAACATTATCAACCATCAACCTCCCTATCACCTCACTAATCTATGCACTTCTAGTACTATTGACCATTCTAGAAATCGCAGTGGCCCTAATCCAAGCCTATGTCTTCACACTATTAATCATCCTTTATCTACGTGATAACACTTAATGACCCACCAATCTCATGCCTATCACATAGTTAAACCTAGCCCCTGACCACTAACAGGGGCGCTCTCAGCCCTGTTAACAACATCAGGCTGAATTATATGATTTCACTTTTACTCCACCACTCTACCAATGCTAGGCCTACTAACCAACGTGGTAACCATATACCAATGATGGCGTGACATTATTCGAGAAAGCACCTACCAAGGCCACCATACAATACCTGTCCAAAAAAGCCTTCGTTATGGAATAGTCCTTTTTATCATCTCAGAAATCCTCCTCTTCACCGGTTTCTTCTGAGCATTCTACCACTCGAGCCTTGCTCCCACCCCACACCTAGGAGGACGCTGACCACCAACAGGAATTACTCGCCTAAATCCCCTAGAAATGCCCCTTTTAAACACCTCCGTACTACTTGCATCAGGAGTTACAATCACCTGGGCCCACCACAGCCTAATAGAAAGTAATCGAAAACAAACAATCCAAGCTTTACTCATTACAATCCTACTAGGCATCTACTTCACCCTACTACAAATTTCAGAGTACTTTGAAGCGCCCTTCACTATTTCCGATGGTATCTATGGCTCAGCATTCTTTATCACCACAGGCTTCCATGGACTTCACGTCATCATCGGATCTACATTCCTTATTACCTGCCTTATCTGTCAACTATTATACCACTTCACATCAAACCACCATTTTGGATTCGAAGCCGCTGCTTGATATTGACACTTTGTAGATGTGGTCTGATTATTCCTTTATATCTCTATCTACTGATGAGGATCCTACTCTTTTAGTATAATTAGTACAGTTGACTTCCAATCAGCTAGTTTCGATACTATTCGAAAAAGAGTAATTAACCTAGCATTAGCACTGACAATTAATACCCTTCTGACCCTCCTACTAATAATTATCATATTCTGACTACCCCAGCTGAACTCTTATGCAGAAAAAACCGATCCTTACGAATGTGGCTTTGACCCACTAAACCCTGCCCGCATTCCCTTCTCCATAAAATTTTTCTTAGTCGCCATTACCTTCCTACTATTTGACCTAGAAATTGCCCTACTACTACCCCTACCATGAGCTCTCCAAACAACAGATCTTCCAACCATGCTTAAATCATCAGTTACACTAATTATTGTCCTAACCCTAAGCCTAGCCTACGAATGAACTCAAAAAGGACTGGATTGAACTGAATTGGTAAGTAGTTTAAACAAAACAAATGATTTCGACTCATTAGATTATGATAACCATACTAACCAAATGCCTTTCATCTATATAAGTGTTACACTAGCATTTATAATCTCACTCCTAGGTATGTTAACCTATCGCTCACATCTAATATCCTCCCTATTATGCCTAGAAGGAATATTATCATCACTGTTTATTATAAGTACTCTTATAGCTTTAAACATGCACTCCTTACTAGCTAACATTATACCCATCGCCCTACTAGTATTTGCTGCTTGCGAAGCAGCAGTCGGTCTTGCCCTACTAATCTCAATCTCTAACACATATGGTCTAGACTATATCCACAACCTAAATTTACTTCATTATTAAAAATAGGTATCCCCACAATTAGACTACTACCAACAACGTGATTTTCCAAAAATAGCATAATCTGAATTAACCTTACCGTACATAGCCTAACCATCAGTATTATCCCCTTATTATTTTTCAACCAAACCAGCAACAATCTCCTCAACTACTCAATCCATTTATCTTCCGACCCTCTAACGACACCTCTCCTAATATTAACTGCCTGACTCCTGCCCCTTATGATTACAGCAAGCCAATATCACTTACATAATGAATCCCCCTCACGAAAAAATTCTCTCCATGTTAATTTTCCTACAAATCTCTCTAATTCTAACATTCATAGCCACAGAACTATTCATATTTTATATTCCATTCGAAACCAGTCTCATTTCTACCCTAATCATCATCATCCGATGAGGCAGCCAAGCAGAACGCCTTAACGCAGGCACATATTTCCTATTCTATACACTAACTGGCTCTCTCCCCCTACTCATTATGTTAATCTATACCTATAATAGTTTGGGTTCACTAAACATCATGCTACTCATGCTCATGGCTCAAAAACTAACAACCACTTGGTCCCACAATCTTACCTGACTAGCATGCATAATAGCCTTCATAGTAAAAATGCCCCTGTACGGCTTACACTTATGACTCCCCAAAGCCCATGTTGAAGCCCCCATTGCTGGATCAATAGTCCTTGCCGCAGTCCTCCTAAAACTAGGTGGCTACGGCATGATACGACTCACCTCTATCCTTAACCCTACAACAGAACATATAACCTACCCCTTCCTTATACTATCCCTATGGGGCATAATCATAACAAGCTCTACCTGTCTTCGACAGACAGACCTAAAATCACTCATCGCATACTCCTCCATAAGCCACATAGTCCTAGTAATCATAGCCTCCCTCATTCAAACCCCCTGAAGCTTCATTGGTGCAACTGTTCTTATAATCACCCACGGACTCACCTCATCCATATTATTTTGCCTAGCAAACTCAAACTATGAACGAACCCACAGCCGCATTATACTACTTTCCCGAGGACTCCAAATACTATTTCCATTAATAACCTTTTGATGATTTGCAGCAAACCTTACCAACATCGCCCTACCCCCTACTATTAACCTAGTAGGAGAACTCCTTGTAATAATAACCTCATTCTCCTGATCATACATCACCATTACGCTTACAGGACTTAATATGCTAATTACAGCCCTCTACTCCCTCTATATATTTACCACAACACAACGAGGAATACTTACATATCACACTACTAATATAAAACCTTCCTTTACACGAGAAAGCATACTAATATTCATACAGCTTTCCCCTATTATACTCCTGTCCCTTAACCCTAATGTTATTCTAGTTTTCACCTCCTGTAAATATAGTTTAGCCAAAACATTAGATTGTGGATCTAACCATAGAGGCCTGCCACTTCTTATTTACCGAGAAAGCTAGCAAGGGCTGCTAACCCATGTCTCCGTTTTTAATAAATACGGCTTTCCCAACTTTTAAAGGATTACAGTTATCCATTGGCCTTAGGAACCAAAAACATCGGTGCAACTCCAAATAAAAGTAACAACCATGTACACCTCCATTACCATAACAATCCTAACCACTCTAATTCTACCAATTGCTATTACCTTTATTAATCCCAACAAAAAGCACCTAAACCCATACTACGTAAAAACAACTATGATATATTCTTTCACCATTAGCCATCTCCCCATAATCTTGTATATTCTCCTGGACCAAGAAGCAATTATCTCAAACTGACATTGAATAACAATCCAAACATTAGAATTAACACTAAGCTTCAAATTTGATTACTTCTCCATAATATTTATCCCAATTGCACTATTCATTACTTGATCTATTATAGAATTCTCACTATGATATATAAGTTCAGACCCAAACATTAATCAATTCTTTAAGTACCTTCTCACATTTCTCATCACCATACTAATTTTAATCACTGCCAACAACCTCTTTCAACTTTTCATTGGCTGAGAAGGCATAGGAATTATATCCTTCTTATTAATTAGCTGATGGTATGCTCGAATAGAAGCCAACACAGCAGCCACTCAGGCAATCTTATACAACCGTATTGGCGATATCGGCTTTATCCTAAGCATAACATGGTTCATCCTACATTACAACTCATGAGACTTTCAACAAATGTTTATCCTAAACCCCAACCCAAGTCTTCTCCCACTAATAGGTATTCTCCTGGCAGCAACAGGAAAATCAGCCCAGTTTGGTCTTCACTCTTGACTACCTTCCACCATAGAAGGCCCAACACCAGTCTCAGCTCTACTCCACTCCAGCACGATAGTTGTCGCCGGAGTATTCCTGCTCATCCGTTCCACCCTCTAATAGAAAATAATACATTAATCCAAAGCCTTACATTGTGCCTAGGAGCCATTACCACCATATTCATAGCAGTTTGCGCCCTAACACAAAACGATATTAAAAAAATCGTAGCCTTTTCCACCTCAAGCCAACTGGGCCTCATAATAGTTGCTATCGGCATCAACCAACCATACCTAGCGTTTCTACATATCTGCACCCATGCCTTCTTCAAAGCTATATTATTCATCTGCTCTGGATCCATTATTCATAACCTAAACAATGAACAAGACATTCGAAAAATAGGAGGGTTATTTAAAACAATACCCCTTACTTCAACCTCCCTATTTATTGGCAACTTAGCACTTGCAGGCATACCCTACCTCACGGGCTTCTACTCCAAAGACCTCATCATCAAAACCGCAAACATGTCGTATACCAACGCCTGAGCCCTATCTATCACTCTCATTGCCCATCCCTAACTAGCTTACAGCACCCGAACTATCTTTATAACCCTAACAGGACAACCCCGCTTCCCAACCTCAATCTATATTAACGAGAACGACCCCACCTTATTAAAACCAATCAAACGCCTCACTATTGGCAATATACTAGCAGGATTTCTTATCACCAACAATATCTCCCCTACTTCACTCCCCCAACCAACAATACCTCACCATCTAAAACTCTCAGCCCTGTATCTAACCACCCTGGGCTTTCTAGTAGCCCTAGATCTTGCCCTTATAACCAACAAACTTAAAATAAACATGCCATCACACACATTTAAATTCTCCAACATATTAGGATATTACCCTATCACAATTCACCATATAACCTCCTACCAAAATCTACTTATAAGCCAAAACCTATCCTTCCTCTTACTAGACTTAACCTGACTGGAAAAATCTATAACCAAAACAATTTCACATATCCACACTACCATCTCCACCATCACAACCACCCAAAAAGGCATAATCAAACTTTACTCCCTCTCCTTTCTTATTCCCCTCATTCTAACTTTATTCCTAATAACATAATCTATTACCCCGAGTAATCTCAATAATAATGTATACACCAACAAACAACGTTCAACCACTAACCACTACCAATCAACGTCCATAGTCATACAAAGCACCTGCACCAATAGAATCCCCTCGAACTAACCCCGACCCCTCACCCTCAAAAATCACCCAATCCCCCATACTATTAAAGTTAACCACCACCACTAAATCATCAAAATCTATAACTCATAAAATTAAACCCACCTCCATCGCTAATCCTACCAGAAAACTCACAAAAACCTCAAGCCCCGATCCCCATGTTTCAGGATACTCCTTAATAGCCATCGCCATAGTATACCCAAAAACAACTTTCATACCCCCCAAATAAACTAAAAACATCATTAAACCCATATACGCTCCCCCACAATTCAAAATAATCACACAACCAACTATACCACTAACAATTAATGCCAACCCTCCATAAATAGGAGAGGGTTTAGAAGAAAACCCCACAAACCCCATAACTAATGATACGTTTAACAAAAATAAAATATATGTCATTGTTCTCACGTGGACTCCAACCATGACCAATGATATGAAAAACCATCGTTGTACTTCAACTACAAAAACATTAATGACCCCAATATGCAAATCCCACCCAATCCTAAAAATAATTAACCACACCTTCATTGACCTACCCACCCCACCTAACATTTCTATATGATGAAACTTCGGCTCACTTCTTGCAACCGGCCTAATTCTACAAATTATTACAGGACTATTCCTAGCAATACACTACTCACCAGACACTTCCTCCGCCTTCTCCTCAGTCGCACACATCGTCCGAGAGGTAAATAACGGCTGAATCCTTCGCTACCTCCACGCCAACTGTGCCTCCATACTCTTCATCTGCCTTTTTCGACTTGTAGGCCGAGGCCTCTACTACGGCTCCTTTCTTCTCACAGAAACTTGAAACACTGGCATCACACTTCTACTCATAACCATAGCAACAGCCTTCATGGGCTATGTACTCCCATGAGGCCAAATATCATTCTGAGGCACCACCGTAATTACAAACCTACTATCAGCAATCCCATACATCGGAACCAATCTCGTCCAATGAGTTTGAGGTGGATATTCTATTGAAAACCCCACCCTCACACGATTCTTTACCCTTCACTTTATCCTACCTTTCATTATCACAGCCTTTACTACTCTACACCTATTATTTCTACACGAAACAGAATCAAATAATCCCTGCGGAATTTCCTCTCACTCCGATAAAATTGACTTCCACCCCTACTACACAATTAAGGACATCCTAGGCCTAGCCCTCTTTTTCACAACCTTAATAACATTAGTATTATTCACGCCTGACCTTCTAAGCGATCCAAACAACTACATCCCAGCCAACCCCCTAAGCACGCCTCCACACATTAAACCAGAATGATACTTCTTATTCGCATATGCAATTCTACGATCCATTCCTAATAAACTAGGAGGGGTGTTAGCACTCCTCCTATCAATCCTTATCTTATTATTCATACCCACTCTCCACAAATCCAAACAACAAAGTATGGCATTCTGCCCACTCAGCCAGTTCCTATTTTGACTCCTAATCACAATTCTAACTCTTACCTGAATCGGAAGTCAACCAATAAGCCAACCCTTTATGACTATTGGACAAGTAGCATCCGTAATACATTTCACCACAATTCTAGTCTTAATACCACTTGCCTCCCTAATTGAAAACAACCTGCTCAAATGAACCTGCCCCCGTAGTATAAATAAATACACCAGTCTTGTAAACTGAAAATGGAAAACTTCTCCCTAGGGCAACTCAGAAAGAAAGTACTTAACTTCACCACCAACACCCAAAACTGGCATTCTAACTTGAACTACTTTCTGTCTTTTATGGTATGCAAGCTTTAAATGCAACTTAAGTATTAAACATTTCAATAAACTTTTATGTAAATCGTGCATTACTGTTAGCCAACATGAATACTATATAGTACTATATATGTTTAACTGTACATAGCACATATTCTTACATACTTACTAAACACAGTCCCACAACATGCTTACAAGCAAGCACTCTAATAGATCAATCAACTGTAACACATAACAACAAGACTCAAAGCTCAAGCATCACAACCCGAATATCAACTAACCTATTGTTCATTTACAGTACATAGTACATTAAATCGTTCACCAGACATAGCACTTCCAAGTTAAATTAATCCTCCTCACCTCCTTGTCTTGTGCAGGTTTTCAAAGGGAATGCTTCTGGTTTTTGCCCATTCGGTATGATATTGTCTGTGGGTTTGTCATAAATAGCCCTTATTATTTTGAGATACGTTCCATCAATACCTAGTTTATTGAGTTTTTAGGACGAATGGGGTGTTGAAATTTATCGAAGGCCTTTTCTGCATCTATTGAGATAATGTGGTTTTTGTCATTGGTTCTGTTTATGTGATGGATTATGTTTATTGATTTGCTTATGTTGAACCACCCTTGCATCTCAGGGATGAAGCCATCTTGATCATGGTAGATAAGCTTTTTGATGTGCTGCTGTATTCAGTTTGCCAGTATTTTATTGAGGATTTTTACATCCATGTTCATCAGGGATATTGGCTTGAAATTTTTTTGCTGTTGTTGTGTCTCTGCCAGGTTTTTGTATCAGGATGATGCTGGCCTCATAAAATGAGTTAGGGAGGCTTCCCTCTTTTTCTATTGTTTGGAATAGTTTCAGAAAGAATAGGTCAGCTCGTCTTTGTACCTCTGGCAGAGTTCAGCTGTGAATCCATCAGGTTCTGGACATTTTCTATTGGTAGGCTAATAATTACTGCCTCAGTTTCAGAACTTGTTATTGGCCTCTTCAGGATTTATTTTATTTTTATTTTTTGAGGGTTTTTTTTTTTTTTTTTTTGTCGCTCTCTCCTTCTGTTCTGCTCTTAGTTATTTGTTATGTTCTGCTAGGGTTTGAATTTGTTTGTTCTTGCTTCTCTAGTTCTTTTAATTGTGATTTTAGCATGTCTATTTTAGATCTTTCTTGCTTTCTCTTGTGGGCATTTAGTGCTGTAAATTTTCCTCTAGACATTGCTTTGTCATAGTCCCAGAGATTCTGGTATTTTGTGTCTTTGTTCTCATTGGTTTCAAAGAACTTTTTAAGTTCTACTTTCATTTAATTATTGACCCTGTAGTCATTCAGGAGCAGGTTGTTCAGTTTCCATGTAGTTGTGCGATTTTTAGTGAGTTTCTTAATCCTGAGTTCTAATTTGATTGCAGTGGTCTGAGACACTGTTATGATTTCCATTCTTTTACATTTGCTGAGGAGTGTTTTGCTTCCAATTATGTGGTCAGTTTTAGAATAAGTGCGATGTGGTGCTGAGAAGAATGTGTATTCTGTTGATTTGTGGCAAAGAGTTCTGTAGATGTCTATTAGGTCTGCTTGGTCCAGAGTTGAGTTCACATCCTGAATATCCTTGTTAGTTTTCTGTCTCATTGATCAGGCTAATATTGACAGTGGGATGTTGAAGTCTCCCAATGTTATAGTGTGGGAATCTATGTCTCTTTGTAGGTCCCTAAGAACTTGCTTTATGATTCTAGGTGCTCCTGTATTGGGTGCATATATATTTAGGATAGTTATCTCTTGTTGTTGCATTGACCCCTTTACCATTATGTAATGCCCATCTTTGTCTCTTTTGATCTTTATTGGTTTAACGTCTGTTTTATCAGAGACTGGGATTGCAACCCCGGATTTTTTTTCTTTTCTTTCCATTTGCTTGGTAAATATTCCTCCATCCATTTCTTTTGAGTCTATATGTGTCTTTGCACATATAGACTGAAATACAGCACTTAGATGGATCTTGACTCTTTATTCAATTTGCCAGTCTGTGTCTTTTAATTGGAGCATTTAGCCCTTGTATTTAAGGTTAATATTGTTATGTCATTATGATGCTAGCTGGTTATTTTGCCCATTAGTTGATGCAGTTTCTTCACAGTGTCGATGGTCTTTACAATTTGGTATGTTTTTGCAGGGGCTGGTACCAGTTGTTCCTTTGTGTGTTTAGTGCTTCCTTCAGGAGTTGTTGTAAGGCAGGCCTGGTGGTGACAAAGTCTCTCAGCATTTGCTTGTCTGTAAAGGATTTTATTTCTCCTTCACTTATGAAACTTAGTTTGACTGGATATGAAATTCTGGGTTGAAAATTCCTTTCTTTAAGAATGCTGAATATTGGCTCCCCACTCTCTTCTGGCTTGTAGGGTTTCTACAGAGAGATCCACTGTTAGTCTGATGGGCTTCCATTTGTGGATAACCCGACCTTTCTCTCTGGCTGCCCTCAACATTTTTTTCATTTCAACCTTGGTGAATCTGGCAATTATGTGCCTTGGGGTTGCTCTTCTCAAGGAGTATCTTTGTGGTGTTCTCTGTATTTCCTGAATTTGAATGTTGGCCTGTCTTGCTAGGTTGGGGACATTCTCCTGGATGATATTTTGAAGAGTGTTTTCCAACTTGATTCCATTCTCCCTGTCACTTTCAGGTACCCTAATCAAACGTAGATTTGGTCTTTTCACATAGTCCCATATTTCTTGGAGGCTTTGCTCATTTCTTTTTATTCTTTTTTCTCTACTCTTGTCTTCTTGCTTTATTTCATTCAGTTGATCTTCAATCTCTGATCTCCTTTCTTCTGCTTTATCGATTCAGCTATTGATACTTGTGCATGCTTCATGAAGTTCTCATGCTGTGTTTTTCATCTCCATCAGGTCATTTATGTTCTTCTCTAAACTGGTTCCTCCTGTTAGCAATTCGTCTAACCATGTCATAAGACTGTTTGCAAATCACTTTTATCTTGCAGCTCCCAAAATTCTCTTTTCGTCTGTAACTATTGAAATTGTGATTATAAATACGTTTTTGTTATAAATGTATTTGTGTGTATCGTAATTTGCTTTTTGAGCTTTTTTATTTTTACATAGTTTTTAATTTTAGAATCTTTCAATTATTTATTTTTGTATTTTTATCACCACAATTTAGATATTTTTGTTCTTATGCTCATTTTTCTAACTTTTTATAGTCTTTCGTGTTCCTGTTTCACGCATTATTATTCCATTTTTAAAATTAGTATATAAATTTTTAGTGGTTTCTTTCTGAAATTTTAATAATATTTTTGGTGGGATTATGTTGCCCTATTTTGTATAGATTTTATGTAATCTTTGAGATTTGGACATTTAGAAAGGTTACTTGTCACAAAATTTATTAATGTAGCTTTGTCCTGGCATAGTCAGAAAGCAATGGTCTTGACTAGAGATAGTGTGGGTCTGTCAAACATGTTCTTCAGATTTGTGTTGTCTGAAATTTTGTGCTTTTAGTTTAAAGAGATTATGTTTCTCCTGAAAAGTAATTACCTGGTACACCTGTTCTCTCTCTGCAGCACTGCAGTGCTCTGCTGCAGTGTATTTACCTTTGGTCTCAGCAGACTCAAAATGAAAGTATACCATCATTTATTTCAGCAATTTATGTCATGGGAGACAGAAACCAGTGTGTGGAAAGGCCAGTAGAAGACAGAAATTAAATTGTACATGCCAATATTTTACTTTCCTTTAAAGAAAAGCCAGAAGTTACAATTTACTTCTGAAGGGACTAGGTAATACTGAGGAGCAGAAAGAGGTGTAATGGGTAAATGTAACAAACTTTTCTTTTTTTCTATGTGGTTCTTTGCATTGGGTTTAATTCAGACACTGTACACACTTAACTCATGTATAAATTATCCACATATGTATTTTGGTCTGTATGTTTTCATTACATTTATATGTCTGTGAAGAATTAGGGCCTGTGTCATATTGCAATGTAATCTTACTTATGCAGTTTGAATAATTTTATAGGTTAGATTTGGAAACTGTATTTATCTGAGTCTAATAAGTGGACTAATTTGTTATTTTTATTTCTTTTCAGTTATATGTTCTCATTTTGCTCAACACCTTTGTCCAGAGCAGGGCATAGAAGATTCTCTCCGAAAAGTGATATTGAGAAGATGTGAAAAATGTGGACCTGAGAATTTACAGTTAAAAATTGGTTGTACCAATGTGGATGAGTGTAAGGTGCACAAAAAAGGTTATAATAAGCTTAACCAGAGTTTGACAACTACACAGAGCAAAGTATTTCAATGTGGCAAATATGTAAACGTCTTTCATAAATGTTCAAATTCAAAAAGACATAAGATAAGGCATACTAGAAAGAAGCTTTTGAAATGTAAGGAATATGTCAGATCATTTTGCATGCGTTCACACCTATGTCGACATAAAAGAATTTATACCAGAGAAAATTCCTACAAATGTGAAGAAGATGGCAAAGCCTTTAACTGCTCCTCAACCCTTACTTATTATAAGAGAATTCATACTGGAGAGAAACCTTACAAATGTGAAGAATGTGGCAAAGCCTTTAGTAAGGCCTCAACCCTTACCAAGCATAAGGTAATTCATGCTGGAGAGAAACCCTACAACTGTGAAGAATGTGGCAAAGCTTTCAACTGGTCCTCAGATCTTGTGACACATAAGAGAATTCATACTGGAGAGAAACCCTACAAATGTGAAGAATGTGGTAAAGCTTTCAACCGGTCCTCAAGTCTTACGGTACATAAGAGAATTCATACTGGAGAGAAACCCTACAAATGTGAAGAATGTGGCAAAGCCTATGGTAACTTCTCAACCCTTACTAAACATAAGGTAATTCATACTGGAGAGAAACCCTACAAATGTGAAGAATGTGGAAAAGCCTTCAGCTGGCCCTCAAGCCTTATTGAACATAAGAGAAGTCATGCTGGAGAGAAACCCTACAAATGTGAAGAATGTGGCAAAGGTTTCAACCGGTCCTCAAAACTTAGTGAACATAAGAGAATTCATACTGGAGAGAAACCCTACAAATGTGAAGAATGTGGCAAAGCTTTCTACGGGTCCTCAAAACTTACGGAACATAAGAGAATTCATACTGGAGAGAAACCCTACAAATGTGAAGAATGTGGCAAAGCCTATGGTAACTTCTCAACCCTTACTAAACATAAGGTAATTCATACTGGAGAGAAACCCTACAAATGTGAAGAATGTGGAAAAACCTTCAGCTGTCCCTCAAGCCTTATTGAACATAAGAGAATTCATGCTGGAGAGAAACCCTACAAATGTGAAGAATGTGGCAAAGCTTTCAACCGGTCCGCAAACCTTACGGTACATAAGAGAATTCATACTGGAGAGAAACCCTACAAATGTGAAGAATGTGGAAAAGCCTTCAGCTGGCCCTCAAACCTTATTGAACATAAGAGAATTCATGCTGCAGAGAAACCCTACAAATGTGAAGAATGTGGCAAAGGTTTCAACCGGTCCTCAAGACTTAGTGAACATAAGAGAATTCATACTGGAGAGAAACCCTACAAATGTGCAGAATGTGGCAAAGCTTTCTACCGGTGCTCAAACCTTACGGAACATAAGAGAATTCATACTAGAGAGAAACCCTACAAATGTGAAGAATGTGGAAAAGCCTTCAGCTGTCCCTCAAGCCTTATTGAACATAAGAGAATTCATGCTGGAGAGAAACCCTACAAATGTGAAGAATGTGGCAAAGCCTTCATCTGGTCCTGAAGACTTAGTGAACATAAGAGAATTCATACTGGAGAGAAACCCTACAAATGTGAAGAATGTGGCACAGCCTATGTTAACTTCTCAGCCCTTACTAAACATAAGATAATTCATACTGGAGAGAAACCCTACAAATGTGAAGAATGTGGCAAAGCCTTTAGTAAGGCCTCAACCCTTACTGCACACAAGACAATTCATACTGGAGAGAAACCCTACAAATGTGAAGAATGTGGCAAAGCTTTCTACCAGTCCTCAAACCTTACAGAACATAAGAGAATTCATACTGGAGAGAAACCCTACAAATGTGAAGAATGTGGCAAAGCCTATGGTAATTTCTCAACCCTTACTAAACATAAGGTAATTCATACTGGAGAGAAACCCTACAAATGTGAAGAATGTGGAAAAGCCTTCAGCTGGCCCTCAAGCCTTAGTGAACACAAGAGAATTCATGCTGGAGAGAAACCCTACAAATGTGAAGAATGTGGCAAAGCCTTTAGCTGGGTCTCAGTCTTCAATAAACATAAGAAAATTCATACTGGAAAGAAATTCTATAAATGTGAAGAATGTGGCAAAGAGTTCAACCAATCCTCACACCTTACTACTCATAAGAGAATTCATACGGGAGGAAAAACCCTAGAAATGTGAAAAATGTGGCAAAGCTTTCAATTAGTTCTCAACCCTTACTGAACATAAGGGAATTTATAGAGAAGGGAAACCCTACAAATGTGAAGAACGTGGCAGATTTTTTAACTCTTCCTCAATCCTTACTAAACATAAGGTAATTCATACTGGAGGGAATTCCTACAATTGTGTGGAACGTGGCAAAGCCTTTAACCAGTCCTTAAGGCTTACCACATATAAGACAACTCATACTGGACAGAAACCATACACATGTGAAGAATGTGGGAAAGCCTCTAACAGATCCTCAATTCTTAACAGACACAGGCTAATTCATACTAGAGAGAAACCACAAACCTGAAAGATGTGACAATGCTTTTTGGCAACACCTGAAACTTTTCTGAGTATAAAAGAAATCATACTGGTGAGAAATCCTAGAAATGTGAAGAATGTGACAAAGCCTTTAAATGGCTGTCACACTTGATTGTAGGTAAGATAACTCATATTGGAGAAAACTAGTGTGAACAATGTGGCAAAACATTTAACCAATGCTCATGCCTTTTTGCAGAGGAAAGCATTTATACTAGCCTGGGCAACAGAGGGAAACTGTCTGGAAAAAAAAAATCATTAATATCTTCTCACATCTTAGTCAATATCAGAGAGTTCATACTAAATAAAAGTGTTAAAAGTGCAATTGGTGTCAATAGATCTTTCAGAAAATATAAGCCCTTAAATTCCAGAAGAATATTTATTTTGAGGAAACACATTACAAATATAAAGAGGATTGTAGTACCTTTACTTGTATCACAGGTTTTATTGTACACATTTTGTACTACAGGAAAACCCTGAGGTAGTTGTTCCAACTTTGCTCAACATCAGGGAATTTATATTGAAGAATAACCCTGCAAATTTAATGAATTTGGAAAAACATTTTTAAAAAAACTACAGATTATAAAACACAAAAGTTTATACTAAAATATATTTTCGCAAATACAGTAAATATTTTAAAAATTTAATCCAAAATTAAGTAAAGAGAATCCACAGTAGAAATACCTGTCTCTCAAACTTCAGACATTACACTTACTCAGATTGCTGAGTATAGGAAAAAATTCAAAACAAAAGTTGGTGAAAAGAAAAATTATTTGTAAGTAACTTTAAAAGAAGTAGATCTTTGAAGAGTTATAATCTCATTTAAAGTATACTTTTGTCCTGAAACTGTAGATTTTTTTTTTTGCCAGACACAGTGGCTTACACGTGTAAGGCCAACACTTTGGGATGCTGAGGTGGGCAGATCACCTGAGTTGAAGACCAGCCTGGCCAACATGGTGAAATCCCATGTCTACTAAAAAGAAATACAAATATTAGCGAAGCATGGTAGTGCACACCTGTAGTCCCAGCTACTTGGGAGGCTGAGGCATGAGAATCACTTGAACCTGGGAGCCAGAGGTTGCAGTGAGCTGAGATGTTGCCACTGCATTGCAGCCTGGGTGACAGAGCGAGACTCTGTCTCAAAAGACAAAAAAAAAAAAAAAAAAAAAAAAAAAAGCTTATTTGGAAACTGAATACTGATGGAATTCAACTCTTTAATTACTTCATGCTATTTCTTCGTTTCTGTTGTTTTCACATGTAAAAGCCTGTGATCAATTCTTTCTGCATCAAAGATTTGGGAGACTTTTATTAGGTGGTCATTATTTATTACCTTTCTTATGGATGACTGAGGACATTAAAATGTAAGATGTTAATCTACTTACAAATAGTAGAAAAGCTATTTGTGGTTAACTTATAGAATTGAGTGATGTATGAGGTAGGCGTTCAGAGTAATGTTCTTTTTTTTTTTTTTTTTTTTGAGAGGGAATCTCGTTCTGTTGCCCAGGCTGGAGTGCAGTGGCATAATCTTGGCTCATTATAAGCTCCTCCTCCCAGGTTCAAGCTATGCTCCTGTCTCTGCCTCCCAAGTAGCTGAGATTACAGGTGCCCATGACCACATCCAACTAATTTTTGTGTTTTAGTAAAGGAAGGTTTCACCATGTTGACCAGGCTGGTCTTGAACTTTTGACCTCAAGTGATCTGCCTGCTTTGGCTTCCCAAAGTGCTGTGATTATAGGTGTTAGCCACTGCACCCAGCCCTAAGTAATATTCTAATACATTATTATGAGAGAAAATCGTTCCTATAGTTTTTTTTTTTTTTTTTTTTTTTTGAGATGGAGTCTCACTCTGTGGACCAGGCTGGAGTGCAGTGGCCGGATCTCAGCTCACTGCAAGCTCCGCCTTCCAGGTTTACGCCATTCTCCTGCCTCAGCCTCCCGAGTAGCTGAGACTACAGGCGCCCGCCACCTCGCCCGGCTAGTTTTTTGTATTTTTTAGTAGAGACGGGGTTTCACCGTGTTAGCCAGGATGGTCTCGATCTCCTGACCTCGTGATCCGCCCGTCTCGGCCTCCCAAAGTGCTGGGATTACAGGCTTGAGCCACCGCACCCGGCCATTACTTATAGTTAAAATTAAATCAAAATAATTAGTATGTCATTTTACTAATTGTACTTTTATGTGATAAAACTACAGTTTTAAAGTTTTAAATTGTGTGTTAATTTTTTAATTGAACATTGATGACATGTTAAACACTGTTATACATTCAGCAAAGTGTTATTATGCCACTAATTTTAACCTATTCCACCTTACTCAAGGGTGTATTTAAAAGATGGTAACAATACACTATTTGGTAACATAATAGACTAACATTTCTAGGATTCTTCTTTTTCAGTGGCTTTAAACTGCAAATAAGTGAAAGAATATGGTTCCTGTGGGTTAATTTTTTTATAGTTAAATTTATTTTTCTTAGTTTTTGTGTGTACATAATATGTGTATATATTTATGTCATATATGGTATATTTTGGTACAGTCATACAATGTATAATAATCACATTGTAATAAGGTACCTATAACCTCTGGCTTTTATGCTTTGTATTACAAACAATTCAATTCTACAGTCTTAGTTACTCTAAATTGTACAGTTAAATTGTTATTGACTACATGGTTGTTTTTATGGTATCATAAAAATTATATATAAACATAAATAAAATCAATATATTTCTGAGTCCTGAATAATTTTCGAAACTTTATTATGTATTTTTTGAACATGTGGCCTCTGCCTGAGAGCACATAATGGAGTTTTAGTTTTGACTTACATACAGTTAAACATACACATCTATTAGTCTAAAGATATAACTTAGGTTTAAGGAGCAAGGGTGTTTGAGTATAAGTTTGTAACTGTTTTCAGAAGAAAAGGGCAATATTGAAACAAAGCAAAGCATTTTAACAAGATGTCTAATTTACTAGAAAACAAAAATCCTCAAAAATGCTAAAAGCAAATGTATACTCTGCTTTGTATTCAGTTTATTAAACTATCTTATAGCTTATGATTTAGAATCTTTCCATGCAAATTTTCTGTTTTTACTTGCATGATACTCATTCTAGACGCATAATCTTTTTTTTTTTTTTTCTGAGACCAAGTTTCCTTCTTGTTGCCCAGGCTCGAGTGCAATAGCATGGTCTTGGGTCACTGCAACCTCCGCCTCCTGGGCTCAAATGATTCTCCTGCCTCAGCCTCCCGAGTAACTTGGATTACAGGCATGTGCCACCACGCCTGGCTAATTTTTGCATTTTGCGTAGAGATGGGGTTCCACCATGTTGGCCAGGTTTGTCTCGAACTCCTGACCTCAGGTGATCCAGCCATCTCAGCCTCCCAAAGTGCTGGGATTACAGGTGTGAGCCACCATGCCCGGCCTAGACCCATAATCTTTTTGTTTCCTGTTTTTTTTTTTTTTATAGTTTATGAAGTATTTATTATCTGAGCTCATTTGTAGTTATAAGAATAATTTTTATAAAATTTCATCATGCACACAAAATTATTTTTAGAAGTAATTCCACAATTTGTGTATTATTACATTTTATTTAGTTAAAACATTCCATTAGCTTCTAGAACCCTATATAAGCTTACTTTTCTTTAATTATTCCCTTAACTTTTTATAAGTGACATAAGTAAATTTTATTTATTGAGTCAATTTGTTTCAGTAAGTACTAGGGAAGCTTCATAAGTCATGTGGATGCTTTTATATATAAATGTAGTAAACAAACATGATGGTGTTCAGTGTATAACAGATGCTCCATAATTAGTCATAAATATTCCTGCTAAAGTTAGTTTGTAACTTCAAGTCAGAGATGGAAAATACCAATTGCAAAGAAATAACATTTATTCTTCATGTGAGAACATTTTTTCCAGGCTGCAAAGCTGAATCTTGCTGAATTTAAAGAGAAATGCTTCATTCATGTCCTAATTATCTAAGTTTTATCCTTTTATGTGCATTCAAAACGTATATGCATCACAGACCTTCTTTTTCTGTGTTACGACTACAGTTTTCTCACTGTTGTTTTCCTGCCATGTGGTTTCACACGGTATGTTGTAGGTTTTAAGGAGGACATTGGTATTTTTTAATGCACTGAAAAATTGGTTTTGACTGGAAAGTTTGCTTATAAATATAACTTTAAGATTGGCTAGGCCGGGCGCGGTGGCTCAAGCCTGTAATCCCAGCACTTTGGGAGGCCGAGACGGGCGGATCACAAGGTCAGGAGATCGAGACCATCCTGGCGAACACGGTGAAACCCCGTCTCTACTAAAGAAATACAAAAAACTAGCCGGGCGAGGTGGCGGGCGCCTGTAGTCCCAGCTACTCTGGAGGCTGAGGCCGGAGAATGGCGTGAACCCGGGAGGCGGAGCTTGCAGTGAGCTGAGATCCGGCCACTGCACTCCAGCCTGGGCTACAGAGCGAGACTCCGTCTCAAAAAAAAAAAAAAAAAGATTGGCTAATTAACATAAAAGACATACATTGTCTACCGAAGAGAGGATTAAATCATCATGGTGTTTCTTTGTAAAAGAAAAATGTCAGGCTTTTATACAAAGTGTGGCAAATATGCAATTTGCTAGAACATACATATAAAAATTAAATTTTTAAGAGAATTAATAGTGAGCAATTTTAAATTTAGTTATTTAGGATGTACTTACAGAACAACTTACATTTCCATGCAAAATCCTCTATTTAAAGTGTGAATGTTAAAGACTGCAAAACAATAAAATAACTGCTGTAAATTTGGAATAATACTTATTTTCTATATTGATACTACAATTTGGAGAAATTTATCACTCATTTTTTAAAGAAATGTTTTAGTGGTTGAAGTTTAATCTACAGTTTATATTCTTAGTCACCTAACTGTAGTGATCTCCTAGATGATTTTCTCTGAAAACGTTTGGAGATGATGGCAGCTTTTGGATTAAAACATTTCCTGTTAGTTTGCATGCAAACCAGTTTACTGTGATCACACAGTGGCCAATCATGTGAGCATAAGCAAGCCTGCCCTTTTCGTGTCTTTCATACTATTCCCATAAGCACCAATAACTTAATGTGCCCCAAGCTTAAAATAAAAGTCCTAAAGTCTTTGACTTCTCCCATGTACTGTGCTGGGTTCAGAACATACTGTTAAACATCAAAGTTCCTGTGGTTATGACTGACAAATGAGAAAACAGCAAAGAGACAGACAGTATTTGAAACATTGTTATTCTTAACTTGACAAATAAAATGTGTATTTCATTAAACAACATTTTGAAGTATATATATACATTGTCAAATGCTTAGAACTAGGTAATTAATACTTTATCTTATATTGTTAACATTTTTATGGTTAGACAACATGAAATTTTAAACATTTTTCAAAAATACAAATACATTATGAACTATAGTCATCATGCTGTACAATAAGTCTCTTGAAATTATTTCTTTTATCCAAGTATAATTATGTATTATTTGACAGGCATCTTTCAATCCCCCCATTTCTTCTAAATACCTTGGCATTTCGTGGTCACCAGTTTACTCTACATCGATGAGATTAACCTTTTTAGAATCCATGTGTAAGTGAAATCATGAGACATTAATCTTTCTGTGCTTCCCTTATTTCAACTAATATAATGTCCTCCAGGGTAATCCATGTGATTGAAAATAATAGAATTTTTGTTGTTTAAAGATGAATATTATTCCATTGTGTATATCTACCACATTGCCTTTATTTACTCACTAGATGTTGAACTGTTGATTTTATATATTTTACACGTGAAGAGTGCTGCAAACAACCTAGAAGTGCAAATGTTTCTTCATTCTAATTTCATTTGTTTTGGATATACAGTGGTGCAATTGTTATATGGTAGTTTGATTTTTAAGTTTTTTAAGAAAACTATTTTGTTTTTCATAATGGCTGTCCTCACTTACATTCAAACAAATAGTGTGCAAGCATTTTCTTCTCTTCAGAATTCTACCAACACTTTTTCTTCTTAGAGTCCTTCTAACAGAAGTGAGTTGGTATCTCATAGTTCTTTTTTTTGCTTGCCTTTCCCTGATAATAATTGACGTTGAGCATGTTTTTAATATATCTGTTGGCCGTATGTATGTCTTTTTCTGAAAAATATTTAAGCCTTTTTCTCATTTTTAATAGTTATTTGTTTTTTGTTGCATAGTCATTTGATTTTGTTATATAGTTTTGATATTAATCCCTTATCACATTTATGATTTGCAAACATTTTCTTCCATTTTTTGGTTTCCTCATCCTGTTGATTGTATTATATTCCGTGCAGCAGTTTTTAAATTTAAAATAATCTGATTCATCTATGTTTTCAATTTGCTCCTTGGGATTTGAAGTCAAATTTTAAAAGTCACTGCCCAACCAGTGTTACAGGGCTTTCAATCTATGTTGTTTATAGTAGTTTCAGAGTTTTAGATCTTATATTTAAGTATCTAATTTATTTTGTGTTTTTATTTTAAGTATCTAATTTATTTTGTGTTTTTATTTTATTTAAGTATCGAATTTATTTATATATGGTATTAGTTGAGGGTCTTATTATATTCTTGTATATGTGGATATAAAGTTTCTCAACACCATTTATTGAAGATGCTGCCTTTTCCCTAAGAAATTGTCACCATTATTTAAAAATCAGATGGCTGTAAATACATCAATATATTTCTGGTTTCCTTTTTCTTCTCTACTCGCTTGTGTGTTTTAATTCAGGTACCACACACTTTTTTTTTTTTTTTTTTTTTTTTTTACTATAGCTTTTAAGTATATCTCAAAGTCAGATACCTTCACTTTTTCTATTGCTTGATTACTTTGGCTATTCAGGGCCTTTTGTGGTACCCTATAAATTTTAGATGTATTTTTAAAAATTTGTTAATTATGTCACTGGTATTTCAGTAGAGGTTGCATTATAGCCGTACATCATTTTGTATAATACAGATGTTTAACAATATTAGTAACGTCATTTTATGATTAATATTTTTCCAATTGTGTTTAATTTCTTTAATTTCATTTAATGATAGTTGTCAATGTATAGAAATTCTACTGACACTTTTATGATGCTTTTGTATTCTGCAAGTTTAATACATTTATTAGTCCTACTAATTTTTAGTAATGTCTTAGGCTTTCATTTACTTAAAATTATGTATAGAAATAAAAATTACACCGGAATAATTTAACATTTTTTCTAATCTCAGTGCTTTGATTTTTATTTTCTAATTTTTCTTTCTTGGATAGTTAGTACTATGTTTAATAAGACTGAAGAAAGTGGGCATTTTTGTCTGCTCTTAGAGTAAAAGCTTACAAGATTTCCCTGTTTAGTATGTTATTAGCTGTGCTTTTTGTGTGTATGTGTGTGTTATATGTGGCAATTATTGGCTTGAGGTTCATTTGTCCTATACCTACTTTTTTCAGAAATTTATGAAGAAATGTCGAATTTTGTTAAACTCTTATTCGGCATTTATTTAAATGTTAGAGATGAGAAATCACATCTGATTATACATAGATTTAAAAATATCTTCAGAGACTTCTGTGAACATGCATGCAAAGTAGAAAATTTAGAGAAAATAGATAAACTCCTGGATATACAAAACTTCCCAATATTGACAGAAAATAACAGAAGTCTTTAACAGAGCAAAAATGTAAAATGTGTAATGACATTGAATAAGTAATAATAAAACTACTAACCATAAAAAGCCCTGGATCATATGAAACCACAGCCATATTTTACTACATATACAAAGATAAGCTGGTCCTAATCCTACTGAGTATTCCAAAAAATCAAGGTGGCATTTCAACCTAATTGCATGAAATCAGTGAATTATGTGAAACTAAAATCTAGTGAAAACATAACGAAGGAAACTACAGGTCAATATTCTCGGTGAACATTGGAACAATAATCCTCCATGAAATACTAGCAAACTGAATTCAAAAGCAAATCAAAGTTATTTTGCTACTATCATGTGAGCTTTATTCCATAAATACAAAGATGTTTCATCATATGCAAGTCAGTAAGTGTGATTCACCATGTAAAGATAATTAAAAGAAAAAATATTTAATTAACACAGTAGGGGCAGAGAAAGCATTCAAGAAAATCCAATATTGACTCAAAAATATTCTCAACACACTAGAGATTGATGAGACATACCTCAAAAGAATGAGAGTCATCTATGACCAATCCTTAACAAACATACTAAAAAAGCAAAAAGTAGATGCATTCTCCATAAGAATAAAAATAAGATGAGAATATCCATCCTAAACAGTCCTACTGAACATAGTAATGGAGTCCTAGCCAGAAAAATAAAAGGAATCCAAATAGCAAAGGAAGTCAAATTATCTTTATTGATGATATATTTCTCTACCTAGAATACTTTAAGGATTTCACCAAAAGACTCCTAAGCCTAAAGACTTCAAAAAAATCTCAGAATACAAAATCAACACAAATACATAGAATTTTATATGCCAATAATAAACTGAGAACAAAAAAAAAGAGCTCTATTTACAATAGCCACACACAAAAAAAATTACCTAGAAATACATTAAGTCAAGGGGGTAAAATATCTCTACAAAGAACTGCAATGCTGAAAGAAATGAGAGAATGCAAATAAGTAGAAAAATACTGGATGCTCATGGATTCAAATAATATAGTTAAAATGGTCATTCTGCCTAAAGCAACCTACAGATTAAGTGCTGTTTTTATCAAGACTATCCATGACGCTTTTTTATAGAATTAGAAAAACTATTCTAAATATATATACAAAAGAATTAAAGAGTTCAAATAGCCAAGACAACTTCAGACTAAAAGAATAAATCTGGGCCAAGTGTGGTGGCTCACGCCTGTCATCTCAGTCCTTTGGGAGGCTGAAGAGGATGGATCACCTGAGGTCAGGAGTTTGAGACCAACCTGGCCAACAAGGTGAAACCATTGTCTACTAAATACAAAAAATCAACCAGGTTTATCACCGAAACAAGTGCTCTTCGTCATCATCAAAGTAAGAAGAGCATTGCCTGCTTTCTTGGAAGCAGCTGACCTGTTTTCTACTGATACAAAGTGGAGAAGGCATTGAAATAGTGAAAGAGGATGATATAAATTGAATACTTATATGAAATACAGTTTATAATAAAAAATAGCATTTGGTGTTGTACAACTGTAGATGAGATTATTAACATGAGGTCATATTCTTATTTCTATTGACAAATTACCTTCATTTACAATATTCTTGTTTCAGAAGTATTCTTTTTTCTGCTCTATATTTGCTAGCTTTTGGTAAAATCTTATCTGAACTCAATAGAAATAAAATAAATCCATTCTACCACAAGCATTTTATTATTGCTGCATATGCTTATTTTGCTTAAAATACGTTAGCTTTTGTTGAAAGATTTATAGTTTTGTTTCCGAGTGTTGTTTATTTCTGAGAAGTTGCTTTCATGACAGAAAACTGCTATTCTCAGCTCAAATCACCTTGACTAATAGCAAGTGAAAGTGATGTGTGGATGAGAAGAAAATGTGTCTTCTCTGCATCTCTTTTTTTTTTTTTTTTTTTTTTGAGACGGAGTCTCGCTTTGTCGCCCAGGCTGGAGTGCAGTGGCCGGATCTCAGCTCACTGCGAGCTCCGCCTCCCGGCTTTTCGCCATTCTCCTGCCTCAGCCTCCCGAGTAGCTGGGACTACAGGCGCCCACCACCTCGCCCGGCTAGTTTTTTGTATTTTTAGTAGAGACTGGGTTTCACCATATTAGCCAGGATGGTCTCGATCTCCTGACCTCGTGATCCGCCCGTCTCGGCCTCCCAAAGTGCTGGGATTACAGGCTTGAGCCACCACGCCCGGCCTCTGCATCTCTTTTTTAATCAATTGGCTGAAGAAAGAGAATGCAGATAGAAGGTGAACGAAAATATAATCCCTGAAAGACCATGAAAAAGTCCTCTTAATCAGAAAAAAAAAAAAAGGAAATGGTGATTTGAGCAGAATATATATTATTTTGCCAAGCCTCTGAAATTTCAGTATACAACCTTCATTGCTTTAATAAATATGTTATTCTTTCAGTTGTAATTCTTCAGGAAATAATTCAATTCCCTGGTGATTTAAAAAAAGAGAAGAATAACTTATTTGTTAAAGTAAGAGATGTAGCAAAGACTCTTTACTTTTGACCACCATCTCCTCCACCTCCAGCTTCAGGCAATCATCATTCTACTCTTTGCTTTTATGAGTTTGAGTTTTTTTTATTTGCCAATTTAAAACTTTTAGTTAAGAAGTAGACTTTAATACAAACTTGTATTAAAAATACAAACTTGGGGAGGGCAGAAAGATCACACACAAGGCTGCCACTTCACACCTGGAGTGAGTTTGAATTTTTAATACTCTACATAGTAATGAGATAATTTTTTATTATTTTGTGTGTGTGCTGGCTTATTTCACTTAACCTAATGTCTTCCAGGTTCATCAATGTTGTTGAAAATAAAAAGACTTTTTAAAAAAATTTTTCTTCTTTGAAATATATTTTTAAAATGACCAAATAAAGTCTAAATGAATTAAGTATAGCTCCTAGCATAACTCACAGTTAATTTTAATTGACTGTCGTCTCTGTAGAAATATTTTTTATCAGCATTTTTTAACATACAACTAGAACTCAACTAACAGTCATTATGTGTCACAAAAATGAATCAGTTTAGAAGCTATGTTAATAATGAGACAATTGACTTCTGGTACCCAATTCAGAACAACTACAAAAGGAGTGGAGAACAGATTTCAACTGTGATGCACAATCTTATTCATTGGCTTGGTAGCTGAGTGCAGTGTTAAGGATTGTAAAGTCACTATTAAGTGGAAGTAGATCATCATAAAAGTCTTCATTCTCATCATCATCTCACTGAGTAAGGTTGCTTTCTTTTCTGCAATTGTGTTTAAAACTGTCCAAAGAGACTTTCCAAATGCTTGGTTTCTGTCTGGAAGTTTCAAATGAGGCTTTTGGGTGTGCATCTTTTTCTAGTTTTGCACAGCTACAGAGGCTTCAGGAAACTTCCCATCGTGGTGGAAGGCAAAGGGGAAGCAAAGACTTTCTGGTTGTGGCTGGAGAAAGAGCTACAATATGCTAACTGGTCTCACTCGGGATGTTCCTCACTTTCAGGATAGGTGGGGTGACCCAGCAATCATATGGACACTATCCTTTGCAGTGTCCCTCAAACTTTGGTTGCATCAGAATATCTGCAAGGCTTGCTAAGGCACAGACTGCTGAGCCCACCTCCAAGACTTCTTTCTTTTTAAGAAATAAATAGCATTCCCTTGTGTAAATATATCACTTTTTAAAATTCATTCACCTGTTGATGGACACTTAGGTTGATTTCATACCTTAGCTATTGTGAGTAATCCACTTTTTTTCTTTTCTTATTTATTTATATATCTCTTTTTTTATTTCTAGAAACATTTTAATTTTATACTATATAAGTTTTTAAAAATTTTTTTGGATCAAGGCCATTACTTTGTTATTAACATAATTTGAGACAAAATAACAATAAAAATCAACATTGATTAGTGAAACCAATTTTGTAGCCCTTAGTAATCATTTTCTCTCCCAGCTGACATAAAAGTTGAATCTTTGTGTCATTTCTCACAGTTGTAACAAAGTAGCTTCTGATTAAATTGGTCTGCATATAATTTTGTAAAATTTTACTTTTTTAATCTAAAAATTAAACTTCTCTATTACCAGAAAAGTTATTTTTAATAGGTATTATTTTACTCTATTATATTTAAATTCTTCAGGAAAACTAAGCTGACAAGGAATGCACTCAAATTTTTTTGAAAATTAAAAATGCTTAAGAAACGTTTATTACAGAATCTAAAACTGAAAATATTTTTACATTCTTAGAGAACATCTCTCAAATCCTTCAAGTTACCTTCTTCTGACAGTAGATATATATTTTTCTGTATTGCTATAATACAGCATTGGCTGTCCTTTGTGGTCAACTCCATCATTTTTATTCTATTGCGCAGTATTTATGTTATGCATTTTATATTTTATTATTTTTTCTTTTTTAATTATACTTTATGTTCTAGGGTACATGTGCACAACGTGCAGATTTGTTATATATGTATACCTGTGCCATGTTGGTGTGCTGCACCCATTAACTCATCATTTACATTAGGTATGTCTCCTAATGCTATCCCTCCCCCCTCTCCCCACCCCACGACAGGCCCTGGTGTGTGATGTTCCCCTTCCTGTGTCCAAGTGTTCTCATTGTTCAATTCCCATCTATGAGTGAGAACATGCAGTGTTTGGTTTTCTGTTCTTGTGATAGTTTGCTGAGAATGATGGTTTCCAACTGCATCCATGTCTCTACAAAGGAATGAACTCATTCTTTTTTATGGCTACATAGTATTCCATAGTGTATATGTGCCACATTTTCTTAATCCAGTCTGTCATTGATGGACATTTGTGTTGGTTCCAAGTCTTGCCATTGTGAATAGTGCTGCAATAAACATACGTGTGCATGTGTCTTTATAGCAGCATGATTTATAATCCTTTGTGTATATACCCAGTAATGGGATGGCTGGGTCAAATGGTATTTCTAGTTCTAGATCCTTGAGGAATCACCACACTGTCTTCCCCAATGGTTGAACTAGTTTACAGTCCCACCGACAGTGAAAAAGTGTTCCTATTTCTCCACATCCTCTCCAGCACCTGTTGTTTCCTGACTTTTTAATGATTGTCATTCTAACTGGTGTGAGATGGTATCTCTTTGTGATTTTGATTTCCTTTTCTCTGATGGCTAGGGATGATGAGCATTTTGTCATGTGTCTGTTGGCTGCATAAATGTCTTCTTTTGAGAAGTGTCTGCTCATATCCTTTGCCCACTTTTTGATGGGGTTGTTTGTTTTTTTCTTGTAAATTTGTTTGAATTCTTTGTAGGTTCTGGATATTATCCCTTTGTCAGATGAGTAGATTGCAAAATTTTTCTCCTATTCTGTAGGTTGCCTGTTCACTCTGATGGTAGTTTTTTGTTTTTTTTGTTTTTTGTTTTTTCTGTGCAGAAGCTCTTTAATTAGATCCCATTTGTCAATTGTGGCTTTTGTTGCCATTGCTTTTGGTGTTTTAGACATGAAGTCCTTGCCCATGCCTATGTCCTGAATGGTATTACCTAGGTTTTCTTCTAGGCTTTTTATGGTTTTAGGTCTAACATTTAAGTCTCCAGTCCATCTTGAATTAATTTTTGTATAAGGCATAAGGAAGGGATCCATTATCAGCTTTCTACTTATGGCTAGCCAGTTTTCCCAGCACCATTTATTAAATAGGGAATCCTTTCCCCATTTCTTGTTTTTGTCAGGTTTGTCAAAGATCACATGGTTGTAGATGTGTGGTATTATTTCTGAGGGTTCTGTTCTGTTCCACTGTTCTATGTCTCTGTTTTGGTACCAGCACCATGCTGTTTTGGTTACTGTAGCCTTGTAGTATAGTTTGAAGTCAGGTATTGTGATGCTTCCAGCTTTGTTCTTTTGGCTTAATATTGTCTTGGCAATACGGGCTCTTTTTTGGTTCCATATGAACTTTAAAGTAGTTTTTTCCAATTCTGTGAAGAAAATCATTTGTAGCTTAATGGGGATGGCATTGAATCTATAAATTACCTTGGGCAGTATGGCCATTTTCATGATATTGATACATGAGCATGGAATATTCTTCCATTTGTTCATGTCTTCTTTTATTTCATTGAGCAGTGGTTTGTAGTTCTCCTTGAAGACGTCCTTCACATCCCTTGTAAATTGGATTCCTAGGTATTTTATTCTATTTGAAGCAATTGCGAATGGGAGTTCACTCATGACTTGGCTCTGTTTCTCTGATACTAGTCTGTAAGAAAGCTTGCAATTTTTGCACATTGATTTTGTATCCTGATACTCTGCTGAAGTTGCTTATCAGCTTAAGGAGATTTTGGGCTGAGACGATGGGGTTTTCTAAATATACAATCATGTCATCTGCAAACAGGGACAATTTGACTTCCTCTTTTCCTAATTGAATACTCCTTTTTTTTTTCTCCTGGCTGATTGCCCTGGCCAGAACTTCCAACACTATGTTAGGAGTGCTGAGAAGGCATCCCTGTCTTGTGCCAGTTTTCAAAGGGAATGCTTCCAGTTTTTGCCCATTGAGTATGATATTGGCTGTAGGTTTGTCATAAATAGCTCTTATTATTTTGAAATACGTTACATCAATGTCAAATTTATTGAGAGTTTTTAGCATGATGGGCTGTTGAATTTTGTCAAAGGCCTTTTCTGCATCTATTGAGATAATCATGTGGTTTTTGTCTTTGGTTCTGTTTATATGCTGGATTACGTTTACTGATTTGCATATATTGAAACAGCCTTACATTTCAGGGATGGATGAAGCCCACTTGATCATGGTGGATAAGACTTTTGATGTGCTGCTGGGTTCGGTTTGCCAGTATTTTATTGAGGATTTTTGTATCGATGTTCATCAGGGATATTGGTCTAAAATTCTCTTTTTTTGTTGTGCCTCTGCCAGGCTTTGGTATCAGGATGATGTTGGCCTCATAAAATGAGTTAGGGAGGATTCCCTCTTTTTCTATTGATTGGAATAGTTTCAGAAGGAATGGTACCATTTTATGCCTCTGGAAGAATTTGGCTGTGAATCCGTCTGGTCCTGGACTTTTTTTGATTGGTAGGCTATTAATTACTGCCTCAATTTCAGAGTCTGTTACTGGTCTTTTCAGGGATTCAACTTCTTCCTGGTTTAGTCTTGGGAGAGTGTATGTGTCCAGGAATTTATCCATTTCTTCAAGGTTTTCTAGTTTGTTTGCTTAGGCGTGTTTATAGTATTGTCTGATGGTAGTTTGTATTTCCATGGGATTGGTGGTGATATCCCCTTTATCATTTTTTATTGCATCTATTTGATTCTTCTCTCTTTTCTTTCTTATTAGTCTTGCTAGTGGTCTATCAATTTTGTTGATCTTTTCAAAAAACCAGCTCCTGGATTCATTGATTTTTTTTGAAGGATTTTTATGTCTCTATCTCCTTCAGTTCTGCTCTGATCTTAGTTATTTCTTGCCTTCTGCTAGCTTTGGAATGTGTTTGCTCTTGCTTCTCTAGTTCTTTTAATTGTGATGTTAGTGTGTCAATTTTAGATCTTTCCAGCTTTCTCTTATGGGAATTTGTGCTATAAATTTCCCTCTACACACTGCTTTAAATGTGTCCCAGAGATTCTGGTATGTTGTATCTTTGTTCTCATTGGTTTCAAAGAACATCTTTATTTCTGTCTTCATTTCGTTATGTACCCAGTAGTCATTCAGGAGCAGGTTGTTCAGTTTCCATGTAGTTGAGTGGTTTTTATTGAATTTCTTAATCCTGAGTTCTAGTCTGATTGCACTGTGGTCTGAGAGACAGTTTGTTATACTTTCTGTTCTTTTCCATTTGCTGAGGAGTGCTTTACTTCCAACTATGTGGTCAATTTTGGAATAAATGTGATATGGTGCTGAGAAGAATGTATATTCTGTTGATTTGGGGTGGAGAGTTCTGTAGATGTCTATTAGGTCCACTTGGTGCAGAGCTGAGTTCAATTCTTGGATATCCTTGTTAACTTTCTGTTTCATTGATCTGTCTAATGTTGACAGTGGGATGTTAAATTCTCCCATTATTATTGTGTGGGAGTCTAAGTCTCTTTGTAAGTCTCTAAGGACTTGCTTTATGAATCTGGGTGCTCCTGTATTGGGTGCATATATATTTAGGATAATTCGCTCTTCTTGTTGAATTGATCCCTTTACCATTATGTAATGGCCTTCTTTGTCTCTTTTGATCTTTGTTGGTTTAAAGTCTGTTTTATCAGAGACTAGGATTGCAACCCCTGCCTTTTTTTTGTTTTCCATTTGCTTGGTAGATCTTCCTCCATCCCTTTGTTTTGAACCTATGTGTGTCTCTGCAGGTGACATGGGTCTCTTGAGTACAGCAAACTGAGGGTCTTGACTCTTTATCTAATTTGCCAGTCTGTGTATTTTAATTGAAGCATTTAGCCCATTTACATTTAATGTTAATATTGTTATGTGTTAACTTGATCCTGTCATTATGACATTAGCTGGTTATTTTGCTCATTAGGTGATGCAGTTTCTTCCTAGCATCAATGGTCTTTACATTTTGGCATGTTTTTGCAGTGGTTGGTACCTGTTGTTCTTTTCCATGTTTAGTGCTTCCTTCAGGATCTCTTGTAGGGCAGGCCTGGTAGTGACAAAATCTCTCAGCATTTGCTTGTCTGTAAAGGATTTTATTTCTCCTTCACTTGTGAAACTTAGTTTGGCTGGTTATGAAATTCTGGGTTGAAAATTCTTTTGTTTAAGAATGTTGAATATTGGCCCCCACTCTCTTCTGGCTTGGAGAGTTTCTGCTGAGAGATCTGCTGTTAGTCTGATGGGCTTCCCTTTGTGGCTAACCCGACCTTTCTCTCTGGCTGCTCTTAACATTTTTTCCTTCATTTAGACTTTGGTGAATCTGACAATTATGTGTCTGGAGTTGCTCTTCTCGAGGAGTATCTTTGTGGTGTTCTCTGTATTTCCTGAATTTGAATGTTGGCCTGCTTTACTAGGTTGGGGAAGTTCTCGTGGATAATATCCTGCAGTGTTTTCCAACTTGGTTCCATTCTCCCCATCACTTTCAAGTACACCAATCTGACGTAGATTTGGTCTTTTCACATAGTCTCATATTTCTTGGAGGCTTTGCTCATTTCCTTTTACTCTTTTTTCTCTACACTTCTCGTTTCATTTCATTCATTTGATCCTCAATCACTGATACCATTTCTTCCAGTCAATAGAATCGGTTACTGAAGCTTGTGCATATGTCACATACTGAAGCTTGTGCATTTGTGACATGGCTTTCAGCTCTATCTGATCATTTAAGGAGTTCTCTACATTGGTTATTCTAGTTAGCCATTCATCAAATCTTTTTTCCAGGTTTTTAGCTTCTTTGAGATGGGTTGAAACTTCGTCCTGTAGCTCGGAGAAGTTTGATTGTCTGAAGCCTTCTTCTCTCAACTTGTCAAAGTCATTCTCCATCCAGCTTTGTTCTGTTGCTGGCGAGGAGCTGCATTCCTTTGGAGGGGGAGAGGCACTCATGATTTTCAGAATTTCCAGCTTTTCTGCTCTGTTTTTTCCCCATCTTTGTGGTTTTATCTACCTTTGGTCTTTGATGATGGTGATGTGCAGATGGGGTTTTGGTGTGGATGTCCTTTCTGTTTTTAGTTTTCCTTCTAACATTCAGGACCCTTAGCTGCAGGTCTCTTGGAGTTTGCTGGAGCTCCACTCCAGACCCTGTTTGCCTGGGTATCAGCAGCGGAGACTGCAGAAGAGTGAATATTGCTGAGCAGCAAATGTTGCTGCCTGATTGTTCCTCTGGAAGCTTCATCTTAGAGGGGTACCTGGCCATGTGAGGCGTCAGGTGTCTGTCTGCCTGTGGTGGGGGTTGTCTCCCAGTTAAGCTACTTGGGGGTCAGGGACCCACTTGAGGAGGCAGTCTGTCTGTTCTCAGATCTCATACTCCATGCTGGGAGAACCACTACTCTCTTCAAAGCTGTCAGACAGGGACATTTAAATCTTCAGATGTTTCTGCTGCCTTTTGTTTGGCTATGACCTGTCCCCAGAGGTAGAGTCTACAGAGGCAGGCAGGCCTCCTTGAGATGCAGTGGGCTCCACCCAGTTCGAGCTCCCAGGCTGCTTTGTTTACCTACGCAAGCCTCAGCAATGGCGGGTACCCCTCCCCCAGCCTCGCTGCCACTTTGCAGTTAGATCTCAGACTGCTGTGCTAGCAATGAGGGAGGTTCTGTGGGCGTGGGACCCTCTGAACCAAGCACAGGATATAATCTCCTGGTGTGCCATTTGCTAAGACTCTTGATAAAGTGTAGTATTAGGGTGGGAGTGACCTGATTTTCCAGGTGTTGTGTGTCACAGTTTCCTTTGGCCAGGAAGGAAATTCCCTTCCCCCTTGCACTTCCTGGGTGAGACGATGCCTCACCCTGCTTTGGCTCTCGCTTGGTGGGCTGCACCCACTGTCCTGCACCCACTGTCCCACACGCCTCAGTGAGATGAACCCAGTACCTCAGTTGGAAATGCAGAAATCACCTGTCTTCTGTGTCACTCACGCTAGGAGCTGGAGGCAGGAGCTGTTCCTATTCGGCCATCTTGGAACCCCATTTTATATTTTAAGTTGTAGACCATGCAATGTAATCTTCAAACAATTGACAAATGTTTTTCCGTTTATGACTCTCTGCTTAATCCGCAGTCACTTTATTTTCACTCCTCAAAGGTATTTTTACTGCCTGAAAAGCAAAGGGATCGTTCAAGTGAGTGTGTTGAGCTAATCTTCTCCAGTGTCAGTCTATTCAGATTCAGAAAAGTATTCTGGTGAAAGAGAGTGCATTTCAACAGTATTATAACAGCAATGCAGAAAAGATGTAATAGAATAAAATGTGAATCACAACCTTCTAAGAAAATAAGTTAACTTTTCTTATTCTTTGTATGTGAGTATGTGCTAGCTCTAAGGTAGGGAATTGAGACTAAAGTGAGAGAGAAGAACTCTTCACATGAGTAGGACAAGAAGGTCCTATGACACCTTCTTGTTTGTCAAACATACTCAGAATAATTCTATGAAGAATTATTTGTTGTATTTATCAATTATTAGACTCTGATGATCATTTTTTACTTTATAAATTTAAATATCCCTTATCATCATTCAATGTCCTGTCCTTGATGCTTAAGTATTCAGACATAAAACAATTAAAATATTGATAAAAGGTGATTTTTTTTTCTTGAGACTGACTTTCACTCTGTTACCCAGGGTGGAGTGCAATGGTGTGATCCCAGTTCACTGCAACCTCCACCTCCGAGGATCAAGCAATTCTCATGCTTCCTGAGTCACTGGGATTGCAGGTGTGTGCCATTATGCCTGACTTGGTGGGTATGTGATTATGAGGCACTGACTCATGGGTTAGGGGTTCTCCAGGGACCCTTCCCTTGCTGTCTGCCTTAGGCTAGCTAGCTAATCCCTCTCAGTCCCCTCTCAGGAGTGGAGACCCTAACTGCTGTTAGGGAGAATAGGCATTGATATCTTTGGCTATGCCTCGGTGGAGAGTGGTGCTGTGTAGAAAACAACAGTTAGAATTTCTTCTAGGGCTGGTTTAAGTGTCTCAGAAGAAACATGTGTTTATGCGTCATTCCATTTGCATTACCTCTTGGAGCTTGGTAGTTTTTAGGGAAAAAGAAACAATCTGATTTACCAGAAGACATGCATTGAAATGAAACAAGGAGGGTAGGAAAAGCCTAAAAATGTTGAGACTGCTGACACACCCCGATAACTGGTAGCTATACTTATGTTTGCTAAGATTTGGGTGCATAAGGCTTGGCTTTGGTTAGCTCCTTTTATCTTACTTTCTGATAAAAGAAGCCTCTGGGTTATTGGCACCTTATTTATTTTCATCACCCAGCAGGATTTGCAGAATACTTGATTAGAACTAGAATATTGATTTAGATTTTCACATTACCCATCCCTTTCTATTTTTTCTGAGTTGCAGGCAGAGATCACTGGTTGGCTTATAGGAATAAGCAGGGTTAGTTTAAAATATCATCAAAAACTTTAAAACAATGAATGAGACTAGAAGTTCATAAGAAATGTATGGTAAGTTTTGAAAGATAATTTTTTTTAAGATGTTATTTTGTTAAAAACAACTCAGAATAGACTGAATTGTTTGCAAAATAGACTTTAGCATTATACTTGGCCTGACTATTTGATCATAGTACAGCAAGAATAACTACCCCTACATAGGCCTTTTTGATAGGCTTTGGTGAAACTCTGTTCCAAAAGAAATCTTAGATAGGACTTTTTAAACCTGGGCCAATCCATGGATAAATACCTGAGTTGGGTAAACTTCTGTATTTTTTGAGGTTCCAAGAGCATAGTGTTTCTGAGTCTGTTAGAAAGTGACATGTTTTACTCACCACAGGCCAGGAACTCTGTATGAGGACTGTGTAGACAAGGTATGAGACCAGCTTTCCCAAGAGACTGTTACTGGCTTTGCAACTTAAACTTGATTTCTTAAAGGAAAACACACCCTTCCAGTTAAAGCCTTGGTGAAACAGCTAGCATTTTTCTATTGTGTTTCATTGTGTAAGAAAATGGATTTTTTAGCTGGGCGTGGTGGCTCATGCCTGTCATCCCAGCACTCTCGGAGACTGAGGTGGGAAGATCAGGAAGTCAAGAGATTCAGACCATCCTGGCCAACATGGTGAAACACCATCTATACTAAAAATATAACAATTAGCTGGCCGTGGTGTTGCACGCCTGTAGTCCCAGCTACTCAGAAGACTGAAGCAGGAGACTCACTTGAACCCGGGAGACAAGGTTGCAGTGAGCTGAGATTTTGCCACTGCATGCCAGCCACAGACAGAGCAAGACTATGTCTCAAAAAAAAAAAAAAAAAAAAAAAAGGAAAGAAAAGAAAATTGATTTTTGTTTCACTGCTGCAAATAACTATATTGTAAGTTAAGAATACTTAGAACTAGTTTTTGATTTTTAGCAGAACCAGGCAAAGAGAAACAGACAGGGTCCAAATTATGTTTACAGCAGTACACCTTGCTCAATTGTTTAAAACTTTTGAGAGAGTTCTGACTCTGAAAAACAAAATAAGAATTAGCAATGTTTTAAGCGACAGTTAAAAACATTGCTTTAGTTTTCTATTAACTAAATCTATTCTATTAACTTTGTTCTGCTTGATATCCATAAACATTTTCGCTTTTTATGAGTTCTGTACTTTTATCTCTTATCAGAAGCCCGCATTTGAGAGCACCTGTTAAAGTTCCACAGCTGATTAGAAGCCATTTTTTAAGAGGATTAAAACAAGAAAATTGTCTGCCAATGACAAAATGTCCAGGGTTACAGTGAGAAACATGATTGACAAAAAAATTTGGTTATCTGCAGTTTACAATGACCCAACATAACAACGTTAATTTTGATTGAAGCACATATTTAGACATTAGAACCTTGGACACCCCGTATGGTTTTGGAACAAATGTTAATATTATACACTCAAAGATAAACTGAAAAAAAAAGACATCATTTTGACAATCCCATGTTCCTAAACATATTAAGTAATTCTGTTTGCCTTTCTTTTTAATGCTTTAGGGACTCTTTGTAGCAGGAAAAAGTCAGTAATCAGAAAAGACAACCTTGAGACTGAAGTTTGACTTTGGGGAGCTTGTTAAAGATGTTAGAGGTCTAAAACAGTTAATCTTATGGAATAGAATTTCAGATTACCACAAGTTATTTGTTTTTCCAACATGAAGAATTAAAAATTTGAAAAAGCAAAAACCTTTTATTAGCCCTTACTATTACATAAAAATCCTGTTAAAAAGAGAAAGCCAAATTTTACCCTTGTATTAGTTTACTATTAATGTTAACCCCAATTTTAATGAAATTATAGACAATTATATTTAATCTTAACCAGTTTGACCACGAAGTGAGATTTTTACACATCTTTATTATTATTATTATTATTATTATTATTATTATTATACTTTAGGGTACATGTGCACAACATGCAGGTTTGATACAGAGGTGTACATGTGACATGTTGGTTTGCTGCACCTACCAACTGGTCATTTACATTAGGTATTTCTCCTAATGCTCTCTCTTCCCCAGGGCCCCACCCCCCAACAGGCCTCAGTGTGTGATGTTCCCCACCCTGTGTCCAAGTGTTCTCATTGTTCAGGTCCCACCTATGAGTGAGAACATGTGGAGTTTGGTTTTCTGTGTTTGTGCTAGCTTGCTGAGAATGATAGTTTCCAGCTTCATCCATGTCCCTGCAAAGAACACGAACTCATCCTTTTTTATGGCTGGATAGTATTCCATGGTATATATGTGCCATATTTTATTAATCCAGTCTATCATTGATGGACATTTAGGTTGGTTCCCAGTCTTTGTTATTGTGAATAATGCCACAATAAACATGTGTGTGCGTGTGTCTTTATATTAGCATGATTTATAATCCTTTGGGTACACACCCAATAATGGGATTGCTGGGTCAAATGGTATTTCTAGTTCTAGATCCTTGGGGAATCACCACAATGTCTTCCACAATGGTTGAACTAATTTACACTCCCACCAACAGTGTAAAAGTATTTCTATTTCTCCACATCCTCTGCAGCATTTGTTGTTTCCTGACTTTTTAATGATCACCATTCTAGTTGGCATGAGATGGTATCTCATTGTGGTTTTGATTTGCATTTCTTTGATGACAAGTGATGATGAGCATTTTTTCATGTGTCTGTTGGCTGCATAAATATCTTCTTTTGAGAAATGTCTGTTCATATCCTCTGCTCACTTTTTGATGGGGTTGTTTTTTTTCTTGTAAATTTGTTAGAGTTCTTTGAAGATTCTGGATATTAGCCCTTTGTCAGATGGGTAGATTGCCAACATTTTCTCCCATTCTGTAGGTTGCCTTTTCACTCTGATGACAGTTTCTTTTCCCATGCAGAAGCTCTTTAGTTTATTAGATCCCATTTTTCCATTTTGGCTTTTGCTGCCATTGCTTTTGGTGTTTTAGTCATGAAGTCCTTGACCATGCCTATGTCGTGAATGGTATTGCCAAGGTTTTCTTCTAGGGTTTTTATGGTTTTAGGTCTAACATTTAAGTCCTTAATTCACCTTGAGTTAATTTTTATGTAAGGTGTAAGGAAGGGATCTGCTTTCAGCTTTCTACATGTGGCTAGCCAGTTTTCCCAACACAATTTATTAAAGAAGGAATCCTTTCCCCATTTCTTGTTTTTGTCAGGTTTGTCAAAGATCAGATGATTGTAGATGTGTGGTGTTATTTCTGAGGCCTCTGTTCTGCTCCATTGGTCTATATATCTGTTTGGTACCAGTGCCATGCTGTTTCGGTTATTGTAGCCTTGTAGTATAGTTTGAAGTCAGGTAGCGTGATACCTCCAGCTTTCTTCTTTTTGGTTAGGTGCAGGGGCCTTTGAAAACAGTATGCTAAGAATAGATAGGGCTCAAGGACAGTCTCTCCAATTGAACTTTTAATGAACTCCCATAGGCGCCAAGAAGGCGGGCAGATAAGAGCATAAAGACAAGGAACTGAGTAAAAGGTTACATCTGGGTAAAGAAAGTTTGTTTTGCATTGTGTTCTTTCTGCTGACGTGAGGTTTATGGAATATAAATAAAGTGAGGCAGAGGCTCTGAGTGCAGCCGCCATGTTCTCTGTTTGTCTTTGTCTTTTGTGTCTGTTCATTCTCCACCACCCCCGGCACGGACCCCAATAAGTGGCGCAGCGAGCAGGGTTCGCACGGGTGAGTAGGGGAGAACAAGAAGGGGAACCCCCTAGGACCGGGTAAAGCCCGGATATTGTTAAGGGGAACCTTCTTAAGCTTTCATTATGGGGAATTCCAGTTCCTTGGCCTCAGAATATTTAAGATTATTACAAGGGCTTTTACTTTCAATTGGAGTTGATACCAAAGAGAGAACTTTACGCAAATTGTTTGCTCATGTGGAACAACATTGCTATTGGTTTCAATATCAAACTAAAGTGCAATTAAATAAACGAGATTGGCAACAGGTTGTTAAGACCCTTCGTCAAGCGCATCAGCGTGGCGATGTAATGTCGGCACCTTTGTGGGCCCTCTGTGCCTCTATTACTCAGGCTTTGGAGCTCTTAGAGACAGACTCTGAAAAAGGGGAAGGTGGAGATGAGGAATCTTTGAAGTCTCCAATAGCCATTTCCTCTCCTTCAGATAATCCTGTAACTGATGGGGAAGGTTCTTTGTATAATGATGTGTCTCAGGAAAGGGAATCAGGAATTCAAAAGGAGCTTCAGCCCGTTGTTCAATTGTTACAACAAATTTTAAAATTGCAGTTATCTCCCCCTCACCCTTCTCCTCCACCCACTCCTGTTTTTACTTTTCCCATGGCTCATCCACCCCCATCAGCACCCAAGGCGGAGGAGGAGGATAGTTTTCCACCACCACCACTGCCGGTGGAAATGCTGCCTCGTTCAGGCACGGTTTTTACTGTCCCTGCTTCTACTGCTAAAGCTGTAATTGAGGTATTGGATTCTCAAGAGGATGAGGATCCTCTACAATTGTTTCCCATTACTAGGCAACCTTTTGGCCTTAATGATCAATTTCCTCAAGGAGGTGTGAATGTGCAGTATAATGTCCTTCAATTTAAGTTCCTTAAAGAAATGGAGGCAGCTGTTGCTAATTATGGCCCTCAATCTCCTTTTGTCATGGGGCTTTTAGATTCTTTCTCCTCTGAGAATTTGTTTTTGCCTCTTGATTGGGAGACTTTGGGGAAGGCTGTTTTGGACCGCTCTCAGTGGCTCCAGTTACAAAGTTGGTGGCTGGAAGATGCCAAAGAACAGGCCCGCCGCAATGCCATTAAAAATCCTCCAGGACCAACAGAGGAGCAATGAACAGGTACTGGTCAGTTTGCTACCGTAGCGGCTCAATCTGGGCTCGATGACATAGCATTATCACAAGTTAAAGGACATTTTTTTAAAAGCTTGGTGTAAAGTAGAACCATTGGGAAAAACTGCTTTGTCTTTCGTTAAGATTTTGCAGGGTGCTAATGAACCTTATCCTGATTTTGTTGCTCGGCTCCGAGATGCTGTAATGAAGACTGTGGGTAATGGGGCAGCAGGCAAAATCCTGATAACCACATTAGCTTTCGAGAATGCTAATCAAGAATGTCAAAGGTTGTTGCGCCCTCTAAAGGCTGCTGGAAACTTACAAATAGAAGATTTTATTAGAGTCTGTGCCGGAGTGGGAGGGGCTGCCTATAACACACAATTGTTTGCTGGAGCTCTATCTAAGGCACTCATGGGAAAAAAGGGGGTTTGCTTTCAATGTGGAAAGACTGGTCATTTTAAAAAGGATTGTCGTAAGTTATCTAGTAAGAATGACTCCCCCAAAATAGGATCTAAAAGGCTTCCCACTGAGCCCTGTCGTTGTTGCGGCAAAGGGCGACACTGGACTAATCAATGTCACTCTAAAGTGGACAAATATGGTAACCCTCTAACCTCCGGATCGGGAACCTTGCAGAGGGGCCCTTCAGCTTGGGGCCCCAGCAACAATACAAGCCCTCTTCATTTGCAATTTCCAATCAGCTCGGGGGTCCAGCATCAGCAGGCCAATCAGTCAATGTTAACCCCCAATTTTCACTAACTCAACTTTTCTCTGCTACTTCTGGTAGCACCGCTGCTGATGTGTCAATTTTGCAGACCGTCGAACTCACCCCAGAAATGGGAGTTGTTAAATTGCCTACAGGTGTTTTTGGGCCATTACCTCCACATACTGTTGGATTGCTTATAAGACATAGTAGTAGTATTCTAAACGGTTTACAAATTCATTTGGGTGTTATAGATTCTGATTATAAAGGGGAAATTCAAATTATGGCACAGGCTCATAAACCCATATCCCTTAAAGAGGGGCAACGGATTGCACAACTCCTTTTACTACTCTATTTTCAGTTTCCTTCACGGAGGCAAGAAAGAACTGGAGGTTTTGGAAGCACGGGTAAACATATTTTTTGGGAAACTTTAGTAACCCAACAAAAACCCTTGTTTCCTCTCGAAGTAGAGGACAAATTTTTCAGGGCTTGGTTGATACAGGAGCTAACGTTTCCATTATTGCCTCCGACCAATGGCCTTTACAATGCCGCCTCAGAGGTGTATCAAAGTTCTCAATCCTTGAGTTGTCGAGGGCCGGATGGTCAAATGGCCCAAGTTCAATTTTATATTGTTCCTATTGCCCTAAATTTATGGGGGCGAGATTTATTGCAACAATTTGGAGCTTTTGTTTCTATTCCTCATGTTTCTAATTCTGCCAAGAATATGATGTTCCACATGGGCTACAATCCCCTTAAAAAGTCTTAAACATGTAGCCACTGTTCAGCAGCCTCAAGCCCTTCCCTTAAAATGGAAAACTAATATTCCTGTATGGGTTGAACAGTGGCCTTTAACACGTGAGAAGCTTGAGGCCTTGGAAAACTTAGTTCAGGAACAATTATCCTTAGGTCATCTAGAACCTAGTACTTCTCCATGGAACTCCCCTGTTTTTGTGATAAAGAAAAAGAACGGTAAATGGAGATTATTAACAGATCTTCGTGCTATTAATGCATGTATTCAACCCATGGGATCCTTACAACCTGGCCTTCCTAATCCTTCTATAATTCCTCAAGATTGGGGGCTCATGGTTATTGATTTAAAGGATTGTTTTTTTTTCTATTCCTTTAGATCAAAAGGATTGTGAGCGTTTTGCCTTCTCTGTCCCTGTTTTTAATAATTCTCAGCCACTTTCTCAATACCAATGGAAAGTTTTACCTCAAGGTATGTTAAACAGGCCTACCTTGTGTCAAAAATTTGTCCATCGGGCCTTGGATCCTGTTCGAAAGCGTCATCCTTCTGTTCTTTTATATCATTATATAGGTGACATTCTTCTTGCTGCACCCACCAGAGAAAAGCAGCAAGATGCTTTTGCATCATTACAAACTCAGCTTTCTTTCTACTCACTTAATGTTGCCCCAGAAAAAATTCAAGTAGATTTTCCTATCAACATTTAGGTTATACCTTGAAAGCATGAAATATTCGACCCCCAAAAGTTCAAATTCGACGTGATCATTTAAAAACATTAAATGATTTTCAAAAGCTTTTAGGAGACATTAATTGGATGTGTCCTGTTTTAGGAATACCAACATATCAGTTACAGCATCTTTTTTCTATTCTAGAAGGAGACAGTCACTTGGACAGCTCACGTCATTTAACTCCTTTGGCTTTACAGGAACTCCAGCTTGTAGAAGAGCAACTTCAAAAGGCCCATTTACATTATATCCTTCCCGACGTTCCCCTTTCCCTTTGTTTATTTCATACTTTACTTTCTCCTACAGGAATGATTCATCAAACCAATCGGCCGCTAGAATGGATCTTTTTGTCCAATAAAACATCTAAACGCTTGACTACTTATATCGACCGTTTAGCTGAACTGATCATCAAAGGACGACATCATTGTCGACAACTTTGGGGAGGAGATCCTTCCTTAATTATTTCTCAATTCACTCATAGTCAGATCACTTATCTTCTGGCAACTTCTGATTCTTGGCAAGTTGCTTGCGCTTCCTTTGTTGGACAATTTTCTACCCAATATCCTAAGTCTCCGATCTTTTCATTTTTTAGGCAACATTCTGTGTTGCCTTTCTCACCAATTTCTGTATATCCTGTTCAAGGTCCTACCTTTTTTACTGATGCTAATAGCAATGGTAAGGCTGGATATTGGAGTGTTCATCAATCTCGAGTTATAGTTTATCCTTATCCCTTAGTGCAACAGGGAGAATTGTTTGCTATTCTCATGGTCTTACTTGATTTCCCTACTACTAGTTGTAATATTGTTAGTGATTCTCAACACGCCGTTTATGTTACTTCTTATATTTCTCAGGCCACTTTACCTCTTTGTGCTACTTCTTCTCTTCAAAAACTCTTTTCTTTGTTATCCTCTACTTTGAGCCAACGTCGAGCTCCTTTATTCATCACTCATCTTCATTCTCATTCTCAACTTCCTAGACCATTAGTTCATGGTAATACTCAAATTGATTCACTTTTAATTGGCCACCTGCAGGCTGCAGAACAAGAACATGCTCTACATCACACTAATAGTTCTGGCCTTCAACGACGGTTTCATTTAACTCGTAAACAAGCTCGTTCTCTTATTCGAGCTTGTCCTTCCTGTGCTCCTTTGAGCATTCCATCCTTCCATTCTGGGGTTAATCCACGAGATACTCAAATTAATCAGATTTGGGAAATGGATGTCACACATGTCCCTTCTTTTAGACAATTAAAGTATGTTCATCATACCATTAATACCATTTCTCATTTTCAATGGGCCACTCCGTTGCCATCTGAGAAAGCTGATTCTGTTATTACACATCTCTTAGCTTGTTTCGCCATCATGGGCATTCCTCTTATACTTAAAACTGATAATGCCCCTGCCTATGTCTCTCATAAATTGCAAGTTTTCTTACAGCAATACAATATTCAACACATCACCGGTATCCCGGGCAACAGTCAAGGTCAAGCCATCATTGCGCGCAAATTTAACCTTAAAAACTCAACTGCAAAAACAAAAAGGGGGAAATGAGTCCCCCAGAAACCAGATTCTGAAGGTTCTTTTTACCTTAAATTTTTTGAATCAATGGAGACAATTGCAAAACTCCGCTGCCGTAACCCATCTTTCCTCACCTCCCTCGGTGATAGTCCCTGCTGACAATTTAAGGGTTTGGCATCCTAATGAAGAAGGTAAGTATGTTCAAGGGCAAGTTCTAAAACAGGGATGGGGCTATGCTCTTGTCCTTACAGGGAGCGGGCCTGAGTGGTTTCCTACAAGACGATTCAAACCCTGTTGAAAAGAAAACTGGATTCAGCATGCATTTCTTCCTTTGTTGGATGTGCCTCGGCGGGGGACTTATTTCCCTTAGTGAGGCTTTGTATGAATATTGGACTTATATTCCCTTTCCACCCTTGTATCAGGGAGTCGCCTGGGGAGAGGCGGAAATTAAGGTTTTCACCAATGACACTACTTGGATGCCGTCCCCCTATATAGACAAGGACAACACAGAATGGGAAACGGGAATCATAAACAACACATACCAATTTGGAGTGGAAGGACTTCCAATATGCATGGAAAATAGTCCTCATTGTCTCTGAAAATCGCATGAAGCCTGGGCTGTTCGCTATAATCATAGTCATGTGGCTGCTAATACTGTTATTATTGTAACTAGAAGCTTTCAGTATAATCATACTGTATATAGTAATGAGACTATTCCTAGTTCTTTACCTTTTTGTCCTAACCCAGAGGTTTTTCCCCTAATATTGAGGTGCTGGAGTGGCAACAATGTCGGGAAACTAAACCCCAGATTTTATTAGAATACAATGGGATGCAAATAACTGATTGGAGTGTGCACGGTGATTTTCAAACAAAATTTAGTCACATACCTTTGAAATGGCACCAGGTAAATAAAAGTATTGCCGCTGATGGTAATGAAACCTTGGTATGGCGTGAAGGAGGCCTGTCACCACCTATGCCTCATCTTAGACACTCTTTACAAGTACAGAGTCATCTTTGGAAGTTGTTAGCTGCAGGCGATGCCATTAGCACTTTTGTGGGGAATATGTCCCTTAATCTTTCTAACCCAAATAACTCCTTTCATATTCAGTTATATTGGAATACCTCCTGATATATTATTGCTTGTGTCCATAAGCCCTACCTATTATTAGTGGAGAATTTGACATGAGATAATAATATGGAGATTGTTAATTATACAGATACGTGTACATTTTTGTCTTGCCTCAATCATTCCTGGTGACACAACTTTACTAGAGATATTTATATCCTCAGGGCTCGTAAAGAAATTTGGCTACCTGTTAACCTTATGCGACCGTGGGGGGCATCACCTCTTGAGACTTATATTTGGACTTCTCTCCAGCGAGCCCGCCGTGCCCTTGGACTTATAATTGCCTCGGTGATGAGCCTTGTCGCCATCGCCTCCACTGCGGCCGTAGCAGGGCTCGCTCTTCATCAAAACATACAAAATGCTGAATTTGTGCAGCAATGGCACGAACAATCTCACGGGTTATGGCTTCAACAACGAAACATTGATTCTCAACTTGCTGAAAGATTAGACAACATGGAGCAAGCATTGACATGGCTTGGAGATCAGCTCACTGTCCTCAGTACTCGGATAACATTACAATGTGATTGGAACTCCACTCAATTTTGTATAACGCCTGTGCCTTTTAATATCTCTCAGAATTGGACGAAAATCCGAAAATTATTAATAGGCCATAAAAATATTAGTTTAGACATCCAAGAGCTCACTCAGAACATTTCCGAAGCATTTCAACAACAATTACATGTGTTGTCCGGAACCACAACCCTACAGGAGCTGGGTCAACGCCTTGCTGCCTTTAACCCATGGAACCCAGTATCAGGATGATACTGGCCTCATAAAATGAGTTAAAACATGGATTTCTACAATCTCTGAAAGTATATTGCTTTGGACACTCGGATTGGGTCTACTTCTCTTGGTGATTCGATGCTCCCTCTGTCACCTCCAAAAACAAAAAAAACACAGAAACAAATATGGGCTACCTTTTTAGGATTGAGGCAAAGCAAAAAGGGGGAAATGCAGGGGCCTTTGAAAACAGTATGCTAAGAATAGATAGGGCTCAAGGACAGTCTCTCCAATAGAACTTTTAATGAACTCCCGTAGGCGCCAAGAAGGCGGGCAGATAAGAGCATAAAGACAAGGAACTGAGTAAAAGTTTACATCTGGGTAAAGAAAGTTTGTTTTGCATTGTGTTCTTTCTGCTGACGTGAGGTTTATGGAATATAAATAAAGTGAGGTAGAGGCTCTGAGTGCGGCCGCCATGTTCTCTGTTTGTCTTTGTCTTTTGTGTCTGTTCATTCTCCACCACCCCCGGCACGGACCCCAATAGTTAGGATTGTCTTGGCAATATGGGCTCTTTTTTTGGTTCCATATGAACTTTAAAGTAGTTTTTTTCAATTCTCTGAAGAAAGTCAATGGTAGCTTGATTGGGATGGCATTGAATCTATAAATTACCTTGAGCAGTATGGCCATTTTCACAATATTGATTCTTCCTATCCATGAGCATGGAATGTTCTTCCATTTGTTTGTGTCCTCTTTTGTTTTGTTGAGCAGTGGTTTGTAGTTATCCTTGAAGAGGTCCTTCACATTCCTTGGCAGTTGTATTCCTGGGTATTTTATTCTATTTGTAGCAATTGTGAATGGGAGTTTACTGATGATTTGGGTTCCTGTTTGTTCGTTATTGGTGTATAGGAATGCTTGTGATTTTGCACATTGATTTCGTATCCTGAGACTTTGCTGAAGTTGCTTATCAGCTTAAGGAGATTTTGGGCTGGGACGATGGGGTTTTCTAAATATACAATCGTGTCATCTGTGAACAGGGACAATTTGACTTCCTCTTTTCTTAATTGAATACACTTTATTTCTTTCTCTTTCCTGATTGACCTGGCCAGAACGTTCAACATTATGTTGAATAGGAGTGGTGAGAGAGGGCATCCCTGTCTTGTGCCAGTTTTCAAAGGGAATGCTTCCAGTTTTTGCCCATTCAGTATGATATTGGCTGTGGGTTTGTCATAAATGGCTCTTATTATTTTGAGAAACATTCAATCAATACCTAGTTTACTGAGAGTTTTTAGCATGAAGCAGTGTTGAATTTTTTTGAAGGCCTTTGCTGCATCTATTGAGATAATCATGTGGTTTTTGTCATTTTTGTCGATAATCATGTGGTTTATGTGTTTATGTGATGGATTACGTTTATTGATTTGCATATGTTGAACCAGCCTTGCATCCCACGGATGAAGCCGGCTTGATTGTGGTGGGTAAGCTTTTTGATGTGCTGCCGGATTTGGTTTGCCAGTGTTTTATTGAGTATTTTTGCATCAATGTTTATCAGGGTTATTGTTTTAAAATTCTCTTTTTGTGTGTGTGTGTCTCTGCCAAGCTTTGGTATCAGGATGATACTGGCCTCATAAAATGAGTTAGGGAGGCTTCCCTCTTTTTCTATTGATTGGAATAGTTTCAGAAGGAATGGTACCATCTCCTCTTTGTATCTCTGGTAGATTTCAGCTGTGCATCCATCTGGTCCTGGACTTTTTTTGGTTGGTAGGCTATTATTGCCTCAATTTCAGAACGTGTTATTGGTCTACTCAGAGATTCAACTTCTTCCTGGTTTAGTCTTGGGAGGGTGTATATGTCCAGGAACTTATCCATTTCTTCTAGATTTCTAGTTTATTTGCATAGAAGTGTTTATAGTGTTCTCTGATGGTAGTTTTTATTTCTGTGGGATTGGTGGTGATATCCTCTTTATCATTTTTTATTGCATCTGTTTGATTCTTCTCTCTTTTTTTCTTTATAGATCTATAAATTTTATTGATCTTTTCAAAACACAGCTACTGGATTCACTGATTTTTTGAAGGTTTTTTTGTGTCTCCATCTCTTTCAGCTCTGCTCTGATCTTAGTTATTTCTCACCTCTGCTAGTTTTTGAATTTGCTTGCTCTTGCTTCTCTAGTTCTTTTAATTTTGATTGTAGGATGTCAATTTTAGATCTTTCCTGCTTTCTCCATGGGTGTATAGTGCTACAAATTTCTCTCTACATACTGCTTTAAATATGTCCCAGAGATTCTGGTATGTTGTGTCTTTGTTCTCATTGGTTTCAAATAAAATCTTTATTTCTGCCTTCATTTTGTTATTTACCCAGCAGTCATTCAGGAGCAGGTTGTTCAGTTTCCATATCTTGTGGTTTTGAGTGAGTTTCTTAATCCTGAATTCTAATTTGATTGCACTGTGGTCTGAGAGATAGTTTGTTTTGATTTCTGTTCTTTTACATTTACTGAGGAGTGCTTTACTTCCAATTATGTGGTCAGTTTTAGAATAAGTGCAACGTGAGAAGAATGTATATTCTGTTGATTTGGGGTGGAGAGTTCTGTAGATGTCTATTAGGTCCACTTGATGCAGAGCTAAGTTCAAGTCATGGATATCCTTGTTAACTTTCTGTCTCATTGATCTGTCTGATGTTGACGGTGGGGTGTTAAAGTCTCCCATTATTATTGTGTGGGAGTCTAAGTCTCTTTGAAGGTCTCTGATGACTTGCTTTATGAATCTGTGTGCTCCCATATTTCTTGGAGGCTTTATTTGTTTCTTTTTAGTCTTTTTTCTCTAACCTTGTCTTCTCACTTTATTTCATTAATTTGATCTTCAATCAGTGATACCCTTTCTTCCACTTGATCGAATCAGCTACTGAAGCTTGTGCATGCATCACGAAGTTCTCATGCCATGGTTTTCAGCTCCGTCAGGTCACTTGAGGTCTTTTTTCAAGGTTTTCAGCTTCTTTGTGATGGGTTTGAGCATGCTCTTTTAGCTCTGAGAACTTTGTTATTACCAACCTTCTGAAGCCTACTTCTATCAACTCATCAGAGTCATTCTCCATTCAGCTTTGTTCCATTGCTGGTGAGGAGCTGTGATCCTTTGGAGGAGAAGAGGCGCCCTGGTTTTTAGAATTTTCAGCTTTTCTGCTCTAGTTTCTCCCCATCTTTGTGGTTTTATCTACCTTTAGTCTTTGATATTGGTGACCTACAGAAGGGGTTTTGGTGTATATGTCCTTTTTGTTCATGTTGCTTCTATTCCTTTCTGTTTGTTAGTTTTCTTTCTAACAGTCAGGTCCTTCAGTTGCAGGTCTGTTGGAATTTGCTGGAGATCCACTCCAGACCCTATTTGCCTGGGTATCACCAGTGGAAGCTGCAGAATGGCAATTATGGCAGAACAGCAAATATTGCTGCTCGATCCTTCCTCTGGAAGCTTCATCCCAGAGGAGCACCCACCTATATGAGATGTCTGTCAGCCGCTACTGGGAAGTGTCTCCCAGTTAGGCTACAAGGGTATCAGGGATCAACTTGAGGAGGCAGTCTGTCCATTCTCAGAGCTCAAATGCCATCCTTAGAGAAGCACTGCTCTCTTCATAGCTATCAGGCAGGCATGTTTAAGTCTGCAGAAGTTGTCTGCTGCCTTTTGTTTATCTATGCCCTGCCCACAAATGTGAAGTCTATAGAGGCAGTAGGTCTTGCTGAGCTACAGTGGGCTCTGCCTGGTTCGAGCTTCCCAGCCACTTTCTTTAGCTACTCAAGCCTCAGCAATGGTGGACACACCTCCCCCAACCAGGCTGCCAGCTTGCCGTTTGATCTCAGACTCCTGTGCTAGCAGTGGGCAAGGCTTTGTGGGCATGGGACCCACCGAGCCAGGCATGGGAGAGAATCTCATTGTCTGCTGGTTGCTAAGACCTTGAGAAAAGCACAGTATTTGGGCAGGAGTGTCCTGCTTTTCCATGTACAGTCTGTCCCGGTTTCCCCTGGCTAGGAAAGGGAAAGTCCCCAACCCCTTGTGCTTCCTGGGTGAAGCGACACCCTGCCCTGCTTTGGCTTACCCTCCATGGGCTGCTCCCACTGTCCAACAAGTCCCAATTAGATCAGCCAGGTACCTCAGTTGGAAATGCAGAAATCACCCGTCTTCTGCCTCAATCACGCTGGGAGCTGCAGACCAGAGTTTTTCCTATTCGGCCATCTTGGAATGGATTTCTGATTTTTACAAATCTTTTATAATCTTCTAGAATTTTTGATATAGAGCAGATTAGCATCTTAAGAAAACCTTGTTGTGCTTTCATTTAAACCCTTAAAGAAAAATCATATGATATTCCTTTGAATTTAGCTAATATGTTTACACAGTGTTTTCTTTCACAAAATTAATTTATATGGTATTTTTAAAATTTGCTTAAAAATTTCACTTTATTTAATTTAAGACAATCTTTTATTCCTAGGGAAAAATGTAGAATTTTGTACCTTATAATTTTTTATTAAAAAATTTTACTGTTTTTACACACATTGCTTGCAAATACATTTTTAGTAGTCTCAATTACATGTTATAATGGTAGCTTTTCATAATTTTAACATTAATGTAAAATCTGGTAAGTTGTTTTAATTATGTGCTAGGAGCAGATAAAGTCTGACTTCTACCAGTACAGTTAGAGGCATGGTTAGTTTTATATGTCACCAGGCCTTACTAATTTTATATGTCACCAGGCAGGTTGACAGTTCTTAAAGGCTAAAGAAGCAGTTTACAACATTAAAACATTTAGTAAACCTACTATTTGACCTGCATAATTTAGACCACCTATTTACGTTTGTAAGATATTTGTATTCTACAAGAATGTTTTTATTTCTTAAACTTACATGAACCAAGAGGCATTAGAGCCTTTAATTTTGTCTTAATATTTTATCTAAGTGCTTATTTGTAGACCAATTAATTAGAGGGTTTTTTTATAGACATCACATAAAACACGTATATAACCATCTAGACGGACAGAAGAAGATCAGTAACTATAAGATTTTTTTGTTTGCCAATTTTCTAATTGGATTATTGGTCTCTGGTTGAGGACCTTTATGAACAGGGCTAGGGGCCAGGTATGGTGGCTCATACCTGTAATCCCAGCACTTTGGGAGGCCGAGGCGGGTGGATCACGAGGTCAGGAGATCGAGACCATCCTGGCAAACACGGTGAAACCCCATCTCTACTAAAAATACAAAAAAAAAAAAAATTAGCTGGGCATGGTGGCAGATGCCTGTAATCCCAGCTACTTGGGAGGCTGAGGCAGAAGAATTGCTTGAACCCAGGAGGCAGAGGTTGCAGTTAGCCAAGATTGCACCATTGCACTCCAGCCTCGGTGACAGAGTGAGACTCTGCCCCAATTAAAAAAAAAAAAAAAAAGAACAGGGCTAGGAATACGGTTTCCAGGGCCTAATAAGCAAGCATACCTAGAAGAAAAAGACATATTTTGAGAGGACTTATTTACTTTGAATTCTAGGGCTTTCATAAAAAAAAAAAAAAAAAGCCGAATTTCTTTTAAAATGTAATTTGTGGTGGCTTTTTTGTTTTCTTGAGGAGTCCCAGGCCTCCAGACGTTATTTTAGGGCCTTCTATGCTTGCATCAACAGTGACAAATAAAAGTGGAGAAAAGTAATTAAGTGAGAAAAAAAAATCCTCTTCCAGGAAAACAGGTTTTTTAAAGATAAAAATAGAAAGGCTTTTTGAATATATTGATAGGTTGGATATTCACTTTTCATTTAGGCAAGTGCACTTGAAAAAAGGTTTTTTTAATTAATCAAAACTTTACAGAGTATATAAACAGTGATTCTTATTATTTCCTTTACCAGTTTACACCACTACCTGTTTACAATCCTGTTTAGGCTTCTTAGTTTCCTCTGGGAGAAAGTGTCTGAGTTCAGGCAAGGGCAGGTTTTCAACTGGAATGCAGATAACTTTAGCAACAAAGCTTGATATTTGAAGAGGTGATTATTAGCCAGAGGCTTCCCTTAGAGGACAGCAGTCCAATGTGGGAATGCAAACAGTTATTTCCCATTGTTAGCTTCATGGCCTTTGGTACCAACAAGCCACCACTAAAACTGCTCAGAGGCAGGCTGGCCATCTTCTATCCATCAAGTCAAGTTTCTTGCTTTGATAACCCATTGGTTGTTTAGCTGGACCTTGAGCCTTAGTTAAAACTCCCATGGTCATTCACTTCGTTTTTGATACATAGAGATTAAATTCCTTTGTTATGAAAGAACTGAGGGTTGGTGCTTTAAGTAAGACTGGCTTCAGTTGGTTAAAGGCTTTTTAGTATTAGGTTCCCAAGTTAGCAAGTGAGTTTTAGGTGCTTCAGGGTTTTTTTAATATGATGGTAGAAAAGATTAGCTATTTCACCATTCCTAGGTGCCCAGAGTTTGCAAAAACCAGTAATGTCTAAGACCCCTCCAACTGTTTAAGAGTTTTGGGAAAGGCAATGGAGAAAATGAGTTTAATTCTTTCCTTACCTGGTGTGAGTTTAATTCTTTCCTTACCTGGTGTTCTGGTACCTTCTGACTACACCTATCTACTTTACTGCATTTTGACAGAGCTGAGCTTTAAATTTTGAGAGCCTATATTTCCTTTCAGCTAAAAAATTGAGGAAAACCTTAGTGCCTTCCTGAGACCTCCTGAGTTGGGGCACAGAGAACAGTGTTATTTAAATACTGCAAAGTTTCAACTTGAGGATAAGAAAACCTAGAAAGATGTTTGAACAGGGCCTGTTTTAGCAACTTCCTTCTGATATTAGAGTCTGCCTAAGTAATAAACCTTTTTTATTGAATTGGAACACAGGGAGGTGTGTTTTCCTAAAGTTTTTCTCAGTCTTTTCAAAATGTCCTTGGGATTTTTATCTGGTTTCTGATTTAACAAGGACAGGTTAGAGTAATTAACATGCTTGATTATGGTTCTTTGCAAGCTTTCTAATATGCACATCAGACAGTCTTTTATTTTCCACTTCTCTATAGGATCACAAGGGCTCCAATTAGGATATTTAAGGGGCTTTGTTTTTATTCTTATTGCAAATGGGGATTCTGTCACTTTATTTTCCCCTTTCGACTGAGTTTCTTTTCTGACTGGCTATAGGAAAACTACTGTTTGTTTTTCAGTTTTTTTTGCTGCCCGTAAGACTGCCTGTTTCTTAACAGTTAGGGTTTGGCTTAAAAGCAGCATAGCATCTCTCCACGTAACATTAAACACTTGGGTTAAATTTTGGAAAGACTCTATATATGTATCGGGGTTATCACAGAACTTGCCTGGGGCTCATTTTATTTTTTTAAGGTCCTGCAATGAGAAGGAAACTTGAATCCTAGTAACACCATGTCTATTGGGCATTTTCTGTAGGGGAAACAGTGATGTTGTGGGTTTCTTGAGTGGCATTACCAGAGGAGCTGATGATATATGGGTATTGAGGGTCCAAAATATGGGAGGCTGGTAGGGCACCCAGAAGTTGCATTTGAGGGTTCCCCAAGGGTTTGTACCTCAACATTTGGGAATTATATTTTGTAGGCTTGTCTGATATGGCTGCCAAGAGGGCAGATTTAATTTTACGATGCTTACAAAGATCTGGGTTTTCTCACAGAGCAAAGAAAGATCTATTTGTTGGATAGTGTTGAAATTAATGTTTCCTATAGAAAATCAGGCCTCCTGTCTCTAAGATGGTCATGGATTTGTGTAATAGAATATAAGCCATTTTTTCTTTCGAGTTTCAGGGTTAAAGAAGTTCCAGTGTTTCAGAATGCACTAGAGGGGAATGCAGACTGTAGATGGTTTGTTACCTATCTAGAGAAATAGGGGAGACAAGGCATTCCTCAGTCCCCTTTCTCTTTTCAGTGTGGCCTATGGTGGAAGGAAATAGAAAAAGGGCATACCACTTCTCAACTTTCCTTTTACTCCTCTGGGTCCCAGCAACCATCATAGACGTTACCCACATATGCAAGCATGGCCTTCACCCAAGGGTCCGGAGGAGTTCATCGGCAGGACACGTTATGTTCACCTTCTCACCTAGCTTTCCATGCTGCTGGTTTTCTAGGCCCACTCAGCCCAAAAGGCTCTCAAGGTACTCCAGTGGCTGAGGAGAGATTATGCAGTTGTTGGATTTGGGCACTATACTTTTATAGAGGGAATGCCCTAATACCATTTTTGGCTTCCCTTGCTATGGCCCCAGGAAGACATCAGAATCCCAGAGAATGGGACCGATTTACTTTCAAACATAAAATTCCTTTTCTGTTTAAATTCAAATGTAGTTTGATGAGGAACAGGTGCCTTAAAAATCTGCGAAAATTGAAGATTTGTTTTGCTAGCATGGCTTTCTTCCATCTGTTGAAAGTTGAGTTTTTCTGTTTACAAATAGGGCATGAGGCCTTATTACTGATAAAGGGAGGTAAAAGGGAAAATAATTGGGGAACTGTAAGTTTTGGACAGAGCATTGACAAGGCTTCCCATGGAGAATAATCCCATTCCACTAGGGATGCTGTAAAATTAGAAATGCTAGGTAAAAACTCCAACTTTATATTTTTAGGCAAAAGTTAGAATGAGGATTGGGGTTTGATAGGCTGTTCCTACAGCATAAGCTCCAGAACAAAAAAATGAACTTGTCTCATAAAGGAACTGTTTAGATTCATTGGGCAGTGCTGAGCTTTCACATGGAGAGAAAAAACAAACCAAATGCAAAGAAGGATATTTACTCAGGGTGAAATATTATTTCATACAGTGCATGAATGTTTATTACTGGGGGACAGGAAGGCCCTTATTAAGTAAAAATTTAAAGGGATTTTGAAATCTCCCTGTTGCTAGGAAATTACAAAAAATAACTCTGAGTTACATATCTGATTACCAAGACACTGACTGACTTTGGTCAGCTTGATTATATCCATAGGCTGTAAAAATGCTCACAACATTGCATACAAAGAATGGATAGGAGAAATGATATCCACAAAAAAAAAGAAGAATAAAATGAAATGGAAAAAAAAGACTAGAAGTTATTGCGCCAACGCCCTCATTGGCTATTGGGGACTGGAGTCAGTCCAAGGGCTTTTAGATAACACTGAGGTGTAGACTCAGCCAGAAACCTTCAGTTGCCCTAAGACCTCCTTTCAATTCCAAACAATGGGTAGGCCCTTCGTGAAAGGAACTGAATTAGAACAGAGTCAATGTTTCCAAGGTTGTTTTTGAGAGAAAAAAAACTTAGGACAAGAAGCCTCAGAAAGTAATCGAGGACAAGGAGCCTGACTCCTAATCACCCTTTTGATGAATTCCTTTCTCCCTGGCCAACACACCAAAATATGTTGTAGTTTTACCAATGCACCAAGATGTAACAACCTCTGTTGTTTGAGATAATACCCAGAATTCTTTGTGCTACATTCAAGAAGATTAAGGAGTGTGGACACAAGGGTGACGTTGGAGCAAAAGTTTAATATGCAAAGAGAAGAAAGCCCTATTCCAGCAGAGAGGGAGGGAGGCCTCAATTTGCCCACTATAAGGCTGGGATCCATGGTTTTTATAAACTGGAATGGGAAAAAATTGTGCTTAGTTTGTGGGCTGTCTTAGAGAATGTGTGACTCAGCTTGGCCTGGGGCCTTGGCCTGGGACCAATCGGGGGCTGAAGTAACGATTCATAAAGGCTGCTCAGGTTGGCCCAAAACCTGTTAGAAGCTGAAGCCAAAGCTTGGCCTAAGACCTTTGCCCATGACCAATCAAGGGCTCAAGTAATAATTTATAAAGACCAGACTCCTCACAGTTAAAAAAGAAAGAACATGTCCACTGGAACCCATCAAAACCCACTGTGTTCATGCCCACAAAAAAAGAAAAAAACTTTTTTCTGGGAGCCCACTATACAAAGAACAAAGACATTTCTATGTCAGGCCTTGTTCCCTTATCTAAGTAAGCCAGAAGTGTGTGCAAATTTTTATCTAAATGGGCTTTAGGTTCTCCTACTTGTGCATCCGAGGGCATGAGTCCAGGCGCAACCCCTTGTACTAGTTCCCTTAATAGTGCCTGGAGCTTATTTTTTTTCCAAGCTGCTTTTTATGTTATGTGGGGATAAGGCACTAACCTGCGGGTTGGGGGCTCTCCATAAACCCTTCCCTTGCTATCTACCTAAGGCACACTAGCTAACTTCTCTCAGTGCTAGTAAGGTTAAGTTCCTTAAAACTTTGAAAACATGTTTTAGTTTTACCTTAGTTTGGAAAGCCAAATTTGGTCAAAAGTAAATATAACAACATTCTTCCATATAAATCATTTCAGAATTGAATATTCAGAACGTTAAATTTGATATATGTATTTGACTGTCAAATTTTTTTAAAATTTGAATAGATAGAAAGTGTAGTGAAGGTGAAACACGAGAGATAAATTATGATAAATAAAGAGATAAATAAATTTTATGATAAATTATTTTGTGGTCATTTAAATTTTCAATTTAGCCATGTTGACTGTGTTCAAAATGTGAATATTGACATATCAGAGAAAAAATGTTAACAATAAAAAATACAAAACAAAGCCTGATACTGTTAATGGCTTTTGTGAAACCTCAGTTGTTGTCTTAGTTTCAAAAAAATTTAAACAAGAGACAAACAAAAAAGAAGATGCAGCATAGAGTAATTTATTGCGAAGGAGTAGGACTATTTTTAAAGTTAGGTGCAGAATACCCAGTACACCTTGAGAGAGAAGGGATTCAGGGCAGGTTGTTTACAGGAATGAGAAAACGAAGACTGGAATGAGAGACTTTATGGGAGTCTTATGTAATTATTTATATAGAGGTGAAAAGTAGTGTTATCAGTAAGCATGTTTTGGGTGGCCCTCTTGATACACAGACACAGTAGCTGTACATGCTTGTTCATATTTCAGATCTCACTAGCATCTTAAATCTCCATTCACAGGTTTGCTTTTACTATTATAACGAGTAAAAGGTCAGTTTGAGGAAAGGTAAAATCAAAATGTTCATGCTCTTTACAGGGGAGTTTCTCTACTGGAGAGAGCTTTGCTTGAATAAGCTGGAATACAATGCAAATGCTGGGGTTTATTGGGTTGGCAATATGCAACCACTGTACAATGGCCATGTTTGCTGCATCCCAAAGACATAGTCACTTTCTTGACTACTCATCCTTCCTCAATAGTACTTGTCTTGATTTATTCCATACTACCAGCTCTGAGACTAAGATTTAGCTGTTATATCAACATTGTCAACAGTGGGAAAATTAAAATTTTTAAATCAATCATATTTGAGCTTGATTTAGGTAATTAGCTGTGTGCCCAGGAAAAAATTCTTTACATCATTGGAGCTTCGATCTTCATTATTAACCAAAAATACTATTTTCCCACAGCTGTTTTAATTCATACACGGTAGCTGTAAGTATTTTTTACTGAAAGTCTTGTCTAAATAATATGTATTTAAGAATAAGAATAAAACCATATATATTTCAAAATATTTTATTATAAGTGAGTGGGTATCTTTTGTCATATGTAATGTATTTATTTTTTCTAAAAATGCCAAAATAAGAATTTGATGATTTGTTCTGAATAACAGGTTAAGGGTTTCTACATCGTGACTTTGCTAATTTTTGCACATGGTTTTGACAACTACTGTTGAATTGAGGTTGAATTTTAAAACCACTGTTGTTTAGCTTGTGTGGTTTTTGGTTCATTTGGGGAACCAAATATATTAGGCATGGACTGTTTGGGTAACTTGGCTTCATTTCTGCTCTCTTTCTATTATTACATAGGGAGCTTTAGAAATGACTAGGATTCAAAGAAGGTTGGTTTGGAAACAAGCAACAGAAAATCCCAGAAAAGACTGAGGGAAATAGCTACTGAATAGTGCCTTTTAGTGAGATTTATACATGAAACAGAGTTTAATGAAATTCATAAAATTATTGCAAGTTGTTAAATTTAGAAACTAACTGCAAACAACATATTAGACACTTGCTTAGTTTGTCTATGGCATGTGTAGCTTGGGGAAGCTGACATTACAGACAAGAGTACTGCTACTGTAACAAGATATGGAACAAATACTAATGTGTTTGTAAATATTCCCTTTCATTCTGGCTCAATACTTTCAGCACAACTATGTATAATTCCAGAGACTCTGTTCCACCAAATCAAAGTCATGGTGTTTTCAGTCTTTATGTTCATTTTTACCCAGCAAGATTCCTAGTAGATATTATTATATTGAAGTACCCCAGGCAATTGCTGATTCTTAGAAATGACCATCCTATCTCATTTTTTTTTTGTTTCACATGTTCTGTTATTGAGTCCCTCTCACTCCATATTTAAGCCTTAATCAGGCTTCAGTTTGGAAGAAACAGAGGAATGGGTTGCTGTATATGTTTAGTTGAGAATCAGGATCCTCTTGAGTATAAGGACTTTTACATTTATTACTCATAGTACAAAGCAGTATTTATAAGATGTGGACACGTTCATTCAAATTAAAGATAGTTTTTATTAGTATGCCAGTGTGGCAAAATAACTGTATAAAGTTCACACAATGGTCTGTTTCATACTCTTCCAAAACAAGGATCAATATGTATGCACTGCTGGATCTTAGTTTTTTTCGGGGGGTGGGGGGGTGTAGGCTTTTTGTTTATTTACATTTTTAAAGTTGTTTTTTCCTAATTATGATAATGTTAAGCTACAGAAAGCTTACCAAAAGCTCTATTTTACTACATTTTTTAAACCAAAAGTCCAAATACTAAAGCATTGAAAGTGACATTCTCAATTGCCATTTTTCATTTGATGTCTCTACACTTATTACTACTGCCTATCTTTTACCAACTCTTAGAATTGCTAGACATAATTTTTTGACAAAATGGTTAATTAGAAAGACATAATATTTATAGTTTTATTTCATAGTTACTAACAAAGTTAGCATTTTTCATAAGTTTGTGCTTTAAGACTTGCCATCTGTCCTACTTTTAATGTTTTCCATTCATTGTTTATTCATACATATTCTGTAATATATATTTTCTAAATACTAATTTTTTGTACTATGTGTTTTTAAGCTATTTTCCCCCAGTTATGGTTTGCCTTTTCACCATCTTTATTAAAACATGTTTTATGTTTTTGATAATCAAAAATTCTTAAAATTGGTATAGTCTAATTCATAAATATTTTAATGCTTTTTTTTTTTTTTTTAGATAAAGTCTCATTCTATCACCCAGGGCGGAGTGCAATGGCGCAACCTCAGCTCACTGCAATCTTTGCCTCCTGGGTTCAAGCGCTCTTCATGCCTCAGCCTCCCGAATAGCTGGGACAACAGACATGCACAGCACACCCTGCTGATTTTTGTGTTTTTAATTGAGATGGGGTTTTACCATGTTGGTCAGGCTAGTCTGGAACTCCCGACTTGAAGTAATCTGCCTGCCTGGGCCTCAAAGAATGCTAGGATTACAGGTACAAGCCACCACTCCCAGTCTGTGCCTAATTTTTATATTGTGCGATGTGTAAGAAGTTTTTTTCCCACAATATAACAATATTATTCTTCATGTTCTCCTAGAAGTTTTGTTTTGTTTTGTTTTGTTTTGCTGTTTTTGAGACAGAGTCTCGCTCTGTCACTCAGGCTGGAATGCAGTGGAGTGATCTCGGCTTACTTCAACCTCTGCCTCCCAGGTTCAAGCGATTCTTCTGCTTCAGCCTCCCAAGGCACCATGCCCGGCAAATTTTTGTATTATTAGTAGAGACAGGGTCTCATCATATTGGCCAGGCTGTTCTCGAACTCCCCACCTCGTGATCTGCCGCCTCGGCTTCCCAAAATGCTAGGATTACAGGCATGAACCACCCTGCCAGGCCTCTCCTAGAAGTTTCAGATCCTCGATATATGTGAACAATTTTTGTGTTAGTTGCTTTGCAAGGATCCAATCTACCTAGGTAGAACCAATAGTTTAGCTATTAGTTTATTGACTAGTTCTGCTTTGCCAGTATAATTGTATAAGGATTTCTCATTTTAACCTGTTGGCTGAAACCATGGATGCAATGTTTAATAAAAATCTTGAACACCAGCATAATTATTATGTATATGACATTAAAAGACAAGTTTTCAGTAGTTTATTATGTACATTTGCTGTACTTTATTTCAAATACCTTTTACATTTAGAAAATAAAATATTATTTTATTTCTAATTACATTACCAAGCTCTTATTCTGTGCCTATTTTATGTAGACCTATAGATTATACAACGTTCAACTTATCCTGTACTCTTGAGATGAACTTATTGATGGTTTTATTCATTTTATACAAAGAAAGAGTCACTTTATTTGTAATTGGTTTAAAAAGTTTTTGTCTTGGCTGGGTGTGGTGGTTCATGCTTGTAATCTCAGCACTGTGGGAGGCCAAGACTGGCGGCTCATGAGGTCAGGAGTTCAAGACCAGCCTGACCAACATCGTAAAACTCCGTCTCTACTAAAAATGCAAAAATTAGCTGGGCATGGTGGCATGTGCCTGTAATCCCAGCTACTCAGGAGGGTGAGGCAGGAGAGTCGCTTGAACCCAGGAGGTGGAGGTTGCAGTGATCCAAGACTGGGCCACTGCACTCCAGCCTGGGCAACAAAGTGAGACAAAGTCTCAAAAAATGTTGTCTTTATGAATGAGATTGTTTATAGTTGTTCTTGTTTTGTCTCTGTCAAGCTTTGATATTAACTCAGGAATTGAGTTGTGCAGTGTTTTTACCTACTCTATTTTTGAGAAAGGTTAAGTACTATCAACCTTATGCTTTTCAGTTTTAAATTTTGAACGCTTGGAATACTTACCAGACATTTTTCTGAGACTGATATTTGTTGAATATGTGTTAATTTCTACTGATGTAGCATCTAGTTTACTGGTTCTGTCTTGTACACATAAGTTCAAATGTGGTTAGTTTTTATTTTAGTTATCATATTATTCATTTTACAACTTATTTTTAGAATCTTTATATAGCTTATTCTTTCTTGCAGATACTTTCATTTGTCTTTTTTAGCTATGGTAAGCATAGTTGTTTTTGATTTTTTTGTGTCCAATAACTCTAATAATGGATGTCTTTGCAGATTTTTTTCTGTTATGTTTTTTCTGGTGTCTTTCACTTTATCTTCTTATTGTGAACTTTGTCATGTTTGATTGCTTGCCAGTCATTGCACATAATGGAAAATTTGCAAGGTTCATCAAGGTCTGGAATAGACGTGACTTTCTTTGGGAGAGTTTGCTTTTGCTTCTTTCTGTTTCCTGGGGATTCTACAATTTGAAGCAATTGTTTGTATCACTTCAGGTAATGTGGTTCATTCAGAATTAATATAATTGATGGAGAAATGCATATAAGACCAATGTGTAGAAACAAGTTTGCAGACATTTTTTCTCTTTTTTAAAATTTGTCTTTATCACCTGTCCTCAACTTGAAGACAGCCTTGTATGCCATTCTTTGGCATTGGGAAGAAAACAACTGTTTGGGCCATACATACTCTTTAGAGTCCCAGGATAATTTTGAGAAGGTTTTTAGAATATATCACAAGCGCTAAACATCTAGAAGTACTTATTACATGTTAGAAAATTTCATTATACTAGTAATTCTTAACACAAATTGTAAGGAATTATGGTGCATTACTAGGTTCTATAAAGAGAATGTTTTTGTTTAGAATTTTTTTTTTTTTTTTTGAGACGGAGTCTCGCTCTGTCACCCAGGCTGGAGTGCAGTGGCCGGATCTCAGCTCACTGCAAGCACCGCCTCCTGGGTTCACGCCATTCTCCTGCCTCAGCCTCCCGAGTAGCTGGGACTATAGGCGCCCGCCACCTTGCCCGGCTAGTTTTTTTGTATTTTTTAGTAGAGACGGGGTTTCACCGTGTTAGCCAGGATGGTCTCGATCTCCTGACCTCGTGATCTGCCCGTCTCGGCCTCCCAAAGTGCTGGGATTACAGGCGTGAGCCACCGCGCCCGGCCTATAATATTTTTTGATATATTACATTTTATGAACTGTGAATACATTTTTAATATGTATAAGGCAAAGAATGAGATGTTTGGATTCAAAGATGCGTAAGATCATACACTGAAGAAATTTTCTGTATAGTTGGGGAGAAAAAAGTGAAAAAGCCAACGCAACCCATGGATTGCAAGATTCTGCCTCCTGCCCTCACCTTACCTGGCTGTGCCTGGCTGCCAGACACCAAGATTTGTTTTTAATCATTGAAGAAAAAGCCTCCCAAAGTGATGAGATTACAGGCGTGAGTCACCATGCCCAGCAATTTTTTTCTATTTTTAGTTGAGATGAGGTCTCATTATGTTGCCCAGTCTTGTCTTAAACTCCTGAACTCAAACAATCTTCTCCCCTTGGCCTCCCAAAATGTTGCTATTACAGGCATGAGTCAGCACACTTGACCCAATAAGTCTTATAAAAATATGACAGAGAGCACTTTGGGAGTCTGAAGCAGGAGGATTGCTTGAGCCAAAGAGACTGAGATCAGCCTAGAAAATATAGCAAGACCTTATCTCTGCAAAAACAACAAAACAATCAAAATAGAGAAGGCTTCTTGTATGTGACCTTCTAGACCTTCATCCAGTGCCTTTTCTGCAGGTAAACACTGTATAAGTTCATTTTATCTTTACACAAATGTGCATGTGTATATGTGATTCTATGGACCTGTAGAAATAGTATTGCATGTGTGCTTCCTGGATGACACCGTGTGTTCAATAGTTAGAAGAACAGGCTCAGAAGACCTGTGTAACCTTGGGCAAGTTTCTCAACTTCTCTGACTCGTTTGTTACTGAGGGATAACAACATGTGAGTAAAATTAGTGCTGTTCTTTGAATGTAATAATAAAGTAGATAAACTATTTCAAGGGGAATAAAAATTTTACAAAAGACAAAAGAGGATATTTAGAGATACATTCAAGATTCAAAAACATAATATATTTTATAAATGTCTTGACATCAAATTTGAAAAGTTAGATGAAATTATCTATTTTCCAGAAAAGTATGTGACAAAAATTGATTGTGGAAGAAATATAAGAGATACATAGAAAAATCAAAAATTATGTTTTTAATTTTACACACATAAAAACACATATATTATAAAATAACACCTTTATAAATGTTTACAAAATGCATATACCATGAACCCAGCACCCAGTGATGGACGAGTCTGAACAACACAATTTCAACCGAGGACTGCATCCATGTGCCATATGCAGGACCTCGCCAGTGGTCTCTGTTCATGTGTGAGAGGGATAATCCTCACTGTTGGTTGGGTATACCTGTAAGAATCACAATTTTAACTTTGTGCTGGGGTCTGTTATGACACTCTGTGTACCACCCAAGGAGTCATACAATATGCGTGAGTTTTGTAATCCTCTGTGACCTTCATACAAGTAGAAAGCCCAGAACCTTGCCCATTGCTTTAAGGCTACCTATGAGAGTCAACAGATCTCCTATGGCTAGATCCGGGTATGCAAGTCATCACCGTGCCTCTGAGCTGAGTCTGGAAATTAGTCACTGTTCAACCTGTTCTCAGATCTACATGTGACAATCAGAATTTTAACTGTGGACTGCACCTGCATGTGAGGTTCAGGACCTCACCAGTGTGCTGCTTTCTTGTTTGGAAGTGATGATCCTAATTGTTGGCTTGGTATGCCTATGAAAGTCACAGTCTCACTCTATGCTGGGCCCTTATTATACTGTCTGTATTACTCAAAGTATTTATAGAATATGCTTACATTTTATCAACTTCCATTATCCTTCTAAATGTAGGAGACTGAAGACTTTACACACTACTCAAAGTCTAGCTAACAGAGTCAAAATCACGCCTAGTGGCTGGTTTTCTATATGAGCATGGTCATGATGCCTGTGAGCTGGGAAAAAAACATAGGCTGAAATTTTACCTGTGAGAAGGGGACAGGCAAGATAATCAGATCACCTGAATGCTGGACCAAAAAGATGTCAATATCCACTCTCTGGGCAGGGCCATGGCAGTAAAGTCACATAACCTGGGAACTGGGCCTAACAGTATGTCACAATGCCTCCTGTGGGCAGGGTTCAGGCAGAATAGTTACATTACCTGTGTGCAGGGCACAGTATCGTGACAGTAATATGTCACAATCCACCTTGTGTACAGGGCCCAAGCAGAAAAGGAGAGTCATAATACTTAGTTGATGGGCCCACTGATATGTCACAATGCCTCATATTGGAAGGGCCAAGGCAGGAGCGTCATATCATATGAGTGCACGGCTCAGTGATATGTCACAACCCACACTGAGGCAGGGCCCAGGTAGAAAAGTAGAGACATATGACTTAAGTGATGGGTCTACTTATATGCCATAACTCTCTGTGTTGGCAGGCCCAGGCAAAAGAAAAGAATCATTTAACCTAGGTGATGGGCCCAGTGATATATCACAATCTCCCCTGAGGACCTATGCAGGAGAGTAAAATAACTTACATGGTGGGCTCAGGTATATGTCACAATTCCATTTGTGGGCTTTTCCCTGGCAGGAGGGTCAAATAATTCAAGCGCTGGACAAAGGTATATGTCACAATCACACCAGCAAAAAATGTCCAGAAAGAAAATTTAAACTTTCACACATTTTCTGGCTTCAGGTATGAAAGTCAAGACCTCCTGTGAGTTGGATCTAAGTACATGAGTCACAGTCATAATAATGGGCCATATCCCTGCATGACAGCCACAATTCTAAACCCAAATTTCTCAGTGTATGAGTCACAGCCTCACAGCATGCTGAATCCTGGTCTTTGAGTCACTACCTTACCTGTAGACCAGATGTATTCATGAGTCACAATTCCAACTTTCGACTACCTGCACATGTGAGGTTCACAGCCTCAGCAGTGGATGGTTTCCATGTGGGAGGGTGACAATGTTTACTGTTGGCTGAGTGTGCATAGGAAAGTCACAATTTCACCTGTGTCGCGCGTTCTGTTATGATACTCTCTGTACCAACCAAGGGCTTTATATGGTATGAGTAATAGTCACAATCTGCTTTGAGATCTTCATGCTGGTGTGAACCAATGATCATACCCATTGTTCTATTGCCAGGTATGTGTCAACATCTCTCTTATTGGTCAGGTATATTTATGACAGTCATCACAGTGCTTGTAAGCTGCCTCCATATCAAAAAGAAGTCACCATTTCAACTGTCCCAGCACACAAACGAAAGTCACAAATCCAATTGTGGACTATGCTTGTGAGATTTAAGCCCTCACCAGTGGGCTCTGTCCATGTGTGAGGGTGACAATCCTATTGTCAGCTGGGTTTGCCTATGAGAGTAATAATTTCATGTGGATACTGGATCCTGTAACTAACTCTAAATGCCACACAAGGGCTTTAGAGAATATGCTTGAGTGTCATAATCTTATGTGACATTTCTTCACCCTGAACCTCATGCTTCTTCACCCAGAACTTACCCATTGCCCTAAGCCTAGAAAACAGAAGCCAAATCTCCCCTAGTGACTGGGTCCATGTATGAGGGCTATCATTACACACACCTCTAAACTCGGCCTAGATATATGCCACAATACCTTCTGTGAACAGAAATCGGAGAGTCACATCACTTTGGTGCTTGGCCAAAGATATGTCACAATTCTACTCATAAACAGGACCCAGGAAGAAGATGTATCACAAATGGCTACTGTAGGCAGGAGTCACATCACCCGGGTGGTTGACCCAGTTATATGGCAGAACACATTAGGACTCTCATTTCCTAATGAGAGTCACATCACCCACATGCTGGGCCTAGTTTTTATGTCACAATCCTCCTGTAGGCAGGGTCAAAGCAGAGCACAAAAAACATATCACTGAAATGATGGACCCCGTGATATGTCACAATTCCCACTAAGGGGAAGGCCCAGAGGAAAAAAAGAGTCAAATCACATAGGTGATGGGTTCAGGTATGTCATAATGCCTTTTGTGGGAACAGCCTAGGCAGGATTGGAGAGGCACATAACCTACACATATGGCCCGAGATACGTCACAATCCCCCCTGAGCACAGAGCCCAGGCAGGAGCATCACATACTCTAGGTACTTGGCCAAGATAGATGTCAAAATCTCAACTATAGAATGGGCTTCTGCAGGAGAGCGAAACTCATCAGTTCTCTGGCAAAGATATATGTAACAATCACCCCACGGGAAGGTCCACACATAAGATTGACAATCTCGCACTTGTCCCAGCTTCAGGTATGAGAGTCAAGTACTCCTGTGAGTTGTGTTCAACAATGTGAATCGCATTTTTAACCATGGACTAGATCAGTGCCTAAGAAAGCCAACCTCAACTCTGGACAGTGTTTCAGTGGGGCAGTCACTGCCTCATAGGTGTGATACATTTTGGTCTGAGGATAAATCCCAACTGTATCCTACCTGTCACCATCCTACCTGTGAATCTGATCCACCTATGAGAATCACAATTCCAACTTCCGAATACCCCTGAATGTGAGATTCAGAGCCTCAACAGTGGGCTGTGTCTATGTGAGAGGGTGACAATTCTTACTCTTGGCTGCGTGTGCATACAAGGCTCTCAATCCCACTTGTGCTGAGCCCTATTATGACACAATCCATACCACCCCAGGGCTTTATGCAGTATGCGTAAGAATTGAAATTTCCTGTAAGACCTTAGTGCTGATAGAAGCCCACGATCTTCCCCATTGTCCTAAGCCTGAGAGTCAACATTTCTCCTGTTGGCTGGGTCCAGGTATGAGAGTCATCCCTGTGATTGCACAAATTACCTTTGTGCTGGTCCAAAAATATATCACAATCCCCCTCAATTGGCATGACCTAGAGAGAATGGAAGAGTCAGAGCATCTAAATTACGGCCACAGAGATATATCACAATACCTCCCGTGGGCAGGGCCTAGGATAGAGGGTCACATCACCTGCAGTCTGGACTCAGTAAAATGATTCAATTTCCCCTGTGGCCAGGGCCCAGGCAGAAGAGGAGGATCATATCACCTAAGTGCTAAGACCTGTGGTATGTCACAGTCCATTTTGGGGAGACAGAATGCAGGCAAAAGAGGAGAGTTACATCACCTAGGTAATGAGTTCAGAGGTATGTCACAATACCTACAGTGGGGAGGGCCCAGGCCATACGGTTACGTCACTGAGGTGCTGGACTCAATGGTATCTCACAATGGCTCTGGGGCCAGGGCCCTGGCAGAAAATAAGAGTCACATGATCTAAGTGCTGGGCCCAGTGACATTTTACAACACCCTCTGTGGGTAGGGCTCAAGCATGAGAGTCATATCACTTAGGTGTTTGACCCAGGTATCTGTCACAATCCCCTCTGAAGGCTGGGCCCAGGCAGGGAAGTAAAAGTACTCAGGTGCTTGGCTAAAGTATATGTCACAACAACACTTGTGGGAAGGTCCAGGGCTAAGATGCACAATTCCACACATGTCCCAGTTTCAGGTAAAAGAGTCAACACCTCCTGTGAGTTGTATGCAAGTACATGAGTCACAATCTCAATGATGGACTGAATCCATGCATGAGAGTCCCAATCCCACCTGCAGACTGTGTCCTGGTGTCAGAGTCAAAGCCTCACTGGTGTGATGAACCCTGATCCTAGAGTGATCATCTACCTGTGGACAAAATCCACAAGTAAGAATCACAATTCCACTTTTCAACTGCCTCCAGATGTAAAATTCAGAAGTTCATCAGTGGTCTGTATTCATGTGGGAGGGTGACACTTTTTACTGTGGGCTGGAAGTGCATAGAAGAATCACAATTTCAGTTGTGTTCTGGGTCCTCTTATGACACTCTCTTTACTTCCATAGGGCTTTACATTGTTTGGGTGAGAGTCACAATCCCCTCTGAGACACTAGTGCTATATAAACTCACAATCTTACCTCTTTTCCTAAGTCCAGGTATGAGAGTCAACACATCTCATATTGGCTGGGTCCAAGTATGAAAATCATGACTGTGCCTCTTAGTTGGGTTTACATATGAGTCACCCTCTTACCTGTGGCTGGATCCACACATGACATTAAAAATTCAAACTGTGGACTCATCTGAGAGTGAGATTCAAGGCTTCACCAGTGGGTTCTGTCTATGTGTGTGGATCACAATTCTTATTCTTGGCTGGGCATGCATTTGAGAGTCACAGTCTCTACTTTGTGCTGAGTTATGTAATGACACTGTCTGTACTACCTGAGGGCATTATACAATATGAGTGAGTTTCATAATTTTCTGTGACCACACAAGTGAGAAACCCAAAACCTTGCCTCTTGCCATAAGCCTAAGAGTCAGCACATTTTCTATTGGCTGGGTTCATTGTGCAAGTGAGTTGGGTTCAGAAATTTGTCACCATCCACCTGTGGCTGAATCCACATATGACAGTACAATTTCAATGGTGGAATAGGTTCATATGTGGATGAAGGACCTCAGCAATGTGCTCAGTCTATGTGTGAGGGTGGCAATTCAAACTGTTGGCTAGGTGTGTATAGGAGAGTTACAATCTCACCTGTGGACTGGGCCCTGTAATGACGCTTTGTATTCCCCAAGAGCTTTATACCATATGTGTAAGTGTCATGATCTTCTGTTACTTTCTTACAAGTAAAAGACCCAGACCCCTAAGCCTAGCTACCAGACTCAACATCTCTCTTATTGGCTTGGTCCAGGTATGAGAGTCATCACCATTCCTGTGAGCTGAATCCAGAAATGAGTCACCATCCCACTTCTGACAAGAAATATGTATGACAGTCACAATTCCAGCTGTTGATGCGTTCTTATATAAGATTCAGGACCTCAACAGTGATCTTTGTCCATGTGTTATAGTGACAATAGTAACTGTTGTCTGGGATTGCATACAAGAATAAAAATCTCATCTGTGTCCTGGACCACATTATAGTTCACAATGTTACCTCTGGGAAAGGCTAAGAAATGAGAGTAACATCACCTGAATTCTTTACCTGGAATATGTCTCAATCTCCCTGTGGGCAAGGCCCAGGCTGGAGAATCAAATCACTTGTATGCAGGGCCTAGTGACATATTATAATATTTTCTCTAGGCACAGCTCAGGCAGGAGAGTCACAACATTTGGGTGCTGGGCTCAGAGATATGCCACAATCCCTATTTTGGGCATGTCTCCTGCAACACAGAAGAGGCACATTATGTAGAAAATTGGTTCAAAGATTTGTCACTATGTCCCCTTTAGGTGGTGCACAGGCAAGTGAGGAGAGTCACATCACCCAGATAATGGGCCTAGCAATATTTCACAATGCTCCCTGATGGACGGGCAAAGACAAGAAAGTCACATAACCTAGGTGAGAAAACCTGACATATGTCACAATGCATGCTATGAGTAGGGATCATGGAAAAGGGGAGAATCACATAACCTGGGAGTTGCACCAAGATATATGTCATAATCACCCCAGTGGGCAGGGCCTAGGCATGAGATGAGAGTTACATCACGTAAATGCTGGGCCTAGCGATATGTCACAATCTCCACTGTGTACAGGTCCCAGAATAAAGAGTCATACCATCTACATGTTGGGACCAAAGATATGTATCAATGACACTTGTGGGCAGGGACCAGGCAGGAGAGCCATAGCACCTGGGTGCTGGGCCCAGTGATATGTCACAATGTCTTTCATAGGTAAAGCTCAGGTAACAGAGAAGACTTACATAAAATAGTTGATGGGCCCAGAGATATTTCACAATGCCCCACTGTGAACAGGGTCCAGGCAAGAGACTCATATCAACTTTGTGCTGGGCCACTATCTTTTGTGTGAGCAAATCATAGGAAAAAGGGGAGCATTGGCTGGTCACGGTGGCTCATGCTCGTAATCCCAGCACTTTGGGAGGCTGAAGCGGGTGGATCACCTGAGATCAGGAGTGCGAAGCAAGCCTGACCAACAAGGTGAAACCTCATCTGTACTAAAAATACAAAATACCAAGTGTGGTGGCAGGCACCTGTAGTCCCAACTGCTCAGCAAGCTGAGACAGAAGAATTGCTTGAACCCAGGAGGTGGAGGTTGCAGTGAGCCAAGATCGTGCCACTGCACTCTAGCCTGGGTGACAGAGCGAGACTCCATCTCAAAAAAAAAAAAAAAAAAAAAAAAAAAAAAAAAAAAAGAGAAGTATCACATCAGCTGAGTGCTGAGCCCAGATATGTCACAATCCCCCTGTGAGCAGAATCCATGCAGAAGAAGAGAGTCAACATACATGGGTGACGGGCACAGAGATATTTCATAATGTCCCCTGTAGGAACGGCACAGGCAGAAGTGTAACATCACTTGAGTGTTGGACAGTGCAATATGTCAAAATAACCAATGTGGTCAGGGCACAGGCAGAAATCACATAACCTGGGTGCAGGGCCTGACAGTGTATCACAATGCCCTCTATGGGCAGAGCCAAGGCAGGAGAATAGGTCACATCTGCTAAGCGCTTGGTCAAGTGATGTGTCATAATCCCTACTGGGAGCTGGACCAAGGTTGGGAAGTCAAGTCACTCAGATTCTGGGCACACATCAGAATCACACCTACCGGAAAGTCCTGAAATGAAATTAACAATCCCATACATGTCCCAGTTTCAGGTATTGTAAGAGTCAACACCTTCTGTAGGTTTGGTTTAAGTACCTGGTTAAGTCACAATATCAACAATGGACAGGATTTGTACAAAAAAGACCCAATCCCTCCTGAAGATTCCTCCTGAAGACTGTGTCCCCTTATTGAAGCCACAGCCTCACAGCTCTGGGGAATCTTGGTCTGAGAGTAACCAACCCACCTATGGATCAGATCCACATGTAAGAGTTAATTCTTCAACTTTCCATTGCCTCTGAGTGGGAGATTCAGAGCCTCAACAGTGGACTGTGCTCATGTGGAAGGATGATAATCTTTACTATTGGCCACCTGTGCATAAGAGTGTCACAATATTACCTGTGTGCTGGGCCCTGTGAGGACAGTCTCTCTGCCATTCAAGGGCTTTATATGCTATGCATGAGAGTCAGAATTTGCTCTGAGACCTCCATGCTGGTATGAACCCTTGATTGTACCCGCGGCCCTAAAGCCCACGTATGAGAGTCAACATCTCTTTAATTGACTTTGTCCAGAGAGGAGATTCCTCAACTGCCTATGAGATGGTTTTAGAAATGAGTCACCATTTCAATTGTGGTCGGATATGTACATATGACAGTCACAATTCCAACTGTAAACTGCATCCATGTATGAAGTTCAAGACCTCATCAGTACACCGTGTCCTTTCGTGAATGCAATAATCCTAATAATTGGGGTGGTGTGTTCACAAGAAAAACAGTCTCACCTGTGTGCTGGGCCCTGTGATGACACTCTCTGTATCACCTGAGGGCTTTATACAGTATGTGAGGGAGTGGAAATTCTCTATGACCTTCCTACAAAAAGGAGACCCAGGATCTTACCCATTTCTCTAAGCTTAGTTATAAGAGACAGTATCTCTCCTGGTGACTGGTATGAGAGTCACTATTGCACCTGTAAGCCAGGCCAAGATGTATGTTACAATCCCATTTGTCAGTAGACAGTGAGCAGGATGGTCACATCACCTGAGTGCTGGGAAAGGGTTATGTCACAATCATTTTTGAGGCCAGGAACCAGTGATAAAAGAAACATCAAGGCCGGGCGCGGTGGCTCAAGCCTGTAATCCCAGTACTTTGGGAGGCCGAGGCGGGTGGATCACGAAGTCAGGAGATCGAGACCATCCTGGCTAACATGGTGAAACCCCGTCTCTACTAAAAATACAAAAAACTAGCCGGGCGTGGTGGCGGGCGCCTGTAGTCCCAGCTACTCGGAGGCTGAGGCAGGAGAATGGCGTAAACCCGGGAGGCGGAGCTTGCAGTGAGCCGAGATCGCGCCACTGCACTCCAGCCTGGGTGACACAGCGAGACTCCGTCTCAAAAAAAAAAAAAAAAAAAAAAAAAGAAACATCACCTTAGTGCTAGGCCAAGGGATATGTTCCACTGTTTTCTGTGGGCAAGCTGCAGGCAAAAGAAACTCATCACCTTCTTGCTGGGCCCAGTGATACGTCACAATTTTCCCTGTGGGCAAAGTGGAGGGTAAAAACGAGGGTCATATATCTTAGGTCATGAATACAGAGATACATCATAAGGCCTCCTGTGGGCAGGCCACAGGTAGAAATCACCAATTTCCTAGGTGTTGGAGCCCACAATATATCAAAATACACAATGTATGCAGGGCCCAGGCAGGAGAGAAGAGTCACACAACTTAGGTACTGAGCCTAGCAATACATCCCAGTTTCTTTTTGGACAGAACCCAAAAGATGGAAGAATTTTATTACCCAGCTGTTGGGTCTAGCTGTATGTCAAAATATTCCCTGAAGGGAGAGATCAGGGAGGAGTGTAACCTCACCTACGTGAGAAGCTCAGAGATGTTGCCAATTCTGTGTGAGGTAAAGGAATAAGAGAAGAGTCAGGTATCCTAGCAACTAGGCTAGATTATATGTTACAATTACCCGAGTGGGCAGGACTCTCATGAGAAGACAGTCACATCATGTAGCTGATGAACTAAACAATGCATCACAATTCCCACTGTGTACTGGTCCCAGAAAGAAGAGGAGAGTCCCATCATCTAGGTGATGGGCCCAGAAATATGCCATATGCATCCTATGGGCAAGTAACAGGCAGATGTATCTCAGCATGTCTGTGGTAGGCCCGGTAGTAAGTTACTCTCCCTTCTATGGGCATGACCCAGGCAGAAGAAGTCACATCACCTAGGTGCTGGGCCCAGAGATATAGCATAGTATCTTTTGTGGGAAAAGACCAGGTAAAAGAAGAGACTCACATCAAACAGTTGATGGGTCTAGAGATACATTACAATCTGTCTGTGGGCAGGGTCTGGGCAGGAGACTCAGTCACTGTGGTCCTGGGCACAGCACTATGTAAAAATGCTTTATTTTGGAAGAGTCAAGACAGAAGAATATCACCTGTCTGTTAGCCCAGGGACATGCCACAATATCCCCTTGGTTTCAAACCAAACCTTGAAAGAAGAGTAGAGTAATGTCAGCTAGGTGCTGGTCCCAATTATTTGTCAAAATTCTTCTTTTGAGCAGAAATTGGTAGAAGATGATTATCAAAACACAAAGTTGATTGGTGCATAGATATGTCATAAAAACCTTGTAGGCAGGGCCAGGCAAGAGAGTTGCATCACCTGGGTATTGGACTCAGCAACATGGCAAAATGGCCCATATGGGCAGGGCACAGGCAGGGGAGTCACATAACCTGAATGTGGTGCCAGTGATATGTGACAATGCCCCCTGTGGGCAACATGAAGACAGAAGAGACTCATGTTACCTGGGTGCAAGGCCAAGCAATATGTCACATGCTACCTTTTTGCAATGCTAAGGCAGGAGCATGAAGCTACATCACCTAATTGCTGGTTTCAGTGAAATTTTATAATTTCAGCTGTGGGCTGGGCCCAGGGAGTAGAGTTAAATCACTGAGGTGATGGGCAGAATCTATGTCACAATCACACCTACAGGAATGTCCAGGTATGAGATTAACAATCCCATATATGTGTAGGTTCTAGGTGTAAGATTCAATAGCTCATGTAGGTTGGGCCTAAGTAAAGGAGTCACAATCTAGATGGTCGAATAATCTGTCCATTAGACCCTTAATTCCTCGTGTGGACTGTATCTCCTTAGTGAAGTCACAGCCTCAGAGGTGTGTTGAATCTGAGAGTCACCAACCCACCTGCGAATGGGATCCAGGTATGATAGTCAATTTTCTAATTTTGACTACCTCCAAGTCTGAGATTCAGAAGCTCAATCATTGGCTGTTTTCATGAGACAGAATGACAGTCTTTACTGTTGACTGGGTGTGCATAGGAGTCTCACAATGTCACCTGTGTGCTAGGCTCTGTTGGAACACTTTCTGCACCGCCTAAGGGCTTTATAGAGTGTGCATAAAAGTCACAGTCTGCTCTGAGGCCTTTCTGCTTGTATGTACACCATGATTCTATCTGTGACCCTAAGTTCAGGTGTGAGCATAGTTGGCAGCGTCAGATTAGAGAGTCCTCACTCTCTAGTCGGCAGGGTCTAGATTGGAGAGTCTTCACCTGTCTATGCACTGCATTTATTAATGAGTCACCACCTCAATTGTGGCCAAATGTTAATATATGACAGTAACAATTCCAACTTTGAACTGTGTCCACCTGTGAGATTCAGGAGCTCACTAGTTGTCTTTTGCCATGTGTGGGGGTGACAATCCTAAGAGTTGGCAGTTTCTGCATCTTAGAAACAATCTCACCTGTGTGCTAAACCCTGTGAAGACACTCTTTGTGCCACCCAAAAGGTTTACGAAACACACCAAAGATTGGTAAGACTTTTTTTTTTTTTTTTGAGAAGGAGCCTCATCTCACGCTGTCACCCAGGCTGGAGGGCAATGGCATGGCCTTGGCTCACTGCAACCTCTGCCTCCTGGGTTCAAGTGATTCTCCCACCTCAGCCTCTTGAGTAGCTGGGACTACAGGTACATGCCACCACACCCAGCTAATTTTTGTATTTTCGGTAGAGACTGAGTTTCACTATGTTGGCCAGACTGGTCTCCAACTCCTAACCTCGTGATCCACCCACCTTGGCCTCCCAAAGTGCTGGGAATACAGGCATGAGCCACTGTGCCCAGTCAGATTGGTAATTCTTTATGACATTCATACCAAGAGGGGGCCCAGGATCTTACTTGTTTCCCTAGGCTACAATACAAAAGACACTATCTCCCCTATTGGCTGATTCCAGGTATGGGAATCATCATAGCACCTATGAGTTGGGCCAGGATATTTGTCACAATTCCATCTATAAATAGAAAACGAGCAGAAGAGTCACATCACCTGGGTGCTGTATGAGGGATGTCATAGTATTTCCTGGAAGCAGGGCACAGGCAGAAGAGTCACATAACCTGGTGGCTGAGCCCAGTGATATTTCACAATGCTCACTGTGGGAAAAGACCTGCCAGAAAAGACACATCACCCGGTTACTGGGTGCAGCGATATGTCACAATCTTCTCTATGTGCAGGCTGCAGGCAGAAAAAGAGTCACATCACTTTGGTGATACATGCAAACATATGTCACAAGGCCGCCTATGGGCAGGGCTTATTCAGTAACCTCTGATCCAATCCTATAGGTGTTGGGTCCAGTGACATGTCACAACACCAAAGATATGCATGGCTCAGCAAAACAAAAGATTTACATCATCTAGGTGCTAGATCCAGTGATATGTCACAATCCTCTTCTTTGGCATGGCTCAGAAAGAAGTAGAGAGTCACGTCACCTAGGTGTAGTAGAGAGTCACATCACCAAGCCATATGTCACAATACACAGTAAATGCAGGGCTCATGAAAATAGGAGAGTCAAATCTCTGAGGTGCTGGAAACAGTGATACATCACAATTTCTCCTTTGTCAGAGCCACATCACCTAGGTGCTTGGTCCAGTAATATGTCACAATTCCCTTGAGAGGTGAGCCCAGGCAAGAGAGTCACATCATTTAGGTGAGAACCCCACAGATGGGTCACTATTTTCTCTGTGAATAGGGCTCAGGGAGAAAAGGATAGTCACATCATTTAAATGACAGGCCCAGAGGTAGATTACAATGGCTCCTGGGTACAAAAACCAGGCAGAAGAATTATATCACATGTGTGCTGGCCCCAGTGATAAGTCACTTCCCCTTGTGTGGGCATGGCTTCAGCAGGAGAGAAGAGTCACATCACCAAGATTCTGGTTCCAGAGATATGTCATAATCTCTCCAATTGACAAAGCATGGGTAGGAGAGGAGGGTCAAATGAAGCAGTTGATGGACCCAGAGATATGTCACAATGCCCCCCATAGGCAGAGTACAAGCAGGTACCTCCCAATTCTTTAGGTGTTGTGGTCAGGGACATGTCACAATACTTAAAAAATGCAGAACCCAGGCAATAAAACAGAGTCACATCACCTAGGTGCTAGGTTCAGTGATATGTCACAATCCCTAATTCAAGACGGCTCAGGGAAATAAAAAGAGTCACATAACTAAGGTGATAAATGTAAAGATATGTCATAATACTCCTGTGGGCAGAGTCCATTTAGCAGAGTCACATTACCTTGATGTTGGACCCAGCCATATATCACAATACACAGCATACCCAGGGCTCAAGCAGGGAAGAAAAATCACATGATCTAGTTGCTGCATTTGATGATATGTCACAATCACTTGTTTTTGCAGAGCCCAGACAGAAAAGAAGAGTCACATCTCCTAGTTGATGGATGCAGAGATAAGGCAAAAGGCTCCTTGTGGGCAGGACCCAGGCAGAAGGCTCTCACGCCCTAGGTGTTTGTCTCAGACATATGTCACACTACCCAATATAAGAAGGGCTCAGGCAAACAAGGAGTTTAATGATATGTTACAATCCCCACTCTTGGCAGGGACAGGACGCACACACACACAAACAAAGGCACATCACCTAGGTGATTAAAAAAACAAACAAAAAGATATGTCATAATACCCCCTGTAGGCAGGGCCCATGCAGAAGAGTCTCATCACCTAGGTTTTAGACCCAGTTATTTGTCACAATACACAATTTATGCAAGACTCACACAAAAGAGGAAAGTCACATAATGTAGGTGCTGGGTTCAGTGATACATTATAATCCCTCCTTGGGTAGAGTCCAAGCAGTAGAAAAGAGTTACATTACCTGGGTACTTGGACCAGGAATTTGTCACAATACCTCCCGAGGAAAGAGTCCAGGAAGGGGAGTCACATCACCTAATTGAGGGGCTCAAAGATATATTTCCCAGAGCTCCTTGTGGGTAGAGCTGAGGATAATCAAAAGAGTCACACAACCTAGGGGCTGGGCTCAGCTATATGTCACAACTTCCCTAGGTGCAAGTCTCTGGTATGAGGAAGAGTCACATCACGTAGGTGCTGGGCCAAGCAATATGTTACAATCCCCACTGTAGGAAGGTCTCAGGAAAATAGAAGAGTCACATTATCTGGTTGATCAGCACAGGAACATATCACAATTACCCTAGACTGAAGTGTTACATCCCCTGTGTGTGAAGTCCAGTGATAAGCCACTCTTCCTTTTCTGCACAGGGTTTAAGCAAAAGATGAAAGTCACATCACCTAGCCGCTGGGCTTACAGAATTGTCTCAAGCCCTCCTACGGTCAAAGCCTATTTAA